>NC_091472.1:30226082-30831082 GCF_036971445.1 Narcine bancroftii
TGTGGGGCAATGGTTAATTGCACCGGAACAAGTGAACCATCAACTTGTTGCTTACCAGCATTAACTGTATAGATGATAAAAAAGCAGAACAAAAATTCTGGTGTATCTTTAATTCAGTGAGGCAACTAAATTAGTGATGTGCAGATATTGGAAAATTCTTAACTAAGAGATCAGAAAAAAAGTGGAAAAAAAAACATGGCTTTCAATACTGTTGATTAATTGTCATTTCGTGCCCGGAAAGTGATTCATCCTGTCTATTAAATCAGAGCACATGATCCAAAGTGAACATTGCACTCCATCTGGCTTGTCCCAAAGTTGAAGCAGTCTCATATTCTCATCATCCTTAACCACTTTCTCTGCCAAACCTCTATGCAATTTCTTCTGTGATTTGTCAACATTATCCACATCCATCACATTGGGAGTAATTTGTTTACAAATGCAACCTCCGCCACGCAAGGCAGTTAAATGTAAACAATGTGTTCACTCTATTCCTTCAAAAATATATGAGCTTTTCACTTCCCACACCATACATCTCCAATCCACCTTCTGTTGAATCAGGGTGGTGGAGGGACCAGGCTGGAAATTCAAAGTGATGTCTGGCTGGCCGACCTTGGGAACATTCTTCAGTAGGTGAAATTTAAAGCCATGGACACAGGCTTACATTGCTTAATGCAGTAAAAGTCACTTGGTCTTTATGCTCCACAACTGGTAAGTGAAAAGTAAAACAGATTGGTGCAGGGAGCGAAGGTTGCAGGATGGGATGAGGTTTGAGTTGCACCACTAGGCCTTTTCTCACTGTGGGAGAGTAGTGAACCTACTTGGACCTGGGTGAAATTCCTGGGCAGGCAGTACCTCCTGGGATTTTCACACCACAATTCAAACTCCATGCAATTTGCCCTTCCCAGTAATTTAGGTGGGGGGGGGGGAGCTGCTCCCAGTGATGACATAATGAATGATGCTTTACGCACTCACAGAAGTCCTATCGGAAGTTGCATCTCACAGCTATAGCAGGCGAGACTGATTTAACGACAACTCTGTTCTGCAATAACAAGGCAGGGAAGTTCCGTGAGCATCATTTTAAATGGTGCCTTTCAAATGCTGGAGAAACAAGAATGTATATTCGTGGAGATGGCTGAAAGAGGCCACGCAGCACACAAGCACTGACACCACAATGCTTCCCCTGCTTGACCATTTGCTGATTCAGACCACAGGGAGAGAGGGTGGCCAGGGGAAATTACCTGGGCCCAGGGCCGCAGACCTGGGTAATTTTCCAGGGCCAAAATTTTCACACTGCCAGTTCACAGGAGAGTTCCCGGCAAAATTTCCCAGGAATCTCCATTTTACATAGCGGTGTGAAAAGGTGTACTGCAATGAGTGCAGGGGCAAGATAGTGGGAGCATTCTCTATTCAGAAGAGAGGACAGAGTAGCGGTGGGGGGAGGGGTGAGGGGGGTGGGGTTGTCAGGATCTGGATGGGAAGACATGGTTGCGATCAGGATTTGGTCAGAGTGAGAGGTCATGAATTGAAATTTCGGAATTTGTAACCCAGAGCAAGTTCTTCCTTCTTTTTAAGGTAGTTCAGGGTACAGCATACATATATTTCAACATGAGATGGAAGTCCCAGGACAAGAATTCTTCAGTTAGCTCCACAGTTAGCATTGTGGTTAGCTATTACAGCGCCAGCGACCGGCTTCGAATCCAACGCTATCTGTAAGGAGTTTACATGTTATCTCAGTATCTGTGTGGGTTTCCTCTGGGTGCACCAGTTTCCTCTCACTATTCAAAACATGGGTGGGAGGGGGGGTGGGCAGCATAGGCTCATGGGCCGGATGGGCCAGTTACTGTGCTATGTCTAAATTTAAAAAAAATTAAAATCCCTCCCCAATTGCGGAAAGAGGTTTGTCACTATTCTCCTGAGTATTTTAATTTTTTAATTTAGACAAAATATTATTGAGGTTCATTTATCTACAGCCTAGAATTGATAACGACTGTTGAATCCAAGATGTGTAGCTAGCTGCTACAAGATATGGCTGTGCAAAGCCTAGAGCACAGGAGGGGTTACAGCTGTATGCAGGTTAGCTCAGAAAGAACACACTGTTCCCAGAAAGAATGACACAAACCCTGTTGGGTGGAGTTAACACTGAGCTTTATTACAGGAGGGGTTACAGCTGTATGCTGGTTAGCTCAGAAAGAACACTGTTCCCAGAAAGAATGACACAAACCCAGTTGGGTGTAGTTAACACTGAGCCCTGCTTTTATTCTCAAGATGAGGGGCGTGGTCAAAACCCTCTCAGCACTGATTGGTGTGTTGGTGATCCGCTTTTCCTGATAGGCCAGTTAAGCCTTTTTGGTTGCGGCCAATTGGAGCACAGCACTACAGCCTGCTGGATCGTCGCGCTAGTCCTTATTTTGTGAGGGAGATGCGAAGGGCTGCCACATATGTTTATTTAATTGACCATATCCTCACTCCTTCCGTTATCATATAATCATAATCCTACTGTTGTGGTTCAGAGAAGCACAAGAGACCCTACTGACTTTAAGAAGCTTGCTGTCATCTCCTCACAGATGTCCACTTTATCTCAAGCTAACCTACCCATTTGTTTCATCATCCCACTGGCATTCGCATGATTTTACATTTTCCTTCCGTTAAAGTGTGGCTCCTAAATATTTTCCACAGAAACTATCACTGATTCAAGACTCATTTACCACTGATGTTCCTTCAAGCACCTTTCTTTTCCTTCAATGTGTTTTCTGATCTGATGGCACATTGTAAACATATCCATTCCATTGAATTTTGTGAAGCAAATATGTCACTGCCAAATGATGGGATGTGAAGATCATTGTTTATACACGTTTGAGAAGGCCATCTCGTTTGGATCCAATTCAAGTTCCAATGAGGAAGACATTTCAGGGACGGCAAGGTTTGGGATCCTTGGATAATGAGATGTAAATTTCCTCGAGAAACAAAAGAGAGGATAAGGTTTGGGAAGCTGAAATCAGATACAGTCCTTGAAAAATATAAAGAAAGGAGGAAATTGACTGAAACACTTAAATCAGAAGGCCTAAAATGGGCCAAGAAAGGACTAAGAAAATCTCAAAGCATTTTATGCACACATTATAAACAAGACGACAGCTTGGGACAGGGGAGGAACACCCAATTTAGGGAATTTATCCAGGTCAGGTTATGTCACAAATTATTGAGTTTTTTGAGGAGGTCACCAAGATAATAGCTGAGGGTAGGGAAGTGCTTGATTCTACATGGACTTAAGGAAGAATTTCAGTGAATCTGCACATATTCATACGACAATAAACGATCATTTCACATTACAAACCGCAGTAAGCTTTTTGACAAAGTCTTGAAATTAAGTCAAGTTTATTGTCATCTGTATAACCCGATGAAACAGAGTTCTCCAGTTCTCGGTGCAAAACAGGCAAACACACAACCAAACATAACACACATACAGACAAACAATACCTACTCAGGACAGGTTTCATATATACAAATAAATAAATACATATTGCTTCAAGAGCTAGGCTGATCAAGACATATGGGAATCACTGTTCAACATTCAGTACCAGTGCCTCAAAATGACTAAAAACGATACCGAACATATTGTGATATACATGAATATGGTGAATTGACAGTGTGAGCGTTTTAAACTCCCTACATTGACTGAAGACCAGTTTAAATGTCTATTCTTTGTAGCAGGAAAGCAGTCGCACCAAGATGCCGACTTCAGAACGCGTTTTCTCGTGAAGATTGAGCAGAAATCAGATATGATTCTTCAAAGATTACTGCCTAATGCCAACACTTAATTAATCTGAAACATGACGGCAAAATGGTGGAAGTGGCACACCCATCTTCAAGTGGTTGAGTCCAGACAGTCAAGTCAGCAGACCCCGCTAGACAAAATTAAAGTGTGGTCCTCGCAGCCAAACCAGCCAGAGTGGCACTACGCTCGTGACTGCCTGTACAGATATTAACGCTGCAGTAAATGCAAGCTCTTGGGACATAAAGCAGGATGCAGTAGAGCTCGAAGATGGAAAACACCTGATAAGTTCGCTTCAGCCTCAGAAGTGAAACCCATCACAGAGACTTTTAAGGTGGCTAATGCCAAATGTAGGAAATATGTGAAAGTGCACATTAACAGCATCCCAGTGAGGTTTCAAATTAACACAGTGTGTGATATGACGCTAATATCAAATAAAATCTAGAACTGATTGGTCAGTCAGAGGTGACTCCAATGGAAAACATGGAACAGAACACTTCCGGGCAGATCCCTGTGTTGTTAGGTCCAGTTCACTGTTCTGTCAACTTAAATGGCACAGAAGAAAATGGAACGCGTTATCTGGTAAAATGTCCTAACCTCAATCTCAAGGGTCTCGACTGCATCAAAAGGTTGAACCTTCTGGATCGGCCACACAACAATATTTGCCACAAGCTGCAAGTGGCACATACCCCACAAGTGGCAAATACCCCACAATGGTTGCTAGTATGGGTAAAGCAACGCTATGCAACGATATTTTCCGAAGGCCTCAGACGGGGCACTAAAATGAAGGTGAAACTCTCTCTTCTGCCAAATGTGAAACTGACTTTCAAGGCAAAATGACCTGTCCCATATACAGCACTGCAAGAAGTGGAGCAAGAATTGGAATGGCTGCAACATGAAGGAGTAATTGAACAGGTCAACTACTCATCATGAGCTGCACCTATCATGGTGGTGAAGAAAAATCGAAAGGCTCTAAATGTCTGTGTGCTGATTTCTCAAATGGTCTGAATGCAGCACTGCCATTGCCCTTTGTCCTCTTCGCTAAGCTGAATAGTGGCAAACGATTTGCAAAGATCGACTTAATAGAGGCTTATCTACAGGTGGAGGTGTATGACAAAACCAAGGAATTGCTAACCATCAACATGCACTGTGGACTGTTCAGATACACTTGTCTACCATTTAGAGTGAAGACTGCTCCAGCTATCTTTCAACAAATCATAGACACAATGTTGAAAGAGGTTGCGGGAGTTACAGTGTGTGATAGTACGGATTCTATCACTGATGTATATATGTGTATATTGTAGTATACGATGGCTGTGATTGGCTGAGAGCATAGCCATGCCTACTGGCAGGTCTTAAAGAGTTGCTCCTAGCCAGACCCAGATCATTCTGGACTGGTCGACCTACATGTGATATGCTCCAGTCTTTTGGTTAATAAAAGCCTTGGTGTGGATCAATAAGCCTTTGATTCTTTCAACGTGCACTACTATTTTATTAACCATAAAGGTTTCTAGGGATGGTATGCTGCGATCGGAATGCCTCAATTTCGACCCGCAGTCAGCTACTGCCCTGAATGACTTCAAGCACTGGGTGAGGTGTTTTGAGGCTTACCTTCAACTCTCTGAACCTACCGTGGAGGAGGATGGCCATTGACTGCTAGTATTGATGTCTATGGTGACCCCGGAGGTCTATGAGAACATCCAGGACACAGCCACTTACACTGCAGCCATGAAGGTGTTGAAAGGACTATGAGCGACCGGTAAACAGGATCTACGCCTGGTACAAACTAGCAACCAGGAGGCAACTGCCTAGTGAGTCCTGTAGAGCTTACTTTCAATCACTAAAGGTACTGGGCAGAGCCTGTGCCTGCACAGGCAGAACTACTGCTGAGATCACTGACGATCTCACTTGGGGTGCTTATGTGGCCGGGGTCCAATCGAATGAGGTGAGGCAGCCCCTGCTAGAGCACAGGGGAGAAAACCTCGAGGACGTGACCCGGATTACAGCGACGATGGAGGATGCGGTCTTAAGTATGGATGCTTACTCTCAGTGCTGGACCCCATGCTATTAAATGAGTAGGATGCCCCTCCTTAGCCCTACTACCCCACAGCCCATCGATGGCCTGTCTGCCACTGCTACCCTGCCTGATGGAACCCTGAAGTGCTACTTCTGCGGGAGGGACAAGCATAGCAGGCCCCAGTGTCCTGCAAGGAAAGCTAGGTGCCAGAGGTGCCTTAAAAACTTTGCTGTAGTCTGTCGCTCCAAAATGACCACCAACAAACACAGTGCCTCGTGTGAGGCCCAACCGCCATCCCCTCATTCAAACCCTCTCTTCATCAGAGCTCTCACACCCAATGAGAGCGAGGGCTCCATCGCTCAGCAGCGCCTGACGTCAGGGGACAGGAGCCGAGCACTGAAGGTACACTCCACCCTCGCCGCAATGACGTTGGCCCGCTTGGACCGCCCACACAGAGCAACAGCCACTCAGGCCCCGACCCCGGCCCAGACTTCAATGACCGCTGCAACCGACCTGGTAACTGCTGCCACCGCTACCGCCGCCGCAGACCGGGCACCAACCGCCGCCATTACCGTCACCTCAGCCCCAACTCTGGCCCAGATTTCAGCGACCTCCACCACTGACCTGATACCCACCCCCGCTACCGACCAGGTACCCACCGCCGCCAACGACACTGCTGACTGGGTACCCACCACCACTACCAATACTGCGACCGGGTACCCACCGCCGCTACCGATGCTACCGACCCAGTACTCACCGCCACTACCGCTGACGACTGCCCGACTGTCAGTCCCACCATTGACCGCAAGCAGCCACCCCCAGCACTTACCGTCGGCAGCCTGACAGCCCCAGCCAGCTGCAAACAGCAGCCCCAGCCACTCGACACTGACTGCTCCTGTGATATCACGTAGTGCTCTTCAGGCCTGACGCCACGTGATGTCATCACGCAAGACTCCACTGTCCCCAGCACAGGTCACTGCATCATTGACCCTGGACCAGGACTGCCCCCATCCACTCACAAAAGCAATGGAACTGATTAAAGTGCACAGACACCATACTAACTGTTTATTTGACTCAGGGTCAACCAAGAGTTTTATCCGTCCAGACCTGGCCCACCATTGCGGATTGGTCATTCTCCCCACTGACCATAAGATTTTATTGGTGACCAGATCACACTCGACTGGGATAAAGGGGTATTATGTGGTGACCCTGAAAGTCCAGGGCATCACATTTACCGATTTTAAACTGTTAGTCCTCCCTCAACTGTGTGCTCCTGTATTACTGGAAATGGATTTTCAGTGCCAGTTCCAAACTGTTTCCCTGCACTATGGGGGGCCCCACACTCCACTCTCTTTCTGTAACCACTCCACCCCGGAGGCCTCCTGCTAGTGACAGCCCACACCACCCGCCCCCGTGTCCCGGCACCCCACATGTAGCCTCTCCACTCTCCAGGTCGCTCCTCCAGCACTCTTCACAAAACTCACCCCTTGCTGGAAACCAGTGGCCACCAAAAGCTGTCAGTATTGTTATAAGGACAGGAAATTTATCACAAGCGAGGTGCGCAGACTGCTGGATGAGGGCATTATTGAACCCAGCTCAAGTCCCTGGAGGGCCCAGGTGGTGGTTGTTAAAAACGGGGAGAAGCTGCGGATGGTGGTTGACTGCAGCCAGACTGTCAATTGCTTCACACTTCTGGACGCGTACACCCTCCCATGGATCACGGATGTGGTGAATCAGATCGCCCAATACAGTGTTCTCCACCATTGACCTACGTTCGGCCCATCACCAGCTCCTGATCCGCCCATAAGACTGACCTGTCACGGCCTTCAAAGCAAACGGGCGGCTGTACCAATTCCTCAGGTTACCCTTTGGGGTCACAAATGGCATCGCAGTTTTCCAGCGGGAAATGGACTGGATGGTAGACCAGAATGGGCTAACAGCTACTTTTCTGTATCTGGACAACATCACTATCTGTGGCCATCACACACAGGATCACGATGCCAAACTTGAAAAAAATTTTCAGACTGCGTTTTGGCTGCACTTAACCTATAATTTCGACAAGTGCGTCTTCCAGACCACTCGGCTCGCCATTCTAGGTTGTGTGGTGGAGAATGGGGTGGTAATGCCGGACACTGACCGCATGCGTTCCCTCATGGACCTGCCATCTCCCCCACCCCCGCACCCAAAATACACTCAGACGATGCCTGGGCTTCTTTTTGTATTACACCCAATGGGTTCCACACTATACCGACAAGGCACGGCCACTTATCAAAACAAACTCCATCCCCGTCAACAGAAGCCAGAGTGGCCTTTGACTGCATCAAAATGGATATCACCACTCCAATGCTGCACGCCATCGATGAGTCCATTCTGTTCCAAGTAGAGAGCGATACATCCGATTTTGCACTGGCGGCCACTTTGAACCAGGCTGGCCGGCCAGTAGCCTTCTTCTCCAGGACCATCCAGGGCCTCTGTCGAAGCAGGACGTCTTTGGAGGCACTACCTCACTGGCAGGCGCTTTACACTGCTGACTGACCAATGTGCGGTCTCCTTCATGTTTAGCAATACCCAGCAAGGTAAGATCAAGAATGACAAGATTGCTAGGTGGAAAATCAAACTCTCCACCTTCAATTACGACATAGTGTACCGGCCCGGTAAGCTCAACAACCCATTAGACGTGCTCTCCAGGGGGACTTGCGCCAACATACAACTGGACAGGCTGCAGAGACTCCATGAGGAGCTCTGTCATCTGGGGGTCACTAGGTTTGCACACTTCGTTAAGGCCCGCAACCTGCCCTAAATGGTCCAGGAGATTCACTCCATGACCCGTGGCAACAACTCAGGCCAGCCTGTCGACAAAGCCATTGGGGAATTGAGCAAGATGGGACACACACCCAACGAGCCCGCCAGCGACACGACTCCAGCGGCCCCAATCCCAGCACCATGGCAGTCAAGCCGGACGATCAGGCCCCCCGACCGTCACAGCCCCTAACCTCCCACCAGTCTCTCTCTCTCTGCCCCCCCCCCATTGTTTTTATTTTTACAACCCTCCATTCACCCCGGGGTCACTTCTCAAAGAAGGGGTGAATGTGATAGTGCGGATTCTATCACCGATGTATAAATGTGTATATTGTAGTGTAGGATGGCTGTGATTGGCTGAGAGTGTAGCCACACCTACTGGCAGGTCTTAAAGGGTTGGTCCTGGCCAGACCAGGTCATTCTGGACTGGCGAACCTACAGTCTTTTGGTTAATAAAAGCCTTAGTTTGGATCAACAGCCTTTGATTCTTTCAACGTGCTCTACACAATGTACCTAGATGACATCCTGGTAGTGGGTGCACATACTTGAGAATTATTTGATCGTCTTGATAGTGTTCTGTCCCACATCAAAGACTACAGATTTTGAGTGCATTTAGAAAAATGCATTGACAAATATGGGCTATGGCCAGATCCACAAAACACTTGATAGCGTCAGTGTTTTGTGCCTGTCTGCACGCACAGATGGGACCACACTAGGTTCAGTCCTGGGTCTTATCAGTTACTACAGTTCATTTCTGCCAGAGGAGCATAAACTCCGTGATCCACTCGACAAGCTCCTTACCATGGGTAGCAAATGGAAATGGACATCAAAATGTCAAGAGTCATTCAATTGAGTTAAGTTGATGCAAAACTTGAACCTTCTTTTGACACACTACGATCCAAATTTGGAGATTGTCGTAGCTTCAGATGCATCACAGTCTGGGGTGGGTGCAGTCATTTCTTACATATTCCCAGATGGGAATCAAAAGGCCATAGCACATGCATCACAGTTTTCAACTGAGGCAGAGAGTAATTATGGACAAATTGAAAAGGAAGCTCGAGCAATCATTTTTACAGTGAAGAAATTCCATAAAATGCTCTGTAGATGGCAATTCACTCTTCTGACAGATCACAAGTCTCTCCTAGCAGTGTTTGATTCAAAGAAGGAATTCCAATTTGCACGACAAACTGCCTGCAAAGACGGGCTACTTGGTTACGACTTCAAAATTAAATACCTTCCAACCACAAGAATCGTGCAAGTTGATGCATTGTCATCAATCAATAGCAAGCAGGAAACTGAGCCAGAAGATATTCTAGTTGCAGAACTCTCCGGAGATGCAGAGGTCATCCAGGTCTTCAAGGGTATTATTAACTCACAGCCAGTCACAGCAGAAAGGGTCACAAAGCAACAAACGAAGAAACCTCCTACAAGAGGAATCATCATTCAAGGTGGCCAAAAACTTGTCCAAGCCATTCTTCAAAAGACAAGAATAATTGGTGATCACTTTCTTTTGTTTGCAGAAAGGATTGTGATTCCCAAAGTTCTGTAATCTACAATCCTCAAGCAGTTTCACAAACATCCTGGAATGAATTGAGGTAAAGCACTTGTATGAATCTATGTTTATTGGCCTCTAATGGATGACCAGATTGAACAACTAACACAATCATGTATCCGATGTGCCTCGGCTATGAAATTCCCTGTTAAGACGAATCTACATTCCTGGCCTCAACCAAGCGGGCCATGGCATAGTCTTCATATCGACTATACAAGACCAATTACTACCTAATCATAGTGGACACATACTCCAAATGGCCTGAGATCATTAAAGTAGCCCAACCAACTGCATCGGCTACAATCATGGAACTCAAGTCCATATTCAATCACTTTGGTTCTCCTGTAACATTAGTTTCAGACAATGGGATGCAATTCACTACAGCCGGCATCAACTTTTTTTTGCAAGTAATATGGCATCATGCATATTTGCTCGCCTCCATAATCATCCTCAGTCCAATGGTCAAGCAGAATGTTTTGTGGATATGTTCGAATGAGCTCTGAACAAGGCCAAGGGGGAAGGTCCAATGGAGGATATCCTGCAGACATTCTTGTTAAATAACAGGATCATTCCAAACCCACAAACTCCAGATGGCACTTCACCTGGTGAAAACCCCTGGTCGGAAAATACGAGCGTCATATGATGTCATATTTCCACAAAGACCAGAATATGGTCAGAGAGATTATGATATGGAACAACAGTACAATTGCCAGCATGGATCCAAAGAAAGCATGTTTCATGATGGTCAACATGTGTTGGTGTGGAAATACAGATGTAAGGCAGCTAGGAAGAATCCAAAGAAAAATTTGAGATGTTCTCTACCGTGTACCAGACAGATGGACCAGACATGCCAACCATTTAGGACATCAGAATGCAACCTCACTGAAACAACACCTTCACAACTCAGCCTAGATGCCCTGTTGGACACTTGAACCTCAGAAACAATTGAACCACAAATCACACCCATCACACAAAAACAAGGCTATTCCCTCTACATCACTGGAACCCGTAAGGAAATTTCAAAGAGTTCAGAGACCAGTGAATCCCTTCCAACTGGATCCCTGACTCCACTCATATATGTAACCAGCTCAAAGAAGTAGGTGCTAGGATGCTACAATACCCTTGATCCCAAGGGAACTCTCGTGAGCCTTGTCACACACATGACTGGATTATTGATTGATGGCTCAAGTCCCGAGAACCGGTATCACCTACTCCTGGCAATGGTGGGGTCACTCGGTTTAGGGTGTCCTAGCACCTCCCCCTTTGAGTTGGTGACTCATATGAGGGTAGACTGGAGTAGGTGTTACTAGTTCTCGAGCCATCAATCAACTAATCCAGTCACATCTGTGTGACAAGGCTCACGAGATTTCCCTTGGGATCAACGACATTGTAAATACTATAAATAGTTCCCTAATTATAAATAAAACTGTTTGTTCTTTGGATTTGGGAAACACTGGTGTCTGACATTTCTCTTTCTGGGTCTAATGAGGTGGAACCTTGGATTCGACACAAAGCATGCATAGCATAAACATTCAGCACATTTACAACAGTGGGTTTCCTCCGCGTGCTCCAGTTTCCTCCCACCCTCCAAAAATGTCGAGCTTTTAGATTAATTGGTGTATTGGGATGGCATGTTGGTGGGCCCATTACTGAGTTGCATCTCTAAAATTAAAATACAACAGAAAAGATGGACTGTCTTTTCCCAGGGTGGAAATGTCACATATTAAAGGGCAAAGCTTTAAGAGGGAAAAAGCTAAAACAAGAAGGGCTTGGAAGATTTATTTTTACACAGAGGGTAGTAGGTGCCGGGAAAACACTGCCAGGAGCAGTGATGGAAACTGATACAATAGTGACTCTTAGGTGGCATTTCAACAGGCACATGAACTTACAGAGAATGTAGGGAAATGGATCATGTGCATGCAGATGGAATTCGATTCATCTGGCATCATGGTCTGCACAGACACCATGGGCTGAAAGGTCTGTTTTTGTGCGCTACTGTGGTATGTTCTACATTCAATTATTACGGAATTAGTTACCCCATCTAAATGTATAGTGTCGGCATTTGTTCTGTGAGCTGGTTTCAATTCAGATCAATTATTGATTAGCGAAATTATGTACCATGAAGCCCTGACTTTAAGACATCATCATTAACTTGAAGCTTTGCATGCAAGAACTGCTAGGTAAGCACAATGCTAGCTGAGAACCATGCGATACATTCATTCCCTGGCTGCAGTAAAATTGTCAGTGCTAAAATGGATCTTATCAGCCAGTAAGCTTTCATTGCACTCCCAGTATCCATTACTTTGTACTCGAATCCTCTTACAATAAAAACCAACATATTGCCTGTCTTCTTAATTACTTACTGTACATATACCTTAACTTTCAGTGATAGGCTTGCATGGAAACCTCAGTCTCTTTCAGCATCAATGCTCATTAATTTAAAAGGTTTCACATCTCCAATGTTTTCAACCATTTTGTTGATGTTCTAATATTCCCCCCCCCTCCCCGAAGCCCCACTTCATTCTCCACACAACTCGCACCAACACCCAGCCTGCCACATCAGCCAAGTTAGTTTGTGTGCTTGATTCCTCTCACTGAAGCCATTGAAAGACGAAGAGGTGGAGTGCCCCATTGAGACCTGCTGCCCTTTACTATCTATCATCTCCCCAACCTGAAAATTACTCTCTCCTTCGAACACTCTGCTTTTTTATTAAATCCATTAATGAATTATCATCCCATGATTTTGCATCATTTAATTTTGTTCTATTAAATAAATTCCCCTCTAAAATCCCTCAAGTCCAAATTCAAAATATCCACTGGCTCTCTTTTATATATTCTTCATGTTACATACTCAAAAGCACGAACAACTTTGTCAAACATAATTTGCTTTTAATAAATTGCTGTGAACTCTGACCAATGCAATTATTACTTTCTGAGTGCCCTTTCAACACTTCATTAATAATAAATTCTGATTTTCCCTTCCATTAACTTCGTTTTTCAGTCTGCAGTTTCCTTCCTCTTTCAAATTGCAGTTTCCTTGCTATTTTGCAATCCATGAGAATTATTCTAGAATCTTTATAATTTTGAAAAGTACCACCAATGCCATCCTAGCTTGTTCGACACCCACATTACATGTCAGATTTCTCAATGTGAAGTCAAAGTTGTCCTGGACAGTTAAATCTTTGTCTAAAAATTTCCAGGTCATGGTGGATAAAATCTTGGAAGAAATAGATCTTTGTTTGTGAAAACAATGATCTTTAACAAAGAAAATCCTCTGATCTTCAAAGAAGATAACATTACATCATCACAGTGTGAAGTTGGTTGAGCAAATGCACAATTTTTTTGTGGTAAGAATTTTATCCCTTGTTTGTAAGGTTTTGGCAGTGGACAATGTCGTTAATCCCAAGGGAAATCTCGTGAGCCTTGTATAGGAACGAGGATACCTTACTGCAGCTGTACAGGGCCTTGGTGAGACCACACCTGGAGTATTGTGTGCAGTTTTGGTCACCTTATCTAAGGAAGGATGTTCTTGCAATGGAGGGAGTGCAGAGGCGATTCACCAGGCTGATACCTGGAATGGCAGGAATGACTTAGGAGGAAAGATTGTGCAAATTGGGATTGTACTCGCTGGAGTTTAGAAGATTGAGAGGGGATCTCATAGAGACATATAAAATTCTGGCAGGACTGGACAGAATGGATGCAGATGGGAGGTTTCCAATGGTGTGGGAGTCCAGAACCCGGGGCCATGGTTTGAGGATAATAGGCAAACCATTTAGGACCGAGATGAGGAGGAATTTCTTGACCCAGAGGGTGGTGAATCTGTGGAATTCATTGCCACAGAGAGCAGTAGAGGCAGGTTCATTAAATATATTTAAGAGGGAATTAGATCTATTTCTTCAGTATAAGGGTATTAAAGGTTACGGAGAGAAGGTGGGGACGGAGTACTGAACTTTAAGATCAGCCATGATCTCGTTGAATGGCGGAGCAGGCTCAAAGGGTCGAATGACCTACTCCTGCTCCTATCTTCTATGTTTCTATGTTTCTATGTCTACAAAAAGTGTAGGAAAAAGTCAATCTGGCACCAATCTGCCAAACACAGTAGAATTCGGGATGTTCCTGGGTACTGTATAGTGCATCCAAATCTAGCAATGCTGTTTGGACTATTGCTTCACTCGCTGAACAGAATTGAATGTGGAGAATTGAACTTCAAAGTGCACATGATGAACACAAGGTAAATCTTGCAAGTGAAACTTTGCTTTTACAATTCAATGGTGGATTTGAAATTGGTATATGATGATTCATCAAGTGTAGTGAAGGTGCAGCAATAAGCTATTAGTGCAAGGAATCCATTGCATTCACCTCATGTTCTTAAAACAAGCAAACATGATCATGCAGGAATGAAGGAACATTTTGTTGAATACTTAAGGAAGGATATATTGTCTTTTGAGTCAGTCCAGACCAGATTGATTCCGGAGATGAGGGGGTTGACCCATGTGGAGAGATTAAACCTGAGATTATATTCACTTGAATTCAGAAGAATGAGAGGAGATCTTGTAGAAACATATAAAATTATGAAAGGGATAGACAAGATAGAGACAGGAAAATTGTTTTCACTGGTAGGTGAGACCAGAAGTAGGGTACGCAGCCTCAAGATTCAGGGGAGTAGATTTAAGATGGAGATGAGGAAAAACTTTTTTTCCTAGAGAGTAGTGAAACGGTGGAATCCCCTACCTAGAGAAGTGGTTGGGGCTACTTCATTAAATATATTTCAGGTTCAGGATATGGGGATAAGGCAGGTGGGTGGAGATGAATCAATGATCAGATCATTCATGATCTCATTGAATGGCAGAGCAGGATTGATGGGCCAGTTCTTATGTAAATACCATAATCTTTTATTAAAAACATCAGTTCCTTTACCCTGGTAAAGGATGCTGAGGTGAAGATTGTAGGGAGATTCAAGATCTTAGGTGTAATTATCACCAACAACCCGTCCTTGTTCAACCATGTCAATGTTACCACCAAAATAAGCGCATCAATGACTAATTTCTCAGAAGCCTGAGGAAATTCAGAATGACTCCAAGGTCTCAGACCAACTTCTACAGATGTGCAGCAGAAATCATCCTATCCAGACCCATCACAGCTTGGTACAGGAACTGCAAGGAAGTTCAAAACTGCAAAAAATCCTTCAGAGAAATGCAAGTGAAACTCAGGTCAACATGCAAATAACCACCACTCCATTGATATATCCTGCCATCTCGCAAAATTTGCCGACATATTCAATGACTCATCACACCCTGGGGGTCATATTCTCTTCTCCTGCGTCTATTGGGCAGCCTGAAAACAGAAATTTGTTGGTGTTGGTATGGCATTGATGCTAACAAGCTTGAAGCAATAAAAGTGAAGGAAGAAATTCAGAAACAAAGGCAATAAAAGTCATTTGATCCTTCCCGTTACTCCACCATTCAAATAATTATCATTTAAAAAAAAATCTCTACCACTAAATCCATAATCCTGGATCCCCTGGCTTTTATCACAATTACCAAGTTGACCATATACAGGAATAATACCAGAAGCTCACAAAGCCAAGAAATATTTTGCTGAAATTCATGTCGGAACTTGAAGTGAATCTTTCCACTAAGACAGGATGATGAGCCCGAAGTTATGTTCAAGTTGGATTGCAAGCAGATTTTAAGAAGTGAAGGGTAAAATACAATGAATATGGCAAGGATAAAATAATTTTATTCGTGTATATTTAACTCTAATACATGTGAGAATACTAAAAACAGTTACGGGACCTAATTTATAGATGCTATTCACTGAAGGCATAGTATTAACTGCAAATAAAATGGAGAAATGGGGTAGCTGTGGTAACGTTCTGTGTGTTTGGTGGGGGGGGGCGTGTTTGGTGCATGCAGCTGGATTGCACAAGTCAATATTTCTGTGGTGGTACACCTGTACTTGCAGGAGTGTACTGCCGGCCTACTGCAGGGGTCAACCACTGTACCTGCAGGAATGTAAGGGGATAGGACAACACCTGGCCAGCTGTCAATCAGTCGGCCTGAAGGGATCAAGCCCCACCAGGTCGGGTGTCAATCAAGCTCTGGGATATAAGCCTGCGCCGGCCTCCTGAGGCCTCACTCAGAGTTGGTGCAGCCACAGCCAGCCTGGCACTGTGGAAATCTTTGTGGATTAAAGCCTGTTGTACAGTCTTTATCTTTGTGTGTCTGATTCTGGCTAACAGTGCACCACAATTTAATCCACAAAGTTTTCCCACGGCAGCTATGGAAAAACTCCTGTGTGCAGGGAGCCTCGAGGTCGATCCATGCCACGCGGAAGCCCAGACAAGCTTCAAGATCTGACACCACGCGATCTAGGCAATCATCAAGGAACACGTGGGTGACATCCTGGATTCCGATTGGAAGAGGTTGGTCCTACTCCAGTCAAAACTGGGTCCCCGCGCCTTCCAAGTAACCAAAGGCTGCTCCATGTACAAGAGCAGAATGGATACTCTCAAGAACTTGTACAAGATCCCCATGAATGCAGTTAATACGAGGTACCTCTTCAACACCCGAGCCGGGGAGATGGCGGAGTTTTACTTGGGACACTTGCAAGAGTAGGCCCGACCGTGTCTGGCTGAACCCAGGGAAGGTGCTGAGGAAGTCGAGAAGCTGATCCGGGATGCCTTCATCTGAGGGCTATGCTCGAGACCCATCCAGCAGAAGCTGCTGGAAGACAACATCTATACCCTAACCAGCACTGTGGAAGTGGTCCAAACCCTGGAAGCAGCAGCCCTGCACGTCGAAGCCTTCGATTCTAGGTTCCCCCAGGCTCCTTCATTGCCCTCTTACACTGAAGCTGCAGCCCAAGGCTGAGCTGGGGAGGAGAACATCGCTGCAGCAGGCGCCCGGTGCCCCTGTAAGTACTGTGAGTCCTGGTATTGGTCAGATCGACAATCGCACCAAAACTGCCCAGCAAGGAACCAGTATTGTTCCTGATGCAGCAAGAAAGGCCACTTTGCAAAAGTGTGCCTCTCTAAACCTGCTGGCAGCTCAGCGGCCCACTATGACCTCCTCACCTCCCCCGTGGACCCCCCCCCCGACTTCAACCATACAACATCCGGTCCCACCAGCGACCGTTGTAGCATGTGCTCCGAGCATCTGCACCAGCCCTTGTCCTCACTGGCGCCACTTGCTGAGAACTACAGTGACATCATGTTCGGCTCACTGCATGACATCACTTCCAGCTAATGTAACGACGTCACTGCCGCTGGCTGTGATGATGTCACTTCCCCCGGTGCAGCAGACATAGCTGGGGAAGGAGAACAGTCACGCAGCGGCCCCCCTGCATGCCACTGCCATCTTGGGCCAGGCATTGCCCGACACGGAGGGCTTCCGACGACGTTGAGAACAATGTGGTCAACACAGGCGATGACCAGGCCGTCCTACCAATGCTCCCCATGCCTCCAGGTGCCATCAGTTGCCGCATGCCACACTCAGCAACCAACGTCAATGTGGTCAACATGGGGAATGACCAGGCCGCCCTTCTGATACTCCCCACGCCTCCGGATGCCATTGGCTACTGCACGCTGCACCTCACGACCGATGTCGACGTGGTCAACACGGGTAATGGCCAGGCCACCCTATCGACGTTCCCCATCCCTCCGGATAGCGACGACTCCGACTCTGAGATGGTCCTGGCTGCCACCACGCTGACTAGGGACATCCCCCACGATCTCGAGTGCTCGATGATGGACATGCGAGTCAATGGGCAGGTAACAAAGTGCCTGTTCAACGGTAGCAGCACCGAGAGCTTCATTCAACCGAGCATGGCCCACTCCCTAAGGTTAAAAGTCCATTGCCCTCGCCACCAAGGATGAGACTGTTGGTACCCTCGGGTGCTGCTTGGTCGATATAACTGTGGGAGGGGAGGCTTACACAGGGTTCAGGCTCCTGGTCATGCCCAAACTCTGCATCCTAATCCTCCTTGACCTAGATTTCCAGTGCCACCTGCAGAGCGTCACCTCTGCTTTCGAGGGGCCCCAACCTCCACTCACATTACACAGCATGCCAATCTACCAGTCCCGGCCAACCTGTGGCCTCTCCACACTGCGCACCACCCCACCGGCGCTCTTCCCACATCTTGCACTAGGCTGCAAGCCGATCGCCGCCAGATGTAGGCGCTATTGCGCCACAGACAAGGACTTCATCAAAACGGAGGTGCGGCGACTCCTGGCGGAAGGCATTATAGAGCCCAGTAACAGCCCTTGGAGAGCCCAAGTCCTGGTGGTCAAAGGGGGAAGTAAGCGGAGGATCGACGTGGATTACAGCCAGATCATTAATCGGTACACTCAGCTGGATGCCTACACCCTGCCAAGGATCGCCTACATGGTCAATGAGATAGCCCGCTACCGGGTTTTCTCCACGATTGACCTGAAGTCGGCATATCAACAATTCCATATCCACCCAAAGGACAAGCCCTACACCGCCTTTCAGGCAGACGGGCGCCTGTACCAGTTCCACCGGGTTTCTTTTGGGGTAACAAACGGGGTCTCTGTCTTCCACCGGTAGATAGATCGCATGGTAGACTGGCACAAGCTGCAGGCGACGTTCCCATATCTGGATAACGTCACTATCTGCTGCCGTGACCAGCAGGACCATGATGCTAACCTGGAAAATTCTTCCAGACGGCTGAGGAGCTGAACCTCTTACAACAAGGAGAATTGAGTGTTCAGCACCACCCGCCTCGCCATCCTGGGGTACATTGTGGCCCATGGAGTCATCGGCCCAGATCTGGAAAGGATGTGCCCATTAATGAAGTTACCCCTCCCCCCTTCACAGGTGCCTGGGCCTGTTCTCTTATTACTCGCAGTGGGTCCCCCACTTCTCGGACAAGGTCCGCCCACTGGCCCAAGCCACAACTTTTCCCCTCCCACCTGAGGCGAAGGCAGCCTTCACCCACATCAGGTGAGACATTGCGGATGCCACGATGCAGGCTGTGGATGAGGACACTCCCTTCCAGGTGGAGAGCAATGCTTCAGAGGTGGCCATCACTGCTACCCTCAACCAAAGGGGGGATTGCACCGTGTCACCTTCTTCTTCTCCAGGACCTCCATGGCTCCGAGCTAGGGCGCTCCGCAATTGAAAAGGAGGCCCAGGCAATTGTGGTAGCAGTCCGCCATTAGCGCCACTACCTGGCCGGCAGGAGATTCACGCTTCTCAGACCAGCGGGCCGTGGTGTTCATGTTTAATACTAACCACAACAGCAAGATCAAAAACAACAAGATCCTGTGCTGGAGAATCGAGCTGGCAATCTACAGCTACAACATCCAGTACCGCCCCAAGAAGTTTAACGACTCTCCCGATGCCCTCTCTCGCACCTGCACGTCTATGCATGATGACAGGTTGCAGGCATTGCATGAGTCCCTCTGCCATCCGGGCATCACCCGGTTGTACCATTTCGTTAAGTCCTGAAATCTGCCATAAACCATCAGGAATGTCAACGACATGACCGAGGCCTGTTGGGTCTTTGTGGATTGTAAACCCACCCCTCCCAGGCCCATGTTGTAAAGGCTACTCAGCCTTTTGAGCATTTTGGCAATGGCCACAACGGCCCCTGCCTTCCACAAACCGAAAGTCTCCTTCCTCACACTTCCCTTTTGCCATCCCTTGTCCGGACACCTCCACGGCCACCGTCATCAGGGCCTTGGGGCAGATTTTCACCATGTTTGGCTACATCCACAGTGACTGGGGGTCTAGTTTCATGAACAAAAAGCTGCACCAGTACCTGATGGCGAGGGGCATCATGACCAGTCACATGACAAGTTATAACCAGAGAGGCAACAGGCAAGTGGAACTCGAGAATGGGGTGGTCTGGAAGGCAGTCCTCCTGGCTCTCAGGTCAAAAGGTTGGGCCATTGAGTACTGGCAGGACGACGCCCTGACCGAGGTGCTCCATGCCATTTGGTCACTGTTGTTCACGACTAACAACGAGACCCCTCACGACGTCTGTTCTCAGGAATGTCACTCCCAGCATGGCTCAAGTCACCAGGACTGGTGCTTCTGCGAAGCATGTACAGACACACAAGGCTAAAGCCCTGATGGAGCAGGTTTTCCTCCTTCATGCAAACCATTACTACACTTATGTTAGGTTTGGCAGTGGCAGGGAGGACACCGTCTCAACCAGGGACCTGGCACCAGCAGGAGCACCCACCACACCACGTCACCCTCCAACCCAGGACAATGCTGACTGGGCATACATCCCCGTCCCCAGGCAACTATGGGGCACGCAGGGCCTCCTTGATCACCAGGGGCCTGATTCAGCCTTAGGAGATGAACCTGCCCCCCCCAACCATCCAAAATGACCCGCATACGTCGACCCCAGCCCCCCCGGCCACCCATCCATGCAGCACCACACCAGCCACACACCCCTGCCGCAGCCCCCCCCCACTTCCCCTCTGACCAGTGACCAGGAGCCAGTCCTACGATGGTCACAGAGACCCTGGCAGCCACAGGATTGTCTCAACCTGTAAATATTGTATGTACATAGTGGGTGCGATTCCTTGTTACTGTTCCCCGCCCCCACCCTCTTGGGACAATTTTAAAGGGGGTGAATGTGGTGGTACAACCACCAGCCTACTGCAGGGGGCAACCTCTGAACCTGCACGAGTGTAAGGGGACAGGACAACACCTGGCCAGCTGTCAATCAGTTGGCCTGAAGGGATCAAGCCCCACCCAGTTGGGTGTCAATCACCCTCCGGGATACAAGCCTGTGCCGGCCTCCCGAGGCCTCACTCAGAGTGGCTGCAGCCACAGCCAGCCTGGCTCTGTGGAAGTCTTTGTGGATTAAAGCCTGTTGTACAGTCTTTATCGTTGTGTGTGTCTGATTCTGGCTAACAGCGCTCCACAATTCCAGCGCTGCTAACATTGATAAGCCTCTTCCTCTTTGGATTTACACTGTACCCACAGCATACTCAAATCTATAACAGGTTTTGAACCTAGCAGGAGGTATTCTTCCCCACCTATTTTAATTGTATAGGGGGTGTAAAAATGAACTTAGTTAAAGAAGAGTGTCTGAAGATGTTGGAGAAATTTAGCAGGTCACACAGCATTCCTAAGAAGTAAAGAGTAATCAATGCTCCACACCAGGGTTATCAGTCAAGTATTATGTCAGGTCAAGTGTTAGTTCTTTGTCATTTAATGAATATGTGCTCTCATTCAATTTTATATCTTTATTTTTACTTACTCTTTGTAAAGGTTTGATTAACTTCAAATATTTTGGGAGCCATTGCTTTGGATATTTCAGACATGTTCTTGATTCTTTTCCCTCTCTGACATGGAGTCCCCGGAGTATTTTTCCAGGCCAAACCACCAAGCCGACAGCCACTCGTGTCCAAAGTGCTCGATAAGTATGGATTTGGGTTACGGAATAGTGTGGCTTCCTACTCTTTAGAAAATCCCAATCAAAGAATCACACAATAACTCTTCAGTTGCTGTAAGAGTTAAGTAACTTTATGGAAATTTAAGGTGTATAACATTCTCACTTGATAGCTACACCAAACTTGAACATTACTACAATGCTGTACTCCAGCTTTCTCCACATCTTCATCTCCATGAATCTTCAACTTGCTCCATTAGCACTGAAACAACCTCTTGGCTACAAGATTAGAAGGTGGCCAGTTAAAATTGAGGTGAATTGCAGGAAATGGAAATCTTGACCTTGGAGAGTTTACTTCATCTGTGCTATTTAATGAAGTATACTAACTTTTCCACAATTGGAATAATGAATAATGGGAAATGAACACAGAAGAGAAAAAAAGATGGTTGGGCGGATCAGTCATGAATGCATTGAAGAGCAGGACAGGCTTGGGAGACTGAACAACTTTTATACTTATTTTCTTCTGTTGACGTGGAAATAAACACATTAGAATTGACAAGGACTTGAATTGGAATATTGTACAAACTGTAGCCAAGGTATGATATTCCCTATTGGATTCATGTTCTGACACAGCCCATTGTAATTCTTAGTAATTTAGTTTCAATAGCCTTACAACGAATATTTGAAACCCAGGAGAAAATCTATAAATGGAAAACAAATTTAAATATGGAGAAATGCAGAGCCGTGCAACAGACCATCAACATCTGAATGAGAAAGCACCTTATTCCTTTGAGATTGATCATCTGATGGATCCAAGTGAGAAGCATGACCTCGATTCTAGCATTCTGTTTCAAGTCGATAGTACAACCCCATGATATTGATTTATGTACCTTTTGATATTTCAGGACACTAATTGAAATCCTGCATTTCTTAATGATCCATGGAATTTTAAGATATGATTGATGAACCTACCCAGGTGGAACTAAAGTTACTGTTGAAATTCTCATTTCCTCTTCATGTGATATCCATCAGTTCCCAGTCACATTTTCTACCACATGTAATATATTGTTCCTGATCCCTACTGCGATATGGCTAGTCAGCTATCTGATTTTATTATAAAGCCAGATGCAGCAAGCACAATAAATGTTAAGCTTGATATCATTTCCATTCAGTTGGCTTGCTTTGTTTTTGGCTTATTTTCATTTTATCTCCGGTCAACATATTCCCGCAAAGAAGTTTCTTTCGCCTAATTTTCTCCATGCCCCATAGTTATATGAAAATGTGTTTAATTCAATATCAGCACTCCACCACACACTCACAGTCTCCTACAGCATGGAAAATGACCATTCAGCCTGACTCATTCATGGCGAACACGATGGCTACATGAATCTCTTTTGCCTGAATTTAGCCCATAACTTTTAAAAAAAATTTTTAGACATGCGTCATAGTAACAAAGCCCTTTCAGCCTTCAAGCCTCTGCCACCCAATGATATACATTTGACCTACAACCCCATATGTTTTGAAGGGTGGGAGGAAACTAGAGCACCAGGAAGAAACCCGTGCAGACTTGAGGAGAATGTACAAACTCCTTACAGATAGCGCCGTATTTGAACCCTGATTGCTGGCACTGTAACAGTGTTGCACCAACTGCTACACTAACCACCTAATCACTATCCTAACTGGTACATTAACCACATTCCTTTCCTATCCAACTACCTTTCCAAAAGCTTTTTAACTGCTGTGATTTTACCTCCCTCTACTATCTCGTCTGGCAGATTGTTCAATATATCCCTCCTCCCTCTGTGTGAAAAACTTTCCCCTCAGATGGCCCTTAAATATTTCCCTTGTGATCTTAATCCAATCTTTCTGTTTTAAACTCCCATAACCTTGAAAATAAGCTGTGGCTATCTAACCTATGATAAACCTTCATAAGGTCACCCTTTAGCCTTCTCAGTGAGAACAATTTCAGTTCTAGTCTTTCCTATCTCTCCTGCTAGCTACAACCTCTATTTGGGGCAACATCTTTCCGAATCTCTTTTGCACTCTCTCTAGTGCTACCACATCCTTTCTATAGTGCAGTAATCAGAACTGCACACAACATTCCAAGTACAGCCTTACTAATCTTTGTATAGCTGCAACAAGGCCCGACTCTCATACTCAATATCTCTCCCAATGAAGGCATTTGTTACCATTTTCAGGGAACTATGGACCTGCAGCCCCAAGGTCTTACTGTACTTCGATATTTCTAAGATCCTTGCTATTCATGGAAATGTCCCACCCAGTAGAGGATTACCCAAAATGCATCATCTTGCACTTGTCTGGTTCAAATTTCATATGTTACCACTCTGCTCAACATTCTAATATGTGTCCCTTGGCCATCCATTCTTGCTGTCATCATCTCTCTCAATCTTTGTGTCAACAGCAACACTTATTTTGTGTTTATGTGGAAGAATGATGGTGCAGTTAACATAGGGCAGAACGGTTACAGTGCCAGCGGCCAAGTCTCAAATCTGGCACAGTCTCCAAGGAGCGTGCAGGTTCTCCCAATGTCTACCTTGGTTTCATCCAGGTGCTTTAGTTTCCTTCCACCCATCAAAATGTATGGGGGTTTTAGGTCAATTGAGTATGATTGAGTAGTACAGGCTTGTAGACCAAAAGGGCCTGCTAACGTGCTGCATGTATAAAAGAAAATGCAGGATGAATGAGTAAACTGACAAAATGCTGTGCTCTGGGGAAATGAGAGAATATCATATTCAGTTTACACGAGAAGCCATGGTCTGAATCGAAGATAGACAAAAGACATTAAAAAAAGTATGAAGGAAGAATTGGCGAAGGAGGAGAGTGATAGATTAAGAAATATGATGGTGAATACGAAGTGGAAATATTAGATCATTCTCATAAATATTAATTTCAATTGAGGCAAAAGCGTCAACATGGAGGATGAATCATTCATGGCTCACCAATAAGTAAAAGATAACATTAAATTGACCATAAAGGGATATAGTGTTGAAAAGATTAGTTGTCTAAACCAGGAAAGAATATTTTTGAAACCAGGAAAGAATAAATTAGTAAGTAATATAAATAGAGTCGGTAAGAACATCTAAGAGTATAATATGGATGAAGTCACTAGCTGGGCATTTAACAAATGAGAATGGAGAATTAAAAATGATACCAGAAAGTAATGGCAGAAACACTGAACAAACATTTTGTACCTTACCAGGTTTTTCTCTTTGATAGAAAGAGAAGAAAACCTGAAATTGTTGACCTTGAGGGAGACCAGAGTATGTTATTGGAGAGGAGTAGTTAGGCAAACATCATGTCGTGGTTAGTGCATTGTCTTTACAGTGCCACCAACCTGGGTTCAAATTCACTGCTGTCTTTAAGGAGTTTGTGCATTCTTTCCCGGTCCATGTGGGTTTTCTCTGGGTGCTCTGGTTTCCTCCCACATTCCAAATGCAGATGGGTTAAAGTTGAGTGTATTTGGGGCAGCACGGGTTCATGGGCCGGAAGGGTGTGTTACTGCGCTGTATGTCAAAAAAAATTAAATAAACATAAAGCCAGCATGCATGAAAAGAAATAGAATGTTGCCCCCTTCTCCCAAGTATAATGGAGTATGAAATGGAGATTGAAATGGAGAAGTCCTGCTCAAAGTTTAGGGTTAGTCCACATGTAAAGCACTATCAGGCCTTTGAGCACTGGAAAATTTCTTCAGTTCTCTCCCTTATGATTTTCAGAAACTCTTTGAAAAACTGGTATTACAAAAATCCCACATCACCCAAGCAGGAAGGCATGACATCTGGATTGTTTTTCCATCGCACTCTATACCTGGCTGCAATTATCAATCCAATACCGAAAAACAGTATTTATCCAACCTTTAGAAATCATGCAATTGGTATTCCATTATTTTTCCTGATTTATTTGACCATTGTTGCTTATTTACTGAATTGTAATCACAATGAACCATTTAAAGTGTACAAGATTACAAAGGCATTTGCCTGTGTTAAAAGCAGTCAGAACTATGGGATAGGAATTGTAGTTTATGCGAGACATTTAAAGATTAACAGAAATTTCCATCCCAGAAAGCAGACCATATTAGGAAGTAGTCACTAATGAGCATGTGTCTGATATTCCTACTCTTTCACATCATTCAGTTCCTTGACCTACTTTTATTAAATTACAGGGACACTAACGGTTCATTTGACAGTCTCTCTCGAGCTAATTTTCACATAAAGAACTATTTGTCACCAAAGCCAAACTCTTGCAATCATTGGTAACATTTTTGAATTTTTTTTATAAATAATTCCAATCCAACTGAAAGATGATTAAACCTAGGAATAACAGAGAGATAACAGCTGTTCTCTGATATGTTATCGCAAGTTATTCAATTTACACCTGGCAAATAGGACTATTTGCTTAATATAATCTCATGTTCTATCCCCAATCAAAAGTCACAAACCTGACAAAAATAACTTATTTCAGTTACAGTGCAAACTGACAAACAGCTTGTGTCAATGCTACCAGAACTAACGAAGAATTTGCAGAATTATTAATGCAGTCACGATCACAATTGGAAGGACTAACCTGAAGGCTGAAGGTTAATGGTCAGTTGCTTAAGAGTGTGGATGAACAGATGGAACTTGGGGTCCGAATCCATGCATCCCTCAAGGTCACCGCACATGTTGATAGGATAGTTAAGGAGGCCTGTGGGTTGTTGGGCTTCATTAATAGGGGGATTGAATTCATGAGTAGAGAGGTCATGTTACTTCTCTACAAATCTTTGGTAAGACCACACTTAGAGGATTGTGTCCAGTTCTGGTCACCTCATTATAGGAAGGACGTGGAAGCTCTGGAGAGAGTGTAGAGGAGATTTAACAGAATACTGCCTGGATTGGGAAACAAGTCTTATGAGGCAAGGTTAGCAGAGCTGGGGCTTTTCTCCTTGAAACGAAGAAGGATGAGAGGAGACTTGATAGAGGTTTACAAGATTATGAGAGGCATAGAAAGGGTCGACAGCCAGCATCTGTTTCTCAGGGCAGGGTCAGCAAACACCAGAGGATACATGTACAAAGTCAAGAGAGAGAAGTGTAGGGGAGACATCAGGGGTGTGTTTTTTTTAAAAAAAAAAGAGTTGTAAGTGCCTGGAATGCCTTTCCAGGGAGAATTACAGGGTAGGGAGGGTTTAGTAATTTTTTTCTTTTTTGGAAGGAATCTATAGGTTAGCACAACATTGAGGACCAAAGAACCTGAACTATGCTATATTGTTCTATGACAACATAATGGGTAGAAATAGGAATGGGCCATTTGGCCCTCTTGCCTGCTCGACCATTCAATTAAATCTTATCTGATGTTTTACCCATGCCACTTTCCTGCACTAAATACATGTTCCATGTTCCACCGATCACTCAGCAACTGAGCCTCCGAAATCCTATTGTGGGGTGACTTCCAAATGTTTTCAATTGAAGGTGTTCACAGCTCAATCCTAAATACCTGACCCCTTACTTTAAGATTGTGACCCCTGGATCTGGACAAGACAGGCAAGGGGAACAGTATTCATGCATCTACCTGTACTTGTCAAGCATTGTAAGAATTTTATACATTTCAATGAGTTTACATCCTGTTCTTCTAACTCAAGACAGTATATTCTGCAAATGATAAATCTGCTATTTCAACAATCACTCTTTAATAAGATCTTGGTTACACTATCAAGAACAAACATTGTTTCTTAGTCGGGGAAACTAGATCTGTAAGTAATATTTCCGATGTGGTTTCACCAATGTTCAATACAGTTGCAGCAAGATGTACTCAAATCCTCTTGCAATTATGGCTAACATATTATTTGCATGTTACCTTTCAGATTGAACACAAGAGTTCCCAAGTTCCTCTGAGCATCGACATCTTTATACCTCTCACCACTTTTCTACTGCAGTGGATGATTTTATATTTTCTCACATTACATTCCATCTGCCATGTTCATAGCCATTTGCTTAACCTCTCAGCATCCTTTATACACCCCACACAGCCAACCAACTTAGAACCATCAACAAACTTGGCAATTTCACTTGAAGCCCTCAATCACATTACTGGCATAGAGTAGGGACAGCCAGAACCCCAACATCAATGCTGAACCATCCCATGTCAAACCCTCTCAAACTGATGTATTAATCAACATCGATCTAAATTAGCAAGTCTTTTGCTTCTACAGCATCATTGAGTTTCATTGGGAATATTGGAATAAATTTCTTTCTGGCTTCTTATTGAGTATTACCTCAGAAGGATAACAGGAGTGTATTTTCAAATTGAAAGCATTTATGGACTGTGGATGTTGCTGGATATCAGAATCAAGGAAATTTCTGATATAATCAAGCATGTATTGAAAGCTATTGGCAAAGTCATGAAGAATGATAGGGACTAATTATGAGGTGTCTTGACAGATAAACTCCTGGGATGGTGACAGGTAACTATGAGGAGGCCTCAGCTTTTCATAAAACTTGTACATCCAGGGGTTTTGCAATTCACTCTAATTTTGCTCACCCATCAGAGTGCAATCTAACCACACAGTTATTACCATTCAGAAACTTACTGCAACAATTTCTCCAGATTATTCCAACTGTACGGGTTAGGTGACCAAGCAGACAGAGTCAGGATCAATGAAATGGGAGACCTTTTTACGTAATCAAATATTTAATCTGTAAATCCAAGAAAATGTGCATTCACTAAAATAACAAGGTGGTCTGAGTTCAAAGCTAAACTCGTGTCGCAGCCTTCATCACAATAGATACTTTCTACAGGTATAGCAGCTACAGCAGTTATACATTTACAGTTTTACAATGAACATTGACCGGCTTAGGAATACGTGTGTTTTTGAGGAATTTGTATCTATATCCATGACCATATTGTATTTAATAATTTAACAAAAAAAAATTAAAATGAAAAGTACTGCTATTCCATTGTTTTAAATCATGAAAGTACCTTATAAATGTTTTGGTTTCCGTTCAAACTCATTTAAACCATCCCCAACTGCACTAGCAAAGCTCCTTTAATATTGATCCCTTTGGTATGGGCCCCAACTTATTTTGATCTGACACTAAAATCCTACCAACCTAAACTGTACCTTCCTGCTCAGTTTCTTCATCCACACAATCATTTTAACTTGTTTTTATATAAAAAGTCTCTACTTGATATCTCATGGATTTATATCAATTCTGAGATTACTACTTTTAGATCCTGTTTTATATTCTCTTTCCTGTAATCGCTCCCTAAAATCTCATCCTTCTTTCAATCTCTCTTGCATCACTGTGGCAAAATCGGAAGGTCCCACGTTGACCTTATCAGAACGAGTCGTCTTTGATCCTGAGTGAGTGCCTTAGAAGAAGAAATCATCAGCTCTGGGTGTTCAAACTCCCCCCTCAGAATGGGCTGCAGTAACTTAGCAACATCTTGACCCAGCCATCAGGGACCCTCAGCCATGTGTCTCTCTCTTGCTCTACCCTTCTAACTCCTTTCCTCCAACTCCTCCACACCTTTTGTTTCCTTCTCCTATCAGTGGGCAGCAATTCTTGGTCCTCTGCCCTCTCCCCTTACTGCCCTCCTGCTCCTTCTACTCCATGATCCACCTATGATCTCTTACCTATAGGCTTGCACTCCAGCCCCTTTCCCTTCCTGCCCCCTCTCCTCCTCCTCCTACCTTTTCATACAGGCATCTACTTCCTTTACCAGATACCTGACAAAAGGGCTCAGGCCCAAAACGTTGATTGTCTTTTACTTCCCATGGATACTGCATAACCTGCTGAATTTCTCCAGCAATTGTGTTTCGCAGACAATACACCATTGTAGAAGTGGCACCATGAACAAATTATGCAAAACCACAAAAATTAAATGCTCTCAATTTAAAAAAAAAACATAGAATTGTTTATGCTCTTAATGAATAATGAGACACCACATATACAACATTAATTATTCAAGGGCAGAAAGGGTTTTCAACAATAATTATGACATAATTAAGCAGCTTAAATACCTAATTAAACTCCAGAATTAGGGTTGGGGAGACATTGATGCTTGCCATCAGAATGGTGCAAAAGCAGGAAAAGTTCCCATCAGTCCTTTGAGTGTGACAACATTTATTGTGGATAGTCACACTCCATAAATGATTCTCACCACCAATTCCAAGCCACAATTTGTGACTAGGCAGCGATAGAAAATTGTCAGCCACTTCCATCAAAATTCAGATTTTAAAGACATTTTAACATTTTATCTTGGTCTGGAAATCTGTTCATTCAGAACCATTCTACCTTTTAAAAATTCCCTTTGGCACCTTCCTGTGAACTGCTATTTATGTCCTATTTATGCACCATGGGAGTTTAACAGAAGGAGCCTGTAGGACATTTTCCCTTCATCCATTCATTTCTATTAAAATAAGCAGCATGAACTTGATCAGCAACAATAAGAGTCTATATTGGGGTTTGAAATATGAAAAAAAATTCACAGTTTTCTTTTAACCTTACTCTTATTAACATGTTCAGCTCAATATTTAATATGTCTGAATTCTTTTTAATCTCTTGATCTTTGCTTCTCCAGGCTACATTGTTATATCCTTTGTCAACTTTCCTCATTATGCACATATCTGCCAATTTTAAAAAAAATCTTCATACTTACTAAATAGCCCACATCAAGATCATAAGGTACATATGGCAAACAATGAAGAACCCGCACTGGTCCCCGTGGAACACCATCAGTCAGAGATGTCCAGTTAGGCTAACACTACTACCCTGTCTCTCATGGTCTAATACAAGTTTCTCTGTGTTGTCCGAGTTTGCAGACAGAGACTAACTTGATTCTTTTTCTCAGTTCTGATGAATAGTCTTAGCCCTCAAATGCTACCTGTTTCGCTCTCCAGATCTGCAGAGTTTTTTGCATCCTGGCATGCATCCACACAATTCAGATGGGTGTTGAGGATAAAAGATTGTTTTTTTAAAAAACAACCAATAAACAAAGTTTTTAACTGTGTTCCTAATCAGAGGTGAACAGTTTGCAAACATTAGCCTATCATCCATAAAATACTATATTGCAAGAAAGTATGATGATCAGATTATAAGTCCAGAAGGAACAATATAATGTATAATAGTCTTCAAGCCTAGACGTTGTCACAGTAAGAACAGGAACAGGGCAAAACAGCTGCACTGACTCAAGTTGGTTGAGAAAACAGTGAAAGTGATATCGCAAAACAGCAAAGACTTTTGCCCAATACAAAGCACAACTATAACCACAATTAAGGCAAAGTGAAGTCTTGAGCTTGAACACAGAAGTGAAAGCTTGACGTATAGGATAGGCTCAATTTCAGTTTGTATAGGAAATTCCCCAGAATCCAGCATCCATGGGGATTGGTAAATGCTAGATAAGTGAATTTTCTGGTAGCTTGAGATTGTGTGTGCATGGATACGCAAATGAACCACTAGGATGTGCCAATTTTAAACTCGTATTTTTTACCCATTTATTTTCTGGAATTATTTTTGCCTGTTGCTTGAATTCCAGATAACATGGATTTTACTGTATCTGGAACTCAAGGGAAAGTGCATCTTTAAAGAAAGTAGCATAATAGGAATTGAAGTTGATTGTGAGAATGTGTCTACACCAACAATGCTACTAGAGAACATAGGGAAGGCTATCATTTAAACTAAAATAGGTTCCAAAATGCAAATACAAAACGAACAATAGTTTGCATATTGAAGAGGTGCAGAAGTCACAGGATATTCAATCCTAAAGCTTAGAAATTATAGGAAGCAACATTGGAAGCAGATATCATAGATCAGGTGAAATAGTCAGAAAGAGTATTGCTCCTTGAAGAACTTGTTCAGCCACAAAATTACGATATTGTAGCAGTGGCTACACTGCTCCTGCAATAACACACGCAACCAGACGGGTTGAGCTCAGTGGGCAGAATAGTTTATTGCAGGCTGCTGGGCTGCACTTGTACTCCCAGCCCGGACCTGGCTGAGAACCGCACTGGAGGGCGCTGACGTCACCTGGGCGTCACGTGGTCCCCCAGCGCGGGTTTCTGAGCCCCGTGCTGGAAGGAAGGGAAATCCCCGATGGCGCCATTTTGGCCAGCTCCTTACAAGTGGGCCAGTTCACTTGCCTTGTGGTGAGCCGCCACAGTACCCTATTTAAATACACGCTGTATGACAGGTTTGTGGTTCAATTGCTAACCAGATTCAAATAAGTTAACACACAGAATCATACGCACTGTCTGCCCTTGGGTGCAAAGTTGAGAAAACAGTGAAAGTGGTATCGCAAAACAGCAAAGACTTTTGCCCAATACAAAGTACAACTATAACCACAATTAAAGCAAAATGAAGTCTTGAGCTTGAACACAAAAGTGAATATGTGAAGCTGGATGAGACCAACACACAATCCATCCACTAATGCACATTATGACAGAATAGAGAGAAAGAGGGGGGGGCAGGACAGGGGGAGGGGGAGGGAACAAGACAGAGACACACATGTTTTGGGGAAATAAATTGGGAAAGGTTTGTTAGAGTAGGTCACATACAAACACTTTAAAACAAATCTTATTTAAAATACTGGAGCTCTGCCCATGGAAGATGTATCGGCTCCAGAACTTTTGAAGAATACTCAAGAGACTTCAATAATCGATTGTTGTTTTCAAAAGGCAACAGATAAAAGAGCATGTTGGTGCTGCCTCTGTCTGGAAGAGAACTTGCTGTTGTGAGGGTCATGTGGTTTTGCAAGCAGAGAGAGTCAAACAGGCTTTCGCTCAGAGAGTCAGAGAGAGAGAGAGAGAGAGAGAGAGAGAGAGAGAGAGAGAGACACACACAGAGATCTTGTACAGTCTTTCAGCCAGCAGAAGTAGATGGGACCGGAACAGGACAAGCTGGCAAGCCTGTTTGGAAGATGGCCTGGTCAAAACCTTTGTGGTTCATGCAAGAGGAGAGAACTGGCTGTCTAATGTTTCACTTGGAATAAGGGAAACAAAAAGGAACTCTGTAGTGACCTGAAAGAAAGAGGTTATCATCTGGAGAACCCTGAAGGGTAAGTTTTGTCAGTAAGACATTGGAGTGGCTGATGGGAGTACATCAATTGTGGATGTCCTGGAACAACAACCTCTCTCTGAAAACTGACAAGAACCTTCCTCAGCAGTAACCATTTACCTTTCAAGCACCAAAGCCTGGTGAACTTTATAAATGTTAAATTCTGTACACAGTATAAGAATTGCCTGCAACCAGTGAACTTGGAGGAATGAGAAGTGAGATTGGACCATGAACCAAAGAACTTTTCTGAACTTGCACATATATTACATACATGCGCACTTAGAATTAGAAGGGAGTTAAGTTAGGTTAAGTAAGTCAATAGAGATAAGTTAAAGTTTGTTTCTATTTTCATGTTTAAAGATAATTAAAAGCAACTTTGGTTTAAATAACCATTTGTCTTGGTGAATATCTATTGCTGTTAGGTTTTGGGATCCTCTGGGCTCATAACAACATCAATTCAAAATGGCTAATGGGTTGAACTGTCAGAATAATAGGTTACATGTCCAGTACTAAAGTCTAAAGCCAACACAACTCTTCTTTTTTATTATTTTTATTTGATCTTTATATAGAAATATATACAAAAAAAGGAATGACACAACCAATTATACAATGTAACAAAGTAAGCAAACTCACTATAACAGAAAATATTAGGGACAGTTATTATTGATAAGAACTCTTTGTTTCTTTATTATCAAATTCGATCTTTGGTAAAACATGTGTTTGGTAGAGATATGATTTTACCTGAAATGACTAAATTTGAGAGTTTTCTTATGAAGGTACCAGAGAAGGGATATATTTCAGTTATGTATCAAATATTACAGGATGGTATGGATAAAAAGGGTTGGGATAAATCTAAAGGTAAATGGGAAGTGGAGATTGGTTTTATTTTTTCCGAGGATGATTGGTCAGATATTTGTTATGATACTGTAACTAGACTGATAAATGTAAGTTATGCAATGATTAATTATAATTTTTTACATCAATTATACTGAACACCTGAAAAACTAAAAAAATATGGTTTTCATGACTCAGATTTGTGTTTTAGATGTGGTAACGCGGTTGGAACTTTTTTTCATGTGGTTTGGTCAGGTATAAATATACAATCTTTTTGGAAAAAAATTCAATTGTTTTTAGAATACCTGTATAAGATTAAAATACCTTTAGATCCGACAATATTTTTATTGGGCAGTTTGCAACCTCTGAAAGGTTTTGGATTAGATAAATTTCAACTTGCTTTTGTATATTTAGCTTTATCTTTAGCAAAAAAATGTATTGCTAGTATGTGGAAAGATACAAATATGATTGATATTAATAGATGGCATAATGAGATCAAATATTGTTTAATAATGGAAAAAATTACATATGTTTCGCGTGATAATTATAATTTTTTTCATCATAAATGGTTGTTATATTCAGAATATTTACATTTTGATTTACATTGATTAGATTTTAATATGTATGCTTCATTTTTCTTTAATTTTTTTTCTTTTTTTTCATGGCTCTCCTTAGGAGAGTTGGCTGAAGGGGGGGGGTTTCTTCTCTTTTTTTTCTTCTCTTTTTTTCTTTTATATAAAATATAAAATGTAATGCTCATTTCTAGTTTATTGTTATATATGTTACTTATTACCTGTATCTTGAGTCAATAAATAAAGTTTAAATAACAGAAAATATTATTAATTCAAAGATAAAGTAGAAAAAAGAAAAAACAAAAATAAAATAATTATATAATCCAAATCAAAGTTGCATGGCTAATATCAAGCAAAAGTAAAAATAAACTCAATCCATGAGAACTGGAGATTACTTAATTGTCATTACCTTTAAAGGTTATGAAAATAATTCTAAAAAGAGCCCCGAAGATGCAAACATTTTAAATTTAAAACTCTTGCTGAACATCTAACTTTCTTCAAAGTTATAAATAAGACATCAAATCATGTAACCATTGATTATGAGTGGGCGGGGAAGAATCTTTGCCAGCCAACATGTTTTTGCAATGAGAAGCCTCGGGGAAAAGATTCCACAGTACTGAAGTCAAGGTGATTATTGAAGCATTGAGCTTAGCATTTCTGCCACTGGCAACAGAATGACTTGAAGACAAATGTATGTCAGTATATCCATCCGGTAGCACGTTGCTTGACTTTAGGCAAGGACACGTATCTTTCAAGATAAGTTCAGCCAAGTAACACTGTTGAAGGGTGTAATGAATTATATTCAGATAAAGTATTAAAAACTTCATTCCAGATGAAATACTTGCAATATCACAGGGATCATCAAACACAACTGCCTGTGGAGGTAGCTGGCCCTCCAAATCGATCAATAAAGATGAACATTGGTTCAAAAAATTGAAGCCAAAATACGAACAGATAATACAGTAGAATTTTTTTTTTTAATTTAGACATACAGCACAGTAACAGGTCATTTCAGCCCACGAGTCCATGCCGTCCAAGTCTCACCCAATTAACCTACAACCCCGGTACGTTTTTTTTTGAACAGTGGGAGGAAACCGGAGCCCTGGGGAAGACCACGAAGACACGGGGAGAACGCACAAAGTCCTTACAGACAAAATTGGATTCAAACTCTGGTCCCGGTCTCTGGTGCTGTAGATTAACTGTGCAGTCCTCTCAAATCTTGCATAGTAAGGTGCCATGCAAAGGTATGTCAACAATTCTGCAATCCTGTTTGGCTTCCTTGTCTGCTAACATTTTTCTTTGGTTGCAATCTATTTTCTCTTGTTACTGTATAGCACAAGATCAAGAGGATCTTGATCAAGAGGAGTTAAATAAATTAGAATGGAACAGAAGCCAAACACATACTATAAGCCTTTATCAACAATCTTCAAACATTACAGTGCAGGACAGGCCCTTCAGCCAAATGGTGTGCTGACCTATGTAAATCTACTCCACAGAAATCTAATTCTTCCTTACCTCATACCCATTACCGTCTGTTTTTCTTACATTCATGTGCCTGTTCAAGAGTTTCTTTTTGTATTTCTCCACAATCCCCCACCAAGTTCAAGTTCAAATTTATTGTCAGAGTATATACATGACATCACATACCACCCTGAGCATCTTTTTCCTGTGGACCAGGCAGAATGTCTACTTATTGACAGTGTAGATTGTACTCAAGAAAAGGATACATATCCAAAAGAAATAAATGTAAACAAAGAAAATGTAAACAAACTATGCAAATACAGAATAAAGAAATATTCAGTAATAAATAATGCGCAAAGGAAGAATCCTTAAATGAGTCTCTGATTGAGTCTGTTCTTTACGAGTCTGATGGTGGAGGAGTAGCAACTGTTCCTGAACCAGGTGGTATGAGTTTTGCAGCATCTTTCCTGATGTCAGCTGCGAGAACAGAGCAATTTCTGGGTGGTGTGAATCCTTGAAGATTGCTGCTGCTCTCCGATGGCAGAGGTATTATTACCCCATTTTTGTCAGGTTCGTTAAGTTCACAGACACAAGCTGACAGACAAGGAGTATTCTTTGTCGTACACATGAGGTAATAGCGATGGGTAAATCTAAAAACTACTTAGACATTCACATTGGACACATGGATCTCCGAAACTCTCTCCTCTTTGTTGCATACGTGCAGTAATACAGGTGCTCCTCGACTTAAATGTGGCTATGTTCAGACAACCCCATTGTAAGTGGAAGAATTGTATGTCAAAAAAGAATTCAGTACCACACCTACCGAACATCATAGCCTAGCCTACCTTAAACATGCTCAGGACATTTATCGTAGCCTACAGTTGGGCAAATTTATCTTTAAAAAAGCCCATTTTATGATTAAATTCTACACTGAAAAAACAAATTCTTATCATAAAATCTAGTGATAACTACCACTGTAACTTTGAAAAACCATAAACCGAACTATCACAAGTAGAGGAGCAGCTGTATGTGGTTACTAACACAAGACAGGGATTTCAGCAGACACTACATATTCCCATGTAACCACAGAGTGCATCTCAATGTTAAGTAATATATGGTTACTAACACACTCTTACAAGACAAGGACTTCAACACATAGTCCCGATTCCCTGCAGGAACAGGATGCAGCTCAATGCAAAGTATTCACTCACAATACTATGGTCGCACTCCAACCAAAGACTTCTGCAGTGATGTCCACAGTTCACGAACTTGCATAGAACAGTTTTCATAGTTCGGACCAAGGAGCAGCAAGACTATGGTGCAGCACATGGTAGGTTTATAAGTGGGGAGTCTGGCCCAGGGAATTAGCAAGTGATTTCAAGGGACCAGTGGTTAAGGGTGTGGGCAGAACCCACCTTGATTGACAGGTGATCCAACTTCTGATTAAATTCCAGATGGAGAGATCGCGTGACCCTCCAAAATCCACACTCCCACCAAGTTCCAGGCAGAGAGGTCGTGTGGCCCTCCATAATACACATTGCGGCCAATTTCCATACAGAGAGGCCACAATCCACACCACCATACCAAGCAGTGATGCAGCTGGCTAGTACACTTTCCTCTACACATCTGTAGAAGTTTGCTAATGTTTCCAATGCCACACCAAACCTCTTCAATCTCCTAAAGTAGAGGTAAATGCAAAATTAGTTTTCTTAACTATGTTAAAAAGGCAAATGGTATGTTGGCCTTCATATCAAGAGGGTTTGAGTATAGGAACAAGGATACCTTACTGCAGCTGTACAGGGCCTTGGTGAGACCCCACCTGGAGTATTGTGTGCAGTTTTGGTCACCTTATCTAAGGAAGGATGTTCTTGCAATGGAGGGAGTGCAGAGGCGATTCACCAGGCTGATACCTGGAATGGCAGGAATGACTTATGAGGAAAGATTGCGCAAATTGGGATTGTACTCGCTGGAGTTTAGAAGATTGAGAGGGGATCTCATAGAGACCTATAAAATTCTGGCAGGACTGGACAGAATGGATGCAGATGGGATGTTTCCAAGGATGGGAAAATCCAGAACCCGGGGCCATGGTTTGAGGATAATAGGCAAACCATTTAGGACCGAGATGAGGAGGAATTTCTATACCCAGAGGGTGGTGAATCTGTGGAATTCATTGCCACAGAGGACAGTAGAGGCAGGTTCATTAAATATATTTAAGAGGGAATTAGATCTATTTCTTCAGTATAAGGATATTAAAGGTTACAGAGAGAAGGCGGGGACGGGGTACTGAACTTTAAGATCAGCCATGATCTCGTTGAATGGCGGAGCAGGCTCGAAGGGTCGAATGACCTACTCCTGCTCCTATCTTCTATGTTTCTATGTTTCTATTAGTAGCCCCAGAAAAGGGCCTCTGAAAAAGTGACTCCACTATCACCCCTGGCAATGTATTCAAAGCACCCACACTCTCTGATTTAAAAAAAACTTATTCTGACCCTTCACTTAAACTTCCTCCACTCACAGTAAACCAATTGTCCTCTGATCTTTGCAATTAAATTCTGATTCCACTCTGGCAACACTGATAATTATTTTAGAGCATGGAAACACTATTTTGAGTATGAGACCCTTCATCAGAATTAGTGTTTTAAATTTTTTAAATATTGGACTTGGCATGTGTTTTGCTCAAATATTTATGATTTGTCTATTTTCCTTGAGAAGTTTAATATTCGTTTGTGGTGACCCACTTACCAGCAAGCAAACTGGCTCCCAAAATGCTGTGGAAAATGCAGGAAATTGACCAGCACCCAACAACAGGTTTTTAATTTGAGCTGATGACATCACTTCCTGTCCATGTGACAGAAGCCCAGCATGCAAGCCTGGAGGTGTCAGTCTTGTACTAGATGGCATAGTGTGTTCATAAACCTGACAATGTTTTCACCAATGTCTATAGTAGCTCATTATAGAATACTTCGCTACCTTGGTGACCCTGATGATCCAAATTATATATGGACCCCAAAATGGAAAATTTTTCTTTGATATGTGTCCTGCCACTAAAACTGCAAATGTTTTGGACCTAACAACCATGTGTATCGTTTGACCAAGCAGAAGCCCATTCCAGTTGGGGCTGATAACATCTGATTACTACTATGTAGTACGTGACCTGGATCAAGAGACGGCCCGCCGAGTTTCCCATTTTCTGCAGCATCCTCTGCAGAAGGCCAAGTAGATGGCGCTCAACAGTCCGCTCATCCATACCTTTGGCCTCTCATGACGTGAGCAAGTGGCCTGTTGACTTCACTTGGATGGCTTGGGGGACAGAACCCTTTCTGTGGTCATCAATGCAATGTTGGTACTGTACCTAGCTATCAGGCATTTCAGGTACTTTCTAAAGCAAACATTTCATGGCTATTATGGACAACAAGTCGCTTACATTTGCCTTCACTAAGGTATCAGATCCATGTTCGGCTTGTCGACAGAGACAATTATCATATATTTCTGAGATCACAATGGCCATCAAACACATCTCAGGAAAGGTCAATGTAGTGGCAGATGCACTGTTTCACTTGGCCATACAATCCATGCAGACCTTAGCCCAAGGGGTGGACACTCATGAAAGTGCAACAGCCAGATGAAGAAATTCCACATTACGGAAGAGGAGACACAAATCTTCGGACAAGGCCCAAGGAGCTCAAACTCCTGAGAGATGAATCTGCAGATCAACCTTGACCAATTGTTCCAGTGGCCTGCAGGCAGCAGGTATTTGACACGGTACACGGGATGGCACATCCATTGAATGCAATAACTGTCTGGATGGCAGCCAATAGATTTGTGTGGCATCGCCTTTGAAAACAGGTTAGCAATTGGCTGAAGACATACACTTGTTGCTAGACATCCAAAATCCAGCAACACATAAAAGACCCACTGCAATATTTTAAGCCGACATATTGGAGGTTTGACCACTTACACGTGGACATTGTAGGCCCCCTGCTGGTGTCTCATGGTTCCTGTTTTCTTCTCACTATAGTGGATTGGACCACTTGGTGGCCAGAGGCTGTTCCACTAGCAGGCATGACTACCTATGCCAGAGCCCTCATTTGTGCCAGGAAAGCACATTTCAGTCTGCCAGACAACTGAGTACCACCCATAATACAATGGACTAGTAGAAAGGTTCCACAGGCATTTGAAATTGGCCCTTATGGCATGTCTGCAGGGACCTAACTGGGTTGACTAATTTCCGTGGGTACTCTTGAGGATACGAACAGCATCTAAGGATGATAAAGTTGTCTCATCGGCAGAACTGGTCTACGGTGCGCCCCTGATGGTTCCAGGAGTATTTGTATCAGACTCAGGAGGATGGAAGGAGATGGTCACAGTAGTCTGAAGCACACTCTGTGAGGAGCTTGGTTCTTTAGCAAAAATTACATCTCAATATGGTCAGGCCAGGTTCTGTATGCCCCAGAACTTGCAGGATTGCAAGTACATTTTTGTACAGAAAGGAACACATCAAACACCATTCCATTGGTGTCCTTTAGAGGTAATAAGACACAACTGTTCAATGTACATTTTGGACATGGAGATAAAGAGGAAGCTTTTACAATTGACCATCACAAACCTGCTCATCTGAATTTGGATGGATCAGTCATAGTTCAGGCATCTCAGCAAAGAGGAAGGCTGCCTAAATGGAAAAAAAAATAGACTGTGGGAGTCCACAGCAGGATTGCCAGTTCTAGGAAGGGTGCTCCCAAAATGGCAGATGTGCTGTGGAAAATGTAAGAAATTGACCTTCATCCAACATAGGTTTTAATTCTGAGATTATTACATCACTGATGATGTCACTTCCTGTCCATCTGATAGAAGCAGTGATGTATATAAGCCCAGCATGCAAGCCTGGAGGTTTCACTCTTGCACTGGACTCCATAGCATGTACATTGACCTTCCTGTGTATGCATCAACTTGACAACATGTACACTGACGTCGATAGTAGCTCGGATTCGAATATTTTGCTGCAAGTTCACCATGATGCAAGGGAATAGAAATACATGTTGAATAATGGTATTATGCATCTCCTTGCATTTTGATAAATCTTTTGACTAATTTAATTACTTTAATTCCACATTTAATTGAGTATAAGAGATGTTTTATAGGTTCAAGATGTACGAGTTGTAAAACAAAGGAAGATAACGCTGACATAAATAATGAGAAATGTACCATATATTTTGGCATAAAAGTCGGCCCCCTTTTACAGCCTCATTTTAAATGTTTTCTCATATAACAGGTGTATGTCTACCCCCAAAAATCGTGGCACCTGAGATGTTGGGCATTTGTTGGCGTATAAGTCGACCCCCAAAAATCATGATAATTGATCTGCTGTGCTTTTGCTGGAAGTAATTATTATCATGGAGGCTCCATCAAAAGTATGAAGTGAATTTTAAGGTAAAAGAAAATCAACTGTGCTGCTGCAAGAAGATTTGATATGTATAAGTTGGTAAGAGATTGGAGAAAGAAAGAAGAGACTTTAAGAAAAAGACCAAAAAAGGCAATGTTTGATGAGGCCGAAGAATCACTCATTGGCCAGAGTTGGAAAATCACGTTGCAGAATGGGTACGTGAACAGAGACAAGATTGCTACATAGTCACCTGAAATAAAATAAGAACATTTGCACTGCAGAGGGCCAAGTCACACCCAGACCTCACTGATGATTTTGAGGCTACAGTCAGCTGGCGCAACCATTTCAAGAACAGAAAAAATCTGATATTGTGATTAAAAAAAACAAAAATTACACAGAAACTACAAAAAGATCTCATCATAAAGTTGTAAGTTTTCGCCAGTTTATTATACGGAACCAGCAGAAATACATTTGCATTGGCAAATGTCGGAAACATGGATGAAGCCCCCATGAATTTCAACATGATAGGCAATAGAACAATGGAATGGAAAGGTGTTAAAACTGTGCAAACCAGAAGTACCGACCATGAAAGGACCAGGTTTAAAGTGGTGTTATCGTGCATGGCCGACAGGATGAAGTTAAAATCCATGGTAATCCATGGCAAAATTAAACCTAAAATAAAACTCCCTGCTGGTATTTTTGTACATTTTCATGAAAAAGGATGGAAGGATAAAAGTGGGGTAAAACTATGGATAGACAATGTGTGGAACAGGCAGCCGGGCGGTTTATTCAAGGAAGAGTTTGCTAGTCTTGGATATGTTTCGTAGTCACTTAACTGAAAACACAAAGTAGATTAGCACTGCATAAAACATGCATGGTGGTTATCCCAGGTGGTTTGACGTCTCTATTGCAACCTCTCAATGTCTGCTTGAACTAGTCATTCAAAGACCATGTGTGCGAGGAATGGAATACATGGACGTCGAGTGCAGAAAAATCATTCACAAAAGCCAGGCAATGCATGCTGCATCACTTGATGTGCTGTATAACTTCATGCTCAAGGCATAGGACAAAGTTAAAGTAAAAAATCATTTAAAAAGTTAACTTGTTAAAACAGTATCTCTTGTGCAATTGATGAGTTATTATGGGACACTGAAAATGAAGCTGCCTCATCAGATACAGACTAGGACCCGTATGATGAGCTGAAAGTATGGATGTGCTTGCCGCCATCTTTGCCTCAGATGATGAGAGCAAGTGTGATTTTGAAGGGTTCTAAAGGTGTTGTTGTTTTCAATAAAAATTTCATTGAAAATCTGTTGTAGTCGGGTTTTGTTTTTCAAGGCTCGACTTATACACTGAATTGGCAGGGAACAGCTTTTGAATTGATTTTATGGTCTCAAAAGTATATCTGGCATTTAAGTTGACCCCCCCCCCCCCACCATTTTTGAGAGATTTTTTCGGGTTTCAAGACTTGGCATGTATGCCAAAATATATTACAACTTTGAAATTACTAACTTGTTGAGGAATGCAGTGCAAGTACTTGCCCAGAGTGAAATGAGGCTTGGAAAAATTCTAGAGATCAATCTGTTTATATGGATGCAGCCAAACTATTGTGCAGAACTTTGTGCCAGAGAATGACAGGAACTGTTTACAATCAAACAAAAATCTCAGAAAGGTCAAACAGTATCCATGGAGAGAGAAAGAGAGTTGGAAGTCTTCCATCAGAACTGGGAGAGATAAAAATGATCATTTTAAGTTGCCAAGATGATGGCGAGACGAATAGAATAGGCAACTATGCTTTTTGGCCTGTGTTATGCATTACTGATAAGAGTGTTGTTGGACTTTGCCGCGGTCAGGCTGTATTAATGGAAAGAATAAAATTCTAACCCAATATTACATATGGATAATTTAATGTAGAACTGGCCAGTTCTGAAAAAGATTCAATTTGGAGAATTTAATTTTGAGTCCGGGTGGAAGTTGAGGTGTTGTTGCAGAAACACAAAACAAAACAGGGGCAAATGTAGACGACACAGCCCCACAAACCTCAGAGAGCAGCAGCAATCATCAAGGATCCACACCACTCAGGACATGCTCTGCTCTTTTTAATTCTTTTAAAAATTTAGACAAATAGTACAGTAACAGTCCATTTTGGCCCATGATTCCATGCCATCCAATTTACACCCAAGTGACTTATGTCCCCCGGTGTGTTTTTGAACAGTGGGAGGAAACTGGAGCCCCGGGAGAAAACCCATGCAGACTCAGGGAGAATGTACAAACTCCTAACAGACAGCATGGGATTCAAACCCTGGTCCAGTCCCGATTGCTGACGCTGTAAAGGTGTTGCGCTAACTGCTACACCAACCTTACTGCCCTTCAGGTGACGGGTTTGAACTGCAGATTATATGAGCAAGATAGAACAGTGCAGCACAGAATGAGCCCATCACCCCACATGTCTATGCTGAACATGATGTCCAAATCAATATAAATTCTGCTTGCACATGATAGATACTCCTGCATTCCATCATAGTTGAGTGTGCATCTAAAAGCCCTTTAAATGCTATTATTCTGTTTCCACCACTAATTCTCACTGCTGTCATGAGAAAAGAGGTAGAGGTTTCACAAGGCTTGTACCACCAGGTTAAGGAACATTTGCTGCCACTCCACCTTTTACTCCCTTACTCAGAGTCTCATTTAAGGACTCGTATTTGCACACTATTTATTATTGAATATTTATTTCCAGTATTGCAGTCAGTTTGTTACATTTCTCTCTTTTATATATGAATCTTGAGTACAGTTATTTGCTCTGCCACAAGTAGAAATTCTGATTGACCCACAGGGAAAAAAAACCCTTGGTTGTATTTGATGTCATGTATTTTCTCTGATCAAAACTTTAAATGTTGAACTTTGAAATCTTCCTCACAATTCAACATCATCATACCCGGTCCACCCAAGGCCTCATGTCTTCTGCTCCAATTTCTCAATTGCTTGATCACTCAAAAATGTATCTGCTTCCTGCAAATGAGGGTGAACAGGATTGATGTAGATAGATCCAGCATGCACACATTGGACTGAAGAGCCTGCTTCTGTGCTGTACGACTCTGTGAGTCTATGAATCTTTAAATGGTCCCGTTGAGTTAGGCAGGCTTTCATTGGGAGCCATTCAAACAATGCAGAAGGCTACTAATAGATAGGTCGGACTGGCAGTAGGATGGAGAATTAAATGTCGTATCTGAGTTTGGTTTCTTTAATGTAGTGGAAACCACCTTGCAAACATACTGGAAGATTTAAAAAAGAACAAGTCAATCGTTTCTTCATCTGATTTTTTTAAAAAATTGGCTCCAGGAAATGATGGGATGTGATGAAAGGGCAGTTGAAGTTCATTTTCACATGTGAAAATATGAAAAAAAAAATCACAGCAGCCTGCAAAACTATTCATTTTCAAAGCATGACTATTTTTAATGTCTCACCAGTGGAATGACCATTTATTCCTGGCTTTGTCATCCTACTCATAAGCACCAATTTTAGACATGCAGCAAAGTTTAAAAGTAAGCTGGCATTAAATGTGAGATGTAGTACTTACATGGAGTTCTGTAGTAGCACAATGAAGTCACTCTGGAACTGAATTTCAGAAATAGATTTCAAAGTGCATACCTTATTTGTATTTAATGTTATAAAAATAGAGGCAATTTTTGCTCAGTAAAGTTCTTTTATCTTTTTAAGATAAACAGAATCCAACAACTACTTACGTAAGATTTCTATCTTTTATTCCGGTTTGTTGACACTGATGGCCACATTCAGAGGTGGGCGGGGTGGGGGGGGGAGGGGGAGAGGGTCATTTGTGAAGCATAAATGTAAACAAAAGAATTGATTGTGATATTAATTGTCTGACCACAAAGGTGTCCGATGAAGCTGTGGCATAAATTTATTCTTGAAGCAAAATAGCTCCAGGCCTAATTAGCAGCCAGGCACCACATGATAAGCCAGGGGCAAGGAAGGTGAAGTACACTCTCGTCCATCAGATACAGCTATTCCATTAAACATCTCCCCTCTTAAGGACAGTTCAAATTGGAACAAGCTTCAAACCCAATACTCTCAACCCCAGAGACAAAAGCCCACTCCATGTGCAAGTTGGTCTTTGGTTGAATTAGCTGAATTACAATCACACCATTAAACTACAACAAACGTCATGTTTGTCTCCGATTTCTGCTGGCAGCCGATGTTCCTCTCAAAACCAGAATCCAACAACTACTTACATAAGCTGGCCATTGTTGATTGGATGCTGGAATGTAACATCTAAAAACCAGGAACTGGCTACGCATTCAGTGATCCAATCCAATTATTTCATTTCCCTTTCCACGGGTGCTGTTTCCAGCATTCCCTGTTTTTATTTCTGGAACTGCTGAGCCAATAGTCAGCGGGTAAAAGTTAAGATATGGCATATTTTCTTGAATTCTAGAATTTCAAATGTGCTTCTCTGCAAATAGCAAAATATTTAAAAATGCAGTGCTTATTTCTTCATCTGATTTTTAAAAAAAATTGGCTCCAGGAAATGATGGGATGTGATGAAAGGGCAGTTAAAGTTCATTTTCACATGTGAAAATATGAAAAAAAAATCACAGCAGCCTGCAAAACTATTCATTTTCAAAGCATGACTATGTTTAATGTCTCACCAGTGGAATGACCATTTATTCCTGGCTTTGTCATCCTACTCATAAGCACCAATTTTAGACATGCAGCAAAGTTTAAAAGTAAGCTGGCATTAAATGTGAGATGTAGTACTTACATGGAGTTCTGTAGTAGCACAATGAAGTCACTCTGGAACTGAATTTCAGAAATAGATTTCAAAGTGCATACCTTATTTGTATTTAATGTTATAAAAATAGAGGAAATTTTTGCTCTGTATTATTTTGTCTTATTTTATCTTATTTTGTCAGACCAACTTCTGTAATACAAAATGTCTAACTTTCAAAGAGACTCTTACCATCTCCCGTGTTGAATGACAATCAGGGATCAGCAAACCTCAGTGTGAGAGACCCGATCAAATGATATTGAATCACTCGGGGACTTTTTTTTATCATTACCTTCCCACGGTGAGAAATAAACTTTCTCGAACTAACTAGGAAAACTACAGCATGTTTATAAAGTGGCAGCACTCCAATCAGTTGAAGCTCAGCAACGATACTTCCACTTAACGACAACAATTAGTTTTCATTTTTAAAAAAACCCAATTTATATGCTTCATAATCTCAATATACTCTGTCCAGTTTCTTTCCATTGTAAAACAGCTTTAATTGTGTTGTCCTCTAAGGGTTGCCCACCGTCCCTCTGCATAGTTCTTAATTTGATCTATTAATTTGATCTCCTAGCCTGATTCCAAAGGGAAAGAAGGATGGAAGGTGCAGTGTATACCAGCGACAAATTCAGAGGTCCAGGGATGTGGCGGAGAGATCGATCTTAATGGTCAGACCTCCAGCCTCGAGCTCTTTTAGAATTTCAGGAAAAGCAAACCTAGTCAATCAGTTGTTTATTGACCAGGAGTATCAAGGAGCCACAATGGAGGTGGGCAAGAAAGACACCACCAGTGAATTGAGGGAATGGGATCAGACAGGAGCTGAGGCTAAAGAGGTACAATTACAAAAACCTTCTAGTTTGGATTTCCTTTAACCCATGACTCATCTGCCAACAACTGACAAACAACTGCCACCACCCATTCCCCAGCCTTTGTATAAAGTTAGAACAAAGTCCTGATAAGTTCGTAAGTCTGTAATTCATAGGAACAGAAGTAGGTTATTTAGTCCATCGATTCTGCCCCAAGTTGAGTTGATCTATTTTCTCACTCAGCCTCACTGCCCACCCTTCTACCCTAACCTTTGATACCCTGGCTAATCAAGAATCTATCAACCTCTACCTTAGGTTTCCTCCAACACCTGCTGGGGACATTGGGTGTAATTGGGCAACTCGAGCTCGTGGGCCGAAAGGGCCTGTTACCAGGCTGTACGTTTAAATTTAAATACAGATAGTCCGTGACTTATGACCTATGCAACTTACAACTATCCATACATACAACCAAAATAAAATACTGTATAAATGTTTAAAATTAAAGTAAAAATATATGTAAATATAACAATTATGCTTTTGGGGTGAAAGTATGGGCCTATCTGTGGAAAATAATGCCAAAGGCAGGAGTGGCCAACACCTCATGAGAGTTGGCCTTGGTGGATGTCATGTTGTATTTGACAAACCATACGACCGGTCTGTCAGAACGGAACACAGTTGTAAGTTGAAGATTAACTGTACACCCAATAACCTGGCCCCCACAACTATCTGTGGCATCAAATTCCACAGGTTTACTACCCTCTAGATAAAGAAATTCCTCCACATCTCTGTTCTAACCAGACACTCTTCAATCCTGAAGTTGTGCCTCTTGTCCTAGAGTCTAGACTCTCTCACCATGAGAAAGAATCATTCTACAGCATCAGGATTGTGAGAGTCGCAGATTTAAAAGCAGAGCTCCAAGAGCAATGGGAGACAATCAGGATAAGTAGGTCTGGCTTTAAATATTTCAAAAATAAAAGACTCAATCCAAACCCACATCCATTTTAAAAGGGACAGTGTTGCAACTGGTAGACCAAAATGGCCCATAATTGTAATTATTTTAAATTTTAAATTTAGACATTTCTTCTTTGGCTTGGCTTCGCATATGAAGATTTATGGAGGGGTAATGTCCACGTCAGCTGCAGGCTCATTTGTGGCTGACAAGTCCGATGCGGGACAGGGAGACACGGTTGCAGCGGTTGCATGTGAAAATTGGTGGGTTGGGGTTGGGTGTTGGGTTTTTCCTCCTTTGTCTTTTGTCGGTGAGGTGGGCTCTGCGGTCTTCTTCAAAGGAGGTTGCTGCCCAACGAACTGTGAGGAGCCAAGATGCACGGTTTGAGGCGATATCAGCCCACTGGCAGTGGTCAATGTGGCAGGCACCAAGAGATTTCTTTAGGCAGTCCTTGTACCTTTTCTTTGGTGCACCTCTGTCTCGGTGGCCAGTGGAGAGCTCGCCATGTAACACGATCTTGGGAAGGCGATGGTCCTCCATTCTGGAGACGTGACCTACCCAGTGCAGTTTGATCTTCAGCAGCGTGGATTCGATGCTGTCGATGTTGGAGATGAAGTCGCTCCAACGAATGTTGAGGATGGAGTGGAGACAACGTTGGTGGAAGCGTTCTAGGAGCCGTAGATGATGCCGGTACAGGACCCATGATTCGGAGCTGAGCAGGAGTGTGGGTATGACAATGGCTCTGTGTACGCTAATCTTTGTGAGGTTTTTCAGTTGGTTGTTTTTCCAGACTCTTTTGTGTAGTCTTCCAAAGGCGCTATTTGCCTTGGCGAGTCTGTTGTCTATCTCGTTGTCGATCCTTGCATCCGATGAAATGGTGCAGCTGAGATAGGTAAACTGGTTGACCGTTTTGAGTTTTGTGTGCCTGATGGAGATGTGGGGGGGCTGGTAGTCATGGTGGGAGCTGGCTGATGGAGGACCTCAATTTTCTTCAGACATAGAGTACGGTAAAAGCCCACATCAGCCCATGAGTCCGAGCCGCCTAATTTACACCCGATTAACTTACAACCCCTGGTATGTTTTGAATGGTGGGAGGAAACCGGAGCTCCCAGAAGGCTGAGAGCTTCAAACTGTACACAGAATTATCAGCCATCTCGACAATGTCATCTGCTAACAGATGAACTCAACCAGGTTTTTTTTTGAAACCCAGAATAATAATTAAGTAATTGCATGTTATTTCTTCAAATAAAAACTTGGAAGTGTGTACATATTCAGTTTAAAATTGTTTCTTGTTTACGATGCTAATTCAATCTGAAATAGTCTCAAATTACTATAGCTTGCAAATTTATTGAAATATTCAGTAAATAATCAATATTGGCCCTCAGTCTCCTGTACATAAATAGCAAAAATAGCTCCATCACAGCCTTTCATTAATTCTGTCACGTGCTATGGACTAACAGATATCGGCACAGATTTTTCCATATTTGAATGCTAAAAGCAGCCAATTAGGTGATTATCAAAACCAATTTATTCATCCAGGTTTTGACCTTTAGAATATTTTGAAATTAAAAGAGGAAAGTGCAATTAAATTTAAATAAACTTTACTTTCCACGTACCATTCAAACATTTTAAATGAGACAGAAAACAAGCTTACTGGAGCTTTCAAAGTTTGGGCTCCAGATAAATAAACCAGTCATGCCGTGGAGTATGGGCGTAATAAGGGTAACTCTCAAATGAATAAATTCTTCTTTTCCACTAACCTCAGAAAGAAAATAACTCGTGAGCTGCTCATATTTGTCCCCATATGCAAATGAATTGCAGTTTTCTTCACACGATCTATTGATGTTGATGAATCCTGTGCCAAAATGCTAAGATCTCATGCTCCAATGGCTAACAGCCCTGCCCATGACACTGTTAAAAACCTTTGGCATCCAACAAAGCTATATCCCAATCTCAGCCATCTGTCAAAGAAGTCTTGCACTATGCTTCTCACATTCAGAAACTATGAAAACATGTCAAAGCGACTGTTAAATCCTGCATTACGTAGATCATAGAACAGTGCAGCACAAGCCCTTCAGCCCACCTGCTTGCACCAAACATGATGCCCAAATTAAACTAAAACTCTGCTGTTTGTACATGATGCATAATCCCTTAGTTAATCATTGGTATATCTAGAAAACTCTTAAATGCAGGGATGTATAAAAGTATCTGCTTCTACCACCTCTTCTAGCAGCCTATTCCAGCCACTTATCCCTCTCTGTGTAAACAAAATGCCCTGCACGTCTCTGATAAACACGCCCAGCCCTTCACCTTAAAAAATAGCCCCATAGTATTTTTACTCTAGCAGAAAAGATTCTGACGAGCCACCTTTATGTATGCTTCTCATAATTTTATAAAATCCTGTCAGGCCTCCGACGCTCCAGAGGACAGGATGCAACTTTGTCCAACCTCTCCCCATAGCTCATACTCTCTAATCCAGTTAACATCCTGGAACATCTCTTCTGTGCCTTTTTCAAAGCCTCAGAAGGGATGTGAAGGGATGACCAGTATTGCACATGATACTCCAACTTTTACAGCTGCAATATGAATTCCTTACTTTCATACTCAATGCTCTGTCCAATAAAGGCCATCAATCTTCCATACACCTCATTTACCACCTTTTCTACATGCAAGACCAATTTCAAGGGCGTGGCATGATGGTGTGAGTGAAGGACATTCGAAAGCACCTCCCCAGGAGAATTAATTAATAACTGAACAAAATAAGTTTTTTTAAAAAATGTTGTTAGTTAAAAGTAATTGTATGTCTTGCCTGCACAGGTTTTACTATGGCTGCAAGAAAGGGAAAGCCTCCAACAACTAGAAAACTGACTAAATGAAGAAGCAAGATTTGAAAGAATTGGGCCTTCCTCGACATCGGAGCCTCAGGCTGGATTTTCTCCTCCTCCACTGGTGACGGGAGCAACAGCAGCAAGAGTTCAAGTGATCCCAGCGCCACCTCTTCAGGGAGCCGAAGGAGATGGTGCCGGTGTCCCAAAGAAGACTGAGGAACTACAAAATTTGCAAGATCAAGCATGCATGCGTGAACTTTCGTGCATGCACAGAGCAGATCGACCCAAATTACAGTGGGAGACTAATAAAAAGCTCTCACTAGCATTCAGTTACAAGACCTGCTCCCTTTGTATTCAGAGGCAGTGCAAAGAGCACTTTTTGAATCTATAAGTGATGTGGTGTGGGAAGAGGAAGATCAAAGAAAACAACTGGAGAAGGAGACAGAAGAACAATATCAACAGGCTCAACTGCAGAAAGATGCTGTACAGGTAAAGTTACCTGAAGTTAAAGGTCAAAATATGGGCAGAATGATGATTCAGAAAATGGACTTAGAGTATGGATCTATTAGGTGTGATGTGAATACTCAATTTGAATATGTTAAAGGAGAAATGAAGATAATTAAGGAAGGAATGAAGAGGTATGTCAAAGTGGTTGATAAAGTTAAAATTCAAGTTCAAAAATTTGAGGAAAATTTACAAGAAAATATCAATGTAAAGATGTGGTCAATAAGTTGGAAGATTCAGTTATGGCCTGGAGAGTCAAGAAGAAAGAACTTTTACAAAAAATTGATGCATTAGCGAATCATAGTCAAATAAATAATGTGAAGATTGTTGGATTGCCAGAAGGTTTTGAAGGTCCTAATTCAGTCCAATCTTTTTTTTCAAAACTGGATCCCAGAGATTTTGGGACCTGAACAACTTCCAAATGGTCTTGAATTAGATAGACTACATAGGGCACTTAGAAAATTACCATTGCCAGGTCAATTACCGCACTCAGTTTTGACTAGATGTCTTCATTACCAAGACAAGGAGACTATTTTGAAAGTAGGGGTTCAGAAAGCTCATCAATTTCAAGGTCCTTTGATTGTAGTAGATAAAAAAAGTATTCTTTTATGCAGATATCAGTGTGAATGTGATGAAAAGAAGAAAGGAATTTAATCCTGCAAAATCTGTGCTTCTTTTCACCAGCCTGCAATACATAAAGAGTTTTTGGGAAATAATCAGGCAAAATTCTTTGACAATGAAATGGAAACTTTAGAATTTGTGAAATCTCTTCCAAATAATAAAATGGATCAACAAGTTGATTTATTAACAAAAGATATTCCACAAATTGAGAAGATTCAAATGTCAGATAAGGAATTGTTACAGCAGGATTAATTGCTCTCCTTGTGGATGATCAAGTTAACAGCGACCTTGAAGCAACCGCCTTTACCTGGACATCATAATGGCTATTCGGAAATTGTATTTTTTTTCTCTCTAGGGGAGCCGGGTTTTTTTTTTCCCTTCTCCTTCCTAGTTAGGTGCTACCCTGTGGCGTGAGTCACTTCCCGCATGATTGAGAATGGTAGTACTGATTTTTTAAAAAATTACTTTTTATACATACAAAAAATTTTGCAAATACACTGAAATACAACTGATACATTTTAACCCTCCTCCCCCCTCCCACCCACCTATTTTCTCCCATAATTCCCATAAACAAATCTTTATTTGGAGCCAAAAAAATATACATAGATACTGCTGTAGTGAGTATTATATCCTTAACAGCAATAATAAAAAGAATCATTAAAAAAATTATAAAACAAACTATTATTAAGCTATATCTAACCCCATACATTTCAAATAAGGGGTCCACATTTTAGTAAAACAGGCGTAATTATTATGAAAATTATATTTTATTTATTTCTAAATGAATACATACTGATTTTTTTTTAGTTTTTTTTTGCCGGGAGGGGGGAGGATTTTGTGATGTGGGAAGCCCAAGAGGAGAAGCAGAGGGGAGTTATGAATTTTTTCAATTTAGTATGATGGAAAATAGTAAAACTGAATTTTTAAAGTTATAATATTATTGGTATAAATAATCTGATAAAAATAAAGCTTATTTGAAGATAAATAGAGTTGGTATTACTTTTTTTTAATAGGAAAACCATCTATCTAAAAAGGAACATCAAAAATTGAGAAAAGATTGGGTTTGAAGTTGGTAGCTTCAACTTTTAACTCTAAAGCAAGGGATGCATTAATTTTATTAAAGAAAACATTACCTTAAGATATGGGTTAGTCCAATATAATAGAATTGTTGCAGATTTAAAGAAGTGGAATCATTTACCTATTATTTTAGTTGGCAGAGTAAATTGTGTTAAAATAAATGTATTTTTCCTAGAATTCAATATAACATAACATAACATAACAATTACAGCACGGAAACAGGCCATTAGGCCCTTCTAGTCCGCACCGAACAAAACACCCCTTTCTAATCCCACCTCCCTGCACAATGCCCATAACCCTCCATCTTCTTCTCATCCATATACCTGTCCAACCTTTTCTTAAATAATACAATTGACTCCGCCGCCACTACTTCTCCCGGAAGATCATTCCACACAGCTACCACTCTCTGAGTAAAGAAGTTCCCCCTCATGTTACCTCTAAACCTCTGCCCCTTAATTCTTAACTCATGTCCTCTTGTTTTAAACTTTCCTCCTCTTAACGGAAATATTCTATCCACATCCATTCTGTCTATCCCTTTCATAATCTTAAATACTTCTATCAAATCCCCTCTCAACCTTCTACGCTCCAAAGAATAAAGACCCAATCTGTCCAATCTCTCCCCATACTCCAGATGCTTAAACCCAGGCAACATTCTGGTAAACCTTCTCTGTACTCTCTCCACTCTGTTTATATCCTTCCTATAATTAGGCGACCAGAACTGCACACAGAACTCCAAAATAGGCCGCACCAACGTCTTATACAATCTCAACATCACCTCCAAACTCCTATATTCCATGCAATGATTGATAAAGGCCAGCATACTAAAAGCCTTCTTCACCACCCTATTCACATGAGTTTCTACCTTCAGGGAACGATGTACCGTCACTCCTAAATCTTTCTGCTCTTCTGTATTCCTCAATGCTCTCCCATTTACCACATATGTCCTATTCTGATTCTTCTTACCAAAATGAAGCACCTCACACTTATCAGCATTAAATTCCATCTGCCATTTTTCAGCCCACTTTTCTAAGCAGCCCAAATCCCTCTGCAATCCTTGAAAACCTTCTTCATTATCCACTATTCCACCTATCTTAGTATCATCTGCATATTTACTAATCCAATTCACCACCCCATCATCTAGATCATTAATGTATATAACGAACAACAATGGGCCCAATACAGATCCTTGAGGCACACCACTGGTCACCGGCCTCCAACCTGACAGACAATTATCCACTACCACTCTCCGGCCTGTCCCTTTCAGCCAATGTTCAATCCATTTGACTATCTCAAAATTTATACCTAAAGACTGCACCTTCCTAACTAACCTTCCATGTGGTACCTTATCGAAGGCCTTACTGAAGTCCATATAGACAACATCCACTGCGCTACCCTCATCCACATTCCTAGTCACCTCTTCAAAAAATTAAATCAGATTGGTCAAACATGACCTTCCTCCCACAAATCCATGTTGAGTGCTCCTGATCAGACCCTGTCTATCCAGATGTTTATAAGTACTATCTCTAAGAATTTTCTCCATTAATTTACCTACCACAGACGTCAAACTTACAGGCCGATAGTTGCCAGGCTTCCTCCTTGAACCCTTTTTAAATAACAGAACAACATGCGCAATGCGCCAATCCTCCGGCACTATCCCCATATCTAATGACATTTGAAAAATTACCGTCTAAGCCTCTGCTATTTCCTCCTTCACTTCTCTCAATGTCCTGGGGAAGATCCCGTCTGGTCCCGGAGACTTATCCACCTTTATATTCTTCAAAAGCCTTAAAACTACACCTTTTGTAATCTCTATATTCCCCATATTTACCCAATTTGCTTTTTTTATCCCACATCTCCCAATATCCTTCTCCTTAGTGAATACCGAAGAAAAGAAACTGTTCAATATCTCCCCCATTTCTCTAGGTTCCACACACAGTTTTCCACTCTGATTTTCTAAGGGACCAATTTTGTCTCTAGCTTTCCTCTTACCATTAACATATTTGTAGAACTCTTTTGGATTAGTTTTCACCCTGCTTGCCATAGTTTTCTCGTACCTTCTTTTAGCTTTCCTAATTCCTCTCTTAAGATTCCTCTTACATTCAATGTATCTTTCAAACATCTCCTTAACTCCATGCTTCTTATATCTAATGTACGCCTCCCTTTTTCTTCGAACCAAGTTTCCAATATTCCTTGAAAACCACGGCTCTCTCAAACCTTTTGCCCCTCCTTTTAACCTAACAGGAACATAAAGCATTTGCACTCTCAAATTCTGATCTTTAAAAGACTTCCATCTCTCTACTACATCCTGCCCATAAAACAAATTGTCCCAATGCACACCCTGCAAGTCCTTTCGCATCTCCTCAAATCTAGCTTTTCCCCAATCAAAAACCTCAATCCTTGGCCCTGATTTCTCTCTTTCCATAATGACATTGAAGCTGATGGCATTATGATCACTGGACCCGAAGTGCTCGCCAACACTAACCTCCGTCACTTGACCCATCTCATTTGCCAACAGTAGATCTAACACTGCTCCTTCTCTGGTCGGCACCTCTACATATTGTTGTAAAAAACTATCTTGCACACATTTCACAAACTCTAACCCATCCATTCCTTTCACAGAATGTGTTTCCCAATCTATATGTGGAAAATTAAAATCTCCCATAATTACAACCCTGTGCTTATCACAAATATCTACTATCTCCCTACAGATTTGCTCCTCTAGGTCTCGGTCCCCTCCGGGTGGTCTATAATACACCCCTACAAGTGTAACCTCTCCTTTCCTACTCCTCAGTTCCACCCAAATAGCCTCCGTGGATCTGCCCTCTAATCTATCCTTCCTAGGCACCGCTGTAATATTTTCCCTGACAAGCAATGCAACCCCACCTCCTCTTGCCCCTCCGACTCTATCACACCTAAAACAACGAAACCCAGGGATATTCAGTTGCCAATCACATCCCTCCTGCAACCATGTCTCACTAATCGCTACCACATCATACTTCCAAGTATCAATCCACACCTTCAGCTCATCCACCTTTTTTACAATACTCCTGGCATTAAAATATATGAATTTCAGGGATTTCCCATTTTTTAATCCCTGTTTTCCCTCATCTTTAAGAACAACATTATTTACTTTTCCTGCCAATTGCCCTTCATCTTCTTCCAGAACATTTCCCTTCTCTATCACCTGCCCATCCATATTCAAATACTTACTACAAACTTTCATTGTTTGCATTCTAACCTTCTCCTTACTGCTCTGTACTATTTTGTTCCCTCCCCCCAACCATTCTAGTTCAAAGGATCCTGAGTAGCCCTAGCAAATACCTCTGCCAGGATTCTGGTCCCCCTGGGATTTAAGTGTAACCCGTCCTTACTGTACAGGTCACATCTCCCCCAAAAAAGGTCCCAGTTATCCAGAAACTTAAAACCCTGCCCCCTACTCCACCCCTTCAGCCACGTGTTAATCCTCCACCTCATTCTATTTCTATTCACACTGTCACGTGGCACAGGGAGTAATCCAGAGATTACCCCCTTTGTGGTCCTTCTTTTTAACTCCCTACCTAACTGCCTGTACTCACTTTTTAGGACCTCTTCTCTAATTCTCCCTATGTCATTGGTACCTACATGTACCACAACCTCTGGCTCCTGTCCCTCCCACTTTAGGATATCTGGGACACGAGCAGCAACATCTCGGACCCTGGCACCAGGGAGGCAAACCACCATCCGGTTCTCCTTGCTGCATCCGCAGAATCCCCTATCCGTCCTCTTAACTATGGAGTCTCCTACCACAATTGCCCTCCTCTTCCTTTCCCTCCCTTTCTGAGCTACAGGGGCCGACCTCGTGCCGGAGGCACAGCCACTGTCACTCCCCCCAACCTTTATGTCCCCCTCAACAGTGCTCAAAGAGGCGTACTTATTGCTGAGGGTTACATTCACAGGGCTCGTCTCTGGCACCTTACGTTCTTTTGTCCCTCTCCTAACAGTTACCCACCTTTCATCCTCACGTGGCCCTGGCGTGACCACCTGGCTGTAACTCCTGTCTATGACTACCTCTGTTTCCCTAACCAGCCTGAGGTCATCGAGCTGCAGCTCTAGTTCCCTAACACGGTCCCTGACAATCTGCAGCTCGACACACCTAGTGCAGATATGGACATCCGGGAGTCTGGAAGACTCCAGGACCTCCCACATCTGGCACTCCCGACAACACACAGCCTTAATACTCATCCCTTACCCCAATGAAGAAGTAATGAAGACTATCTTAGCTTTCTCTCCGCCTGCTTTCGCCGAAGCCTGATGAGCCAAAGCCTGGAAGTCCCACTCCTTCACTGGGCCTGCTGAGCCAAAGCCTGGAAGTCCCACTCCTTCACTGGGCCTGCTGAGCCAAAGCCTGGAAGTCCCACTCCTTCACTGGGCCTGCTGGGCCAAAGCCTGGAAGTCCCACTCCTTCACTGGGCCACTCACTTGCTGGGTCGCTCGCTGTCCCTCTTATTTATTGGCCTTTTACCAATTAACCCCTTCACACTCTCCTGTACGCTGGCTCGACCAATGGCCGCCTCCGACGCCGACTCCTCCCCGCAGACCCTGGTAAGAGACTTTTAAAAAAGTTTTCTTACCTGCCCCGGACTCTTTTCTTTTCTGTCCTTCTCCTCTCCTCTCCTCTCCTCTCCTCTCCTCTCCTCTCCTCTCCTCTCCCTACTGCTAGGCTCTGTCCCCAGTAAGAGTCTTTAAAAAGACCTTAACTTCCCGTCACACTCTCCTGTACGCTGGCTCGACCAATGGCCGCCTCCGACGCCGACTCCTCCCCGCAGACCCTGGTAAGAGACTTTTAAAAAAGTTTTCTTACCTGCCCCGGACTCTTTTCTTTTCTGTCCTTCTCCTCTCCTCTCCTCTCCTCTCCCTACTGCTAAGCTCTGTCCCCAGTAAGAGTCTTTAAAAAGACCTTACCTTCCCGTCACACTCTCCTGTACGCTGGCTCGACCAATGGCCGCCTCCGACGCCGACTCCTCCCCGCAGACCCTGGTAAGAGACTTTTAAAAAAGTTTTCTTACCTGCCCCGGACTCTTTTCTTTTCTGTCCTTCTCCTCTCCTCTCCTCTCCTCTCCCTATCTTTTTCAATCAATCCCTATTCCAATTCCTTCAATTTTTTTTTAGGATTTTTTTTATGGAAAGATAAAATGCCAAGGGTTTCTTTGGAAAAATTGACTTGGAAGTATGAATTAGGGGTTTTACATCTTCCTCATTTTAAGAATTATTATAAAGCAGCTCAAATGAGATTTATAAATGTACTGTTTATTTTAGATCAATGGTTATCAATATTTTTCTTTCCACTCACTTACCACTTTAAGTAACCCCTATGCCATCGGTGCTCTGTGATTAGTAAAGGATTGTTTAAGGTGGTATGTGAGTGGGAAGGAAAGGTTGAGAATCACTGCTCTAGACCTAATTGATACTGAAATATTTTGCTTGAGAAAAATAGTCATTTCCCCCTTTCCTTTGGAGTTATGAAACTGGACATAATGAGTCAATTAGGTACGATTAAAACAGTGGTTTTCAAACTTTTTCTTTCCATCCACATACCACCTTATGCAATCCTTTACTAATCACAAAGCACCTATGGCATATAAGCATATGAGTGGAAAGAAAAATATTGAGAACATTGGTTTAGATAATATTCCAGCATGGGTTTTTATAGAATTTAATTCAATAAGGGATATGAATCCCCAGGATTTTATTAATAAATGGAATTCTAAATTGTTACTTGGAAGTAGGGAATCATCTATTTTGAAACATTTGATTGAATTGTGGAATAATATCAATAATGAAATTGATATGAAAGGTTTAATATCTAGGAAAATGCCTTTATATCATAATACGATATCTAACTTTTGAGGATTTGGATATGGAATGGGTATTAAGAAGATTGAAGATTATTTTGAGAATGGGAGATTTACAACATTTGAATGAATGAGGGGAAAATATAATGTGCCTAACAAAACTTTATTTTGTTATTATCAAGTTAAATTTTTTTATCTGTCAAAATAGGTCCTAATTTGACGTTATCTAATCAAAGTGAATTAGAATTACTGAATTGTAACAGTACTGTAAATAAATTTATTTCAGTAATGTATAATTTACTTCAAACTAAGTCCCCACAAATTGGCATGCATAAATCAAGATTAATATGGGAAGTAGACTTACACACATAAATAAATGAAAAGGATTGTTGGAGTTATGTAAGAACAATATGACTAAAATTATAAATGTAAGATGTAGGTTAGTCCAATATAAATTTGATGTCAATTATATTTGATACCACAAAAACTAAATAGATTAAATCCTGCTGTATCAGATTTTTGTTTCAGATGTAGATCTGAGATTGGAGCATTTTTCCATTCAACTTGGCAATATCCTAGTTAGACAATTTTGTTAGAGGTAGGTAATTTTTTGGAACAAATCGCAGGGGGTCAAATTCCCACAGGATCCAATGTTATTTTTATTGAGTAATATTAAGGGTATAAGGCCAAAATTAAATATTTTTTCAATTGAATTTGTGTTAATTGCTTTAGCAATTGCTAGGAAATATATAGCGATATCATGGAATTCAGAAATAGATTTAGGTATGGAAAGATGGCATGCAGGACATCATAGCTATATACCACTAGAGAAAATTATTTATATTCTGCGTGATCAATATCATGTTTTATGCAAAATATGGCACCCATTTTTTTCAAAAGTTTGGTTTGCACGCTTAATAGGCTCTCTGAATATGTCAATTCCTGGTAACCTCCAATAGATTTTACTGTGTAAATGTTTTACTTTCTTGGCGTTCTCCAATCTTTCTTTCACTTTTTATTTTTTAGGGGTGAGGGATGGGATGTGGGAGGAATAGGAGGTGGGAGGGTGGGTTGGGTGGGTGGGATGATATATACCACTTGTATAATTTTTCAAAAAATTGAATTGAATGTAACTATTACTGTGGTTTAAAATTTATAAATAAAATATTCAAAAAAAAAGAACATGGATGCTCAGATCCCTCTGCATGTTAATGTTTTAAGAGCATACTCTCCCCTTACATTTGACCTCTCACTTGTACAAATTAAACAATGTGTGCCATTTCTCTGCCCATCCCTCTAACTGATCTGAATCAGCCTACCTTGAAAGAACTTGTCAAATGCCTTACTACATTGCCATACCTGCATCAACCACCTTTTTCACTTCCTCAAAAGACATGACACAAAGCCATGCTGACTGTTCTTGATGTCCTTTCCAAATATACAAAACTCCAATCCCAAACTATCCTCTCCAACAGTTTCCCTGCCACTGACAAGAGGCTCACCTGCCCATCATTTTGTTGATTTTCCTTATTTCCATCGCAGAACAGTAAAAGAAATGGCGGTGCCACCAGTACTGCTGTGGGAGAGCAGAGAGGAGAGACACAGCACTGCTTTGAAGAGAAAACGGACAGCAGAGACACAGTGCTGCTCGGAAGGGTTCAACTGCCGAGTCCTATGCCGGCAACTTTAACCTGTTAAAGGAGCCAATGGTGTTTATAAAATCCTGCGACCACAGGTCTGAGCCCAAGATGTGATACCTATGATCAGTAGCAGCCATGAGGTGTTGCAGACTATGGAAAGCCCCAGATGGCTCAAGCAGGAGTGTTGTTACCAGCAGCAATAGAAATGGTCTCTTCAAAACAATCATTTTTATTAATAACTATTAATAATATAAAATCTTACTTAATTCTAAACTTAACAGCCCCACTATGTGCAAGTGTGTGTGTGTGTATGTGTGTGTGTGTGTGTGTGTGTGTGTGTGTGTGTGTGTGTCTGTGTGTGTGTTGAGGGTGGGGGGCAGGTCCCAAACCAATTACAGTTTAGGCACAATTATAAAAATAATCAATTTTTAAAGATCAGTCCGTTTTGTGTTGAAACTCAGATTCTTTAAATTGTTGCTCTAAATTAATTATGGAGTAGGTGTGAAGCATCAGACTTCTCAAAACTTACAAAATTCTTGTAGAGTTGTTTTCAGAGAATTGTTTCTTCATATGAATGATTTCTCTGTCTTGTATGGAGGTTACAGTATCTGTGTTTCACAAGTTTGACAAAGTAACCGTCACAATGGTTATGATCCAGAAACAAAAATGATCTTGCTTTTTTTTTAAATACCACCACAGCACTGTTCTCTCTCTTGTCCAAGAGAAGCAGCACAGTGGCCATCCTATCTGAAGCTGCTGCAATTCTGTGTTTCTCCCTTGACAAACAGAATACAACATGAACGGTCGCTCTCCGACCAGAGGCTATGACATTTCTCATCAGATGAAAACTAGTGTAATATTAAAGCTGTCTCCTTGAATGCTCTTTAAACACATGACATGACCTCATTGCTGTCTTTCTTTCTTCAGACCACTTCAAAATTATTTATGAGTTGATATGCTTCTGAATTGTCTTCAGAAGCCACAAGCAAATCCAGTTTTGTTAGAACAAATGGTTCTGAGTTTCCATTCTAAAGATGTGGGTTAACAAGCAGATGTTTAATCAAACGTCCTTGTTGAGAAAACATCAGTGACTTTGGTTTTCAATGAACCATTCAATTCTAATTTTCATGGTTGTTTTCTTCTTCCATTGAACAATGAATTTGCAGACAAACATTCTCCAGTATTTGACAGCTGCCATCTCAAAGGATTCCCTGTGTATGTAATTGTGTGTCACTGTGTTTCCCTGTTTTTCCAGTCCACGAAGTCCCTCACTAAGAAATATATATATATATATATATAATAACTAAAGATTAATAACACAATTCTGTCACAGGCGTATCTAGAGTACGGCAGGCTTGGCTCATGCCCGGGATGCCACTTGAAGGGGAGGTGCCACTTGAAGGGGGAACCCCACTTGAAGGGTCCCCTCCCCTGCTCAGCGCTGCAGCCGCTGCCACCACCCCAAGCATACAAGGAACACACACCTGTTTCTTCTACGCCTTGTACATTCATCCTCCTTCCTCATCCTTGTGTTTGTTCTCAATTATTCAACACCATACACAACATGGAATCCACCAAAGCCAGCTCTCATGAGTCCTCCTTGTTGCCGTTTACTTTGACACATTGGCCAACCCTGCCATAGGTGTTATTTTGCGTAGATACCCACCTAGGCGCAGGGCACCATAAATGGTGAGAAAACCTCCCCGTTCACAAGGAGAAATAGAGGAGACATCTCTGCAAGGAAGGTGACCATAGCCACAACCTGTGAGTGGCTCAGTAGCCAAGGTTGTGGGCAACTTGCAGTTGGGGGATCTGCATGGGCTGCATGTTGCTGGAGAATAGCTCATGGGAACCAGTTATCGGAACCAGGATTTGAGAGAGTGCTGAAACCAAAAAGGGCTACCAAAGGATGCTGAAGGCTTCCTGATCATACTGAAGGTTTGGACCTGTAGTTCGGGTTGCCGATTAATCGAATAAGAGACTGTACAGGCAGTAGAGGCAGTGGGAGCCCTGGAGGCAAATTCACAGACACTCAGTGACTCTTTTGTTTCTTTTTCTTTCTTACTGTAAGGGGTGCCGGACAACACAAATAGTGACTCTTTGTCTTACAGCAGGCAGGAGTCAATTCTGTGCAATATTACTAGTTCTTTATTATTACATGACAATAGAGGAATCTTGAATCTTGGATCTTAAATCTTGAACAAAGATCCAACATTGACTTCTCTCCCCTCCTCGATGACCTCCCTTGTTGTTACTGAAGATACAAAGATCTTCATCAATGCCCTTATTCCCTGGTCTCCTTCAATAATCTGGGGGATATCCCATTAGGCCCTAGACCCCTATTCACCTTAATGTTTTTTTAAAAAGCCCAGCACATGAGTATTCTCCACATGATGCTCCCCGTCACACTGTCCTTCTCCTTGGTGGATACTGATGAAAAGAGTGCCTGCAGTTAAAATAATCTCACTGACTATAAAGAGTGACTGGACATCCTGAAAGTGCTGAATAAATGCAAATTTGTATTTTGGGGTGGTGTATATATATAGCAGAGCAATTAACACAATGCCATTGAAGGGCCAGTGACCCAGGTTCGAATCTGGCACTGTTTGTAAGGAGTCCGTATCTGTATTGGTTTCCTCCGGGTGCTCCGGTTTCCACCTTCCGTTCAAGTCATACCAGGGGTGTAGGTCAATTGTGTGTAATTGGGAGGGATGGGCCCATTACTGTGCTGTATGTCTAAATTAACATTAAAATGACATTTTTTTAAAAAATTTAAATTATTGCAATATCAATTTGTAGAACAAATTATATTTGCTGTATTTTTTTACTATTGGCTTGACATTATTAAGCTTTGTTAGGTCACCACTGCTGATGTAAAAAGATTAAATTGATTTAATCGGAACAGTGATTATTACTGGTATCCTTTTATTGTTCTACCTACTTGTGTTTTATTTACGATGGATTATCGATGGGAGTGCGGATAGAATTTCTGATTTAGCCCATGTGTCATTTCACTGGAATTGAACAACATAGCTGGAAGGACTAACAATGCAGTGTCAAAGATCCGCCTTCACCACTTCAGAAACACATGGATAGCCAGCAGCACACATTGAATTTCTAGGAACCATTAAAGGGATTGTTCCAAGCAGATATATTGAGGAGCAACAAAAACAAATTAAACCATATATGCGAACATATAAGACAGTCCTTGAATGTTAAAAATGTTAGCCCAAAGCCATGGTCGTCTTATAGGCCAAGGATGGAATATGAACCTTAGCAGCAAAGTCTCAGAGCTCCACTGTGTGGTCCATCCACACAGTCCATCTGCCGTCGGCTCTGTACAGGCTTTAACTTGCCTGTTAAAAGAACCAACGGTGTTTTATTTTAATATATGCTAATAAAATTGAACCTCTTACTGGGCAAAACTTCTACAGGTGTCCCGTGGAGAGATAATCTCCAGAGGGTTGTTAACTCAGCCTGCAGCATCACAGGCACCAGACTTCTCTCTATCGAGGACATCTACCTGAGGTGGTCTCAATACTCAAAGACCCCCATCACCCAGGCCATGCCCTCTTCAGTTTGCTACCATTGGAAAAAAGATACAGGAGTCTAAGGACAGGTTCTACCCCGCTGGCCTCCAGATTCCTAAATAATCAATGAACCAAAGACACTGCCTTACTTGTCATGGATTTTTAAAATATTTATTATTGTAAGGTGGTTTATATGAATGTTTGCACTTTGATACTGCTGCAAAACACCGAATTTCATGACTTGATCATGACAATAAATTCTGATTCTGATTCCAACTTGCTTACAAAATATTGTGAATTAGTATATTAAATGTGCCTAGCAGCATCACTTCTCTGGCCATCAGTAAGTTCCAAATTTGGTAATCTTATATAGCGAGCATAGCTCAAAACGTACATCTTAGGTGGAAATTCGGGCTGTCTTATACACAAATCATCTTATACACCCACATATACACTACTCAGATGTGAGACATCATTAATGGACAAACCACAGTACTGGCAGCAATGATAATCCTCATGGAATCTTCATTGGAGATTGAAAAGAAGAACCAAACAGTGCCTACCAGAAAAGACTAAGGATCCTGTGGTATTTGTCTCTGAAGGTGATGTCAGAACATCATTCAAGAGGGCGAACCCTTGCAAGGCGACAATGTACATGGCGGGGTACTGAAGACCTGGACCAACAAACTAGCTGGACTGGTCATGGACATTTTCAACCTTTCATAATGACAGTTGGAGGTCCCAACCAGCTTCAAACGGGCATCAATCATCCCGGTAACCAAGAAAAGCAACGTGAGCTGCCTCAATGACTACCGCCCAGTAGCACTAACTTCTATGGTGATTAAATGCTTTGAGAGGTTGATCATGGCCAGAATTAACATGTACCTGAGCAAAGATCTTGATCTACTGCAATTCACCTATTGTCACAATTGCTCCATAGCAGATGCAATATCACTGGCCCTCCATGCAGCTATAGATCACCTCGAAAACAAAAATTCATACATATGGTTACCCTTCATCAACTACAGCTCAGCGTTCAATACCATTATTCCATCAGTGCTGATTGAAAAGCTACAAACACTGAGCCTCTGTACCACCCTCTGCAACTGGATCCTTGACTTTCTCATTGAAAGACCACAATCAGTACAAATTGGAAAGAATGTCTCCTCCTCACTGATCATCAACACAGGTGCACCCTAAGGATGTGTGCTCAGTTCACTGCTCTAATCGTTATACACCCATGACTAGGCACAATTTCAACGCCATCTAAAATTGCCAATGACACCTCAGTTGTTGGCAGAATGACACACGGCAATGAGGTGGTATACAGGAAGGAGATAGATCAGCTCGTTGAATGGTCCAATGACGATAACCTTGCATCAGAAAAACCATGGAGATGATTGTAGACTTCAGGAGGAAGTCAGGGGAACATGACCCAGTCTTCATCAAGGGCTCAGTAATGGAGAGGGTCAAGAATTTCAAATTTCTGGGGGTCAACATCTCCAGGGATCTGTCCTGGAGCCACCATGTTGATGCAAACACAAAGAAGGCTTGCCAGTGGCTATACTTTGTTAGGCATTTGAGGATATTTGGCGTGTCACCGGAGACTCTTGTAAACTTCTATAGGTGGGCCATGGAGAGTATTCTGACTGGATCCATCACAGCCTGGTATGAAGGTGCCAAATGTCAAGACAAGAATAAACTGCAGAGGGTTGTTAACTTGGCCTGCGTCATCACAGGCACCAGATTTCCCTCCATCTATGACATTTACATGAGGCGGTGTCTTAAGAAAGCAGCCTCTATCCTTAAAGAGCCCCACCACCCAGGCCATGCCCTCTTCAATTTGCTACCATCAGGAAAAAGGAACAGGAGCCAAAAGGTGAGTACTCGGCGGCACAAGGACACTTCTTCCCCGCTGCCATCAGATTCCTGAATAATCAATAATTTTATGAACCAAAGACGCTGTCTTTCTTCTTGTGAACTATTATATTAATAATATTTTTTATTAGTTATGTAGTAAGATGGTATAAAGTGAATGTACAAGTATGATGATACCACAAAACAATGAATTTCATGACTTATTTATGACAATAAATTCTGATTCTGAATGAACGAATGAATGACCTGTTAGTTAACTGAGATTAATACATTAAATTGCTTCCTATGCTCAAAGGACAATAACACCCAGTGCAACTTCTAGGGTTAGCGTCATTGTTGGAAATCCCCCACCCTGAGCCCATGACTTCGAGGGCACCTGCCTGCTAACAGGGAAAAAAACTTGAGCAGAATGTAAACATTTAAAGCAAAGCAGCATTGTAGAGCATAGTTGATTTATCTTAAATTTTGTGCCAGGCAACAGAAATTATGACATTTTGTCTGCTGAAGGCAATTTTGTGTATTGTCCCTTGTTCTGTCCTCTGACATGACAATAAAGGAATATTGAATCTTGAAACATTTACGCACATTTTTTTGTTGTTCTCCAGCCCTATTAGCAATATAACTCCCACAAACAGGTAGTGTGTTTATCACTGACTGATGATATGAAAGAAATTACAGTAAATAAGACATCTGCAGACACTGGGGCCTAGTGCAGTAGGCAAAAGAGCTGGAAAAACTTAGCAGGTCACGCAACATTGCATGGTTAAGTTTAAGTGCTACATGCTAGCCACCAAGTTAATTAAATTTCAGAAAGAGGTTAAAAAAATTATAATAATACCCACATTGACCAAATTCGTAATTTTCTTGCCCTAAAGAAATACTACGCCATGGAACTGTTATTCCACATGGTTGATGAATAGATAGATATGTAGGGGTGACAGAATGGGTAATATTCATTGTTCAGAATTCCAAACACATCTTCCTACTGCCACACATTTTATTAGACCACGTAAAATAATAGAATTGGAAGACATAATACAGCAGCCTGAACTGTGTCAGTACTGCTGCCCTTCTGTTAGTCTCTGGACAGCAGTCAGGAAAAGTGCGACTTCTCACTCATGGAGGGGATCATTTACAGAGACCTAGCTTTAACACTGACCCAGGGTGGTCTCTGTGTGGAGTTTCGCCTTCTTCCTGTGACTGGGTGGGTTTCTGCCAAGTATACAGATTTCCCTCATACATCACAAAGGCATGTGGTTTGGTCAGTTAAAATTTCCCCAAATGTGCAGGTGAGAGTAGAAATCTGGGGGGAGTAGATGACAATGCAGGGAGATTAATAAAGGATGGGTGGAAATGGATAGCTCAAGGTCAATGCAGATTGGATGTGCTGAATATAACATTAGGATTATCAAAGAAACTTGGTTTATTTTCAGTATAAACCTTTAGCATATAGGGGAAATTAAATGCATTTTAAACCTAAGGAAGATATTTCCTTGTAAATGAAGATCTTTAAAAGATAATCAATTTAAAGAGTTTTCAATTTTTTCTGTACTAATTGACAAATGGGTAACCAAAATTTGGAACTTACATTTAACAACTAACAAGTTATATTCACAAATGCTCTTATTCTGCAAATATATTGATGTGATAGTGTAATATAATCTTACAAAGATATTAATGTATTCCTGTGGAGATTTGGTCTCTATCCCTGTATTGACTGTTGTCTATAAATTGGTGTCACCCAGAAATTAAAACATAGAACATTACAAGCCCTTCAACCTTGTGCTGACCTATATAAACCTACCCAAAAAAACTAAACCTTTCCTAATTCATAATCCTCTATTTTTTTTTTTCTTTTGTCCATGTGTCCATCTAAGAGTCTTTTAAATGTCCCTATTATACCTGCCACCACAATCACATGTGGTAACACATTCCTGGTACCCACTATTCTCTATGTAAAAAACTTAACCCTGCAGTCTCCCCTAAACTTTCCTCCCCTCACATTGTACAGATGTTTGGTACTGTTGCCCCTTGAAGAAGGCGCTGGCTGTCTACCCTATCAACGTCTCTCATAATCTTGTAGACCTTAATTAACTCACAATAAGTCACTTGAAACATTTAAGTTTCAGATTCCAATGCTTTATGCAATTGGTAAACAAAAGTCAACACTGATCTTTATGGAATATCAATTCCCACATTTTGTGGGGGAGGGGGGGGGGGGCGATCTTTGTCCATTGAGTTTTGATTACTGACCAAAATTGATTGTGACATTACTCCCAATAGTTTCAGTTGGCAGTGTCAATGTATGGAAATGAACACCATGCCTCCAAATCTCCTCAGCTTCACTTGCTGTTTTGGCATACTGTCCTCCTGGCTTTCCAATGGAAAACATTGAAGCAGGCTGAAGTGCTTTCAATTGTTTCCACAGTCTAATGCTTTTGGTCATGCTTGAATTGAAGCAATAATCTTTGTCATCCACCATTAATATAATTCCTCATCAATGGTATCATATTTCTCCTGAACTTAAAAGAACCTTAGAAGCAGAAGTGGAAAATTGCCATCATCTAGGCTGCGTTACCATCCGAGCAAACCTCTACCCAATTTTCTGTGTTCTCCATAACCAGGTCTCTCCAACAGTCTAGAATCTGGGTTTTTTTAAAATCCCGGTCTTGAATATATTGAATGATTCTGCCTCCCCTCTTGGGAAAGGTTTTCCAATGATTCTCGGTCATCTGAGAGAAGAAATTCTTTCTCATCACCAAGTTAAATAAGGTCCTTGAGGCCTACTCCTGCTCCCATTTCTAATTAATCTTATTTTACTTATTCCATTGGACCCTTTTGATTCATTTTATATAATAGATCATTTTAGTGTTCCTTTTATTCAGATTCCAAAATCTTTCTCCTTCTCTACCAACTTTCCCTTAATTTTTAACCATATAACAGTTTATGGCATGGAAACAGGCCATTTTGGCCCTTCAAGTCCACACCTGTTCACTCAAACAACTCCCCTAGATCCCCCCCACCTATTCTCTGCCCATAACCCTCCAACCCCCTCCTATCCATGTATATATCCAGCCTCCTCTTAAATGAAAGAATTGACTCTGCCTCAACTATTTCCTTCAGAAGATTGTTCCATTCAGCCACCACTTGAATTTACTTCATTTACAATATCTTCACTCAACTCCATTTGTCCCTGCTTCAACTCGTTACTCATTCCTCTCTGCATTTTCATAATGACATGATTGATTAAGTAGGTGAAATTGTCAAGTATGTGTTAAGTCATTCACTGTCACAGAAAGATAATTGATGCTCAGTGTAGACACGTGAAGCATGAAGGGCAATCTTAGAATTGAACACTTCCCTGTGGTTGTGACCTAATTTTTCATCACAGATTGATATAAAAAAGTTATGCCATGAGGGAGGATTAGGTGCAATAACAGTTTGGAAGAATGAGAGCTGATCTATATTCTGAAAAGAATTGACAGGATAGGTGCTGAGAGATAAGCAATTGGTGGAAAATATAAATGTACAAATCAGGAGAATAAGCAGGCCATTTTGCCCCTCAATCCCAATCTCTGTTCAATACAATCATGGCTTGTCTGACCATAACCTCAACTTTGCATCTCTACATGAATCTATAACTCCTCAACACTCTCTGGCTTATTAAATATCTATCTGCCTCTGCTTTACAAATATTCAAAAGCAGCCCCACCACTGAAGAAGAAAGTACTAAAACTAATGACCTTCTAGAAGGAAAAAAAATTACCGGTACTTCCTTTCAGCTTTAAATGGGTAACTCTTTATTCTTAACAAAATCCCGCAGTTCAAATTCTCACACTGCAAGAATCATCCTCTCCACATCCACCTCTTCAAGAACACTTGCTCAGGATTTATCAATCAAGTCTATTCTCTCTTTTCTAATCACTGGCAAATACCATTGAATTGAATTCTTCATTGCCACATGTACTGAGACTTTTCTTAATAACGCAACTCTCCCAATCTGCAGAGAAACACAAAAGCTGCAGATGCTGGAATCTTGAGTAGACAAAGACTATACTCACTAGAATTCAGAAGAATGAGAGGCAATCTTACAGCAGCATGAAAAAATTATGAAGGGGATGGTTAAGGTCGAGGCAGGATGGTTGTTTCCACTGGTAGGTGAGAGTAGAACTAGGGGACCTGGTCGCAAGATTTGGGGGGGAGTAGATTTAGGATGGGAATGAGAGGTGAATCCGTGGAATTCTCTGCCCATTGAAGCAGTAGAGGCTGCCTCATTAAATTTGTTTAAGACTGAGTTAGACAGATTTTTGGCTAGTCAAAAAATTAAGGGTTACGGGTAATCGGCAGGTGGGTGGGTGTAGCTTCTTGTGTTAATGTGGCCACTTCAAGCTAATGTGGCCATTGATCACTCATCTGCCTTATCACACTTTTCAAAGATAGCAACTGCATCCTCATCTCTGTTACACACACCAGCAAATGTTAGATAAGGGCAAGGAGCTCACAATCACAAGAATAGCCTTGGTTATAAATGTAAAGTCCTGAGCAAGTGTTCTTGAAGAGGTGGATGTGGAGAGGATGATTCTTGCAGAGTGAGAATCTAAACAGTGGGTTTTTGTTAAGAATGAAGAGTCACCCATCCACCTTGAGGATCATGAGCCATCATATGATCTTCTTCTTTTCTTCTTTGGCTTGGCTTCGCGGACGAAGATTTATGGAGGGGGTAAAATGTCCACGTCTGCTGCAGGCACGTTTGTGGCTGACAATTCCGATGCGGGACAGGCAGACACGGTTGCAGCAGTTGCAGGGGAAAATTGGTTGGTTGGGGTTGGGTGTTGGGTTTTTCCTCCTTTGTCTTTTGTCAGTGAGGTGGGCTCTGCGGTCTTCTTCAAAGGAGGTTGCTGCCCGCCAAACTGTGAGGCGCCAAGATGCACGGTTTGAGGCGAGATCAGCCCACTGGCGGTGGTCAATGTGGCAGGCACCAAGAGATTTCTTTAGGCAGTCCTTGTACCTTTTCTTTGGTGCACCTCTGTCACGGTGGCCAGTGGAGAGCTCGCCATATAACACGATCTTGGGAAGGCGATGGTCCTCCATTCTGGAGATGTGACCCACCAAGCGCAGCTGGATCTTCAGCAGCGTGGACTCGATGCTGTCGACCTCTGCCATCTCGAGTACTTCGACGTTAGGGATGAAAGCGCTCCAATGAATGTTGAGGATGGAGCGGAGACAACGCTGGTGGAAGCGTTCTAGGAGCCGTAGGTGAAGGCTATTTATTCCACCTAATGTGGGGAAAATTCCAAAACATGGGGACAGATGGCAGAAGGGTCATGGAGGCATACACTATGAAAGCAGGCCCTTTGGCCAATCTCATTCATGCCAGCCAAGATGACGACGTGAACTAGCCCCATTTCCTGCATTTGGCCCATGTTCCACAAAGTGTTTATATTCATTTAAAACGGGAGAAGCTCAGCAGATCAAGCAGTGCCCTTTATATCGCAAAGGTAAAAGATGTATCACCAACTTTTCGACCTTGAGCCCTTCGTCAAGGTATGGAAAAATGTTGGAAGGTGTTCGAACAGAAGAGTTGGAGGGGAGTGGGGTGGCTGCAAAGGCAAGAGGTGATAGGTGGAAAAGGGAGGGAGGAGAAAGTAGCAATCAAGGTGAGAAGGGATAGCTGGGTGAAGGGAGGGAGGAGAACTGGAAAGGGGAAGGGAAAGGGGGGGATGGAAGAGGAGAGCAGGTTAGCAGAAATCGGAAAAAGTCGATATTAATACCATCTGGATCAGGTATTGTTCATCCAATTTGTGGGTGGTCTTGGTGGGACAGTACATAAGGCCATGAACAGACATGTGAGTGTGAGTGTGTGATACAGAACTGAAATGGATGGCTACTGGGAGGTCCACTGGTGTGGACAGAGCAAAGGTGTTCAGCGAAGCAATCTCCCAATCTGCGCCCAGTCTCATCCGATGGCCACAAGGGGAGGACCGGATGCAAACAATCAGTTCTGTGGATACACGAGGGAACTGTTGCTTCACTTAAAAGGCCTGTTTAGGCCCCCAGACCATGGTGAGGGAAGAGGTGTGGGTACAAGTGTGGCATTTTGCCAAACCTTGATGAAATGTCGGTTATGTATTCTTACCTTTGCTATATAAAGGAAACTGCTTGATCTTCTGAGTTTCTCCAGCTTTGTGCTTTTACTTCAACCACAGTGTCTGTAGACTTCCATGTTTTAATTCCTATTCATGTACTTGTCTAAATGTCTTTTAAATTTTGTCATTATACCCATTTCTGATACTTCATCTGTCATCCCATTCTACATGCCGACTATACTCTGTGCAAATAGTTGCGCCTGTCCCTTTTTAATAGTTTCCCCTCATCTTAAACCCATGTCTTTTAGTTTTAGACACCCATATCAAGGGGAAAGACTATGATCATTAATTTTATCTGTGCTTCCCATGGCTCTAGAATGTATCCTATGTTCCAAAGAAGAAAAATCCTGACTCTATCCAATCTCTCCTTTTCTGTCATCCTGGTAATGTTGTTGTGTACATTTTCTGAACCCTTTCCAGTTTAATGATACAAATGCACACAATACATCAAGTGAAATCTCACCAACATCTTGTACAGCTGTAATGTACCAACTCTTATACTCAGTGCCCTGACCAATGAAAGCATGGTGGGTGAGAAGGTAGCAGAGGATTTCGTTTACAAATGGAATATTAAATTATTGCCTGAAAAGACAGATAACCCGATTCTAAAATGCATAATTTGGATATGGCAATTAATAAATGTTTAAGTCTAAAAGTGGGGTTATCTTCAAAAACACCCTTGTATCAAAATGAGTTAATACCAATGGCAATAGGAAATAAAATCCTGGACTGTTGGCACCGCGAAAGGACATGTGTATCGAGGATTGTTATGAACAAAGACAGATTACGACATTTGAACAACTAAAAAAAGATATGATTTGTCAAATAAAATTTTCTTCTGAAATCTTCAATTAAGATATTTTTTAAAGAGATCATTTAGGACCAGCCATGGTCCTGCCAATGTGTAGTTACATGGAGGCTTTTAATCGAAAGAAGATCACAAGTAAATTATATTTAAGATGTATTTCCTATTGCAGATCATTAGCTTTAAACCAAGCTTGCATAAATCAAGGGAAAGGTGGGTGGCGGTCTTGGGGAAAAGGATTCAAGGACAACACTAGTCAAAATTGTGCTCTGATAATATGACATCATTTATTGGTAAAACACAGAATTCTGTGGACACCATAGTTGAAGTAAAAACACACAATGCTGGAGAGACTCAGCAGGTCAAACAATGAGCTTTTTATAGCAAAGGCAGAGATACCTAACTAACGTTTTGGGCTTGATCCCTTCATCAATGTAGCTCTGCCTTTGCTACATAAAGGATACTGTTTGACCTGTTGAGTCTCTCTTGCATTGTGTGTTTTAACTGACATCATTTATCAATGTCAGATAGAGATTGGTACAATAGATTTTTATGCACCATTTATACCTTACACTGCAAAAATTACCCAGACTAAAATCTGAAACTCCGGACTTGTGTTTTAGGTGTGGTATAGAGGTTGGAACATTTATGCATTCAACCTGACAATGCATGAAAGTAAGATCCTTTTGGTATGACTTGGCAGAAATTTTGACAATAAATTAGAGAAGTAGATTTTCCATTGGAACCAGAACTGTATTTATTGAGCAATTTTATGGTTATTGGCTCAAAGCTATCAAAATATCAAATACAGTTTGTGAGGATTGCACTAGCCGTATCCAGGAGATGTACAGCTGTTACATGGAAGTCTGACTCCCCCCTACTGGCTGGAATATGGAAATAAAAAGTTGTGTCCCCCTGGAAAAAATAACGTAATCTTAGAAATAAATATGACGTGTTTGTTAAAATATGGCAAACTTATTTGAATCATATTGGCTTAAGGATATAATTAACTTCCAAAAATGTTTAAATAATATCATTAGATTAATAGCATTGAATTCCTGAAGATCAAAATATTGACTAATTGATGAAGGCATGCTCAAACACCCCTTCTTTTTTGGACAATTGTTTTTTTTAATGTTAGCAGTTGGTGGGGGTGGGGGGGGGTGAAGGGGGTGAGAATTGGGCAATCATATGAGACCAGGAGTGCCGTGCTAATTTTTGAGGTGCCAGACCTCACCAAAAATGGTGACAAGGAGGTGCCAGAGCCACCCCATGAGGTGCCTGGAGTGTCCCCAAGAGGTGCCGGAGAGGCATTCTGGTTAGCTCCAGCAGCCCTGCACCCCTGTACAAGACTGTAATTTTAAAATACTATTTATATGATGTATGTAATAAATTCCTATATGAGTCTTGGAAAAATCAAAATAAAATTTTCAAAAAAAGTGTGATAAAGACATTCTTCTGCATCCCATCTACCAGTGTCGCCATTTTGAGGCAACTTTGTACCTTTACCACTAGGCCTCTCCATTCTACAGCAGTCTCCAGGGTCCTTACATTTACTCTGCAAGACCTGCCTTGGTTTAACTTACCAAAATGCATCTCTTCATATATGGAGTTAATTTGACTTTTTCATTCTTTGGTCCACTTTTCTAATTGATATAGATCCTGTTAGATATAGATCTTCACTGACCACACTCCCACCATTGGTGTCTTCCTCAAATTACTAACCATGCCAACCACATTGTCATCTAAATCATTAATATGGATGAAGAGTAACTGCAGTGCAAAACTGGTCATCAATTTGAAAAAGGGGCTCCATTTTCACTCACTGACTTTTACCACCATGCCAATGTTATATCCAATTTGATAGCCCATACTGGATCCCATGGATAAGGGTACACAATTTGGAATATCTTGATACAGCTGTATGAGCCACTGGTGACCCCACATTTGTAGTACTGAGGATGGAGATGGTGCTGCTGGTAGTCTGAGGCACACAGTTATCTTAATAAGCTATTATAAATACAACATGCAAAAGGTTGCAATGACCATAAATAAGTACATGCAAATTATGCTCTTTTATTTAGTGCATACAGTGTACAGCTATCCCCTGGGGCCTATTGAGATCCTTAGGTCTCAGTAATTGTAATGAAGCTAAACAATATAATCCTTTATTTTTACCAGCTCTATTTCCTTTCAGTTAGGATAAACCAAATCAGTTTTTATTAAAAATCATCTTGGGATACAGCTAACCACAAACTGCATAATACTAGATAATATTATCTTTACAAAGTACGACTAGCCACATATTAATTGTTGGATCGATTTTTCATTTGAAAGTAATTCAGAATCAGAAGCCGAATTTATTGTCATGAACAAGTCACAAACTCGGTGTTCTACAGCAGCGTCATAGAGCAAGTGTTCATAATCACCACATTACTACAATAAATTTTTTTAAATAGTGCACGAAAAGTAAGGCAATGACTTTGGTTCATTGATCATTCAGGGATCTGATGGCAGCGGGGAAGAAGCTGTCCTTGTACTGCTGAGTGCTCGTCTTTAGGCTCCTGCAACTTTTTCCCAATGGTAACAAAGTGAAGAGGACATGGCCTGGGTGGTGGGGGTCTTCAAGGATAGAGGTTGCTTTTTTAAGAGACTGACTCTTGTCGGTATCCTTGATGGAGTGAAATCTGGTGCCTGTGATGTCGCAGGCCGAATTAACAACCCTCTGGAGTTTATTCATGTTCAGAGAGTTGACACCCCCATACCAGGCAGTGATGCAATTAGCCAGAATGCTCTCCATGGTACACCTGTAGAAGTTTTCAAGAGTCTTCAGTGACAAACCAAATCTCGTCAAACACCTCACAAAGTATAGCTACTGGTGAGCCTTTGACGTGATTGCATCAACATGGAGACTCTAAGACAGATCTTTAGAGATGTTGACACACATGTATTTGAAGTTCTTGACCTCTCCACTACTGAGCCCTCAATAGGGACTGGGTCATGTTCTCTTGACTTTCTCCTGAAGTCCATAATCATCTTCTTGGTTTTGCTAATGTTGAGCGCAAGGGTGTTGGCATAACACCACTCAGCGAGCTGATCTATCTCCCTCCTGTACGCTTCCTCATTGCCATTTGTGATTCTGCCGACAACTGTGATGTCATCGGCAAACAATGGAATTGTGCCTGGCATGGGTGTATATAAGTAGAGCAGTGGGCTAAGCTCACATCCTTGGGGTGCATCTGTTTTGATGATCAGTGAGGAGGAGACGTTGTTTCCAATTCATACTGACTGTAGTCTTCCAATGCAAAAGTCAAGGATCCAGTTGCAGAGTGGGGTACAGAGCCCTAGAGTTTATAGCCTCTTGGCCAGCGCTGAGGGAATAGTGGTATTGAAGGCCACACATTTCTGATTCATCCAAGGCTTCTGGTTGGGGAACACCCAGTATGTGCGCATGGGCACACACTCATCCCCACAGGTTTTGATGAGGTCAGGAACACCTGTTGCATATTCACTCAAGTCTATAGATGTGTTCTTGAATATGTTCCAGTCCGCTGATTCAAAGCATTTACAGGTACTGTTTAAAGTAGAGTAAACATTTTCATAAATCCTTTATCACGTGACAACAGACTAATTAGTACTCGCCTCCAGAATCAGTGCAACAAATCATCAAAAGAGGTTAGGGTACAGAAATGTCACGTGATGTGATCGAGTCAGGAATTGGAAATCTGACCTTCCTAGGAATTCTTTTAAAATGTGCTAAATAAGCAAAGCAAACTAAACCAAAACAGTAGAAAATTGCTCAAGAACTATTTTATTATGATCTGTGATTGTCACCCAAGAAAGGAAAGAACATCGCTGGTCCATGAAGAATGCAACGAGAACATTGACAAGAGCAAGAAAAAGGCCTACAACTTTGATGGATCCCGGTGTTGGGGTAAGAACTCCTCCTAGGGTGAGTTGGGCCCCGAGAGAGACCATTAGATGCTCCACAGCTGCTTCTGTGGGGATGGGGTTGGGGGGTTTGGGCATTTTATAGCATCGTAAAATGGAACTGACACTAATAATTCATGATTATATTTTGCTATTCTTACATGTATAGATAAAAATTAAAAAAAAAGGTTTTTTTAACCATTTAATTACCATTAAATGGATCTTTTTCATTTATTCACCCAAGTATTCAGTTGATAATTTGTAACACAAGGCAAAAGACAGAGAAATATTGTGAAGTGAGGTGGGATATGATTTATGGCTACACATAGCCTGGAAAATAACTACCCCTGACCTTATTATATGAGATGTTAGATCACCCATACAGTATAAACCAAATGTCATGGGGCTTTATACAGAGCCAACACATAAATTGCTCAAAAATATATTTATTGCTTGAAATGTATTAAAGGTATTACTAAAGAAAAGACTCTATCAATATATTGGTGTCTAAGCTGGTTAAGAATTAATCATACTTATAAATCAGATGCTTCCTCCTGTCCAAATGAATCAGATGAACCAATGACTGCACCAAAACTCACAGTGCAGCATTGGTGGAGGGCTGAACAATGAGTCTGTCTCCAAAGACATCAATACAACTTGCTCTGACCTTATGATGCCACGTCACTCCTCCAATATATGCTGTGCATCTCTGTACTCCTGATTTCTTCCTCCCGTGAGCTGTGGGATCAAGTTGAATGATAATTCTGGGCACTCCTCACATTTTTCCCAAGCTTACCCCCGCCCCCAGAGAATAGTGGGGGCCTGAAATGGCTTGCCAGGGGTGATGGTGGAGACTGGTATAATGTGGACATTTCAAAGACCCTTAGGTACATGTATGCAAGAAAAATAGAGCATTATGGGTGTGAGGTGGGGAAGGTTTAGTTTGCTGAGTAAGTTTATATAGGTTGGCGCCACATTGTGGCTGAAGGATCTGTACTGGGCTGCAATGCTTTCTCTAAATGCTGAATGCAAATACTCCCAGCTCTGTTGCAGGAACTCTCACCACAGCAACACCTTATCCAAGAAACAAGGATTTGTATTTATATAGCACCATCCATCTATGAATCTATGGAATTCTATGCCCATGAAAACATTGGAGGCTACCTCAGTGAATAAATAGTTGGCTAGATTTTCACATTATATGGAAATTAAAGGATATGGCAAAAACGCAGGTAGTTGGAGATGAACCCATCATCAGATCAGCCATGATCTCATTGAATGGCGGAGCAGACTCGATGGGCCGAATGCCCTATTCCTGCTCCTTTTTCCTATATTCTTATGTTTTTATGTCCACAGCTTCAAATGCTTTACACTCTTCAAGTCAAGTTTATTGTCATCTGATTATATAATTGCAACCTGATGAGAGTTCTCCAGTTCTCAGTGCAAAAACAGGCAGAATCACAACCAGACATAACATAGTATTTTATCTATATAAATAAATAAATATATATATATTTTTAACAATTGAGAGTCTCAGATGGTTGGTGTGAGCAGTTCCTTTGATCATTCAACATTCTCTCTGCCCATGGGAAGAAGTTGCTCTTCAGCCTGGTGGTGCTGGCTCTGATCCTCCTGTGCATCTTTCCTGTTGGGAACAGCTGAAAGATGCTGTCTGCAAGGTGGAAGGGGTCCTCAATGATTTTTTTCACACCTTCTTCAGACAACAACACTGATGGGGGAGGGGGGAGGGAGACTCCAGTGATCGTCTCTGCCACTCTTAGGGTCCTGTGGATTGACCTCCAATCCATTTCTCTGAAGAAACTGCACCACACTATGATGCAGCTGGACAGAATACTCTTGATAAATTTCCTAAAGAATATTGCCAGGATGGTGGCCGGTAGCCTTGCCAACTTCAATCTTCTCAGGAAGTGCAGTCGTTGTTGCTCCTTCCTAATGTGAGGAGATGTTGAGTGTCCATGATAGGTCACTAGTTAAGTGAACTCCAAGGCACTTGGTGCTCTCCACTCTCTCTACTACAGAGTTGTTGATCTGTAGTGGATGGTAGTCATTCCTGGTCCTGCTGAAGTCCACAATCATCTCCTTCATTTTGTCCATGTTCAGACTCAAGTAGTTACTCTCTCACTATTTCATGAGATTTTCCACCTCTTCTCTGTAGTGCAACTCATCGCTGTTGCCGATGAAACCAACTACTGTGGTGTCATCTACAAACTTGATGACACTGTTGGAGCTGGATCTGGTGATGCAGTCATGGGTCAGTAGCATGAACAGGAGTGGACTGAGCACACAGCCCTGAGGTGCATCAGCGCTTAGCGAGACAGTGCTCGATATTCTACTACCAACCGGAAAGATTGTTGTCTTTCCATTAGGAAGTGCAGGATCCAGTTACAGAGAGGGGTGTTGAGTACCAGCGAGGACAGTTTCTCCACCAGCCTCTGGGGAATGATCATATTAAATGCTGTGCTGAAGTCAGTGAGTGAACAGCAGGGTGGTGTATGAGGCGTCGTTCTCCAGGTGGAGTGAAGCAACAAGATTATAGTATTGTCTGTGGAACAGTTTCTTCTTTAGGCAAATTTAAATGGATCCAGCATCCCTGGGAGGTATCCTTTAATGTGTTCCATCACCAGACGCTTGAAGCATTTCATAATGGTAGATGTCAGTGCCACAGAGCAGTTGTCAATTGGTCTGCTCAGTCCTTCAGTACCCGACCAGGTATGTTGTCTGGCTCTGCTGCCTTCTGTAGGTTCACCTTGGATAGGGGTGGTGAGGCATTCATGAGGGGGACACAGAGCTTTCTTTGGCATTATCCTGTTCAAATCGTGCATAGAAGGTGTACAGTCTGTCCATTATCCTTAATGAGCAAGGTTGACTTGTGATCTGAAATAGTCTTGATTCCTTGCCAAATGCACCTCACGTTGCTGCTGTCGCACAGCTGTCTGTGGATCTTCTATGCATACCCTTGTTTTGTATTGTTGGAAATTAATCAGTCAATTATTGCGCAACACTCTCCTATACAGAGGAAGTTGAGGATGATGAAGTACCTTTTGTGTGGTATTGATTACAAGGTGAAATTAGCCAAAATACAGGACACTAACTCCTCCTGCACACTAGCAGAGGGTAAACAAAAGCACGGTTCAACGTCTTACCTGAAAGAAGACCCCTTCTGAGGTGCCACCCTGAGTTTTGTGCTCAGGGCTCTGGAGAATATCAATGAAAGTAGTGCACAAAAACTGTGGTAGGGGCTGAGTATGCAGATTTGCAGTACTCTAGAGCAATGGTGACAGTGGAGGAGGTGCCGTCACTAATCTTCACAGATTGTGACCTGCAGGATAGAAAGTAAGGGAGCCAGTTGCAGAAACCAAAGTTAAATAGTTTGGGAATTAGTTTGTAGATTTCCTTTCCAGTTTCACTGGTTGCTCCAGTTTCCTTGCATGCTTTAAAGATGTACAGGGTTAGTAGGTAAATTGGTCACATGAGTGTATTTCAGCATCATGGGTTCATGGGTCAAATGGTCCTGTTACTGTGCTATATCCCTAAATCAAATTAAATTTAAATTAAAAAAAAATTACACTCTCATTTCACACATCATCCAAGTGAAAATATGGATGACAAATAACTGTGGTATCCAACTGGTCACACGCCTCCAATCAGAATAGTATCCTTCCACTATAAAGCCCATTCCACATCCAATTAGATGCTCACCCTGAATCCCATGCACCCTGATATTCTGGACCAAATCTTCTTGGAATGTGTTAAAAGCATTGTTAAAGTGTTTGTTCATAATATCTGCCATCCATCAATCTTCTTGGTCACGTCTTTAAAAAAAAATTATTAAAATGGTTTCCCATGCACAAAAAACATGTCGATAAACCCTCATCAATCGTTCATCCGTCCTTGCCTCTCCAAATGCATGAAGATCCTGTATCTCCGAATCCCCTCAAGTAACTTACCCCTGACTGCCATGAAACTCACTAGTCTATTGTTTCCTGAATACCTAATTTTGAAATCAGAACTCAAATTAAATAACCTTTTTAATAACTTATGAGGAAAGATTGCGCAATTTGGGATTGTACTCGCTGGAGTTTAGAAGATTGAGAGGGGATCTCATAGAGACATATAAAATTCTGGCAGGACTGGACAGAATGGATGCGGAAGGGATGTTTCCAATGGTCGGGGAGTCCAGAACCCGGGGCCATGTTTCGGGGATAATGGGCAAACCATTTAGAACTGAGATGAGGAGGAATTTCTTTACCCAGAGGGTGGTGAATCTGTGGAACTCATTGCCACAGAGAGCAGTAGAGGCAGGTTCATTGAATATATTTAAGAGGGAATTAGATATATTTCTTCAGTATAAGGGAATTAGGGGTTACAGAGAGAAGGTGGGGACAGGGTACTGAACTTTAAGATCAGCCATGAGTTCATTGAATGGTGGAGCAGGCTCGAAGGGCCGAATGACCTACTCCTGCTCCTATCTTCTATGTTTCTGTTTCTATAATTTCCATTTTCCAATAAAAATTTGGAATATCCATATCTTGCTTATTTTCTTGTCTTAAATTTAAATTTTGAATTTAAATTTAAATTTAGACATTTGGCATGGCAACATGCACTTTCAGCCCACAACTTCTGCCTCCCAATTACATTCAATTGACCTTCAACCTCGATACATTTTGAAGGGTGGGAGGAAACTGGAGCCCCCAGGAAGAAAGTACAAACTTCTTACAAACAGGGATTCTAACCCATGTCTCACTCGTCGGCATGCAGCAGTGTTGTGTTAACCATGACGCTAACTGTGTTGCCCCTTATGAGCAAAATCATCCAGTTCTGTGTACTTTCCTTCAAAATGCAAGGCTCCAAGTATCAAAATTATCTTATTACTATTTCCAAGTAAAATAAATGATTTCCATTTGAATAGCTCTGGTCATAATCATACAATGTCTCAAGAGTCACAGCAGTACACTTCAAATGTCTGTCATCATCTGCCAACTATTCTAATAAATGGTGGAGCAGACTTGAAGGAGTCCAAATTCTTATGTTTACATGTTTTTTATTCACATTTGAAATCAAGCCATTTCTGGAGCATTGGCAAAATCAGCCATGAGCATTGAAAGCAATGTTCAAGTTTGATCCCAATCAAATTATATTTCTTACTCAACAGCAGCATATTTTAGCTCATTATGCATTAACATACCTAGACTATTGCATCCTTTGGCACCTACTGTGATTTTTTTTTCCTGAAACAAACCTACAAGTTAAATGACAAAAATAGAAAATGCCTGAAAAATTCTTCAGGTTCATCAGCATCCATGAAAGGGAAAGAGTCAGTGGGAAAGATAGATTACGAAAGCAATTTTAAATTGAAGAGAAAGTTACAGGAGAGATTGGAATGAGATCATGACCATTGAATAAATGAAGCCATTCAAAGGTAGTTATGCTTCTTTGTCTATTTTGTGTTGCTAATAGCAGAGTTATGGGACATGTTTAAGTCAGGATGTATAATTGGAGAAAAGAAATCTGATCCAAAAATTACCGAAGTGGTCAGTTCTGATATGGACACAAAGAGTGATCTGCCTGAGGTTGGGGAATTCAATATTAAGTCTAGAAGGCTAGAAGGTGCCCAGTTGGAAGATCTTGTGTTTCTAGTTTGTACTGGGCTTTGCTGTCATTGTGTAGAAGGCCACAGACACTTAGGTCAGAGTGAGAATGGGCTGAAGAATTCAAGAGGCTGGCCACTAGAAGAACAATGACTTCAAAATGTTAAGGATCTATCAGAATAAATGGAGCACATCGTAAAATTCCTAAAAGACAGTTATGTCAACGGTTCAATTTTAGTGAGTATTTGATAGTGCAAGGAAATTATTTGAAGTTGCTGTGGTGTGGCACGTAATCACTAATGAATTCCAAGCTGACATTTTAGCGGGCCTGTTGAAGCATGTTATTAATTTCACCCGTGATGCGTTCTTCCCTAAAGCAAGTGACTTCCCAAAATTTACTGCTTACAACAAAATAAAATCTGAAACAATAATTTGTGGCCCATCACTGCTTTATCTTGGCCTTGATTCCCTCTTATTAACATCCTCACATAGCCTTTTCATTTTTTTTAAAACATCGCTAAAATTTTAATTTTATATTAATTAATACAGATAAATGTGATGTGCTACATTTTGGAAAGGCAAATTTAAATAGGTCATATACATTGAATGGTAGACAATTGAGGAGTGCAGAGCAACAAAGGGATTTAGGAGTGATGGTAAATAGTACCCTCAAGGCTGATACTCAGGTAGATGGTGTGGTGAAGAAGGCATTTGAAATGTTGGCCTTCATAAATCGGAGTATTGAATTCAAGAGTAGGGAGGTTATGATGAAATTGTACAAGGCATTGGTGAGGCCAAATTTGGAGTACTGTGTACAGTTTTGGTCACCAAATTATAGGAAAGATATAAACAAAATAGAGAGAGTGCAGAGAAGGTTCACGAGAATGTTGACAGGATTTCAGGGTCTGAGTTACAGGGAAAGGTTGTGCAGACTGGGGCTTTTTTCTCTGGAGCGTAGAAGATTGAGAGGGGACTTGATAGAGGTGTTTAAGATTTTAAAAGGGACAGACAGAGTAAATGTGGATAGGCTTTTTCAATTAAGAAAGGGGGAGATTCAAACTAGAGGACATGGTTTAAGATTGAAGGGGGAAAATTATAAGGGGAACGTGAGGGGAAATTTCTTTACGCAGAGAGTGGTGGGGATGTGGAATGAGCTTCCGGCAGACGTGGTTGAGGCGGGATTATTGGTTACATTTAAGGAAAGACTGGATCGTTACATGGATAGGAGGGGACTAGAGGGGTATAGACCGGGTGCTGGTCAGTGGAACTAGGAGGGTGGGGATTTGCTACGGCATGGACTAGTAGGGCCGAACTGGCCTGTTCTATGCTGTAAGTGGTTATATGGTTTATCTTCCCAAACACATGCTTATCAATATAATAATGATAACCAAAATGCCAACAATATTTAAAACAATTTTTCTCTTTATCTCTGCATGTTTAAATGACTAGCAAATATGGCATAACATGATTGCAAGGTTATAAAGTCCATCAATATTCTCAGATTAGTATCTCCAAGACCATGCACATTCAAAAGAACTGTCTGTACCAAACCATCGCAAAATAGTATGAAAAGATTCCATGTGCTGAAATGTAATAAGTATTACATCTACCAAGATTATGGACATTTATGTCCTTCGTGACTTCTTAGGCAAACCGGAATGTTCAGGATTGCAGAGCTATATTTTTAATAACGTCTGTGTTTCCCACTCATTGTTTGTCCTCATTCCTGGATCACTATCAAGGTCAACTTCAAATCTGTAACCATCTGACTGTACAGATACAACCAGACGAATTGCCATTTATCTGGGTCACAATGCGCACACATAACACATGAAACATTTCTCACACACCACATAATAATCACATGCCTACCCAGAATATGTCTAAAAGCATTGACTGAATATTTATGGAGGGGAGGGAGATTAGGTTTAACCCAATTAATCATGTTGAAGCATCTGGACAGTATTGCAGGTAAGTGTCTGGCAGGCAGGGTGAAACAAAATAACAAGATGTTCTACAGGTATATTAGCAGTAAAAGGGTGTCTAGGGACAGATTTGGTCCCTTTAAAAATCAGCATGGTCATCTATGTGAGCCACAGGAGAGTGGTAAAATTTAACATGAATATTTCTCCTCCAACTCGACTGCAGAGAAAATGGAACAATGATATAATATATGAATTACTAGTGAGGACGTGTTGATGGCTTTGGAACACATTAAAGTTGATAAATGTCCAGAAGTTCTAGAAGACTGAAGGATGGCCAATGTTGCACCATGACTTACAAAAACAAGTCAGGGAACTACTGTCTGTGAGCTTAATGGATAAGTGACTGGACAGGATTTTGAGAGACAGGAACAGAGTGCATTTGGACAGACAAAGAACAATTAGAGATGACTTTTTTGCATGGGAAATTGTGGTTCACGATTTCGATAGAGGAATTTTGAAGAAATGGCCAAGAGGAATGATGAAAGCAGTGTGCAGATGTTGAAAGCATGGTCATTAGCAAGGACATTGACAAGGTGTTGTATGGTAAGCTAGTCCAGAAGGTCATCTTGCATGGGACCTAGTGTGACCAGACCAATTGGATAGAAAATTAGCTTATTATTAGGAGTCAGAGAGTGGTAATGGAAGATTATTTTGCAGATTGGAAACTGTGCTCTTCAATATGAAGAATAAGCCCCTTTTCCAATGGCACAGGAATTAACAGGGTATTAAGTGGGACAGGGTCCAGTGTAAAAAGAAAACAGTTAGCACACTGGAGTCCAATGACGTCATTTCACGCTGGGATTTGACGGTCTCTACCCCTATTCCTATTCCCGGCATCAGCTGATGCTAATGTGCTAATTAAATCAGTTGAAAGAGGACAGCAGAGAGTCAGCCATTTCCAGTTGAAGGTAGACTCTACGATCCCCGAGGATGAGTGTATTCCGAAGAAAAGCAGTCAGTGTCCCTGTTAAAGATGGCCCAGTGGAAACAGCACAAACAGCTTCCTATCCCAGGAAACTGTACGGCCTATTAACTGGGATGTCAGTGGTAAAGGAGCTATAAATAATCATCTATATTAATGACTTGGATGAAAATATCGCTAACATGCTTAGAAAGTTTTTAAAAACGCTGCAACAGTGGACAGTGAAGGTTAAAATTGCAACAGGATCTAAAAATCCTGAATAGTGGGCCAAGCATTGACGGATGGTATTTGATCAAAGAACTGCAAAGTGTTGCACTTTGATAAGTCAAAAACAGGACAGGACATACACAGCAGATAAAAGAGAGAAATCTAGGTGTAGAGGTACCTAGTTCCATGAAAGTGGTGACTCAATTTGACAAGGTGCCAAGAAGATGTTTGGCATGCTTGCCTTCATTGGTCGAGATATTGAGTACAAAAGTTTGAACATCATGATAGAGCTGTAACTGTGGGTGGTGAGACGACTCTCAGTATATCATGTGCAGTTCTAGTCAGCCAACTACAAAAAAGGTGTTGTAAGTCAGAAAGGATGCAGAAGAGATCTACCAAGATGTCCTAGGGCTTGACTGTTTGAAATTTAGTGAGAAGTTTGTCTTAATTCCCTAAAGTGTAGGATACTGGGGAGGGTGGTGGTGACCATATGGAGATTTATAATCTTGAGGAGTATGGACGAAATGAATTCACACAGTCTTTTTCTCAACGCAACGTAGAGAAAAGGCATTTCAAATATGCAAGTTCTTTCAGCCATTTCTGTGCTGCTTGGGTCTATGTCTGTGTGGTAATATGTTTCCTCCATTGTATATAGTTATTGTTTACTACTGTATATAGGGAGCTGGCCTGCCGACTGATGACTCGTACCCCGCGACTCCTTACCCCGTGGTCCTGGGCCATCAAGGTCGAGCCACCTTTCCATTCCCTTCATTCCTATACCTGGATCCAGGCCAGCAAGGTTCTTCTGTTTATTAAAGCCCATCGTTCCCTCAGCCTAGACTTTGTGGTTACTGGTAGTGCACTACAGTCTGAAAGTCAGGTGCTGCATTCCCACCAATGCCATGTCACTCAAATCCACCTGCTCAAAATCTCCATGTTATCTCTCTGGTAGAAATTGCAGAAAATAGAATGTTCTCTCGTTAATACCCCCACACAACTTCATCCTCTGAAATCAGCGGAACTAAGATGGAAATTTTTAGAAATGTTAATTAAGACCAAGAGCAAATTACTCCTATGTGATCAATAACTATTTCCCAGATATGTTATTAATGGCTTTAACCATTTGTCCACAAGAATTCCTTTAATTACATATTTATATGCCGTCTTCTTTGGCAGTGTTTGAGGAGTGATAACTGTGGCTCACCGGCAGTATGCTCTTTCCTTTTTCACAAATTCAAGTAGAGTTCCAGAATTCTGAGCATAAGATCTGGATTAATACTCAGTCCAGTATAGACCATCAGAGGTGCCATCCATTTAAATGAAATTAAAAAGAGAAAGCCTTTTGGACATCTATCCCTTAACTAAAATCACATGAAGAATCTCTCTTGTGTTCAGATGGGCTGCAGCTCACAAATTGGCAACTCTCATTCTCTGCAATATGACTGTGTGCTCATATCAAATGTATTTAAGTGTCTGTATAGTGCTTAGCAACACCCGAGGTCACAAAAGGCATTTCAAATATGCAAGTTCTTTCTGTGATTAGAAAACATGCACAAAAAAGCCAATTTATGGTTTTGAATTGAAATCTAATGAATATTTATGAATTTGGTACAAGGTAATGGATCACTGCCTTATCAATTTCAATAATACATGATCTAAAAGATGTAAACGTAAAATAAAATTTAATTCATTTTTTTAATGTGGAATGATCTATGAGCATCCTTGATCGTGTTGAAGCTTTGTTTTATAACTTAGGTATTGAATTTGATCATTTAATTTGTTTTATGAAGCATATTCTTCTATGGGGTTCCAAGGTTGGTGAATTTAATTGTTCTTTTGGTGGGTTATTTTCCTTTCTCCATCTACCTGACGATAGCTTGTGTTTACACGTAGGGCAGCTGGGCCACGTAAAGCAAGAATGTTGAAGGGCTGAATTCCACCGGGCCAGTGGAACTGACGGGAATTAAGCAAGGTCACTGGACTTGAGTGAGGAATATTATATAAGAAACCACTCTGGCTGGCATTCCCGGCTGAAACCAAAGCCATGGAGAGCAAATGAGGACAGAACCAGGTCAGTGCATCCAAAAGCTCTGCAGGCACTCAATATCACAGTATAAAAATATTGGAGACGGTGAACAACTGAAATGAGGAAAAGCAGCAGGACATAAATGTGGCATCTGATTGGTTCACTAATATTCCTTCATAATACGCTGATCTATATTTTTCTTACACTGAAGATACCAAAAATGCAAATGTCATTGAATAAAAACTTTTCATACAGGAATAGTTTTACAATTGTTCTTCTCTAAGCTTAAAAAATAAGTAGAAAGAAATTCAGAACAACACTGTTAATGTCTTTTTGATTTGGCTGCATTGCTGAGAATCTCGCATGTATGTGCTTAAGGTGTGATTATTTCCTCAGTAATAAGTCAGTATTGTTGACAACAGGTTATGAGAAGGTCAGTGAACATTGTCAAATCACTTTGAGGTTCAAGGTTCCTTTTACTGTCTCATAATAATGCATAAAAATGTGATATACTGATATATTTCAACTTCCATCTGCCATAAGGCAAACAAACAGTCACATGAGCATTGCCTGGTGCCACTAACAATAGAAAGAAATACTGTTGTCAACCTTCACTTTATTATCATATTTCATATTTGTTTCTTACCAGCTGTCAGCACTGTGTTTCCAAATGAAGATCTTAGATTTTGTTCATAACAAATACAGTTCAAGGAATAAAATAGATTTCTGAAATACGTGTAATATATTTTGCATTGAATTTGCCATATCTTTATCAAAAATAAATTATGCCCCAACTGTATTCATAAATTAACAACCTGCTTAGGCAGAACCCCAAGATTCTGTTTTAAGTCTCCCAACTTGGCGGACTTTATTCATTGGATTAGGTCAGAATCAGAATTTATTGTCATGGACAAGTCATGAAGTTTGGTGCTTTGCAGCAGTATCAAAGTGCAAACATTCATATCACAACATTACTATAAAAAATAAAATAAGATAAAATAATATTGCATGAAAGGTAAGGTCTTTGGTTCATTGATCATTCAGGAATCTGATGGCAACGGGGAAGAAGCTGTCCTTGTGCCGTTGAGTGCTCGTCTTTAGGCTCCTGTACCTTTTCCCCAATGATAGAAGAGTGAAGAGGGCATGGCCTGGGTGGTGGGGGTCTTTGGGGTTAGAGGCTCCTTTTTTTAAGATACTGCCTCACGTAGATGTCCTTGATGGAGTGAAGTTTGGTGCCTGTGATGTTGCAGGCCAATTTAACAACCCTCTGGAGTTTATTCTTGTCCTGAGAATTGGCACCACCATACCAAGCAGTGATGCAACCAGTCAGAATGCTCTCCATAGTACACAGGTAGAAGTTTACAACGATCTTTAGACATACCGAATCTCCTCAGACACCTCACAAAGTATCGCCACTGACGAGCCTTCAGTGTAATTGCATTGACATGGAGGCTCCAGGACAGTTTCCCGGTGATGTTGACACCCAGGAATTTGAAGTTCTTGACCCTCTCCACTACTAAGCCCTCCATGAGGACTGGGTTGTGTTCCCTTGACTTGCTCCTGAAGTCCACAATCATCTTCTTGGTTTTGCTTATGTCGAGTGCAAGGTTGTTGTTATTACACCTTTCAACAAGCTGATGTATCTCTCTCCTCATTGCCATTTGCAATTCTGCAGACAAATGTGGTGTCTTTGGCAAACGTAGATAAAATTGAAATTGTGCCTGGCCACACAGTCATGGGTGAATAACGAGTAGAACAGTGAACTAAGCACCTGTGTTGCTGACATGGTTTCCAAATAATACTGACTTCCATGCTTTCTTTAATTTCCCATTTTAGTCAATTTTCAGGTTTTAAGTTAAATCTACATAAGAGTGATCTTTTTCCTTTGAACAATCTGGCTCCGATAAATACTAACCATCCCATTAAAATTGTAAGAAATCAATTTATCTATTTGGGTGTAACAATTGCTAAAACTTACAAAAATTTATTCAAAGAAAATTTTCTCACTTTAATTAAACACGTGAGAGGGTGTTATCAAAATGGTCACCCCTTTCTGTATTGTTGGTTGGTCGAATCAACTCTATTGAAATGAATATACACCATTACCTAAATTTCTATACCTTTTTCAGGCTTTGCCTGGTTTTATTCCTCTCTTGTTTTATTGAGTCTCTTGACTCAATCTTATCTTCTTACATATGGAAGAATAAACATCCTCACCTAAACAAAGTCCACTGACAAAAACTTAAAAAGAATGGAGGTTTAGCCTCACCAAATTTTAGGTTCTATTATTGGGCAGTCAGAGTACAAAATCCTACATTTTGGTTATATTATATTGACCATGAAGACTGTCTCTTTGGAATCTAATTCTGTGGCAAAAATTTATATTATTTTCCTCCTCAGACCCTCACTTCCCATATCTATAAATAAATTAAATGATAACCCAATGGTTAAACATATTTTGAGGATCTGGATACAATTTAGAAAACATGTTGGATTATTGTGATTTTCTCTTTCTAGTTCTATTCTTTCTGATTATTTCTTTAAACCTTCTCAATGATTAACGTAGCTTTTGAAGAACGACATAGATTAGGCATTACGGTAAATGTTTTAAAGATTTATGAATCAAAGGAAATCTTGCTTCTTTTGAATAACTGTCAGTTAAAAATACATTACCTACTCTTTTTTTTCCCATTATTTACAGATTAGAGGTTTTTTGTGATCTGAATTACATACATTCCCTATGAGCACTGATAAGAATTTAATAGATGTAATTTTTAATTTGCAACCATTTTGTAACAGTTCAATTTCTTACATTTATGGCATGGTATTGGGAATAAGAGAGGCTCCTTTAGATAAAATTTTAAAAATCTGGGAACAGGACCTACACCTTTTAATCGCTGAAGAAACTTGGAATGTAATTTTCAATTGGTTAATACCTCATCTTTATGTGCTTGCCACTCCCTCTGACAATTTAAAGTAGTCTATAGAGCTCATATGCCCAAAGTCAAATTATCTCATTTTTACGTGGATGTATCTTCTTCTTGTGATAGATGTAACAATGGAGATGCTTCATTGATAAATGTTTTGGATATGCATGAGCCTTGAGAAATACTGCAATGAAATAATTCCTTGTTTGGTATTGTTGGAAAGAGTGGCACAACTCAAATGGCATCTGATTTGCATGTATTAGCTTTTATTCCTCTTATAGCTAGGCTGGCAGTGTTGCTGAGATGGAAGGACAGTCTCATGCTCATTGACTACGTGATGTCATATCATGTTTAAATTTAGAGAAGATTCAATGCTCAATTTTCGATTCGAATTTAAGTTTTCAAACATTGTGGGAACTTTTATGAATTATTTTCAGACTCGCTGATTTATTACGAATGCAGAAATATTGACCAAAAAGGTAATTTATTACTTTGATTAGGCATATTTTTTTCTCTTTGCCAAATGGCTTCATTTTTAGTAGTGGGTTTCGATCTTTTTAAAAAATAAATAATAAAATATTACTTTGATATAATTTGTTTAACTGAGAATGCAGGGTCCATTTGATGAATTGGCATTTTTAAAAAACTTTTAATATGTATTCTTATGTACTCTGTATTTTTCAATGTGGAACTTCAATTTCAATTGCAATAAAAATATTGAAAAAAGAAAGAAAGTTTCCTGCCTTGATGACCCTTATTTTTTGTTGGAATGTTGATGCTTGGTGATACAAAGAATAAGAAAAAAATCTGTGGTATGGAAATTAAACAAAAAGGTCAATATAAGAAATCACCCAGAGCCAGTTGTTGAATGTGTGTTTATAAGATGATAAAGTTGGAGAGAAGAGACAGCAATCATTCAATTGAATAGGCTACAAACCAATTGGCATAAGATTAACAAAGCAATATTTAATTTTTAGTCAAAGCAGCAATCAAAAATCGTTGTCAGAAAAATAGATCTATCAATGAAAATATTCCTCAATTTATGATATTAAATGATCTTCACTCATAACAGACACGGTGAGAAGTAATTGTGAAGTTCTACTGTCCCATTTAATAAAAAAAAGAACAGCATGCTCATACTATCAAAAATCAAAAGTTTTATGCCCTTTCTTTTCCCTGAAAACTGCTCACTGATACTTTTGAGTAGACCTTGAGAAAATTAATATTGCAATAGCTCCTCTCATTGATCACTGAAAAGGCTGAGAACCCTGTGATAATCTGTCTCTGAGGGGGACGTCAGAACATCATTAAAGAGGGTGAACTCTCGCAAGGCATCAGTCCCTCACTGGGTACTGAAAATCAGTTCCAACCAACCAGCAGGAGTGTTCATGGACATTTTCAACCTCTCATTGTAGTAGACAGAGGGTCCCACCAGCTTTAAAAGGGCATCAATCATCCCAGGACTCAAAAAGAGTAACATGGGCTGTCTCAACATCTACCACCCAGTAGCACTAACTTCTTTGAGAGGCTGGTCATGGCCAGAATTAACACATAAAGATCTGGACCCACTGCAATTCACCCATCATCGCAATCACTCCACAGCCGATGCAATATCGCTGGCTCTCCACTCTGCTCCGGATCTCCACGAAAACAGCAATTCGTACATACAGCTGCTTTTCATAGACTACAGCTCGGCCTTCAATACCATTATTCCCTCAGTACTGATCAAGAAGCTACATCACTCCTGGCTGACTATTGTTGGACACTGACACAAGAGCCATCAGATGCTGAGACAAACGAAAATCAGCGGCAAAACAATTTTCAATCAGATGAACTGACGCAATGTGTCAGCGAGTTATGCGATTAAGCACACAAAGTGCACTAAAAGTTCATTTAATGTTTCTCCAATTTTCCACATGGTGCAGCAAATCTGAAATTATCCTTGTGTTTATCTTGAAGTTCTTTATCATAATCCCCAATTTTGTTTCAGGAAGCAAATCTTTGGATAAAAATTGTTGTCCAGTGTTATATTAATTCATGACATTACTCCTTCCCAATGTTCTAATTTTGTGGTACTTTTAATATTAATATTCCAGTTCACATTTGCTATTGTATATCTAGTGAACAACAACACGTTCATGTTAACATTGGAATAAATACAACAAATCAATGTCAATAAGTGAAGTATCCACTAAAACTCTCATAATTTCACCAGAAGAATGCAGGATATTTCTGAATAAATTAATCTTTATCATTCATAGAGTTTGGTAACCAAGCTTGATTGGCATGTGGCATTGCCCAATCATATCCACAGTGCCACTCTAGTCATGCAGGATTTGCAACATTGCAAATTCAACATTTTATTCTGGACCTTTCCCACATTATTATGCATCTTGGAACATAATGCAGTACGCAAAATATGCTTCTTCTTTCTTCTTTGGCTTGGCTTCGCGGACAAAGATTTATGGAGGGGTAATGTCCACATCAGCTGCAGGCTCGTTTGTGGCTGACAAGTCCGATGCGGGACAGGCAGACACGGTTGCAGCGGTTGCAAGGGAAAATTGGTGGGTTGGGGTTGGGTTTTTCCTCCTTTGTCTTTTGACAGTGAGGTGGGCTCTGCGGTCTTCTTCAAAGGAGGTTGCTGCCCGCCGAACTGTGAGGCGCCAAGATGCACGGTTTGAGGCGATATCAGCCCACTGGCGATGGTCAATGTGGCAGGCACCAAGAGCTTTCTTTAGGCAGTCCTTGTACCTCTTCTTTGGTGCACCTCTGTCTCGGTGGTTAGTGGAGAGCTCGCCGTATAACACGATCTTGGGGAGGCGATGGTCCTCCATTCTGGAAACGTGACCTACCCAGGGCAGTTTGCTGGAGGAACTCGACAGAGCTCACATCATCCATAGGAGGAAAAGACATTTTACTGATGTTTCAGGCCTGAGTCCTATACCTTGAAGAAGGGCTCAGGCCCAAACATTGGTAATAAATCTTTACCTCCTTTGGACAATTTGATACTAGGATTTATTGTGTGTTTTTAACTATAAGTGTTTCTCTCCTTATACTTACACTTGCATTTTCAAATATTTGAGTAACCACAAATATTACTCACAAGGGAGAAAAATATGTAAAAACAAGCCTCAGGAGATCTCAGCCTCTTCACTGCCTATTTAAAATTGTTGTGATCCAGAATCTGAGACAAACACTGTTCTGCTTGAAAATATCCTGTGTTTGGAGAAGATTTAACCAGATAAAGCACAGTGATCAAAATTATCCAAAGAGAAATATGGAGAAAGCTTTAACTGCTTCCATTTTTAAGATGGAATGCTTGTTGGCTTCAAAATATCATGCAATGCACCTAATCTTTCATGCTATTTTAATAGCTAACCTTTGCTTTAACTTTCAAGACTCACTTCATTTGACAGAAGCTTCTGAAAGACATAGTTCTGGACAATCCTAAAGGATGAGATATCTCTTTTTGTTACTGAACAGTAAGTGTGTGCAAACTCATTGGCCTTCGTTCGTACCCACCTTTGTACATTAGATTCAGTTATGTAGGTGAACACAACAAAGTTCGAATGTACTTCAACATATGGATACAAGATTAATTTCTCTCATATGGGCACTTCCAGTAAAGAGGATCATTCAACTATTGCTCATGGTGAGTCTTTGAACAGGTTCTTCAAACCATTCCAGTTTTTTGCTCTTTCCCCACACCTAAGATTTCCCCTTTCAAGTACTTATCGAATTCTCTGCTCTCAAAGGTTCAAAGGTTCCTTTTATTGACATGCACCAAGTTCATCAAAACTCAATGCTGTGCATGTTCCGAATACATTTTCTTCGGCTGAAGCAGCAAATAGATTTTGAGAAGCGCATTAGGTTGCAACTGAAGACAGCTGGCTTAATTAAAGTATAAAGAAATAAAGGATGAAATTGTAGGTCAATACTCTAAATTATCACCCTCAGTTATACCCTGATTAGGTCACACTGAGAGCACGATTACAATGTGATTTTTAGGAGGCTGATTTGCTTTATTTCCAAACAGCTTAAATAAATTAACTTTGAAAGCTACGAAATATTTAATACATCATCAGACCTTTAGCCTTTAAACAGTGAGTGGAGTGACTAGAACACTGCTGTTACAGCGCCAGCGACCCAGGTTCGAATTCTGCACTGCCTGTAAGGAGATTGCACATTCTCCCTGTGACGTGTGTGGGTTTTCTCCGGGTGCGACAGTTTCCTCCCACCTTCAAAAACTTACAGGGCTTTGGAAGGTTAATTGGGAAGCACTGCTTTCATGGGATGGAAGGGCCATGTGCTGTATCATTAAAAATAATAAGAAACTCTGCTAGTTTAGGAGAGCTATATTCTTTTTCTTGTGCATGTGCTATTTGTTTTTGCATAGACAAATTGAGCACTGGTAAAAATTGTTGACCCTAGCTCGATCAAATTTAATTCATGCTCTAATCAGGGGTGGTCAACCTTTTAATTTTTAAGTTAGATGTACAGCACGATAACAGATCATTTCAGCCCATGAGTACGTACCAGGGGTGTAGATTAAGTGGGTGGCACGGACTCGTGGGCCAAAGTGGCCTGTTACTGTGCTGTATGTCCAAATTAATAATTAAAAGGTTGGCCACCCTGCATCAAAATGAATTGATTGCAGAGCTGCACTGGTTCACGCACACATCTCAAATTTAAATTGATCCACCTTGCTTCTCATCTTTCCCTCACTCTGCAAAAGCCTCCAGCTATTCTACCTACAATGGCCTGGCCCTTTGTTCTACCATTTATATTTCTCCTTCATCTGCACAGTGCATCTATCTGAAATTCCCGAAATACCTCAGCTCTCTCCTTCACTTAGCTTCTGTAAGAATAATCAGATGGTTTTTATTTGGTCGCCTAATAGGATAATTCCCTTGTTCTTCAGCAAAGGAGTGGATACAATGAAAATAAATAAAAGCAGAGATAAGCTGTAATGACTTTGCATTCATTTCGCTATTTGGTAAGGTTATGACTGCTCCCCACCATGACTATCAGCCCCCCCACATCTCCATCGGGCACACAAAACTCAAAACGGTCAACCAGTTTACCTATCTCGGCTACACCATTTCATCGGATGCAAGGATCGACAACGAGATAGACAACAGGCTCGCCAAGGCAAATAGCACCTTTGGAAGACTACACAAAAGTGTCTGGAAAACAACCAACTGAAAAACCTCACAAAGATAAGCGTATACAGAGCCGTTGTCATACCCACACTCCTGTTCGGCTCCGAATCATGGGTCCTCTACCGGCATCACCTACGGCTCCTAGAACGCTTCCACCAGCGTTGTCTCCGCTCCATCCTCAACATTCATTGGAGCGCCTTCATCCCTAACGTCGAAGTACTCGAGATGGCAGAGGTCGACAGCATCGAGTCCACGCTGCTGAAGATCCAGCTGCGCTGGGTGGGTCACGTCTCCAGAATGGAGGACCATCGCCTTCCCAAGATCGTGTTATATGGCGAGCTCTCCACTGGCCACCATGACAGAGGTGCACCAAAGAAGAGGTACAAGGACTGCCTAAAGAAATCTCTTGGTGCCTGCCACATTGACCACCGCCAGTGGGCTGATATCGCCTCAAACCGTGCATCTTGGCGCCTCACAGTTTGGCGGGCAGCAACCTCCTTTGAAGAAGACCGCAGAGCCCACCTCACTGATAAAAGGCAAAGGAGGAAAAACCCAACACCCAACCCCAACCCACCAATTTTCCCCTACAACCGCTGCAACCGTGTCTGCCTGTCCCGCATCGGACTTGTCAGCCACAAACGAGCCTGCAGCTGACATGGACATTTACCCCCTCCATAAATCTTCGTCCGCGAAGCCAAGCCAAAGAGACTGATCTTTTACTTCAGCACCACCTTCCAGCAGTTACGCATTAATTCCTCCATACCCTTGGTACTGAAAGTCCCATTTAGATCTGTTGTGAACAAGCAAATGAATTTGCTTCCACAACCATCTCAGGCCTGAAAAGCTGCCCTCTTAGTTTTGAGTCAGAGACACCCAGTTTTAGACACCACAATGGGGTTAAAATCATGCACTCTTTCATTCTGAAATAACCCTGGAAGAGTTCTGTTTCCTTGATATCATCCCTGATTACTCTCAGCTCAAGCAGAAGCTCAACAGGTCAAAACAGTGTACTTTATATAGCAAAAGTAAAGATTCATAAACATTGTTTTGGGCTTGAACCCTTTATCAAGGTATGCTTTTATCTTTACCATATAATGTTTAACCTGCTGAGTTTCTCCAGCATTGAGTTTTTACTTCAGTCACAGTGTCTGAAGACTTTTCTGCTTTACTCCTGTTCTCAGCTCAAGGCATGTTAAGGCCCAGTGATTGCTACATGCATTGATAACAAAGGCCCATAATAAGAGCAACCTCCATTTAGTAAAGAGCCTCCAATCTAAGCTGCATTGAAGTTTAATTAAAACTAGTAAAGCAGAGGATGAAAATGACACAAGAAAAATCTGCCAACCACCCGGCATACAAAAATCACCAGCTTAAGACTGCACCTTCATCATTCATCATACCAAATAGTTATTGCAGAAATGTAAAAGGAGTTCTAATGCTCTGGACTTCTGTGCAAATAATTATTTAGTCCTTGGTTACTAAACACGAAGCAGAATTAATTAATTTCTTCAAACATTTTAGCTAGTTTATTGAAATCAGGGCTTCTAAATTCAGGAACCAACATTAAATTGCTGACTGCAAGTGGTTGGCTGAAGGTCATCTAATAACCATTGATTTCTAGGTGTTGTCTTGCACAAAGCTACAATATTGTTGTAAGCACAGTCCTGGAAACTAGGCTGTATCGTTGTGTTGTCAGTAAGATATATTTTTTTTAAATTATATCTATAAATGGTTCAGATAAATATGCCTACAATTAAAAGTATGGTGTTTTGACTGTCTTTTTAATTCCACATCCTGAAAAAGGCTGCTGGATAGAATGATGTGAAATGAACCAGGGCAGATTAGTGAAACAACTATTGGAAAAAGCATGCACTGCATAATAAGATATAAAGTGATGAGAGAAAGAGATAAGTTGGATAAAGACCACAGTAATGGATTGGAACTAAGTAACCCATAGGGTTTCTGTTATATTCTATAACAAAAGGAGAATTAAGATTAAGCAAATCCACAAAAGAGAGAAGTGAGCTGAATTGTAAGGGCACTGATCATATATCTCCCTCACCTTTCGCTGAAAAGGGCTCACAAATGAAATATCAATCGTAAAAGCTGTCAAGAGGAATATGAAAATAATTAAGATAAACAGTCTACTACTGAGTCATGGGGAAGTTGGAGAGGAGCATTTGGGCCTGACCTTCTGGACTGTGAGATACTGGTGCATCCATTATTTAATGTCATATACTGCCTTATTCATGAAAATTTGTCATCCTCAGATCAAAAAAAGTTTCCAAAATTTTACCTTCCTTTGCATGTAAAATTAATGTCAAAATGTTTTTCATGTAGTTTTACAAGCAATACTCAATCTGATATTGTCCAATAGCCTTTTTATTGATTTTGATTGTTGTTCATCTAACATGATTCCAACACCTTTTTCATGTAGTTCTCCTCCTGAATAAACAATGGTACATCCTCTGATCTTATTTTACCAGCTCTTTTCCATCTCATCCCCAAGATGTTGATTTTTAATCTTTCCATTTCCTGTTTGATGTTATCTAGTTTATCAGGTTGGTTAAGAGTTCTTACATTTTGGGTTGCTAGTCTGATCTTCTTTGCTTTGAATCTGCTGACAGTTGCTGGATAATAGTTGAGATTCACTTGTGGCTCATGAGATCCTTTACCGGATGAGGCTCCTTCAGTGAAGGCTCCATTCACCTCCATGAACTCAGACCATGATTGATTTGAGTTCATGATTATACAAGGGCAGAATGCTGAAGTGGCTTCCCGTTGCCTTCTTTTCAGTTGTAGTGTCCATACTGGATGGGTAACCCTGGCCATTGATCAGCAGATTCATCTGCCCTGCATTTTTTAGTTTTACAACCATAAATTCCAATTTGTAGAATCTGCTTGTAAAAACCATCCACCATCTGCAATCCACGGCTTCACGTAACCCTGACTGGGAGGCTAAAAAGATACTACACCTTGCTCAAGGGCAACCTGTAGGTTATTAGACGGAAGGAGCGCCTTACGCCCCCTTTGGCTGAGCAATTGCGCAGCACCAACACCTCTGGAGTAGAGAAATTAGCAATAATTTTGAATAGAATATGTAACAGTGGCGAAGTAGCAGAAGATCTTTTAAAGACAGTATTCATTGCACTGCCAAAGAAACCAGGTGCAACAGAAATGTCGACAACACAGAACAATGAGTTCAATGAGCCACCTCTCAGAGACCTAACTTCAAATCATCCTGCTCAGAATAAGAAACAAAATTAAATTTGGCTAAGATCAAGTGTAGTATCTGTTCTTATCAGTTTAATATCTGATACATCCCTTATCTAGGGACCATATATTAAATTGATTTTTGGAACAGGGAGATGGAATAGGGGCTTGCTCCGTCCACTCCACGCATCGACCCAGTATTGCAGTGCCTCTGGGAACGGTGCAAAACAAAAAGAAGAAGAGGGCGGCTTTATTGAAGGCAAGGGAACATCAAACACCACTTATATTCGCAGGAATATTATCGAGAGGTCAATAGAAGTACAACAAGACCTATACTTCTGTTTCATTGACAACACAAAAATATTTTATTGATTAGAACAAAGTAACCCATGAAACACAGTGAAACACCAAGTCATCATGAAAATGCTTAAAGATATTAATATCGATGAAAAAGATCTAAGAATAATCAGGAATCTCTACTGGCAACAGCGTGCAGCCATACGGATAGACCACGAGATTGGTGACTATCAGCCAATAAAGTGAGGAATACAGTGAAAACATCATGAGAACCATACAAGACCTACCTGGAATAAAGTATAGGAGGACACAATATCAACAGCCTCCACTATGCAGATAATACAGTGCTGACAGCAAACAGTGAAGTAAATTTACAAAAATTAGCATCTACCATCAATACAGAGAGTGAAAGGCTTGGCATAACTTTAATGATGGATGACATGGACCATTACAAATGCAATGGAACAAAGAAACAATGCAGCAAAGAGGTGGTTTCTCAGAAAAATGCTACGCATACAAGATAACAAATGAAGAACTAAAACAAAAACGTACATTATTTAAAAGAATCGGAAAATGGCAATAAAATCCTTTGGTCACATCATATGAAAAGATTTAGTTGCAATGGGAAAGCTGAAAGAAAAAAAGAAGCCAAGGCAGACAGAATTAAAATGACGGCTGGATTAACAGCATGGTTAGAAACAAGGGAGGAAACAACTACAATTCGGGGGGTTCAGAGATTGTGATGGACAGAGTGATATGATCACCCACGCTGAACGGAAAGGCACCTGAATGATGAATGGCATGTAAAGTGGCTCTCCGAACTTGTAATAGTCTAAAAATTAGAACCAGACTTCTATGCTGTCTTGTCCTGCATTCTCCAATCAGAAAATCAGTTACAATCTCTACTTGTCTCCATCATAACCCTTAATATCCTAAATATTTAAAGTGAATCACCTCTTTACCTTCCAAGTCAAAGTTTAGATTTATTGTCTCAGTACATACAACCCTGAGATTCTTTTCCTTGCGGACTAGGCAGAATTTCTACTTATTGGTAGTGCAAAACAACTGCATTCAAAAAAAGATATGCACACAAAAAAGAGAAATGTAAACAAAGAAAGAAAAGTATGTGTATGCGCTACAAAAAATAATATCCAATAACAAATAATGTGCAAAATAAGAGTCCTTAAATGAGTCTCTGAGTGTTGTTTAGGTGTATAGTGGAGGAGGGGTAGCAAATGATCCTGAATCTGGTGGTATGAATCTCGTGGTTCCTGATGACAGCAGTGAGGACCTGGGTGGTGAGGATCCTTGATGATTGCTGCTACTCTCCAACAACACCATTCCATGTAGATTTTCACGCCTGTGATGTATTGGGCTGTGTTCACTACTTTTTGCACTGGACTCTGAACAGAGGTATTAGGGTCCCCATACCAGGCCATGACGCAGCTGGTCAGTACACTTTCCACTATATGTCTTTGGCGGTTTGCCAAGGTTTTCAATGTTATCCCAAACTCCTGAGGAAGTAGAGGTACTGATACCCCAATGATCACCTGTTTATCCCTTCCTGAAGTCCACAAACAGCTCCTTGGTTTTAGTAACAGTGAGTGCTTGGTTATTGTACACACACCATTGAGCCAAGTTTTCAATCTCCCTCCTCGATGCTGACTCATTGTCCCTTTATACACAACCCATACTCATGGTATAATCAGCAAATACGGAGATGGTGCTGTCGTTCGGAGCCACACAGTCATAGATTTAAAGCAAATGGAGGAGATGTAACTACGATTTTAAATTAAATTTTAAATTTAAATTTAGAGATACAGCATGGTAGCAGGCTCTTTTGACCCATGAGTCCATGCTGCCCAATTATACCCAACTGACCCACACTCCAAGTATTCTTTAAATGAAAGGAGGAAACCCACACAGACATGGGGAGAATGTACAAACTCCTTACAGACAACATCGAATTCAAAGGTTGATCACTGGCGCTGTTACAGCTACGCTAACCCTGCCACCTCTAACACTAACCATACAGGCCCTAAGCTAACCTTCTTGCCCCTTCTATAACTGTGCTGCCCCTACATTAACTGTGCCACTACTATGTTACCTGTGCCATCCCTACACTAAAGGCAATCAAAATTAAACATTAACCTGCTTCTCTACGGATGCTGCCTGCCCTTTTGCTTGCATAAATTCTCTTAATTTTCTTGCCATCATAGCCTTGTTATTGTTCTGGTAAGTCTACGCTACATTCTGCAGTAGTCTAATAATCATGTACCAGTGGCATTACTAGGAGGAATGTGAAGGAATAAGATATGATGAAAATGCCTTGAGAGCTAGAATAAACTTGATGGGGTGAATGTATTCCTTCTACGTTATTAGAAAATATGAAAAATATATCACAAATTATATCTGACCTTATTAATCCTTCTATACCCTCCTTTCATGCCACAGTGAGTCCATAATCCTGTGAAATTCATCCTCAGTCAGTCTACTCCTTAAATTCTACTCTTTGGAATAGAGCAAGGGACCACTACCAATACTGACAATGGATGATTCCTGAGGAAGTGCTTTTATCATCTGAATGGTGAGAAGGGGACCTAAGATTACAAGAAGATTTTGATCAGCCATTCTCAATGGAGGCCATAAGACTCCCCTCGCACCATCACCCACCACCCCCCCCCCCCAACTCACCACTGCTGGAGTCCACACCTCATTTAAGGGGAGAGTCACAGACAAAAATAAAATATTTGCTATGCTTTTTATGTAGTTGGTAGAAGAGAGTAATGGAAAAAAACTATACTTGACTAGTTCACAGGGAGGTGGTCCCATAAAATTAGTCCTAAGGGGGTATTGGCAAAAAAAAGGTTGAGAATGGCTGATCTAGATCGACTAGGAAATGGATCAGCAAATAGCAGACATAATTTGTTGCATTTTGGTAGGTTAAACCAGGGCAGAGATTAAACAGAAAATTATACAGTCAAGTCTATCACTGAAAGAAATGTTAAAAATGAGGTTACTTTGTGAAATTAGATCAACTGCTAAATGTTTATTGTGCATCACCAAAGTCTGGAGCAAGCAGCTAGAGTTATCAAGAGTTGTAAGAGCTAAGACTTACAATCTGTGTTCATGAATTAGCCTGTATCTGAGCATTAATAAAACAAAAGAGATGGTTGACAACTTCAGGAGGGCCCGGGCTGATCACTCTCCTCTGACCATTGGCGGCTCTGCCATTGAGGTCATCAAGAGTATCATGTTCCTTGGTATGCACTTGGCAGAGAATCTCACCTGGTCCCTTAACACCAGTTCCGTAGCCAAGAAAGCCCAGCAGCGCTTTGCGAAGGCTGAGGAAAGTTCATCTCCCACCCTTCATCCTCACTATATTCTAAAGAAGATGTACTGAGCACCTTCTGAACAATTGATTCACCATCTGGTTTGGAAGATGTACCACCTCAGACCGTAGGACCCTGCAGAGGATAGTGAAGTCAGTGGAAAAGATCATTGGGGGCTCTCTTCGTACCATGACAGACATCTACAACACACGATGCATGTGGAAAGCAATAAACATTGCGAAGGACTCCACACACCCCTCATATAAACTTTTCTGCCATCTGGTAGGAGGTACCGTTGCACTCGGGCCCTTAGGTCCAGATTGGGCAACAGTTTATTTTTTCCCTCAAGGCATCAGGCTCCTGAATTCTCAGAACATATGTGGATAGTGTACCGTGGACCTTTATTGCACATGTCTTAATACTTTAACTTTATTCTGCTCTGTTGTCCTGGAGAAATGCTATGTCATTGGAGAGGGTACAGAGAAGATTTACTAGGATGATTCCTGGAATGCAAGGGCTAACTTATGAGGAGCATTTGGCAGCTCTTAGGTTGTATTCATTGGAGTACAGGAGAATGAGAGGAGATCTCATTAAGGCAGTTCGTATTTTGAAAGGTTTAAGATAGGGCGGATGCGGGTAAGATGTTTCCCTTGGTGAATGAATCGAGGACAAGGGGTCATAGTCTGAAAATTAGAGGTTATCCATATAAAACAGAGATTAGGAAGAATAGCTAGAGGGTTGTGGATCTGTGGAACTCGCTGCCGCATACAGCAGTGGAGGCCAGATCACTGGGCGTATTCAAACAAGAAATAAACAAGTATCTCATTAGTGAGGGCATCAAGGGATATGGGGAAAAGGCCGGAAATTGGAACTAGTGTAAAGTAGCTTAGTTTAGATTTATGGAATAGACTCGATGGGCCTAGTGGCCTACCTCTGTTCCTTGGTCTTATGATCTTTTCCATACAATGCAGGGTATGAACGACAAATAAAAGTGGCTTGACTTGAGGCAGCTCACTGTAACTGATTTTTCTGGTATGCATACCATGACTGGCATTATAATGCAGCAGCTCAGTCCCCAAGACCAAGTTCCATCCTGACCCCTGGTGATGTCTATGTGGAGTTTGAATTTTCTCCCTCTGATCACATGGGTTTCGTCAAGTTGCCCCAGTTTCCTCCTACATCTCAAAAGCTTGTGGGAGCAAACAGGATCACCTCGTTCAGGCTGGCAAGTTAATTGAGAAAAGTAGATAAGATTATGAGGGGCATAGGTAGGGTGGACGGTCAGCACCTTTTTCCAGGGGCCACAATAGCAAATACCAGACGACATGTGTTTAAGGTGAATGGAGGAAAGTTTAGGAAAGATGTCAGAGGTAACTGTTTTTCACTCAGAGAATTGTGGGTGCCTGAACTGCATTGCTGTGGGTGGTGATAAAGAATGGTACTGTAGGGACATTCAAAGCACACAGATATAAGAAAAACAGAGTTAACAGTGTGAGGATGGGAAGGATTAGTTTGTTATGGAGTAGGTTTACATAGTGGTCTGAAGGGCCTGTGCTGTGCTGTAATGTTCTATGTTCTATAAATGATTCCTGGTATATGAGTGTATGGGAGTAATTAGAATGTAGAGAAAATAAAATAGGGTAAGTTTAAAGTAAAAATGAGGCTTGATGGTTGGCAAGAGCGTGTTAAGCTGAAGGTCTGTGTTGTTGTATCTCTCCGACTCTCCAATGCTGTTATTGCAGAAAACCAAAGAGCACTACAAATTTTTCACAAACACTGCTTTTGTTTTGGGTAAACTGGTCCAGTGACTTTCTGGAAGTGATTCTTTGCTGAACCTTAATCCTCCTGGTAAAAAAAAGTCAAATAATTTGTTTGATACAGTGTAAATGCTGTAGAAACTCAGCAGGTCATGCAACATCCATAGAAAGTAAAATTTGGTCATTTTAGCCACACGTAATAATCTCTGACTGATGTTGTGCCTTTTCCTTTAATTGAGCCTGCTAGATCGTACCTACAATGGAAGTCAGATTTGACGAAGGGCTCAAGCACGACACGTCGGTTCTGCATCTTAGCTTTTGCTACATAAAGGACACTGTTTGACCTGCTGAACTTCTCCAGCATTTTGTGTTTTACTTCAACCACAATGTCTACAGAATTTTGTAATTTTCTTACAACCAGACCCTGGTAGGTCTGCTCAGAAACAATAGTGAAATTCCACACAAACCTGATTCACATGTGAGTACTTCGAATGTTTCCTGAACCCAATCCATCACTAGCATGAGGTTAACATTTTGGAACATGCTGTGAATCTGTTTGAGAAGAGAAGGCCAAACACTCATCAACAAAAGGGAACACCTCCCTGAACAACAAACAAATCACCCTGTCTCCAGATGAAGTTTCAAGCTGGTAGAGCACAGGTTGACCCAGCTTGAACATAAATATTATTTTCAGAAAGCTCAACCAACTTGATCCTAACATATATATTTTGACCCCATCGGGCTTAAATCAGATAGCCAGAGAGTCACTCTCTCAGAACGGTTTGATTAGATTTATACTATGTCAACTTCATTACGCAACTCTCCATCCAAAATGGTTAGAAGGGTCTCGAATGTAATGAAATGCTAATTATGCTTCAAAAAGCAGAAGTTAGCTCTGATAAAAGATCACCGACCTGAAGCATTAAGCATCTTTCATCCCAGATATTGGAAGACAGCTAAGTATTTCTGGCACTGTATTCCTAATTATGATTCCAACATTAAAACATAACCATTTTCCCTCATGTAGAACAGTTTTACGCAAATATCTTCTCAATCTTCTTTGTTCCAAAGAAAACAATCCAGCTTCTCAGCCTAAACAATCTCCCATTAATTCAAACTCTCCCTTTCCGGCAACAGCCTCGTAGATTTCCTCTCCATCTTCCTTCATGCCATCGTGTCCTTTCTAAAATATGTTGCCTAGAAGTGTACAGAGATTTCCAGGTCTAGCCTGACACTATGTCACACTCCCTTTTCAAGACTTTTCCTATATTCAAACCTTGAATAATCTGAGCAAGTAACCTTGTCTGCCATCTGCTCCACTAAAGCACCAATCATCAAAAATATATTTAGAACCATAGAACATTACAGCACAGAAACAAGCCCCTTCATGACTTATAGTCTGTGACAAACCATTTTTTTTGCTTAGTCCCAGTCCACAACCCTCCATATCTCTCCCATCCATGTACCTGTCCAAACTCTTCTTATATGTTAAAATTGAGCCCACATTCATCACTTCAGCTGCCAGCTCATTCCATACCCCCACCATTCTCTGTGTAAGGATGTTACCACACTCATGGGCTACTAAATTTTTCCCCTTTTAACTCATGTCCTCTGGTTTGTATCTCACCTATCCTCAGTGGAGAAAGCCTATCTACATTTACTCTGTCTATCCCCCTCATAATTTTAAATACCTCTATCAAATCTCCCCTCATTCTTCAAAAGTCCAGGGAATAAAGCATTCACCCACCATTAGTCTCTGGCTTCTCCTGCCCAGCTGTTTCCACCACTTCACGATGAATACCTGGAGTCTGAAACTTCCTGACTAACCTTGCATGTGGGACCCTGTCAAAGACCTTACTAAAATCCATGTAAACAACATCCACAGTCTTTCCTTCATCAACCTTGTTGAGTTTAACCTCCTCAAAAAACTCTATAAGATTGGTTAAACACAACCTACCATTCACAAAGTCGAATTGACTATCCTTAATCAGTCCATGGCTATCCAATAATTGTATATCCAATCTCTTAGAACACCTTCCAATATTTTACCTACTAATGATGTCAGGCTCACCGGCCTATAATTTTCATGGTTACTTTTGGAACCTTTTTTTAAACCACAAAACAACATGAGCTACCCTCCAATGTCACACCCATAGCTAAGGACATTTTAAATATTTGCCAGACCCCCTGCAATTTCTACACTAGCCTCTGTCAAGGCCTGAGGGAATATTTTGTCAGGCTCTGGGGATTTATCCATCCTTATTTGCTTTAACTCAGCAAGCACTTCCTCCTCTTTAATCTGTATAGGTTCAATGACCTTACTGCTTGTTTTCTTTACTTCCCACATCACTGTGCCTCTTTCCTGAGCGAATACTGATTTTTTTTTAAATTAAGATCTCCACTATCTCTTTTGGCTCCATACAAAGCCAGTTGTCTGCTATCACCCTATAGATTTGCTCCTCTAATTCTCGTTGAGTATTGGAGGGTCTATAATACAACCCCATGAGTTGGACCTTTCCTGTTCCTTGGCTCCACTCATCTAGCCACTGTAGACAAGCCCTCTGGTCTGTCTGCCTGTGATATTTTCCCTGATGAGCAATGTCACTCCTCCCACTTTCATACCACCCCCCCCCCCCCCATTCTATTGGGTCTATCAAAGTTATTTTTTAATATATTTACAGCAGGTAACTTTGTGCCTTTTTCATCATAAGATGTCAATATAAGTCATTATGAATCTTGGCATAAAATGTGGAAATTGTTCCTTTTGCAAGATTCATAGATTCAGCAAGTTAATTAATGAACTTTGCTATGGAATACAAAAGGGAATCACTCAAAATAACTATTGAACTTTTACAAGAGAAGCAAGGAATCTAATCAAATAAACATGGAACTTGCCTGAACCGTTAATATCTCTGTAGACTTTAGCTGACCATAAACTCTTCCGGGACCACCAAAAGGCCAGTCTGCACGACTGAAACTTCACATTTTTCTTGCACTGACGGCAACTGGGAATATTTATTTATTTATCCTTTGACATTTCTTCTCTCTTTTTCTGTCTTGGCATAATGTGGTCTTTTAATTTATACATTGTAATTGGTGTAGCTGATGTACGTATGTATCTGCTGCAGTAAGTAAAACTTTTTTGCGCAACTGCACATTACACAAAGATATATAAACAGATATATTTAAGCACATACAAACACAGACATGTATATATATAAATATATATGACAAACTGACTTTGACATTGGCACGTCTGATCCCACCATTCTACCCTCATCCATTGTCAGAGCAGTTATACATTTCTTGTTCTAACCCAGGCTACTGAAGCTCCAACAATGGTTTCCTTTCAATCTCCCCACTAACATCTCCATAGTCACCTAAGAATCAATGATTTGTCCTTTCATGCAAAGATCAGGGTATAGTTTCACCATTACAAACACCCAGCTCCACTTGTCTATAACTTCCAACAGTCTAAAATGCTTAGTAAGCTTAATGGTGCTTGAGGTATTTCTTGTTGAAATAACAGTGCAGGCTCTAGGGGTTCGATGGATTAATCCTACTCCTACTCCTTTTGTTCTAAAGCAGAGGTACTTGTTTGAATCTCTTCAGTGAATCAGCAGGAGTGCTGTAAACTGAGAAACTGCCTTTTAAAAAAACATTCCATGTCTCCATCCTCTTTGATGGTCAAGCCTTTGATCTCTAAACTAATATTATCTTTTTGATTGATTACCCTCTATGTGGCATGTGAGCTGTATTTCTACTACTAAATATTACATGTGTCATAAATCACTGATCCCGTTTGTTAACAAGTTAACATAAAATTTCATTCCCAAACTACTTGTTAAATTTCCACATTCTGATGGAATGGATACTGATTTTGATTTATTCTGTCACCAAAACATGATTTTAATGCCTATAATTCAATAGGGCTCTACATGATACATAAGTAAAAAGGTTTGAGAATATAAAAGTTCAATAGTTGAAAGGTTTCCATTAGCAATGTCTGTGAGCGGTTCTTAATTATACTAATGTCTGGATAATTTCAATGCTGTGTTGGTTGGCTTTCCAATTGTTTCTGAATTCTGATTTTGTTCTTTTTCCTTTTCAAGACACAAAATGGCATGTCCATTTTTACTAATGTGTACTATTTTATATGCTTATACCAAGTGATTTGATTCCATTTGGAACCGTTGCAAATTAATTAAAAACACATTAGCAGGAATTCTGTTATTTGATGATAAAATTTTTGAGTAAAATAAGATTTATGTGGACATTGAATGTCTGAGGAATTAGCCTGGAAATTGCAATTTGAGCAGAAAAATCAGCCAAAGTTCCTCTTGGGAAAGCTGTATCACTCTACCGAAAGAATTGGCGCTGATGAAATGGGATAACTGGTTCCATCTGTACTGTTCCATCCTGTAATGAAATATGGACCATAAGGTCCAAATATTTCAGTGGTGTAGGCAATGTTGCGTGGAATAGCAATAAAAAAGATTAGCGACTTATCATATGGTGATATTTTTCCAGAGTAGGACTCACATGCTCCTTCAACCTATTCACACTTTCATGAGATCTTTGGTTTCATTTTCAGATAGCAGATGGCATGAATTGTAGAATGAAGAGTAAAGAGTGAGAGCTGACTTTCCGCTGAAATATACAACTACCCTGAAACACGTTGCCCAGTCATTTCATCCAGAAAAATCGTTTCCAGATAAGGTTTCACAGGGGCTTCTGTATTCATCTTGAACATGGGGTGGTACGGTGGGCGGAGGGTTCTTGAGGGAGGCAAGGTTGTCAAAGGGTGGCATGGTTGGTGTAGCAGTTAGCGCAATCCTTCGACAGCACCAGAAATCAGGATTGGCTCGTGGTTCGAATCCCGCGCTGTCTGTAAGATGTTTGTATGTTCTCCCCGTGTCTGCGTGGGTTTTCCCCAGGGTTTCCTCCCACCATTCAAAACATACTGGGGGGTGTAGGTTCATGGGGTGTAAATTGGTGGCAGGAATGGTGTGCCACCATGCTATATGTCTAAATTTTAAAAACATAAAGAATTTATATTGAACCATAAAACATTACAGCTCAGACAAAGGCCCTTCAGACCATCTAGTCTGGAGCACTATTAGTCTGCCTAGTCCAGTGGTGCTCTATGGTTAGTTAGGGATTAATTATGGTTGGGTGTGAGTGGGGAAAAAAAAGAGTTGGAAACCACTGGCCGAGTCGCAATGACCAGCACCCAGACCATATCTCTCCATACCTCTGCCAGCCATGTACCTATCCAAATTTTTCTGAAATATCAATATTGAGCCTGCATTTACCACTCCACCTGGAAGTTCGTTCCACGCTCCACTCTCTGCATGATGTTCCCCCAAGGTTGCCTCTAAATATTCACCTTTCACCCTTATTACAACATTCACAGACTGAATAGAATCATTCAGTACAAATCATAAACAAAGTTATTGCCCTCAAGTAAAAACAAAAGAACAATGGTTTGCTTATCCAGGAAAAAAGATGATGAGAGAGAAGTCATGTGATTGCAACACTTAAAGAAACAGTATTTGAGCGTGGATCAGGAAGTCATCTGAAAAACACAGAGGTGGAATGACTCTGTGAAATTGACATTTCTGCTAATTCCCCTTGTCAGGGGAGTTACTGAAACCACTGTGACCATTGTAATGGTCATTTTAATTGACCCATATCTGGGTAAAGGAAGCAGGATCATTCCCACATTTGAATCGTGACCATTTTGATGGTCATTTTGTATGTCCCATGCCTGGGTTTTGGAAAACTTTGTGGAAGTCACACGTTTTACTTCCCCTATGCAAGGAAGAGGGGAGTTGCGACCATCATTTGTAAGAAAAGATATTTCTCTGGAACCACTCAACAAGGATCCATGAGTCTTCAGCAGTCTGATCACACAGTATCTCTCTCACCTCCTTTGCAATTTCTTCTGAGCATCAGTTTAAAAGTTTGAGTTTCAACACAGGATTTCTAAGACTGAACTTTGAATTGACTTTCCAGAATTGTGCCTAAGCTGTAATGGTTGAGTATCACGCACGCACGCACGCACGCACGCACGCACGCACGCACGCACGCACGCACGCACGCACGCACGCACGCACGCACGCACGCACGCACGCACGCACGCAGTTGGGGTTAAGTTAATTAATGTGCTACATTATTAGTAGATAATTAATAAATATATTGTTTTAAAAATTACATTGCCTTGGTGAATTTCTATTCCTGGTGGTCTGCGATGTAACAGCCTTAACCCATGTGCTCTAGTTCTCATCTAATTTAACCTCAATGGAAAAAAGCCTTTTTGTATTTACTCTCTCTATACCTGTCGTCATTTTGTTTTGGGAATAAGGTCCAAACCTGTTAAACCTTTCGCTGTAACTTGGTTCCTCAAGTTGCAGAAATAACCTTGTAAATCTTCTCTGTACTCTTTCAATTTTATTACTATCTTTCCTGTAGTCAGGTGATCAAAAGTGCTCAAAATACTCCAAATATGGCATCACCAATGTCTTATACAACTTCACCATAACATCCCATCTCCAACTCCAAGGCCAACTTGACAAAACCTCTCTTTATGACCTGATTTTGAATGAACAGGCTGGTCCTGGTTTTGGTCTCATGTGCATAAGATCACTAGAATCTCCCTTTCCTATATTGACAACATTCACAGGGAGTATTGCTTAAATAGGGCTCCAAGAACTATTTAGGACTCTTTCTATTCTGCATGCAATATCTTTGAAAGGCTGGGAAATAGATTCCTCCCGCAGGCTATAAGAATGATGAACAGTATCCTGTATCTGAGTAATTCATCCCAAAATATTCATATATATATCTATTTATTTATTTATTTAAAATTATATCTTAATGTACAGTAATTGCATGATTACTGTGTATGTGTGTACACCATGGTCCGGAGAAACATTGTTTCATCTGGTTGTACATGTACAGAAAGATGATGATAAATTTGAACTTGACCTGGCCAAAATGAAGAGCTCTCCAAGTAGTTCAATGGAATTCAGTTCAGAGTATATGCATGAAGCTCAATCTTAGCAATTTTCTTTCACTATAAAGGAGATAAGGCTGACTCCCTAACAGAGATGTCAAGAAAGCTACTGCATGGTCAATGAGAAGAATTTCCTGGAATCATTAGAAAGAAAAAGTTATTACAATTGAAATAATTCAGGTTTAATTTTGAGAGAGTAGAACAATAAAACTACAAAGACCAATTTTGCAAATAGCAATTGTAATAGAGCAAGCACAGTATCCTAAAATAAAATTAAACTGAACAATATAACCACATTTAACTGTGCACAATAAATATTTGGTGGTTTAGCTGTTACTGAATGAACTTGCATATATGCGATCTATTCATCACAAAATACTGAATAAATAAAGAGTGCCCGAAGGGACTCAACAGGTCAGGCAGCATCCATGGAGAGGGACAGTCAACATTTTGGGCCAGGACCCTTTTCTGACACTACAGTCGGAAGAGGGAAATAGCAAGAATAAAAAAGGGATGGGGTGGGGATGAGGTGATGATAAAATACTATTTTATACATGAATCTTTCTCCTATTGTTTGAAGTTTAAGTTTGTCCTGATGTTGCACACATGCTAAATGCACTCGGACCAAATTCATTCTACATTATCATATAGTCTCAGCATTGAAACTGAAATGAATTTAATGAAAAACGTAGAAGCTGATAAAGATTTCTTTTAAATATCAAAAGGGAACAACACTCCCCTTCAAGCTGTGGTAGAGCACGATTGTGTAAGTGTGATGGATCTTCCAGTTCAAAATGGAGATGCTGTGAACCAATAGCAGCAACAAAAAAATCTGTGCCCACACAACTTGTCAATTTCTGGGCTGACATATCAGTCATGAAAATCAACCCAGGGAGTTGCCCCATCTTTGCTGAGAATGGCAGAGTGCAGATCGAAAGCAGTACCACTCGTACCCAAAACCAAAGTGCCCATCTGGTGAGCGTCCAATATAGAATTAGATGTATACAAAATGGCAAATGAGAGGTAACAGTTCCACAAGTGCTGCCCTCTTTTCCCCTATAAACTCAGAAGGTGTCATATTCACGGATCAGGGAAGTTAAGACAATTTGCAATGTAGTTAGTGCAGGAAAGTGGAACTTTGATAAAAGATCAAAAGATATTGAATGATGAGGCAGGTACATGGCCTCATCCCCCTCCAGTTCCCATGTTCCTATTTCCTATGATCTTGTGACATGTAAACACATTTCTGCACCCTTTCTCCTAGTTATTACAACGTCAGCCTGCTGATAAGTAAAGGATTAGTTAATGTTTTGGGATACCAAAAGATTACAAGAAAGAGAGAATTCATGAAAATATTTTTTTAAAGTTGATTAATTTTAATGTTGGTGTTTGTCATAAGTAAGATCATGGAAACCTTGGTCTAATGTCAGAAATATTTTTAGTTTCAGATTTATTTAAATAAAAGTGAATAAGAAAATATTTGCTTCCCAAATACCTTAAAATCTATTAATTAATGATTGTAAAAGTATTATTTTATTGAACATTTAGACTTTTGAGAGCTGACAACACTGTGAAAAGACTTAACCATTTGAAAGTACATGGACAGTCCATCTGGAAAACATAAGAATCTCCTCAGAAGTGTTTGTGAATAGGGAACAAGAAGCACAGTAACAGGTTCAGACTTTGTGCCTCAGGGATGTTCATCTTGTCATTTACTTAACAGTTATAAACCTAGATAAATCCATAAACAATAAAATGATGAAAAATGATAAAACATTGTGGAATCAAAATTCATGAAAACTGTACTGTATCCCACACGATCGTATTCAGAACTACTTTGTAAAAGTAATCATTGCATACAATACAAAGGAATAAAATACCATAATTAAAGATTCACTTAGAAATTGAGAATCAGTGTCCTACGGCAAAAAGACAAAGTACAATTTTTATCAGTTTTGAGATAACTATCACATTATGACACTTTAAAAATAATTACAGTATTGTCTAAAAATTATACAGTCCTTTCCCCGTTAGCTTTTGTCTTCAAAGAATGAATTACATAATTTAATATTCTCTTTGGCAGAACTCTCCATGTCTGTAATTTTCCCCTTTAGAAAATAGAGGTTATAAGTGAATGTCACTGATATTAGCAGGTAAATATAACACACCAAATGGAATTCCTCTTTTATCACTTTAATAATATCATTATTCTGTTCATTAGCTTTAGATCACTAATGTCACCAACAGTAACTTTTAGTCATTCGCCATCTATGCACACCTCATTAGGATTCATTCAGTTTTTAAAAAAAAAGATTTTTGTTATGTTACTCTGAGAGCTGATTTTTTTTAAAATATAATCTCATAAACTAAAACTTTTTTTGCTAATTAAACTCAAGAGTCTTAATTTTGCAAAGATTAATATCTTGCTTCAAAAGCTTAGCAGGCAACCTTTAAAGATTAATTGTTACAAAGTGATAGAATGGCTGCCGTGCAGAAGGAGATCATTTGGCCCATCAGGATCATGCTCGCTCGCTCCCAGAGTTACTCTCTGGTTCCACCTGTTGGCCCTTTTTCTGTACCCTTGCAAATGGTGCATGCTGACCTGTTGTGACTGGTGGACATTTTCAGGATGGCTTTCATTTTTGTTTTATTTCTGTTTTGAAATGTTGAGCTTTCTTTACTAATCCTTGGTCATTTGTAATATTTTTTGATAGAAGTACAGGGAATTGCATCAGGATTTTATACAAAATACAACTTTTCTGTCACTGAAGTAATTTGGGAGTAAGGGTGCAAAACAATAGTAACATCGGATTATCAAATAAAGCTAACATCTTCAATTTTAAAAATGTTAAACACTGTAAAATATCACAATGTATTAGACAATATGATAGCTGTTAAACAGGAGAGATTGCAGAGACTGTGATTAGAGTGTAATACACAGAATTGCTGGAGAAACTTAGCAGGTCACTCAACATCCAAAAGAAGCAGAGGTATATAACTAATGTTTCAGGCCTGAGCCCTTCATCAAGGCATGAGCTGAAAGCAGCAGACGTCTGAATAAAAAGCTGAGGGCATAGGGAAAGGGTGGGGAAGCACAAACCAACTGGTAAGAGGTCTTGGGTGGATATAGGTGGGAGGGCAGAAGAAAAAGAAGCTAAGAAGTGATAGAGGGAGGTGGTTCCTCAATCAATGAAGAGGATGAGAAGTTGGAGGAAAGGACATAGATGGATACGGAAAGAGAGAGAGGCAGAGGAAGGACCGATCAGAAACCAGAGAAATCAATATGAATGCCATCTAGATGGTGGGCACCCAAAAGAAACATTAGGTGTTATGTGTTGTCCCTCCAGTTTGCGGGTGGCCTCAGGTCAGCAGTGCACGAGACGATAGACAGACATGTCAGTGTGCAGTAGGTCATGGAAATTAAATGGCTGGCCATTTGGAGGTCCCCATTATTACAGCTGACAGAATGAAGGTGCTAGGTGAAACAATTTCCCAATCTGCAGTTATTCTATCCGATGTAGAGGTGCAAAGTCTCCCGAAAATTGGAGGATCAACATCTAATATTCTGCTAAGGAAGTCTCCAATCAATTGGCATTAACATTGACCTCTCCAGTATCCATTGTCCCTCTCCTTTCTCTTTCCCCATCCCTTTGTCTACAGCCCTCCAACTCCGCACCCCTTCCCTCTCCTTTTGTGTCCAGCCCTCCAATTCCCCACCCCTTCCCTCTCCTTTTGTGTCCAGCCCTCCAACTCCCCACCCCTTCCCTCTCCTTTTGTGTCCAGCCCTCCAATTCCCCACCCCTTCCCTCTCCTTTTGTGTCCAGCCCTCCAATTCCCCACCCCTTCCCTCTCCTTTTGTGTCCAGCCCTCCAATTCCCCACCCCTTCCCTCTCCTTTTGTGTCCAGCCCTCCAATTCCCCACCCCTTCCCTCTCCTTTTGTGTCCAGCCCTCCAATTCCCCACCCATCTCCATTCAGAGAGCCAACCCTCCACCCATAACATCTCAGCTTTTTTCTCTTCTGCCTTCCCTTTCCACCCATGTTCACCTCTCGCCTGTGCACCTCCTCCTCCTTCTTCCTTCCTCTCCCCCACCTTTTTATTCAGGCACCTGCCTGCTTTCTGCTCATACCCGAATGAAGAGCTCAGACCCAAAATGATGGTAATATACCTTTGCTTGATGTGGATGTTGTCTGATCTGCTGAGTTTCTCCAGCACTTTTGTGTATCCCACTGTGATCACAGCATCTGCAGACTTTCCTGTTTAACAGCTATCACATTGATGTGTCAGTGTTTTCATATTTAATTATAGAATAAAATTGAGGAATATCAGTTTGAATCCCAAACTTTCCATAAACAACATGTAGTCAAATGGAAGGCTGCAACAGGTGCACTGCCATATTATATTCTCACATGCTCATAATGGTTATTCAACCCATGCAAGATCTCTGAGCAATCCCAGCACTCATTTAATTCTCTCACAGAACCATCAACTCCACTATGACTCTCCCACTTCACACCTGGACAGGATAGTTTAGAAGAGATAATTAACCTTCCAATCTGCTTATCTTTGGAAGGAAACTGGAGCACCTGGAAAAAACCCAGACTGCCACAGGGAGAATGTCCAAACTCCATGCAGACAGTATGAATGCTGAGAGGTCACAAAACTAGCACTGAGCCACCTTTCCAATAAACCAATATCTCAATTGACCATTATTCTGTTGAATTATCCTCTGTGACTTGAATGTCATTTATTCCTCAATTTATATTTCTGATGAAAAATAGATTTGTCTGGGCATTGCATTACACAAATCTGCTGGATGAACTCAATGGGTTGAGCAACATCAGTAGGAGAGGCAAACTGGTCGAAGTGTTGGTTGATACTCTTTTCTCCCCCACGGATGCCACTTGACCCATTAATTTTCTCCAACAGATTGTGTTTGGGTTCCGATTCGAGCATCTGCAGTCTTCTGTGTGTGCAGGAATTGCATTTTTGGGAGTTTGATATGTACATATAAGGCTTTTTCAGGTGCATTCTCTGCTAAGAATGGACCTGAAGAAGCAGAAGCCACCCTTTAAATTACAGTTCAGATGGCAGCGTTGAAAGTGCAGCGCTGACCACTTGAAAGGACAGCTGTGCTGGGATGCACATCTGAGTGCATTCTGGCTCCTTTCCCTTGGGTTGTCAATTCAGGATGGCTGGCTGTCAGCTGGGACAGCCAGCGCGGGCACATCCCCACACTGATCCCGCTGCCCTGCTCTCTCCCCACTCAAGGGGCTGGAGTGGCCAGCGGGGGAGGAGGCTGGAGCACCAGCGGGTGAGTACGGGGGCTGGAGCACCAGCAGGGGGGTACGGGGGCTGGAGCACCAGCGGGGGGGGGGGGGTACGGGGGCTGGAGCTCTGGCAGGGGAGAAGGAGGCTGGAGTGGCCGGCGGGTGAGTATTGGGCGCTGGAGTGGCTGGCGGGGGAGGAGGCTGGAGGACCGGTGGGTGAGTACGGGGGCTAGAGCACCAGCAGGGGAGAAGGAGGTGCTCGTCGGATACCGGCATTGTTTTGGCCAGCCCCCTTCTCCCCCGTTGGCCGCTCCAACCCCCTTCTCCCCACTCCCGAAATCAGTCCCGACAGTGTGGGGACAGCCCGCACCAGCTGCCCGACAGTGTTTGGACTGGGAGAGGAGCTGTCAGGTGCTGGCCAGCTGACTGTCATCCGAATGCAGCTGTTTTTAGGCGGCTGCATTCAGATGGCCGGGGAGGCCACTGTGATGCGGGGATTATCCCTCTCGGAGGAGGGTTACCAAACTCGCCTTGCAGGCGTCTCCTGCACATTCACATGGCCTTCCCACAGTTGCATTTTGCCAAGCAGGTCAATTAGCCACCTGAAAGTGCCTAGAGCAGGGGTGTCAAACTCAAATTCACAGAGGGCCAAAATTAAAAACTTGGACTAAGTCGTGGGCCAAACTAAATATTTATTGAAAATTTTCAACAACATCTGCATGTTTTCTCTTCTTTCAACATGTAATGTTAAACTTTTTCTTATTAAAATAAATGTTTAATAATAGTTTTGGTTAAACTCTTTCCAGAAGAAGCATTGACAAATGAGAAATAAAATATTCAATCAATAATATTTCTCTATAGCCTTTAAGCTCCTTTTAAATGTATTTTTTTTTCACAAGCCAACAAGTCAAAAAAAAACAACTTGCTTCAATGACACAGGTATGTCTTTTAAAATGATGAACATATAGTCTGCCTCCCACCTGTCTTGAAAGGTCCTGTTTTCTGTCTTTCGTTTGGCCATTTTTCGTAAGGGGTTTATTACATGTGAGTTGGGCGACAGGTCGCAGGTGCTAATGAAAGTAAAGAGAGGAGGTGGGGGCGATTAGCAGGCTGACGGGCCATGCCCAACACATTTGCAAAGCATTCTGGGATTTGTAGTATTAACTGTGCATGCGCTATACTGCCGCTGCGGCCAGCGGGCCAGCTCTAATACATATTTGATATGATCTTGCGGGCCAAATATAATTATATCACGGGTCAAATTTGGCCCACGGGCCTGAGTTTGACATGTGTGGCCTAGAGGCTACTATAATTCTGACACTTGAAAAGTACTTCCTTGACTGTAAATGCAAGTCTTTCTTTGCTACAACCCAAGTTTCTGGATCTAATTTATTGGTTATGCGGAGCTAACAGCAGGAGAGAGGTGATGACTTGCAAACCTTATTCCAATTCCAAACTGTTACTGTCACACTCCCTTGTAATTGATTTAAAAATAAAGGAAGAGTCTTGACCAAGCAATATTTCAATTTACCTGCATAGTAAGGGATAGTAAGAACAGGTTTCTTTTTTAAGGACAAAGGAAAGAGCTACTATCTAAACTAAAATCAAACCAATTAAAAATCAAGTTAACCAAAACTGTTTTGTTTGTATATGCAATCAGTTCTTGGGGATGGTTGACGATGCCTTGATTAAAGGAACATTTTAATCAGCTGAAGGTTTTGAGGTTGATTACAAACAGCCACTGGAAAGGTCAAGATTAAGTGTTTCATTAGCTATAAGCAAAAAATTCAACAATGAACTTCAGACTAATCTTGTCAAAGCAATTAACAGATCATGAGGCATTTCTGGCCTTTCCAGCAATACAGTAATTCAATGTCAAAACAATGGAAAAAAAAAACAACCAACTTCAGAACTCGACAAATTATTGGTTAGACATTAGAACAATTATTCCCAGTTTCAATTTTTTACTGCAAGGATGACATCAAGAAATTGTCCTTTATCTTTGTATGAATGTTAGATATAACCTGTTAGACATCAAGAAATTGTCCTTTATCTTTGTATGAATGTTAGATATAACCTGTTAGACTGCTCACAAATAACCTTTTCTCACTATTCTAGGTATAATGTGAAGCACCAACAAGATGATTATCAGTGATAAATGAGACTGATAAAGCTCCTGCATTTCCATTGAGTTCACAGTATTTTGGAGGGTTGAATTGCACTGCATATCAGTACTAGATAGAAGTACCAGAGAATTGGAGTGTTGCAAATGTTATAACCCATTCAAGAAAGGGAGTATAGATGATAAAGGAAATTATGGACCAGCGATGGGCAAGCTGTTGGAGAAAATCCTGAGACTATTAGATAGGTACAATCAACTGAAAAAAAAATTGGAGGTTTATACCATCGATGCAGTTGTTAGAGTAGGTTATTAGATCAGTACAACACTGTGGGCTGAAGTTGCAAAACCAACTGCAATAGAGGCAAGTGAAACCTGTGTGATTGATCACATCACCTCCCCTCCAAAAGTAACCATATGGCCTTCATGATGACTGTACCACAAGTGGTCCAGACTCAATGAGGTTTTGGATGAGCAAGAAAATTGCAGCATGGAGTTCAGAAATGAGTTGTGTAAAACGAATGTGGTTAGTGCAGGAAGATCCACTGATCAGGAATCCGGAAAACAATGAATTGCCAGGCCATTTAACCAAAGGCTCTGATTTTATCCTGTGAAGTGACTGTGTGATTGACCCCAAGTATGATCATTTTAGTTTATTATTTTCACAATTGTACACTCATGGCCCCAATTTCTAGCTCAAGGTCCATAACATAGGCAGCACAGTAATTACAGCGCCAGGAACACGGGTTCAAATCCTATGTTATATGTAAGGAGCTCATATGTTCTCCCAGTGTCTGTGTAGGTTTTCCCTGGGTGCTCCAGTTTCCTATTACCCTCCAAAAATACAGGGTTGGAGGTTAATTTGGGTGCATTTGGACTGTAAGTGTTTAGCTGGCCAATCAGCTTCAACCATGTTATAAAAATTTAACATAACAGCAATAAAGGATGAGATAACAAAGTACAAAATAAGGAAAGATTTTATTAAAATAGTTTAAGAAGAATTATCTTCCAAATATAATGATTCTGTGTTATGAGCCCAATGGACCCCAAAACCCAGCAGCAATAGATATTCACCACAACAAATAGTTACTTAAACAAAAGTTGTTTTTAATTATCTTTAAACATGAAAACAGAATCAAACTCTAACTTATCACTATTAACTTAACTACCCAACTTAACCCCTTCTAATTCTAAGCTCACGTGTATGTGATGTGTGTGTAAATTTTAGAAAAGTTCTTTGGTTTACAGTTTAATCTCACTTATCATTATTCCAAGTTCACTGGTTGCAGGTAATTCTTAAACTGTGCACAGAATTTAAGATGTAGAAAGTATGGCAGGGTTTGGTGCTTGAAAGGAAAATGTTCTTTCTCTCTCTCTCTCTCTCTCTCTCTCTCTCTCTCTCTCTCTCTCTCTCTCTCTTTCTCTCTCTTTCTGTCTCTCTCTCTCTCTCTCTCACTCCCAAAATCCCCTCCTTCTCCAACAAAGAATAAGAGTTAGTCTTCCGCTCCCATCTGTTGTTTTAGGTTAACAAACCTCTCAATGCCTTTGAGTGAGCACTTTGAGCTCAGAAACCTTCCCAAAACATTCCCAAATATTCCATCACATCTGAAAGGATAACACATATGTTTAAAAATATCATGAAAATTGTGATGTACGTTGTGATTTATTTTCAAAAACTTACCACACTTTCCCACCAAAATCAACAATGTTTCATAACTTTTTAAAGGGAAGATGATAACTATAGAGAAAGAGACATTTGAAAGAAGGTTGAAAAGGATCTCGGGAATTTTGCTGAAATACACTTCTCTTTCAGTTGTGAGACCTTCAGGTCGTAATTGTGATTCTAAACATCATGGGGAAATATCAAGCGAAGCATTGCCATCTGTATATATAAGACCATGAAGGCATTAGACCATAATAAATAGGAGCAGAAATAGGCTATTCAATTATGAGCTCATCCATTTTCCCACTCAGTCCCACTCCTCATAATCTTTGATGCCTTGGCTAATCAAGAACCTATCAATCTCTGTTTTAAATGCACCCAATAACTTGGCTTCCACAATGGCCAGTGGCAATACATTCCACAGATTCACCACTCTCTGGCTAAAGAATTTTCTCTGCATCTCTGTCCTAAGTGGGCACCTTTCAATCCTGAAGTTGTGTCCTCTTGTCTTAGACTCTCCCACTATGGGAAACAACCTTTCCACATCTACTCTATCCATGCCTTTTAACATTTGAAATGTTTTAATGAGATTCCCACCCCCCACCCCATTCTCCTAAATTCCAATGAGTACATGCCTAGAGGTGTCAAACATTCCTCATTTGATAACACTTACATTTCCAGAATCATCTGAACTCTCTCTAACACTAGCACATCCTTTCTCAAATGAGGAGCTCAAAACTGCTCACAACAAGTGAGGTCTCATCAGTACCTTTAAACCCTCAAAATCACATCCCTGTGCTTTTAAATTTTAATTTAGACATACAGCACAGTAACATGCTGTATGAAGAGGGCGCACAAAATCAGTTAACCGGTGCGGACTCGAAAGGCCAACATGGCCTGTTTCCGCTCCGTAAATGGTTATATGGTTATATGGTTATATGTCCTTTCGGCCACAAGTTCATGCCGCCAAATCACACGCAATTTACCTACAACCCTGGTACATTTTGGAGGGTGGGAGAAAACCGGAGTTCTCTAGGAAAACTCATGCAGACAAGAATATCATACATAACATACAAACTCCTATCAGACCACGTGGGATATAAGAACATAGGAAGTAGGAACAGGAGTAGGCCAAAATTTGCCCATAGAGCCTGCTCCGCCATTCAATACGATCATGGCTGATCTAATTTATGACCTAACTCCACCTACCTGCCTTCTCCCCATATCCCCTAATTCCTCTCTCATGTAAAAATTTATCTAACCAAATTTTAAATATGTTTAATGAGGCAGCCTCAACCACTTCCCTGGTTAGAGAATTCGAACCCTGATCCTGATTGGGCTAACCATCATGCTTAACCATGCCACCCTACATTATAGTATGTTCCTGTTGACATGAATGTCATAATTTCTCTGATGTTTTTAGGTCTTATCCAAGTATAAGCAACATCTGATTATAATCTTGCTCACTGATATTTTTGCTTTGTTCGTTCCTCTAATTCCAAATGAAACTTCTGGATCTAGTCGAATGATAAAACAATATTAGCAAAAGTTAGGATCCTTATTTTTCTCGAAACATCTTTCCAAACATTTCTAGCTTCCTATTAAAGTTTAATTTAAATTTAATTTAAAGATGCAACCTAGTAACAGGCCCTTCCAGTCCATAAGCCTTGACTGCCCACATTTGACGAATTAACTTACTAACCTCATATGTGTTTGGGATGTGGGAGGTAATCGGAGCACCTGACAAAAACCCACCCAACCACAGGTGAACGTAGACATGGCATACAGACAATGCTGGATTCGAACCTGATTTACTGGCACTGTAGAAGTGTGTGCTAATCATTATACTAAGTATGCTTAATAACTCAGACTTACTGGCTAGGTATCCATTCAACACAAAAGTAAGCCAGTTTGCTGAATTGGGTCTGCACTATCTCATCAGAGGAACTCATGTCTCCATTACTTTCTCTTGTAACCTATTCTTCTAATCTTGGCCAAGGCAAATAGCACCTTTAAAAGACTACACAAAAGAGTCTGGAAAAACAACCAACTGAAAAACCTCACAAAGATTAGCGTACACAGAGCCGTTGTCATACCCACACTCCTGTTCGGCTCCGAATCACAGGTCCTCTACCGGCATCACCTACAGCTCCTAGAACGCTTCCACCAGCATTGTCTCCGCTCCATCCTCAACATTCATTGGAGCGATTTCATCTCCAACATCGAAGTACTCGAGATGGCAGAGGCCGACAGCATCGAATCCACGCTGCTGAAGATCCAACTGCGCTGGGTAGGTCACGTCTCCAGAATGGAGGACCACCGCCTTCCCAAGTTCGTGTTATATGGCGAGCTCTCCACTGGCCACCGTGACAGAGGTGCACCAAAGAAGAGGCACAAGGACTGCATAAAGAAATCTCTTGGTGCCTGCCACATTGACCACCGCCAGTGGGCTGATATCTCCTCAAACCGTGCATCTTGGCACCTCACAGTTCGGCGGGCAGCAACCTCCTTTGAAGAAGACCGCAGAGCCCACCTCACTGACAAAAGGCAAAGGAGGAAAAACCCAACACCCAACCCCAACCAACCAATTTTCCCTTGCAACCGCCGCAACCGTGTCTGCCTGTCCCGCATCGGACTTGTCAGCCACAAACGAGCCTGCAGCAGACGTGGACATTACCCCTCCATAAATCTTCATCCGCGAAGCCAAGACAAAGAAAGAACCTATTCTTCTCAGCTTCCAATTAATTCATGATCAAATTCGACCACTAACCTACACAAAAGGGACAATTTACTGTGGCCACCTCACCTACCAATTAGCAAATCTTTGGGATGTAGGAAGAAATAACAGAACCCAGGGGATACTCAGGTGATCACAGAAAATATGTGTGAATTTTATGCAGACATTACCCAGGGTTACTGGAGCTAGCTGGCAGCAGCACGAGCAGATGCATCATGGTTTTACATCAGTGATAAACGTCTATGGCTGATGACTGAGTGTAGACATTTATTGCTGTGATGTGCATCAAACAGATGCAGTGCTTTCCTCTGATATTTAACTTAATTGACATCATTGAAAATTAATTTTGGAAGCAGAGAACAATATACATGTATATTTATACTGCATATTCAATATTTACAATCAAGGAAAAAAAATCCTATCATCTTCACCAATTAACTCTTTAAATCATAATCATTTGCATATTTCTTGATCTATCAATGCCCTTCTGGATAAAGCTTCTTGTGAATTTCTATAATCTCCAATATGCACGTTATGTTTCTGTACAGAGAGAGCTACCTCATTAGATCAATGAGTAAGAAGGAAACATAACTTTGGAAATTCAACTTTAAATGGGATACCAGAAGAGAACCAAAGAAATGAACGGTCTTGAAGGAAAAAAAAACATCAAGAAAACACATTTCTAAAACACATTCCACACCAGGTTAATTTCCCACATTTGTTCATCCCCATTATAGGAATAAATGACATTTATCACAACAGGAAAAAAGGGGGTTTAAACTTGAAATGACTCCATTTCTGCAGTAATATTAACTTAAATTACAAAATCCTAATGCCATTTAATGCCAGATTCCATTTTCATGAAGCGAACAGCAAATTTCTGATTCCTACATTTAATTGCATCTCCCTCCTGCATAAATTTGCTATGGCATTTGCACATAAATAATGCCAAGGATTATTAACTTCACTATTGCTTTCATAACAGTTTTAATGCTCTCATTGTGATATGTGTCTTAGGGCAGAATTTAAACTGGGAGTTTGGGGTTACTACATGCAGAAAATCTGAGCTGCTTGCCAATTAATATAAAACAGAATGGGCAAATACATGTATTTTTATAACAAACCAACACTTCCAAATCATCACCCTGCTCTTGATCAGTCACAAGTGCCATTTCTTGACATCAGAGTACACTGTTCATGAATAAACAGGTGCCTGCAACATGCTTCAGCAACTAGTTTCCATGGCAATATTTAATCGATCAAAACACTTTTTAAGCATTTCCCCAAAATAAATTTATAATTTATAGATATAAACTATTGCTCACAGAGGGGAAATATTGCACCCAATAAAATGTGGCCAAATCGAATCAGTCTTTTCCACCCAATGAATATGCAAATATGCTAATCAGATGCGAGCCTTTAATTTGGCTCACGCACACTTGTGGTTAAGATGAGTTTGCTTGCATCACAAGGGCAATTCTTCTGACTCCCCTCCGAAACAGTTCAGAAAATTGAACAGCTAAACCAACTTCACAAACTTTCATTGGACTGGCACCGCATGGGTCCTATTTCCAGATTAGAAAAAGAAACACTCTAGCCTATAAATAAGGCATTAGTGCATTTTACAAGTATAGAGTACTTCAAAAATTACTTTTCAGTCCTTATACTACAGTAGCTTTGTGTTTATTGCTAATGCTAAGAGACTATTCTAATGGTCTGGTTTGCTTCCCATCATGGTAAGTAGGCAAATTAAATGTAACTAATTAAATTCATTTCGAGTAAAGAGCTAGTATCAGTAAATGATGACCAAGAAACCTCCGGCTTGTTGTAGAAATCCTATTCACTTTGTTCCTTCAGGAAGAAAGTTAGACATTCCTCATCTGTCCTAGATGTGAATACAAACTCACATAAACGTGGCTGACACCAAACTCTGGAATGGTCCAGTATGCTCCTGAGCTCAGAGATAATTATGGGGTAATATATGCTGGCCTGCAACCTGTGATGGAAATGTCACTTAAAGTGAGCTCAGCTTCTCATGTTATTTTCATGCTTGAAAGAAACTAGAGAAATTTGAGGAACACCACCTTATATCCCTATCAGAGATCTATCATTCTTAGCCCTCTGCCCTCTCCCCCATCACTTCTCAGCTGCTTTCTCTTCTTCTATCCCACTCGTATCGACTTATTGCCTCTTACCTGTGACATAAGAACATAGGATCAAGAACAGGCCATCTGACTCATAGAGCCTGCTCCGCCATTCAATGAGATCATGGCTGATCTGATGATAGGCCACCTACCTCCCATACCCTTTAATTCCATGACTTTGTAAAAAATCTATCGAAACCTGCCTTAAATATATTCACTGAGGTGGCCTCCACTGCTACAATGGGCAGCAAATTCCATAGATTCACCACCATCTGGTGCACCTCCCCCTTCCTCTTGTCCTCTCAATTCCCACCACCTATTTTAGTTAGGCATCTACTTTTTTTTCCCCAGATTCCCAACAAAAGGTTCAGGCCCAAAACGTTGGTTACCCTTTACTTCCTACGGATAGAGTTCCTCCGGCACTTTTTTGTTTTGCTCTCAAACCCAGCATCTTCAGATTTTTCTGTAATTTAGGTTAAGGAGAAGCAACTCATGATAATAATGGTAAGTTTATTTTCATGTACATTGTACAATATTCATTTGCACCAAAATTCTTATTTGTGGCAGACAGACAGGTACTTGGTCAAAAAAATAATTACAAAAACAAATCAAAACACAATACCTGATTGAATAAAATGGACAATAAATACAAAACAAAAGATAATATAATTTCAGTTTCATAGATGTAGTGCAAAAAAAAAGCCCTTTGCAATAGTGCGGGCAGTCTTTTCATGGTGTTGGAGCGGTCTATAATTAATGTAATAAGTGGAAATTCAAGACCCTGATGGCTGTTGGGAAGAAACTGTTCTTGAATCTAAAGGCGCTGGTCTTCAGGATTTTGTACCTTTTGCCTAAAGAGAGCAGTGAAAAGAGGTTGTGACAAAGATGGTGGGATGGACCATCCTCAGTGGATGGACAGTCAGAGCCTGTGATGGGTGTGCCTGTGTTTGGTGCTTTCTGCATTCCTGGGCAGTTGAATTCTCAAACCAGGCTGTGATGCAAACTGTCGTAAACATTCCACAGTACACCTGTAGAGATTGGATAGAGTGTTCCACTATTTGCCAATTCTCCTCACACTCATTAGAAAGTAGAGACATTAGTGTGCCATTTTCACATTTGCCTCGATGTGCTGGCTCCAGGAGAGGTCTTCTGAAATATGGATTCCTAGGAACTTAAACATTCTAACCATATGCATCTCCACCATTTCAATGCAGACAGGTGTGTGATCCCTTGGTCTCACCTTCCTAAAATTAACAACAAGCTCCTTGGGTTTTGGTGATGCTGAGAGACGTTGAATTTTTGCACATTAAAAAAAAATGTAAAATGAAATTACAGCAAAAAGCAATTGCATGAGATAAAACAGTATGGTCTAATATTTTAGGTACCAAGCAACAGTGATAATTTGGGATTCCGGCTGTAGTCAATTGTTTTTGATTCCAATATAAATAAAGGAAATAATGGACAAGATCCTTGGAATCTTCACACTATCCCTATTTCTCCTGGTGCATCCTAGTGTTCTTAAATCTTGTGATACTTGTTGGCAACAAGGTAGGACAAAAGGGAGAAAACCATACATGAATGGTTGACTCTGGAATGCACTACCTGGGTAGTAAAGTGATTCACCAGTATCATTCAATATACACCTGGATAATATTGGACTACAGCAAAGTTACACAGTGAATGGAACAGGCGTAACAGTCAGCTTGAACAATCCAATTTATTGCTCCAAGCAGAGACTACTCTGCCTTGTACACAATCTAAATAAATTTCCCATCTGTGGCCTGCAACTCGTAGTCAAAAGCTGGAAGCTTCTCTGAGAAGCTCTATGCCTGATAAATATTCCTTAATTGCAAGCTTCAGTGAAACAGGGAAGCTGCAACAACTCACATCGATGGTGAGAGATTTTGATGAAGTCATGATAAATGTAATCCATATTAATCTCCATTCTTTAGGGCACTTTCAGACAAAATCAGGATCTACTGCTAAATCTCTATCCCATAAGTCCATCTGTGAATAATGGACGATACTGATGTGGAACAGAAGACTGATCAGATAATAGCACTATATTTAGACTTTGATTTATACAGTTTAGACTTGAAAATCTGTCTCACGGCACCCAGAGCACTAGGCCTCAACTTTCTTTATTGGTTTACACCCTTGGATAAAGATTTGAATGGAACCTGATAGTGCTTGGATCGACAATTAACAACAATAAATAGCTAAATTGCTATTAAAATAAATAGCAATGAATTTTGATTTTGTGAAATGTTCTGTTAAGTTGTTCACATCAGTTCTAATTTCCAGTGAGAGCTGATGAAGCTTTGATATTTAGAAGGTTTCAAATTGAGTTTGGCAGATAGTGCCTTATTCACAATACGATGACAGAGGAAAAAGGAACAGCGTTACTGACAAGAAATTGATACTAAACTGTTTATGAGACTCATGGAGACAGAAACCTTGGTTAAGGGGTGGATTGCACCACCTCATAAACTACCCTCCATTAGCCCTGTCAGGAACCTCCTGTCCCATCTGCAGGAGAGTTTAAGGTGCTCTAATTACCCTTCTCTGAAGCCGCAAAACCAGAAAGGAAGCAAAGTTGTCCTTGATCCTTCGAAGAATAAAAAATGGATAAATTGACTGACGTCTTGCATCAGTGAGGGAAGACGCCCCCTAGTGTTCAGTGTGTTCTGTGTCAAAATTGAACAGCCACGCTTGGAGATGCGCAAAATTCTAAGCTGGTATCAGAAAGACTGCAGAGAACTAAGTTCCATGTAGCTGATATGTACAAGCCTCATGCTCTCTTCCAGCAGTCTGCAAGGATTAAGTTTGCACAGTGTTCTTAATATAGATGCCTACAGAATGCAGACACGAAGGAACAGAAAAGAGTCTAAGAATATCCTTGTGCAGAGAGATGACAACAAGCAATAATTTAAACAGTGGACATTATGTTAAAGCTATATGATTAATTAGGAATACTAATAATTGCCAACTCATTTTTTGGGGAATAAATATATTTCATCTTATTATTAATGCATCCCTCTCATGTATCTACTGATCAAGAAGTCAATTTGAACCAATCTCATTTAACCACTTCCCTGATCAGATGGATGCCACCTTATATCTACACACTGTAAGGTAAAACATCATGAGATGGGAATGTGTAAGGAGTTACCCTGTACAGGGCTGTAACAAGATGTGAATGCATCCTTGTACTTACAAGATAAGAGAGACATTGATGGATTGAGAGGCAGGAAGCTAGCAGGGAAAGGATAGCAACAGTTTTAGTCATTGGACAAGTAATGATATGATGATGTTCTAAGCACGTATCCAAGGGTATAAAAAATCACCATTTTGCTGATAACGGCAGAATGCATTCTCCGACTAACATTGTTGGTTGCAAGTGTTACAATCCGGTAATAAAGAACAAAGAACCCTGATTTCGACTCAGTCTGGTGTTTGTCTCACTCATTCATGGACAAAGCAGACCTAACAACACACAAGAATGACCACACTCTGCATAGCATATCTGGTTTGGATAGTTATGAATTTCCACATTTTACAGATCAATTGACAATTTAAAAAAATATCATGTGAGGATCTGCAAGCATCCAGTGTTTATTTTAATGTGCAAGCATCCAGTGTTTATTTAAGTGTTTCCAAAGACATTAAACATAATTGCTATTTAAAATGTTGCCGTTGAAGCAATGCAATAACACATTGAGGGTAAAGATAAGGCAAACACTGTGAAACTGAATTCTGGCTGTTATTCAACTGATGCACTCCTCAGTTATTCAACATCTCAGGATCACCCATAATGTTAATCTTTAAAAGATTTTCTTTCCTCCTTTTTCATGTTTCATATTTTTGATTTTGAGACAGATTCCATCATATTAGAAAGGGATTACTTAAAGTGGTATGTGAGTAGAAAAAATATGTTGAGAACCATTGTTCTAACTAGACGACATCAATATTGCCCTCCCCACCCCTTTTTCTTTTTTTCCTCCCCCACCCCCACACCTTGCATTTGTTCATCCTTCTGATTCATTTTCTCTTCTTTTATTTCCTTTGTCTGTCAACTGCATCTTCCTTCCTCTAGCTTCTACCCCATTCTCCACCTTCCTCCCATCAAAGAGCATCTTTCTCAGCCCTCTGCACCCTTCTGCTATCAGCTCCCACCTGTATCTCTAGTCCTGTGCTTTTCCTTCCAACACCCTCCACCCCGCCCCACCACAACCACTTTCTTACTTGGGTGTTTGCCGTTTTCCCGCCCTGGCTCAGGCCCTAACCCTCGCTTGCCTCTTACGCTCCATGGATGCTGCACAGCCTGCTGAGTTTCTCCAGCACTCCTTGTTATCGTTCCAGTTGTCCAGCGTCTGCAGACTTCTTGTTTAACCTCTTTTATCACAACTTCTCACCCCAGAAATGCTGGAGTTTTATCAATCTCTGCATGGGAAATAATTTATTGTCAGGTTTGGCTCACTGAATTGTTTCATATTGGGGGTAAAACACAGGATTCTGTTGACACCGTGGTTAACTAAAAAAAAAAAATGCTGGAGAAACTCAGCAGTCAAACAGTGCCTTTATGTAGCAACGGTAAAGATACATCACCAACGTTTTGGGCCTGAGCCCTTTATCAAGGTGTGGGGGAACATGAGAGATGATTGAACAAAATCAGTGAATCGGTGCGGACTCGAAAGGCCAGCATGGCCTGTTTCCGCTCCGTAAATGGTTATATGGTTAATAGGGGGAAGAGGAGGGAGGGGGGTGGTGAGGGTGGAAGATGATGAGTTGGGGGGAGGGGTAACACCGCAGGAGTGGGGGAGGAGTCTAGGCTAGGTGGAGAGAGAAAGGAAGTAGGAACTGGAATGTCTCATATCAATCAGCTTAATTCTATTAGGCTTTACTCTACAAATTTCCCAATAGGATCTACAAAAGCTACTGAGTGAGTGAATTAATATTTCCTTGAAATTATTAAAGTATGAGTCCAACCACAAAACTATGAGTTAAAAGGTATTTGTTTATCTTGGAGTCATGAAGTCTAAACAAGTGAATATGGAAGTAATTTGTAGATAGGATAAATTTATAAAAATGCCACAATGGCATTTCACTTATAATGCCATTCATAAGCACCTCATCGCTGGCTATAAATATACAGCCATGATCAACATTGGAGATGGATATGAAGTGGTCAGTTTAATTCATGATGAGACTCTTTGCATATTGACTCTTTATAGTCAAGCATATTGAAATATCCTCTAAAGTCTACATGCCCACATCCTTGTGATCTACTGAATGAACATTTTACCATTCAGTTAGGCTTGTTCAGATGGAGAGAATTATCTTTCAGAGATATAAAGCATAGACAGTAGAAGGTCTACTTTCGATGTAATTGCCCTCTTTGCTTAATAGTATATCTGAACTAGATGGTTTAAATCTCACTTCCCTCAGAGAAACTTATATAAGTGACATACTTGCGGCTAACCTTAACTTATGCAACTATTCTCTTTTAAATTAGGATGTATTTTTACTTTTAGATTTTGCAGGTAACCTAAATACATGAGGCAAATACTCCTGTGGCTTCCTGTAGAGTATCAACCATGGGAAAGGTTGGTTGAAATGGCAACTAAACTAAGACCTGAAGACTGGGAACTAAAGCTGAATGTTAGGTCTTAAGACCCTATTTTGTTCGATTCCAAATTCCAAGTAACTTCTACTCACCAACCTAAATAAAGCATATCCAGTAGGTCTGGCCTTTCTGTCACAGACTCCAAATGAATCACCCTCAAAAGATGAGGAATAGCAAATCACCTGGTTCCTCTTTACCTTCTCAGGTCTTTGATAACAAAGGGCATGCTTAGCAGAACACATAAATTAAGGTATTATACCCCTCTTTACATGCCATCTTTGAACCAATGGTAATAATGGTTTAGTCTCCATCCTTGATAAAGAAGGGCTGTATTCCTTACTGAAGTTCAATGTCTCTTTCTTCACCATGTTCTCAATTTGAACACAAACTCCAAAATTAAGGATGTAGCTAAATCCATCCTCAAGGAAATACTTGCACACATTTTTAACAAGATGTCCCCAGAAAGATTTGAAAATTAATGTATTTGCTTCTCATCTTCACAAGAAGAGAGGGAATTGCAATATCTGAGTTATTACCTCAGGTTTGAAGGAATATGCAACAGAAAATTTATACCAGATAATAAGGAAAATATAGCAAAACAATGAAAAATAATTGGAACTCTCACCAACTTTCATAGTTTCATTATGTTTGCTCATACTTAATTACATATTTTAATGAAAATTGTAAAATTGAATAGGAATTATAATTAAATTTAAACATTAACAGGTTTACAGGAAACTAGGGACAAATTATCATTTTATACTCCAATATATTAGTAACATCCTTCATTATACATCCTTTAATTGTATAATGCAGGGATGTATTATATAAAAAAATACTCTAATAACAAATATAAATGCATTCTCACACATGACTATTATGTTATCACTATGTGCCAGCAATGGAACTGCATTCATTTGATAATAACATTGTAAGGATGCCATCTACTGGGACCTCTCTGGCCCTGGCAGTAAAGTGGCCTTAGCATATATTTTACTCAACTGAAGACTGTGTGGTTCCATGCAAAGCACAGCTGGATTAGCAAAGGGCAACCAATTAAGTGGCCTTTCAGATGCTTGAGAAGTGTAAAAGCTGCATTACATTTGGTTCACTTCTTTCCTAATATTGCCGCTTGTGATATTTGGTTTCTAAAAAATAATTGTGGGAAAATTTGTAAGGCACATCTATTTATTTGACAGTCATGAAATTTTATATAGAAAGTATTATTAATGATTTCTATCAAAAGAAGAAAATAACTCTTATTCCTCTCTGTTAACGTCAACATTTGGTTCATGTCAACGACTGACAGGCAATACACGTACAAATAATTTGTCTGGTATTTGTGCAGTGATATTGGGCTCCATGATATTGATTGATGGTTGAAACATAATTCTGCACATTAAAGTATCACTTGTATTTTTTCTGATGTATTGTTATTGTAAACAGTCACATGTTCGGGTAGAAGCGCTTTAAATGCAAATCACTCTGTGCAATATTCTTTTTAGAATTAAGTGTAAGGTAAACATTTAATGATTTTATTTCCTTTATAACAATGAACACAGTACCTGTAATTAAAAAAAAGGGAATTATGCTGAATAGTATGATGAAATGAACCAGATAATCCGGGGATGATTGAGGTGAGGCTGCAAAAAAATCAAGACTGAGAATCAGACAATGCAGAATAGGAATTAAACAATGCACAATCTAATATATTTAGAAAAGATAGTGAGGGCAAAGGAGCAGGTGAAATGTGTGCATAAGAAGATAACAAGATGTCAGCAGAAAAAAAGACATGGGTATTAATAAGTCAGAAAGACAATGCAAGTGGATCAAAATTAAAGGTAATAAAAGATTAATTATATAAATGGTGATAAGGGCTATCCATTGGCCAGAACACAGTGAAAAGGAGATGGAAGAAGAAACAATGTGTTGGGGATTCCTTTCTAACCCATTGTGCAATGTTTCCAACAAGGACAAAATTATCACTCAATCCAGTCATAAGGAATATAAGAGGACAGGTAAGAGATGTCGATGTAATATCTAAACAATGAGAAAAATCAGAGGATGGAAATCTGAAATTAAAGCAGAATATGTTGGAAATGCTCATTCTGTTAGTATTCAATGACATACCAAACTTCAGAAAGTAGAGGCACTGATGCAGTGTGTCTTATTCACCATTGCCTCGATATGTTCACTCAAGGATAGGTCCTCCGATATGTGAACTTGCAGGAACTTGAAGGTGCCAACCCTCTCTACCTCTATCCCATCGATGTGGTGCATGGTACCTTGGCCTCAATAAGCTCCTTGGTCTTGGTAATCTTTAGAGCAAGATTTGTTCTGGCACTACCAAGCCAAATTCTTGATCTCCATCCTGAATTCTGATTGACCATTTCCCATTATTCAATAAACAATGGTGGTGTCATCAGCAAATTTATAGATGGAGTTGGAGCCAAACTTGGATATGCAAACATTTATGTATAAGAGAATATTCATACTCCATGAAGTCAGCATCTGAAATCATAGTCAAGATGAATTGAGAGCATGAAGCAGATTGGCTTCAGGGTTTAATCCTGAGTTAAGTCAATATAGGAACAAGAATTTTGATAAATTAGTAAACAGATTTTAACTTATTTTTTTAAACTTTTGTTTTCTTTCGGTAGTGTCTGGTAAGTGTTTAGCTTATTCTTCTTTTATCCAGTGATATTATTCCAGGATTTATTCTGACCTTTGATGTTATCTGTGAGGAAATTTGTGCATAATCACTGCACTAGAGTGGGTTTATAAAGTGTGTTCCAATTTCCCCCACCTCCCAAAGACATGGTGAGAGGTTAACTGGCAATACATTTAAAAAAAATTAAATGTAGACATACAGCACAGTAACAGGCCCTTTCGACTCATGAGCCCGTGTCACCCAATTACACCCCATCGACCTACAACTGCTCCACAAGCCTGGTTCTGTAAAGCAGCAGCATGAACTCCTGCATCACCATGCAGAAAGAAAAGCAATGGCAAGGAGGGATGTAAAGAGATTAGATGATGATAAAAATGAGGCCTTCCTTTTTGACCAAAAGGATATACAAAATTGAGCTGTCAGGGCTCAGAAAATAACAGTAACATTTAAATGAAAAAGGAAAATCAGGATGGGAACGGAGACGGGGGAAAAATATCACAGGAAGTGACAGAAAAATAAAGAAACAAAGTTTCACCGGAAGGACAGATCAGAAGGATATTTCAGGAGATGGCACTTAAAATTAGGAAGAATAATCTAAAGTAAACTGAAACTCAAGAAGATAAATCCTAGTCCAAAGGAAAGAAACTTCATGTTATTAATGAATTGAGGAAAGGTATAGAAGAAACACTATTACACATAATTAGTACTTAGTTATACAAAGTAACTCTGGATAAATACCATGTGAGTTTAAGAAGATAGTTAAAACATGTCCAGGAAAATATAGGGCAGGCATTATGACATTATTGGACAAATAAAATAGTGAATTCTCCCCTAAAATTTTGAAAGTAAATAGTCCAAAACCAAAGTACAATAATGAATAGATTCAGAATGGAATGTCTTAATTGACAACCTCATAGAACTCTCTGAAATGATAAAAGAGAATCACAAGGGTAGTGCGCACTAAATGTCATTCTTACAAAATTCCTTTGAATAGACAAAATAGATAAACAAATATCAGTGCATTTAAGGGAGAGATTGCCAGGTATTTGATTAGTCAGAGTATCAATGGGAGAAGGCCTGAATGGGACTGAATGGGAGGATGGATCAGCTCATGATTAGAAGGGCGGTGAAGACTCGATTGGCCAATGGGCTTATGTCTGCTCCTGCATCTTGTGATCTTGTGAATGCAGTCAGTTCTATTCCAAGATGGAAAAGAGAGGGTGGGGAAAGTCATTCAAAGTGGCAAAGCTTCAGTACTGAGACCACTGTTGTTCGCAGTTTGCATTGAAACTTGGACTATGGAATCAAAAGCAAAGGTTCTGAATTTTCAGGTGATACCAGTTTTAGAATGTGAGCTTGAACAAAATAGGGTAGCAATAAAGGAGGATTAAAACAAATTCTAAAATGGTATAAATATAATTTTCAAGTAATGTAAAATTGGTAAATAATTTTTCAAGTAAAAAAAACTAATGGCGGTTACAAATCAATTGGAAAATGGGAATCTTAGGGAAAAGTGGGGCAATTTACATTTCCTTGTAAAACTATGGGCCTGTACTGGAGTTAATGATAATTTAATCAACATTCAAAGTTCAAAAGTATACATTTATTGTCAGGATACATACATGTAATCACTTACAACCATGAGATTATTGTTCCAGCAGGCAAGGCAGAATTTCTACTTATTGGTAACTGTACACTGCACTCAAGAAAAAGATATAAATATAAACAAACTGTGCAATGCAGAAAAAAAATATTCAGTATAAATAATGTGCAAAATAAGAGTCCTTAAATGAGTCTGATTGAGTTTGTTGTTTAGGAGTGTGAAAGTGGCAGGAGAAAACAGAGAATGGATCCTTGATGATTGCTGCTGTTCTCCGATGGCATAATTCCATGTAAGTTTTCTTGTTGGTGATGAGTTTTGCCTGTAATGTACTGGGCTGAGTACATTACATTTTCTGGTGCTTCCTGCTCAGAGGTATTGGTGCCCCCATACCAGGCCATGTTGCAGCAGGTCAGCACACTTTCCACTGCAGAAATGTAGAAGTTTGCCAAGGTTTCTGATATCATTCTGAACATCCACAAGCTCCTAAGGAAGTAGAGGCACTGACATACTTTCTTCACGATAACAGCATGTTGGGTCCAGGAAAGGTCCTCCAAGATAGCAACTCTCATGAATTTAAATTTGCCCACCCTTTCTAACACTGATTCCACAATGATCACTGGATCACACAACTCTGGTTTTCCCTTCATAAAGTCCACTACCAGCTCTTTGCTTTTGGTGAGATTGGGTGTGAGGTTGTTACTAGTACACCATTTAGCCAAGTTTTCCAATCTCTCTCCAGAATGCTGACTTATCACCCCTTTTTATATGGCCTACTATTATCAACAAATTTGATCATTTAATAATCACATAGTACAAGAAATAGAAGCTAGGATTGACCATTCAGTTCCTACCATCTGCTCCTACGCGGGACAAGATGATAGCTAATCTTTTACTGTAGCACCGTATGCCTGCACTAATCCATAATTCTGAATTCCCTTAATATTCCAGTCTACCAATCTTTATCTTGAATGTTCACAGCATCTGAGTTCCACACTGCTCTTTCTGAGAGGATACCTATACTTATTGCTGTCCTCAATAAAATCCCCCTCATATGGAGAACTCTTTTTTTTTTGAGCCACACCATCTAACTGTTAAAAAATTAAGATTCAATGAGATCATCTCTTATTATTCTCGAGTGCACAGGTTCAGTCAGGTTAATCTATACTTGTATAATAATTCTCCAAATTTAGCAGTCAATCTGGTGAAGCTCCATTGGAGTAATTCTATTACAGTATCTTCTTACATAGAGAAGCCAGGCCTGGATATGATATTCCAAGTTCAATTTACCAGAGTCCTGTGTCAATGCAGTAAGTCTGAAAGGGCAGCAAACCAGTTGCAATCCTAAAACATATTGTACCTGCATTTTCCCTCTACTCATTCCATCAGGAGTTTGTGCGCCAGGGGAAATGTTTACTAATGTGTTCATGCCTGAGATTAGCCGGTTCTAGTCAGGAAGAAATGCCCTTCAGCTCTTAGAATCCCAAAAATATGTACAACACCCAATGGAAATCGTTAGCAAGTAATCTGAAGGTTGTCACTGATCTCTTTAAACAGAAATGCCACAGGGGGTTGTCCCTGTGCAGATTAGAAAACATTTAGAACTTGAATACTTGATCTCCAAAATGGAAATGAAGACTTCAGTGCAAGAGACTTAAGCCACAAATGTCTCTGCATATACAATTTATGTCCCATTGGAACCAATTCAGTTACTGTAGCACCTACAATCACTTGTTGCATAACTAGCACAGTATATCAAAAGTCAAGTGAAACACAATAGGTTGCAGACGCTGTTATTGTCGTAAACAAATCGAAATGCTGGAGGAACTCAGCCAGTCTTTTCAGCATCTAAAGGAGACAAAGGTCTATTGCCAATATTTTGGGCCTGAGCCCTTCTTCAAGCAAAAATCAGGAAAGGCAGGAGCAGGATATACTGTATCAGAAAGTCTCAGAATTCAAACAACGGGGGAGGAATCGAGACCAACAAAAGATGTTAATTGTATATGATAAGGGATTACATGAGAGACAGGAAGGAGACATGGCTGTGGAAGCCAGTTTCGGTGAGATCATGGTCATAAAGCTAGAATGCAGCAGGCAGTGCAGATGGGGAGCAGTGATAGAAATTAAGAGAGGAGGCGAATTACTTTAGGGCAGGTACCCCTTGAAGAAACAATGCAGCGGATCGACTGAACTGAGTGAAACACAATAAGCTGCAGATGCTATGATTGTAGGAAAAAACACGCCAAAAAAGTAAAAGGTTACAATTGGTAGATTGGTACCAGGAGATCACACATACAGAGTTTTGAAAACCTGGAAACTGCTGCCATTAAGAATGTTTGATAGAACTGATGTAGGATTTATTTGAAGGGTGGACGAATAATGAAAGAAAAAGGAGATAATGCTGAGGAAAGGCAGGTGTAGTGTGGGCATTGTTTGAATGAATGTTTAATCAAACTTTACATGAAATGCAAAGCCACACGACAGTTTCAAGCTGAAATGGCTTTTGTTTAGTCTAATTCGGAATAGCACATAAATCGCGATGATTCGAATGTAAGTCAGTGTGATAAAATCAGAAATGCTGGAATGACTTTGAAATTGGACAACATCTATGGAGAACAAAACTGTCAAGGAAGAAAAAAACTCTCTAATACCATTTCAGGTTGATGAAATATTCTTCTAAAAGGTCATTAACCAGAATCAATAACCCCTTTTCTCACTCCACAGACTCTGCCTGAATTGCTGAGTATTTCCTGTATTCTCTTTTATTAGATCATCTGCTGATTTGAGTTTTTCTCTCGCTAATCACAATGGCTTTAGGAAGAATGTGATACACTCTGGATAAGTAATACCAATCTCAAAGCTGTCTGTCCTTAACATACCACCAAACAAGCCGTGCAGAACTGAAGCTTTAGTGTAACTACTGTAAAGTACAAACCAAAAAAATCAGAAACACAATTAACCAGTATTATTTTTAGTATGAGCTTTATGGATAATCTGATAGTTCAACCACCTCCACACTATTATATTTCACTTATCACATGTGCCTTTCTTTTTAATCTTTCCTTCTGTTTCCTGGCACCCAATCACTCCATATGCCATAAGTAAATACAACTTATTAAAATTATGTTTTAGGGCATTTGGTTTATCTGAAAATTATTTCCTTCAAATTATTCTCAAAAATACTTAAGTTTGTAAACACACTCGGGTATTGGATATCATTAAATAACCGGGAAGAGTACTTTCAACTCAGGACAAGGTTAAAGGCAGGTTTTATTTAGTCCATTCTTCTTAAGAGTGTGGGTTAAACAGTGTTCCAAAATATCACATCAGGTTATTAAATTCACGAGGGACCCAGGCACACGTTATCACCAACATACGAGTTACCAACAACTTGGACAAGCTCCCTCCTTGCATAATCCAGGAACACACCTGCTGGCTGGAGGCAGCTAGTGGGCATATGGCGAGATGAAGAGCTGTGCCAGGAGTTCTGCAACCCAGCCACCTGTCAATCTCGTACTGCCGACTGAAAGCCGGCGAGCTCAGCCCAGGAGGGTTCGCGTCTGCCTGCCGCAGCGCACTTATAAATCGCTGCTTTTAAAACAAAATGAAGTTTTCCCCTCAGCGGTCTACACAGGGATAAATGGCATGCAGTTCCAACCGACCCATAGGCGGTGACAACCGTTGGGAAATCAGGAGCTGAGCTCGACTGCTGGGATTCGAACCACCTACTCCCGTTGACAGACGGAATAAACACAAGAAGTGTACAAAACCCAAGCAATACATTGGGTGCCGTGACTTCGCCAAGGCGTTATCCCCTCTGCCACTATTCTCTTTCTCTCTCACACGCACACTCTTACCTTTCTGTACACCAGCATGTTGGGCGATTCGTCCGCCGTTCCGTTGTTGCTCACGTTCTGCCCATAATTATTTCCTTGCGCCATAGCAAGATATACCCCGGGCTGCCTTGGGATTCCTGAAATTTCACCAAGCGCGTTGCGGGGGGGGGGGGGGTGGAGAAGAAAACGAAAGGAATTTTTTTAAGAAAAAATGTTCTTAACAAGCTGACAATCGCGAAGAGGAAGGAGAGAGGGAGGAGAGAGAGAGAGAGGGGAGAGAGAGAGAGGGGGAGAGAGAGACAGAGAGGGGAGAGAGACAGAGAGGAGAGAGAGTAGCGCTGGCATTCGTGCAATCAATGAAATTGCATCAGATGTCAAATACGGTTACAGCAAAGGGCAAAACAAATCGGGGTCAGAAAGAGGGGGGACACCTGAGGCAAACTTAGATCCGAAATTACTAGTGATTTTGTGACAGCGGATTTAGACAACTGCAAATGCCGTTCCCATCTCCGGTTCCTGGTAGTAAGGATAATTGAAAGAAATGGAAAGGGCGAATGGACAAACCAAGCGAGATCGCAGAAAAAAAATCATAATCCAAATTACACTCTAAGTGCTATAATCTGTGTGCAGCCCTCGCGTCCTTTAATTTGCAGATTGGCGAGTCTATCCGTTCACATAACGAGTGCATGCGGCAGGGTGCATTGGTCCAGTGTGGGCTGTCTCGCACAGGATGATACATGCGGCACATTTCAGCCGTCCTCCCAGTGCCAAAGGCACTTTGGTTCCTTCGCTCCGTGAGCCCGAGGCAGAGAACGCGGTCAGCACCATGGACAGCGACCACACCATCCTGGAAAGCAGCACGGCGAGGACTAAAAAATGCGAACAACTCCAGCGCCCAATGCATGTCGTTGCCATAGGTTTTGATTCCCTTTTATCCCCCATCAAGATTCAGATAGCAAGCCGCTCAGGTTTACCTCAAGCACAGCACACTGCACGATTACAGCCCCAAGTCCTGATCTCTGCAACGCTTCCACCCGATCCTGGCCTCAGACAATTCATTTGCGATTTGCAGTGAGGCTCTGAGAGGGCAAGGCTTTTTTTTCCTTTCTTTCTCTCCCTCCCTCTGTCTTGTTTCTGGAGATGTGTTGCAGCCCGCGTTCCCGTCTGGCCACGCGCTCCCGCGCGTTCCTGAGCTGTACGGGCGCGCGCAAAGCGAGCCACCCAACTCACAACCAGCGTCCCGGGGTTCTGGGCACGGCAGGATCGGCGGGTCTCGATAGATCCCCAGCGATGATTTCCTCCCGGTCCCAAGTAAAGTTGATTTCTTCAAGCTATAGACAGCAGATTTGCTTCTCGAGGATGAAGTTTAGTTGTGGATGTTAAACTGTCTCTGCAACTTCCTCCAGCTGTGCAACGCCTCAAGATTTTTCTTTTGCTCCTCCAATTCTGGCGTCATAGTCATCAGTAAGATGGCTTAACCTTCAGTCGCCGCAGTCCGAAATTGTCGAGTTTCTCGCTAACTAACTTTCAACCTTCTTCAAAGTCTACTCCTTTAACCAAGAGTTTGGTCATCCACTCCAAGAGCTCCAAATGAGTGAAGTTCAGCGGGATCCCCTGTACTTTGGAGCACAAATCCCCAGAGGTTCTCAGGCAGGTCCAACAAATTGTTGAGAAGATAAGGGGCATGTTTAGCCTCTTCAGAATCAGGATTGATGGTCTTGAACAAGTCATGAAATTCGGTGTGTTGCTGCTGCGCCATGGTGCAAACATGCACATAACCATCTTACAACACTACTATAAAAATAATGCACAAAAAGGGAGCATCTCTGGTTCATTGATCTTTCAGGAATCTGATGGCAGCGGGCAAGAAGCGGTCCTTGTGCCATTGGGTGGTTGGTGTTGCTTTTTTTTAAGACACCACCTCATGGAGATATCCTCAATGGAGTGAAGACTGGTGCTTGTGATGTTGCAGACCAAGTTGATAACCCTCTGGGGATTATTCTTGTCCTGAGAGTTAGCACCTCCATATCAGGCAGTGATGCCATCAGCCAGAATGCTCTCCACAGTACACCTGTAGAAGTATAGAGTCTTCGGTGACATAGCAAATCTCCTCAGACACCTCACTATGTATACACCTCACTAGGTATAGCTGCTGGTGATCCTCAGAGATGTTGACACCCAGGAATGTGAAGTTCTTGACCCTCTCCACTACTGAGCCCACAGTGAGGACTGGATCATGTTCCCCTGACTTCCTCCTGAAGTCCACAATCATCTCCTTGGTTTTGCTAGTGTTGAGCACAAAGTTGTTGTTGTTACACTATTCAATGAGCTGATCTATCTCTCTCCTCATTGCCATTTCTGATTCTGCTGTCAATTGTGGTGTCATCAGTAAACTTGTAAATGGCATTGAAATTGTGCTTGGCGACATGGTGATGGATGTATAATGAGTAGGGCAGTGGACTAAGCATGCATCCTTGGGGTACCCCTGTGTTGATGATCAGTGAGGAGGAGAAGTTGTTTCCAATTTGTACTGACTGTGGGCTTCCAATGAGAAAGTCAAGGATCCAGTTGCAGAATGGGGTACAGAGGCCTAGAGTTTGTAGCTTCTTGACCAGCACTGAGGGAATAATGCTATTGAAGGATGAACTGTAGACTATAAAGAGCAGCCGTATATATGAATGGTGGTGTGGATAGTGAGGAAGGTTTTCAAAGCTTGCAGAGAGATTTAGTCAAGTTAGAAGAGTGGGCTGAAAGTTGGAAAATGGAGTTTAATGCTGACAAATGTGAGATGCTACCTTTTGGTAAGACTAATCAAAATAGGACATACATGGGGCATTAAAGAATGCAAATGAACAGAGAGATCTAGGAATAATGGTACACAGTTCCCTGAAGGTGGAGTCTCAGGTGGATAGAGAGGTGAAGAAGGCCTTTGGAATTCTGCCCTTTATAAATCGGAGGATAGAGTTTAAGAGTTGGAAGGTAATGTTAAAAGGTATTGGTGAATGCCAAATTTGGAATATTGTGTTCAATTCTGGTCACCAAATTATAGGAAAGATGTGAACAAAACAGAGAGAGTAGAGAGAAGATTCACAAGAATCATACCCGGGTTTCAGTACATAAGTTATTGTGAAAGGTTAAACAAGTTAGGTCTTTATTCCTTGGAGCATGAGTTGAGAGTTAGGGGGCAAAAGTTTAGGTGTAACACAAGAAGGAGTTTCTTTACTCAGAGGGTGGGGTCTGTGCGGAACAAGCTTCCAGTGGAAATAGTGGAGGCAGGTACAATATTATCTTTTGAGAAAAAATTGGATAGCTATATGGATGGCAAGGGTATGGAGGGTTATGGGCAGAGTGCAGGTCAGTGGGACTAGGAGAATGTAAGAATTTTGGCACAGACTAGAAGGGCCATAATGCTGTAATTGTTATACAGTTATATGGTTATAAAATGAAGAAAAATCCCTAAGTTCCTGTCCAACCAATTAGAGAAACACTCTTCAGGAGGCAAGTGTGAATGTTTCAATTACCACAGTCTACAGAAGATTTCATGTATAGATATACAGGGGCTACACTGCAAGATGCAAACCACTAGTCAACCACAGAAACAGGAAGGCCAGATTACTGTTTGCCATGAAGTATTAAAAGAGCCTGCAGAATTCTGGAAAGGTCTTGTGGACAGATGAGACCAAGATTAACCCGTATCAGAGATATGGCAAGAGCAAAGTGGGAGGTGTAAATAAATTGCCCAAGATCCACCTAATCAGTGAAACAGGTTGGTGTGGGTATTATGGCCTGGAAATATACGGCTGCCACAGGTACTAGCGCATTTGTCTTCATTGATGTTGCAAATGCCGATGGCAGTCGGAAAATCAATTCTGAGATGTAGAGATATATCTTATCTGCTTAAGTTCGACCATTGGTCAGTGATTCATCCTGCAGTAAGACAATGATCCCAAACTTACTGTTAAAGTAACAAAGGAGTTTTTCAAAGCTAAAATCTGGAAAATTCTTAAATGGCTAAGTCGATCAACTGATCTAAATCCAATTGAGCATGCCTTCCATATACAGAAGAGAAAACTTTAGGGGACAATCCCCCCCCCCCTCTCCCCCCAAAGAAGCAGGAGCTGAAAATAGTTGCAGTAGAGGCCTGGCAGAGCATCAACAGAGGAGATACTCAGCACCTGGTAATGTCTATGAATCACAGACTTCAAACAGTTATTGCATGCAAGGCATATGCTACAAAGTACTAAACAGGACTACTTTAATATACATATCATTGCTATGTCCCGTATATTATGGTGTCCTGAAATGAGGGGACTATGTAAAAACTATGCTGCAATTTCTTGATGGTCAAACCAAAATGTATACAAAAAACCTTGAATAAAATCTAGAATGTGTGCTTTAATCACATGTGAATTGTTTGATTACAAATTTTAAACTGTGGAGCACAGAGGAAAATAAAGGAAAAATGTGTCTTGCCCCAAACATTATGGAAGGCACTGTAGGTGGAAGGGGAGAAGGGAAAAATAGCTGATGTGATGGGGGGAGGGTGTCACTCTGAATGGAGAGGGGAGGGGTGGGAAGCTGGAGGAAAGGAGATAGAGGGCTAGAGAAAGACACTTGGGGGAAGGGGTTTAGCAGAAGCTGGAGGTTGATGTGATGGGGGGAGGGTGTCACTCTGAATGGAGAGGGAAAGGGTGGGAAGCTGGAGGAAAGGAGATAGAGGGCTAGAGAAAGACACTTGGGGGAAGGGGTTTAGCAAAAGCTGGAGGTTGATGTTAATGCTGTCTGGTTGGAGAGTGCCCAGACAGAATATTAGATGGTGTTCCTCCAGTTTGTAAGTAGAATTAGTTTGGCAATGTTTGAGGCCATGGTTAGAGATGCCAGTGTGGAAATAGGATGTGAAATTAAAATGGTTGGCCATTGGAAGATCCACATTATTGCAGTGGATGGAGCTAAAATGCTCAACAATACAGCTTTCCAGTCTGCGTCCAGTCTATCCAATGGAGAGGGGGACACATTGGGATGCAGTAGAGGACCTCCGCAGATTTACAAGTGAAGTGTGGTTTAACTTGGAAGATATGTTTGGGGCTCTGAATGGTGGTGAGGAAGGAGGCAGAGTATTTATTGTAATCACACAGGTAGGCATCGAGGAGATGGTTTATGGAAGGGGGTGAATGGACAGGGGACTCCCAAAGGAAGTGGTCTCTGCAGAAAGCTGAGAGGAGATGGAAAAATGAATCTGGTGGTTGGGGGGCGGTCATAATATATTGAATGCAGAGGCTGGTGGGGTGGTAGGTGAAGATGGAGGGAATCCATCTCGTGACAAAAGGAGCCAAGGGAGAGGTGAGGGAAATAGAGGAGATACAGGTAAATACTGAAGAAGAAGCAAAATATCTAGGATGTCCTGGAATGGATGACCTCTTCAATGGAGGCAGATGAATTGAGAGAAAGGAATAGAATCCTTACAGGGGATAGGATGAGAAGAGGTGTTGTTACAAACCCAGAGGACCCCAAAACCCAGCAGCAATAGATATTCACCAAGACAAATGGTTACTTCAACAAAAGTTGCTTTTAATTATCTTTAAACGTGAAAACAGAATCACATTTTAACTTATCAATATTGACTTAACTAACCTAACAACCCCCTTCTAATTCTAAGTGCACATGTATGTAATATATGTATAAGTTCGGAAAAATTCTTTGGTTCACAGTCCAATCTCACTTCTCATTCCTCCAAGTTCACTGGTTGCAGGCAATTCTTATCGTGTGCACAAAATTTAACATTTATAAAGTTTACCATGGCTTTGGTGCTTGAAAGGTAAATGATTACCGCTCAGGAATGTTCTTTTCGGTTTTCAGAGAGAGATTTATTATTCCAGGACATCCACAACTGATGTACTTCCATTAGTCACTTCAGTGTCTTGCTGAGTAAACTTGCCCCATCAGGGTTCTCCAGATGATAATTTCTTTCTTTCAGGTCACCTCAGCATTCCTTTTTGTTTCCCTTATTCCAATTTGTACTGACTGTGGGCTTCCAATGAGAAAGTCAAGGATCCAGTTGCAGAGTGGGATACAGAGGCCTAGAGTTTGTAGCTTCTTGACCAGCACTGTCTTGACCAAGCTGTCTTCCAAATGGGGCTTTCCACAACCTTGCCAGCTTGTCATGTTCCATTCCCAGCCGCTCTTGCTGGCTGTAAAACTGTAGAAGTAACTCTGTGTGTATCTCTCTCTCTCTCTCTATCTCTCTCTCTCTCTCTCTCTCTCTCTCTCTCTCCCCTTGAAAAATCACATGACCTTCTTAGAACAGCAAACTGTACTCCAGACAGAAGGCGGCTCCGACAAGATCTTTCATCTGTTGCCTTTTGTAAACAACAATCCATTAGTCAAGTCTCTTGAGCACTCTCCAAAGCTCTTGCAAAACCTGTGAAGCCGATATGTCTAGCAGCAGCAGAGCTCCAGTATTTTAACTAAGATCTTTTTTAAAGTGTTTGTATGTAACCTACTCTAACAAACCTTTCCCAATTTATCTCGCAAAAACATATCTATATACTTTGTCAGAGCTTGTAGCAAATGTCTGTAGAGAGTTTGTCTCTCAAGATGGAGACAGGGAGATCAAGATATTTTAAATTTAAATTTAGATATAGAGCATGAGCCTGTGGCACCAAAATACACACAACTGACCTACAACTTCTGTACATTTTGGAGGGTGGGAAGAAACCAGAGCATCTGGAGGAAATCCATGCAGATACGGGGTGAATGAACAAACTCCTTATATCCAGCATTGGATTTGCTGGCGCAGTAAAAGTGTTATGATAATCGCCACATTAACTGCTAAGGAGAGAGTGTTGCGACAGGTGGAATAAGTGAATTTGACATTTGGATGAAAGATGGCACCTCTTCACCCCCTTCCTTTCCCTCTCCATTCAGAGAGCTACCCCTACCCCTGTTACCTCAATATTTTTCTCTTCTACCCTCCCACCTATATCCACCTATGACCTCTTACCTATTAGTCTGTACTCCTCGTTCTGGCCCTTTGTCCTCTCCTCTTCCGTACCACAGGTTCTTACCTGTTTTTTCTCCTACATTGATGAAGAGCTCAAGCCCAAACACTGGTTAACATTTACTTCCTAACTGCTGTGTGACCTGCTGAGTTTCGCCCAAACTTTTATGAATACCACTACAATTCTAGCGTCTGCAGACTTTCCTGTTTGTCTTGGAATTTTGTGCACAATTTTGGTTTCCTTATCTAAAGAAATGGGTCTAATAGCATTGGCTGCATTTGAACAAAGAATCACCAGGTTAGTTCTTGCGATAGAAGTGTTATCTTAGCAAGAGACACTGGACAATTTGGGTCATTATTCCTTTGAGTTTAGAAGAATGAGGGGTGACCTCATACAAACATTTAAGAATCCAAGGGAACTTGAAAGGATAGACTGGGTGATAGTTGGACTTATAGGATTGGGGGATAACAGTTTAAAAAATATCTTCTCTCTGGAGGTAGCCTCGAATATATTAGATATATTTGAGATGAAGCAGATCATTTTTTGGAAGATCAAAGAACTGAGCATTACAAGGAACGTATAGAGAGTTGAGGCCAGCAGAGATTAGGCATGATCGTATTGAATGGGAAGACAGGCTCAACTTCTGCTACTGTTTTCTTCTGTTCTTGTGGTCTGGTTTATCATGGAACAGATTTAGTTTAATAATGCTTTGGGGAAAACAATGGGATGTGTCACCATGCATTATAATTATTAGTTGATTTGCAGATCATTTTAAGTGGGAATATTCAGCAGGTTAAGAAGCACCTGTGGAAAAAGAATCATGGTTGACATTTTCTCAGAATTTGTAAAAGTTAGATTGGTACTGTGGCGGCTCACTGGAGGCTTAATTGAACCAGCGCGGGAGATTTCGAGTGATGTCATGACGTCACAAAGCGATGATGTCATTTGGAAAGCGCATGGTTTTTAAAAAGCTGCTCGTGACTGAGTAAACGACTTTTACTGAACTTCGACTCGACTACTTCTGGTCATTTTCTCGTTCTTCATTTTGCAATGCCACATAGTTGCTACATTTCCAAGTTTTTTTTTAAACTTTATTTATTTGTTCAAAATACAAATAGTAGATAACACATACAACAATTAACCATAAACATGAACATTTTTTTATATATATAGAAAAAAAAAGAAAAGAAAAAACTCCCCCCCCCTCCCTTCAGCCAGCTCTTCTAAGGAGAGCCATAAAGAAAAAAAATTAAGGAAAAATTAAACATACATATCGAGGTCTAATCAGTGTAAATTAAAATGTAAATATTCTGAAAATAACAACCACTTATTAATTAAAAAAACCTGTAATTATCACACGAAACATATGTAATTTTTCCCATTATTAAACAATATTTCATCTCATTATGTCATCTATTAATATCATTCATATTTGTATCTTTCCACATACTAGCAATACATTCTTTCGCTACAGATAAAGCTAAATATACAAAAATAAGTTGAAATTTACCTAATCCCAAACCTTTCAGAGGTTGCAAACTGGCCAGTAAAAATACTGTCGGATCTAAAAGTATTTTAATCTTATACAGGTATTTTAAAACCAATTGAATTTTTTTCCAAAAAGATTATATATAAAGATATTGGTATTTACATGACCAGACAGCATGAAAAAAAGTTCCAACAGAATTACCACATCTAAAACACAAATCTGATTCATGAAAACCATACTTTTTTAAATTTTTCAGGTGTTAAGTATAATTGACGTAGAAAATTATAATTAATCATTGCATAATGTACATTTCTCAGTCTAGTTACACTATCATGACAGATATCTAACCAATCATCCTCGGAAAAAATAAAACCAATATCCACTTCCCATTTACTTTTGGATTAATCCCAACCTATTTTATCCATACCATCCTGTAGTATTTGATACTTAGATGAAATATAACCCTTCTCTGATACTCATAAGAAAAGTCTCAAATTTAGTCATTTCAGGTAAAATCATATCTCTACCAAACATATGTAAAAAGCAACATCAATCTTCATTTTCTTAATATACGCCAAGTCTCGCTTACGCTTGATCGGACTGTTTAAACCTCGAACATTAAAAGTAGCAAACTTCAACTTTGACATATCTACTAATATTACTAAATACCAATATCTTTATATGAAAACTCAAATCAACATATATAGGCCCTCCAATAGGAGAAAAAAGTCACAAATTAAAAGCTAACTAAAATGAAAATAAAAAGAAATAAAGAAAAAAAATCCCCTCCCAAAAAAACTACCAAAAGGTAGTAATCCCTAAACAAAAATTGGGTGTGGGTCACCCACCAGTGGCTGATGACTAGTAGAACCTAGAGCAAATCTCTCCCTCCCCAGCCAAATAAAGAATAACATCAAAATATCATGATAACATAAAAAGTAAAATAAGAAAATTCTTCTATTCATCCAAGAGATTCCAAACTCGGAAATCCCATTTCAAAGAAGTTGGACTCTTTCCATTCCCGTTTTTCCCATTTCTGCCATTTCTTCCATTTCCAGATCAAACAGATTTTTCTTTAGGAGACAATGGTGGACTACATCTTTGTCCTCTTATATCTGGCAATGAATCAGCAAAAATCATTGCTTCACGATCATCCTCAAAAAACCGAGATTGATAGTCTCCATAAAACACCTTCAACACTGCTGGATAGTGAAAAGTAGACTTGTAACCTTTATGCCACAAAACGTCTTCAACTGAATTAAATTGACATCGACATTGAATGACCTCTTGACTCAAATCAGGATTTTAAAAAACTCTGCTAATCTGAATCAATAACGGAATTTGTTGTCGTCTCGCATTTTGCACTGCTAGTCGAAGTATTGCTTCTCTGTCCAAATAATTCAAACATCGAATTATTACAGGTCTCGGTGGCTGACCAGGTAAAGGTATTCTTCTTAAAGCTCTATGAGCTCTTTCCAGTACCAAGCCTCCAGAAAAAAATTCTTGCCCTAGTACTTGTGGGATCCAGTCTTTAAAAAAACGAAGAGGACCTTGTCCTTCCATACCTTCTGGCAAACCAACAATTTTCACATTATTCCTTCTACTTTGATTCTCCAAGTAGTCTATTTTCCTCTCTAACTCCTTCTCATGTTCTCACAATTCTATAACTGATTTTTCAACCTTCAACACTTTTTCTGTGTTAGAAACCAATTGCTGTTTACATTCCAAAAAAGCAGACTGAAATTTTAAAAATCTTCACAAGATGCTTCCACACGTTTTTTAACTGTATTCAATTCTGAACTTATATTAGCATTCATTTGGGCCATCTCATTCAGTAAGGGTTGAATGACAACGTTTAACTGCATACATTGTAGCTCAGAAAAGCTCAGCCCTGCTTTCTCTGACATAGTGGCAGAACCAGGTAACTGCAGCTCCTGCTGCAACTCAACAAAAGGCATTTTAGAGGTTTTACTGTGGGTCTGGACTCACAGCAACGGCACCCCGACTTCCTCAGGGGGTCACCGCTGTTCTCCCCCTGCAGCTCGTTGTTTTTTTCGCAAAATCACGGAGGAAATCGAAATCGTCAGGTTGGAATGCTGCCTGAAGCATTTCAGACAATGGAGTCGTCTTCCTGCGTGCTCCCTCCGTTAAAAGGCTTCCAGAATCAGGATCCATTTCTTGGGAACACACTTCTTCTTCCAGAGAACGGGTAATTCCAGCGCCATCCTTCACTTGGTGAGTAGTAGACATTTTTTTTTCCAACTCCCACAGGCAGTCTTTGTGGTTTAGGCACTGAAGAAATTAAACCTGAGGCTGTAGCAAGTTGTTTAGGCCCCAAATCTTCAGTACTTAAAAAATGTAACTTCTTCTGCACTTGAGGTTTAATCTTTTTATCATTAATGGTCATAATAGTTCCTTAATACTTTAAACTAAAATTTAAGAAGTTTAAACTTGAAAACAAAGGGTTAAAAAACGGGTACTTAAAAGTCCGGCCAGAGAGGTCGAGATTATACGTCTAGACTCTACGCCATCTTGCCATGCCCCCGAGTTCCAAGTTTTTGAGAAGTACAGTGGTAGTGAAAGACAGAAGAAAATAATAAATGGGATGATTTGTTAGCATGTTAACAGGAAGTGGTAGAAGTACATGTAATAACAATAAAAGTTAATGTGGGCCCAGAAAGATAAAAAGCAGTTAAGTCAGAGATACCTTCATATATCCCATCACAACATTCACAAAACCTTCTTTCTTTCTGCCCTTCCCCCTCCCTTCATTAGGTGTATCTTCTAGTGCTTACAAACTGACTTCATTTCTTACAAGATGTCATTGGATCTTTCAATCATCAAAATTAGTTTCTCATCCATTTACTTGAAAATATTTTTCCTTCATTTCCACACCTCTTGGACTCAGTCTTGCTGAAATGAACAAAGTTATGGCATTTCTCATTAATCATGCCCTCTTGTATACATGCGGAAAGTTATCTTGGTTACATTAAGAATATGCTCCAGTTACCTTTTGCTTTCAGACCCAGATTTCTGAACCAGTGAAGTCCTTCTGCTTCAAGGACTTGTACTTTACATGCAATTGTTGGGAAGGGTAATCCAGAATTTGGACTCAAAGATGATGAAGAACTGTTGATACCTTTCGAAGACAGGATATACATTGGGGTAGCCTGCACATGGTGTTACAGGTACATCATCCTTTATCCAGATATCTAAAATCCGGAAAGCTCCAAAATCCGGCAAGTGGGGAGAGAGAAGGCAGCATGAGTCGGGGGGGGGGGGGGAGGGGGAGAGACAGCAATGCAAGTTGGGGGGGATGAGGGGGAGAGACCAGCAGCAGATCTCGGGCGGGTGAGAGACCCGCAGCCCGACTCGAGCGGGCAGGCGAGAGACCGGCAGTGTAACTCAGGCAGGCGGTGGGGGGGGGGGAGACATCAGCAACGTGAGTCAGGCAGGCGAGGGGGGGAAGACCGGCAGCGCAGGTTGGGCGGGCAGGTGCGGGAGACCGGCAGTGCGAGTCAGGCGGGCGAGGGGCGGAAGACGGTAGCATGACTGGAAAGGGGTGGGGGTGGGTACGGCAGCACAATTTGGGTGGGTTTAAATCTGGCTTTCAGAAATCTGGAAAAATCCAAAATTTGGAACACACTGTCCCCCAAGGGTTCCAGATAAAGAATTGTCTACCTGTATACCCATGCATTCAAAGGAGAATATTTGTCTTGTACCAGAGGCCCAAACATACTTGACCATTGCTACACATCCAGCATAGATGGCTGGATCTTAAACAATGATAAAGCAAAGGAAGGAGATTAAGAATCTAGTGGCATTATGTTAAGGTAACTATCTTCCCCTCAAAGTTAACAAAATGAAGGAGTTCTTTATTGGTTTCAGAAAACAGAGAGGAGCATATAATCCAGAACACTCTATATCAGTGGTCTTCAGATAGAGACAGTGAAGAGCTAGCTTCATGTTCTTAAGACTAACCAGCCTGTCTAACCATATTAATATTACAACCATGAATGTCATCCTCAGGCTTTACTTTCTTTAAAACCTGAGCAACTTCAACTGTCCCCAAGTTCTCTTGTCAACTTTTATAGGTGGACCATTGAAAGTATCCTGTCCAGATGCATCAGAATCTCGTATGGGAACTGATCTACTCAAGATTGCAAGAATCTGCAGAGAGTGGTAAACACAGCTCAGGACATCACAAAAACCAACCTCCAATCCATCATCTCCATCTATCATTCTGACTGTCTCACGAAAACTGCTAAAATATTAAATGACATGCAAACCCAGCCATATTATCTTTTCCACACCCCCCCCCCCCCCCCACCCCACCCCATCCTGCAGGTGGAAATCAATCCCACATACACATAACTTATGTTTTCTAAAGTTTCGGAGTGTTAGTAAATGAGTAACCAGTTTCTCAGGATGTGTAGTCATTGTTGTGCCTTCCTAAGAAAAATGAGGTGGTCAAGGCTATTGGCCACCATCCTGTCAACATTCCACAGGAGCTCGATCGAGAATGTCCTGACCAGCTGCATCATATTGTGTTATGGTTGCTGTAGAGCAGTGGTTTCAAAATTTTTCTTTCCATTCACATACCATCTTAAGTAATCCCTATGCCATAGGTGCTCTGTGATTAGTAAGTGATTATTTAAGATGGTATGTGATTGGAAAGAAAAAATTTGAAAACCACTGTTTTTAATCATGCCTAATTGACTTGTTATGTGCACAGTTTCATAACTCCAAAGGAAATGGGCCAATGACAATTTTTCTCAAGCAAAATATTTCAATAACAATTGGGTCTAGAGCAGTGGTTCTCAGCTTTTTTTTCCCCACTCACATACCACCTTAAATAATTCCCTGTGGATTGGAGGTTAATTCACAGGACCAAAAGAGAGGCAGAGAGGATCTCTGGGGTCTCCTTCCCCTATGGTTAGCCCCCCCCCACCCCGCCATTCAACGTGTTTTACTGGGATAATTGTCTGAAGAGGGCTCGCAAAATTGTTAACAACCCCTACTGCCCTGCACACACCATCTTCCAGCTTCTCCTATCGGAAAAGAGATACAGAAATATCAGAGCCAGAACCACCAGGCTCAGGAACAGCTTCCAACAGGTAGTGAGACTGCTGAGTGATTGAGGAACTGCTCTGAGACTCTATTATTTATTTAACAATATGTATTTATATGTGTACACTAAATAAATCACGTAAATATGTGTGCTATGTCTATGTATGCATTTGCATGTTTTTATACTGAGGACCAAAGAACACTGTTTCATCCTGTTGTAATAATAAACATGAACTTGTATTGATGTGGCTCGAGCAGTCGCCTTTCTGATCGTAGATCACCCCACACCCCCTGCCCCCCCACCCCCCCCAGCATATTGATGGTGGGAGACTGCAACATCAATTCCATTGAATATCAAGGTGCTCATGTTGGAATCTGTAGTCTGTTAGGCCAGAACTAGGCTCCTGTGCATTTTGGACTGTGCAAGTTTGTGAAGGTCTAGAAAGGCAATCTAGCTACTCACGATTGTTAATATTGTAGGTCATGGTAATATTTGTGCAGCATTGGGGGTGGGGGAAAATCAAGCTTTGTTTATAGTTAGAATTGTAACCATCTTTGCCAACTTCATTTACTTTTCAAAACATGAAGAACTGAATGATATTAGAGCAAACACACTGAAACATTTATTGGTGGAATGCTTAGATGCAGTCCACTATGGCTTAGAACTGACTGCTCAATGGATGTCATGAACTAGAACTGCTACTAACAAAGCATAAATTGCTATATTAAGTTTGCGATATTTCTGGCTTTCAAAAGACCAGAATATGATAGGGCTGCCTAATGTAATTCAAATAGTTCTTTGTGAAATATAAATGACATGAGGCAATCTCAACTGTCACAGTGGAAACTTCAAACATTTGAATTTGAATATGCCCCCCCCCCCCCCGCCCAGTGTAAACTTGGGTATGTAAAAGTTGATATACTTACATTGGCGACCTTTTGTAAAGAACAGCTTCTTTTATATTCTATTGGCAAATGAAAAATGGATGAAATTAAAGTCAACAGAAATGAAAAATCAAGAACAAAGTAAAGCAAATAGTGGAAATTCTACTCTTAATGGCAAATTCCATTGCCATGGTCTTTCTTTCTCTCTTTTGGCTTAATGTATGGACATTTGGTCCTACAGATTGGGAGTAGGAATCATCACCGTCTCTCAAGTAGGCTTCACCATTTAATGAAATCATGGCTAAGCATAACATCAATTCTGCATTCTCACTCACCCTAAGTAACCATTAATTCACCATTTATGACAATGTTAGTGGATACATAATTTAAATCCAGCATTGTTTACACGGGTATTATTTCATGCCAGCTCTTTCTTCATGTGCACTGAGCTATTTGATTAAAAAAAATGATAAATAAAAGAAACTGCACACACTATACCTGTTTTTCCCAGAAACTAACAGATGTTGATGTTAAGGTTTTTACAAATATTAGTGAGCTGACAGGATAGAGAGAGAGAGAGAGAGAGAGAGAGGCCTTTATCACTGATTCAAGGTGCAGGACTGAGGAGTCTGCTGTATGACCTAAGAGAATTAGGGGGGTGGGGCTTAACTGAAAGGAGATATGCCATGCAAATTTTATTTTTCCACATAGAGGGTGGTAGCTGCCGGGATAAAGATGGAACAGATGGAGTATCTTATATACACCAAGTGGATACCAAGTAAAAGCCGACGCCCCCCCCCCCACCCACAATTCTGCCCATCCAAGCAGCAGATGTCTCGGCCAGCCGCCCTCCGGAGCTCCCGACGCCCCGTCCGCCCGGTCATCCGAACTCCTGACTCTCACCATGGCCTAGGCCGCCCCACCCACCACAGCTTCCTGACTCGCTGACCACGTATCCTTGCCTAGGCCCCTGCTGCCCTCCCATCTGAGCTCCCGATGCCCTGACCGCAGAGACCGGTCACTGCCGACCCATCCGAGTTCCCGGCACCTTGAATAACGCAGGTACTTACCACAGTCAAAAGTAAAAAGTAAACATACGGTGCAAACATCATGGCCTGTTTCATGTTCAGTGTTATAATATCAATTAATTAGGAAATGCCTCCATGTATGGTGGGGGTAAATGTCTGGAAATTGCCTCATATTAAAAATGAAACTGGGTAAATCATGAATTTTAAAATTGAGGGGTGACAATCCTTCCTTAACAAATTGTTTCAGGGATGAAGAAGCAGGTCACAGACCAGTAAGAACTTGGTTCTAAATGTCTACTGTTACTTCTTTGCTCATTGAACTCTTAGCCTTATATACCTTTTGGCTTGCTAAATTCAGCTCTAATATATGGAAAGTTACTTACTGTCATCATAATAAATAATAAATTTGAACCACATGAAATAGCTTTTCTTAAATATTTGAGAAAACATGGATAAGTATTGTGAAAGGTTTAATTTTGAATTATTTGTTTAAAATTTTGTTTTGTTTCTTCTAAAAATGAGTTTTTTTGATAAATGTATTACATTTTATTTGGAAACCCTCTGAACCATTCACTTCCAGGCACCACAGATTCAGAGTGGGAGGGAAATAATCACCTACAAGGCACAGGGCACATGGCATTTTAAAGGATTTAATTAGCTTGGGAGGCTCTTTTATAGATTTAATCATTCCCTGCTGGGTTTATGTACTTCAGTTGAATGAAAGCAGCTTAAGGAAGAATTTGTCAGCCAGGACCATAAAGGAAATCTCCAACAGCTGCCCAATATCTTTGGGATTGCAGATGCTGAATCCAATGATGGGATTCCTTGCTCTCAGTGGGCTCAGGATTGGACAACCATGTGAATGTAAAATTGAAAAAAATATATCCAAATCATATTTTATCTAGAATACTGAATCCATTTTTGGTATGGTGCAACGTACATTGCAGCAATGGTTATGTTGCTGGATCATTAACCAGTGTTGATCTAGAGACGTGTGCTCAGAACTGTGAGAATTAAATTTAAGTTTTTTTTTCTTTGGCTTGGCTTCGTGGACGAAGATTTATGGAGGGGGTAAAAAGTCCACGTCAGCTGCAGGCTCGTTTGTGGCTGACAAGTCCGATGCGGGACAGGCAGACACGGTTGCAGCGGTTGCAGGGGAAAATTGGTTGGTTTGGGTTGGGTGTTGGGTTTTTCCTCCTTTGCCTTTTGTCAGTGAGGTGGGCTCTGCGGTCTTCTTCAAAGGAGGTTGCTGCCCGCCAAACTGTGAGGCGCCAAGATGCACGGTTTGAGGCGTTATCAGCCCACTGGCGGTGGTCAATGTGGCAGGCACCAAGAGATTTCTTTAGGCAGTCCTTGTACCTTTTCTTTGGTGCACCTCTGTCACGGTGGCCAGTGGAGAGCTCGCCATATAACACGATCTTGGGAAGGCGATGGTCCTCCATTCTGGAGGCGTGACCCATCCAGCGCAGCTGGATCTTCAGCAGCGTGGACTCGATGCTGTCGACCTCTCCCATCTCGAGTACTTCGACGTTAGGGATGAAAGCGCTCCAAATGGATGTTGAGGATGGAGCGGAGACAACGCTGGTGGAAGCGTTCTAGGAGCCGTAGGTGGTGCCGGTAGAGGACCCATGATTCGGAGCCGAACAGGAGTGTGGGTATGACAACGGCTCTGTATACGCTTATCTTTGTGAGGTTTTTCAGTTGGTTGTTTTTCCAGACTCTTTTGTGTAGTCTTCCAAAGGCGCTATTTGCCTTGGCGAGTCTGTTGTCTATCTCATTGTCGATCCTTGCATCTGATGAAATGGTGCAGCCGAGATAGGTAGCAAAGCAGCAGGTATGGATGGAATCCCCCCAGAGGTCTGGAAGGCTGGCAGCAAAACTCTGCATGCCAAACTGCATGAGTTTTTCAAGCTTTGTTGGGACCAAGGAAAACTGCCTCAGGATCTTCGTGATGCCACCATCATCACCCTGTACAAAAACAAAGGCGAGAAATCAGACTGCTCAAACTACAGGGGAATCACGTTGCTCTCCATTGCAGGCAAAATCTTCGCTAGGATTCTACTAAATAGAATAATACCTAGTGTCGCCGAGAATATCCTCCCAGAATCACAGTGCGGCTTTCGCGCAAACAGAGGAACTACTGACATGGTCTTTGCCCTCAGACAGCTCCAAGAAAAGTGCAGAGAACAAAACAAAGGACTCTACATCACCTTTGTTGACCTCACCAAAGCCTTCGACACCGTGAGCAGGAAAGGGCTTTGGCAAATACTAGAGCGCATCGGATGTCCCCCAAAGTTCCTCAACATGATTATCCAACTGCACGAAAACCAACAAGGTCGGGTCAGATACAGCAATGAGCTCTCTGAACCCTTCTCCATTAACAATGGCGTGAAGCAAGGCTGTGTTCTCGCACCAACCCTCTTTTCAATCTTCTTCAGCATGATGCTGAACCAAGCCATGAAAGACCCCAACAATGAAGTCGCTGTTTACATCCGGTACCGCACGGATGGCAGTCTCTTCAATCTGAGGCGCCTGCAAGCTCACACCAAGACACAAGAGAAACTTGTCCGTGAACTACTCTTTGCAGACAATGCCGCTTTAGTTGCCCATTCAGAGCCAGCTCTTCAGCGCTTGACGTCCTGCTTTGCGGAAACTGCCAAAACGTTTGGCCTGGAAGTCAGCCTGAAGAAAACTGAGGTCCTCCATCAGCCAGCTCCCCACCATGACTACCAGCACCCCCACATCTCCATCGGGCACACAAAACTCAAAACGGTCAACCAGATTTAAGTATTTAAATAAAGCTGAAATTGAAAAAAAAAACATAGCTCATGTTGGCAAAGATGACTGTGAATCAGATTGCCTTAAAATGCTGTTTTTACCTCGGCTCCCATCAATGTTGATGACTCTCAATATCCTCTCAGTTCAGAGCAATTAGCAGGGGGCATTAACTGCCTGCTTCAACTTGTCCACATATCATGATGAAGAAACAAAACGTACAGTAAAAATCTTGGTATTCAGCACCTATATGGATAGGTAAATGCTGGATAAGATTATGCCTAACCTACATTAAGAATAAACCATTTAAAAAACAAAAATGCAGTACTTCACTGGCATGAATATATAAACCTTTAACCATTTTACTTTATTTTCAGTCTGTTACAAGCCCAAAGGATCCCAAAACCCAGCAGCAATAGATATTCCCCATGATAAAGGGTTACTTAAACAAAAGTTGCTTTTAATTATCTTTAAACATGAAAACAGAATCAAAGTTTAACTTATCAGTATTAACTTAACTAACCTAACTTAACCCCTTCTAATTCTAAGCACACGTGTATGTAATATGTGTGTAAATATAAGAAACTTCTTTGGTTCACAGTCCAATCTCACTTCTCATTCTTCCAAGTTCTCTGGTTGCAGGCAATTCTTATACTATGCACAGAATTTGACATGTATAAAGTTCACCAGGCTTTGGTGCTTGAAAGATAAATGTTTACTACTCAGGAAGGGGTTCTTATAGGGTTTGCAGAGAGAGAGAGATTTGTTGTTCCAGGATTTCCACAACTGAGGTACCACCATTAGTCACCTCAATGTCTTGCTGATGAAACTTGCCCCATCAGGGTTCTCCAGATGATAACCTCTTTCTTTCAGTCTACCACAGAGTTCCTTTCTGTTCCGCATATTCCAAGAGAAACATCAGACAGATTGCACTTCCAGCCATCCGCCACTCTGGAGCTTCTGCTTCAGTTCCAATAAGCTTCTTCTGGTTTGTTACAGCTTTCTGTGTCACACACAGTGAAAGACTTCTCTCTTTCTCTCTCACTCTCTCTCTCTCTCTCTCTCTCTCTCTCTCTCTCTCTCTCTCTCTCTCTCTCTCTCTCTCTCCATAGTATTCTCCATAACTTCTGTAAAGTCTCTGTCAATAGCAATTCTCCAGTATTTCAAATAACATCTGTTTTAAAGTGTGTGTATGTACGTAACCTTCTCTAATTTTCCCCATTTATCTCCGAAAACATTCCTGAATATTCCATCACGACTCACATTCTTTGAAAACATTTAACCATTCTGCATCCTCAGGTTCCTCCCACTCCACAGACCCCACCCGAAAAACAAATAATAACATTGTAGATAATTAACCCTCCCTTCCCCCAAGTTTACAAATAAAGCTTCTGACCAAGGTGATTTTTATTAAACAGAGATAAGGAGACACTCTAAGAGAATCACCCTAATGGCGTGCAACATCAACCAGTTCTTCATCCTCGGTGATGCCATTGCTGTTTCATTCATCTTTATTTAAACAGCTGCTGTCAGCAAAGCACGAGCAAGGCACTCCACTGGCTGAATATTTGTTCCCATCACCAAAGGTTTATATGCTATTTTTAAAAATATTTTATTTAAAATCAACACATATAAACAAATAAAAAGCATATATCACATTGTTACAATTGATTAAATACATTTTGATTTATATAAAAAGAAACAAAAGGAAAAAAAGAAAAGCTATAAAATAAAAAAACCCCTACCTATCCCCTACTAAAAACTACAAACAAACTAAGTTACTAAAATATTATAATAAACATAGATATATATTAAATTGGATGGCTTTAGGAAACACTCAAAGATCCCAAAAAAATTTCACAAAAGAAATTAATTTAAGGGAAGGCTTCACTGGTCCAGAGGATTTAAAGGAATCATTTATAAATTCAAACCTCATGTTCGAGCATACATGCTCCAAATCTATAAAAATATAGAATATTTACCTCTCAAAATATACATAATTTTTTCTAATGGAATACAAATTTGAATCTCTGTTTGTCATCTTCCTAATTTAAAGAGACATCTGATCTCCAAGAAACAGCAATACGTTTCCTTGCTATCACCAGAGCTAATTTAACAAATTTCAATTGAAAATCTGATAAATGTAATTTAGGAGTTATATTTTCAAAATTCCCTATCAAAAATAACTCAGGATTCAATGGAAAAACAACACCTATAACCTGTTGCAACAAACCTTTTGTGAATGTGTTACTTCAGAGAACATTTACTTTTACAATTTTAAATTGATGTATTTTTTTAGCTATTATTTTATTCTCATTTTAAGTTTTTTAAAATTTATTGCTGGTTTTACTGTATAATCATTATTAAGTGCAATTCCCATAAGAATTCTCCTGACCTCTGATAAGTTATATTGGAAGATGTTCAGAATTAGCAACTCTGAGATGTAGCAGATGTAGCAAATGGTGGGTGGGTCGAGGTGAGGAGGGATTGATAGAGCCAGGTGGGGAGGGAAGGATTGAGATGATGACAGAGGTTGGGAGGTGATAAATGGAGACAATAAAAGGCTTCAGATTATGGAATCTGATTAAAGATGATGGTTTCTACTGTTCTCTAACTCATCAATCCCATACTTGTGAAGCACCTTCCTTTTTCCATCAGATTTCATAACCTGCAGCCTTTTGTTGTCTGTTTATCACCTTCTGGACCTTGTTGATATCTCTACCCATCCTTCCCCTACTTGACCTCTTTTCCACACCTGGATCCACCTTGCCAATCCTGCCTCACCCCACCCTTCACCTCCTTGTGCTGGTGATCTCGTCTTTCCCCTCTCAGCTCTGATGGCTTAGTGGTTAGAACACTGGTCTTGGAAACCAGGGAGCATGAGTTTGTTCCTTGCTGGGGCCTCATTTCTGTGAGGGGTGCTGTTCAAAGTGGTGACTTTCTGTCTTCCTTGCAGTAGACAAAGTTAAATAATTTCTAAATGTAGCATTAAGTGACAATAATGGAACCTTGACTGGAATCTTTACCTTCAGCCTTCAGTCCTGATCCAGAGTCTTGCCCCAACACATCAATGGTTTCTTTCTCTATACAGATGCTGCCCGACTCACTTAATTCCTCCAGCTCATTGTTTTTCTTTGGCTTTGAAAGAGCTATCTGCTTACATCTATTCCCTAGTGGCCTCCTTGTTCTTCTTACTCAAGTATACAGGATATCCAATTCTCTTTGCTTTCATCGAATTTTGTCAACTTATTAGGAATTCACACAAGAAATCCAACAAGAATATGAAAGATAAAATAAAGAAAGAGGTAGGAATGGATGGTATAGCGGTTAGTACAATGCCTTCATAGCACCACTGATTAGGACTGGGGTTCGAAACCCACACTGTCTGGAAGGAGTGTGCACATTCTCCCCATGTCTGCATGGGTTTTCCCCGGGATCTCTGGTTTCCTCCCCCGGTGTAATTTGGCGGCATGGACTCATGGGCTGAAATGGCCCGTTACTGTACTGTATGTTTATATTTTTATTTAATGAGGGAAATACAGCAATTATTTTTTTTTTTTAATTCATTCAAGGGATGTGACTTGAGTTAGCCCATCTCTAATTGCCCTTGAGAAGGTGGTAGTGAGCTGCCTTCTTGAACTGCTATATTCCTTGAAGTATATGTAGGCCCACAACATGGGTAGAGAGAGGATTCTAGGATTTTGACCCAGCTAAGGTGAAGAAGCAGCAAAATAATTCCAAGTCTGAACAGTGTGTGGCTTGAAGGGAAAGTTGCCAGTGCTGATAATCCCTTTCTTTTGCCACCTTTCTGCTTTTATCTGGTAGAAGTTGCAGTCTAAGGAGACAGGGTCAATTTCTGCAGGGTGAATGGTTGTGAATGGAGTATCTATTAACCGGCCTGCTTTTTTCTTGTATGATGTCAATCGTGAGTGTTGTTGAAGCTGCACTCATCCAAACATGGAGCAAACCATTACACTCTTGAGGCATGTAGATGGTGGACTAGCTTTGAGGAGTTTGTTGCTGCAGGAGCTCAGAATCAGATTCAGAAATTATTGTCGTGAACATATCACAAAATTATTTGGTTTCGTTAGAGGAGCAAAATTGCGATAAATTACATTTAAAAATAAATCCATGCAAAAGAAGAGAAAGTGGGGGAATGTCTGTGGTTCATCGTCCATTCAGAAATCTGATGGCACAAGGGAAGAAGCTGTATTGTACCATTGGATGTTTGTCTTCAGGCTCCTGTACTTCCTCCTGACGGTAGCAGTGAGAAGAGGGCATGGCCTGGGTAGTGAAGGTCTTTGAGGATAGAGGCTGTTTTCCTGTTACACCATTTCTTGTGGATGTCCCTAATGGAGTGAAAACTGATGGTGCTGGCTGAATCACAAGTCTCTGTGAACTTTTACTTTCCTGTGCATTGGTGCCTCCAGACCAGACAATGATGTAACCTGTCAGAACACCCTCCACGGTACACCTGTAGAAATTTGCAAGAGTCGTTGATGACATACCAAATCTTCTCAAACTCCTCAGAAGGTATAGCCAGTGGCAAACCTTCATGATTAAATCAACATGGAGGCCCCAGGACAGATCTTCAGAGATGTTGACATCAAGACCTTGAAGTTCTTTATTTTGAACATTTTATTTTTTCAAAAATGTACATGTTAACATTTTAAATATAAAATAAATTATTTTTTTCTTATAAACACAACAAGCAAAAACAAAAACCCTCCCTCCCTCCCACCCTTCCCTGCCTCCACACATACAGATCCATTCACTGTCAGAGCTTACTATATTTTACAATTGGGGAAATTATGTTTTTGTATATATATATTACCTTTATGACCTTTTTTTTCTTTTTTATTACTGTATCTGGGCCCCTATGTGCTCCAGATATGGCTGCCAGACCTTTATAGTGTCATATTTATTCTTTAAGTTACACGTGATTTTTTTTCCCATAGGTATACAGCTGTTAATTTCTGCAGTCCATCGTGCTATAAGTAGAGGGGAGTCAGACTTCCAAGTAATCGCGATACATTTTTTCCCTACCACCAGTGCTATCTTTATAAATGAGATTTGATATTTGATCAATTTGTTGCTCATTTTCATGAAATTACCATGTAGATATAGCTCCGGGGCACCTGTAATGGCCACTCCTGTTATCTTGGTTAATTTTGGTGAGATTTCTTGCCAAAATGGCCTCACTTTCACGCACGACCACGTGGCATGTAGAAAAGTTCCTGTCTCAGTCCTACATCTGAAACACATCTCTGAAATTTTGGCTTTTGATCTGAATAACTTTCATGGGTTAAGATATAACTGGTGTAAAAAAAATTAACTTTAGTGTCTTATCCATACCATTTTTTAAACAGATAAAACCATAACCATAAAATCTTTCTAATTTTTAAAATACTGTTGTAACATTTCACTTTTACGAGACATTTCCAGCATGCACATTTCCCTTTTAAGAAAGACACACACATTCCTAGCTCTGATGGTGATGTTGGGAATAGTACCCGGAAGCCCGGGAAAAAAGCCTGCAAATTCTTCCAAAGAAGATGAAACCCTCCCTTTAGCGCCATCTTTTAAAACCACTCCTCTCCTGGTGTCATCTCCCCCCCCCCCCACCCAAGTCAAGTGAGTGTTCCCACCTTGCTGCTTTCTTTACCACCTTTCTGTCTTTTTAGAGCTCTCTGTATAAACCACAATGGTTTTTATTTTATCAGTGAAAATAAGATGGTTCAGTACTACTAAAAAGAAAAAGATATGTCTTTCAGTTGGTCCCTTTTTGAAATGGTCTTTTCAGCCCTTTAACATTTTCATAACTTTCTTAAAAATTCTTCCACTTCTTTATTCTTGAAAATTCATTGATTACCTTCTGAGTTGTCCACCCTCAGTGTTGCTGGATAAATCATTAAATATTTAAATTTTTTCCATTGCATTTGACTCTTTCCCTCATCAAATTCCTTTCTTTGTTTGACCAAGGCAGGGCTGAAGTCCTGGAAAAACATCACTTTCGCATGGTCCACCCCTAATGGGCCATTATTCTTTTTTTTTGAATATTCATAGGCTGCTCCCAAGATCACACCTCTCTCCTGGTATCTTAAAAGTCTTATCAGGACTGGTTGTGGTTGCTGTTCGCTGGTTCTTCTGGGTCCAAGGGTCCGATGAGCCCTTTCAATTTGTAGCTTTGCATTTAATTTGTCATATCCCAGCATTTGTGGGATCCATGTTTCAAAGAAACTCATTGCATCTTTTCCTCTATTCCTTCTCTCAGTCCAATAACTCTTACATTGTTACATCTGCTGAAATCCTCCATATGATCCATCAATCCTTTTTTCCTGAGTCCTATGTTTTTGCTTTTTCTTTCAGAGTGCCTTTATCCTGTCTTTTGTTTTGTTCAGCTCAGCCTCCAAACGAGTCTTCCAAGACTTCTTTAATTTCCGTTATCTTTTCCGATATGTCTCTCAGCGTTGAACGAGTGCATAAATTTTCCATCTTATCAGGATGTTGGCTGCATCTTGGGCTGACCCCCCCCCCCAGCTCTGCTGGGTTCAGCTGGTCCCAAGGCCCCTCCTGAGTCGCTCCTCATCAGGCTTACACTCGATGTTCCTTGCTGAGCTGATGCTTTTCCAGTTTTTTTCTTTTGGTTGCCTTGTTCATTTGGCACCAGCTTTATCCATTTTTGACACTAAAATTCTGGTTTTGAGCTTCCTAACTGTCTTTTTAATACTTTCTGTGGAGAGCTCTGTCGGACTCTGGCTTTACCTTACTCTTAATTTAGTCTATGTGTAGTCTGAGTCCAGCGTGTTCTTTGAATGAAGTGATAGGAGAAGGTATTCGGTTCAACAGTCAATTTATTACACAGCACAAGAATAAAACTTAACAGAGCTCTGGGTCAATCGTTAGTTCATAGGTCACCTGCACAGTGAGCTACTCCCCAAGACTGACCCCTATTGTCCAGTTGGCTCAGTTTATATAGATCAACCTTATCATACAGAACAAAAGTTGTCTTCCTTTGCTAGATCTTTTTGCATAAGGGTTATCACAAGTCATCTCCTGTTTTGCAGATATCTGGGGTGTAGCGCTCCCATCTTAATTCTCCAGGCCAGACTATCCTGTTGTGTTGATCAGAAATTAATTCATCCCCAGATATTTCTAATCACCATTCTGTTTCTGTCTGGCCAATTTCTGCTGTTCTCTTTAACACATCCTCCTGCCTTAATCTTCCTCCTAGACTGGTTTTCCGTCCCCTTTGTTTCTTACAGGATACTCTTTGTTCTGGTCTGGCCTGTGTCTCCTATGCTACTCACCACCTCCTTCAGTTTGAGCATTCTTCCTAAATCGTTTTATGCATTTCCTCTCCCTGTATTTTGGGAACAGACAATTTTGCTCAGCCAACTTTGCTCCATGCTGTGATTGCCACTTAATCACATTCCTCTTTTCCCCTGAACCATGCAGTAAATATAAACTTATTAATTAATCATTTATTTCATAATGTTTTAACCCCTAGATTCCAACAGCTCCTTCAAAGCACGCCTGCTCACGTCCTTAGCATGGCCTCGTCCCCCAAGACTTTGAAGTTCTTAACACTTTGCACTGTTGACCCCTTGATGAGGACTGGATCGTGGTCTCCTGATTTCTCCCCCCTGAAGTCCACAATGTTCCTTAGTTTTGCGAACCTTGTTGTGATGCCACTCAACCAGCTGATCAATTTCACTCATGTACGCTCCTTCGTCGCCGTCTGCGATCCTGCCGTCGACCGTCCTGTCATTAGCAAATTTGCAGATGGCATTTGAATTGCACCTCGTCGCACAGTCATGGGTGTGGAAGGAGTGGAGCAGTGGGCTAAGTTAAGATGTGACCGTGTTGATTGTCAGTGAAGGAGAAACCTTGTCTCTGCTTCATACTGACTGGCCTTCTGATGAGGAAGTCAAGGATCCAGTTGCAGAGGGAGGTGCAAACTTATTGAAAGCTGAGCCTCTGACTTGCTCTTGTAGCAACATTATTTATTTGGCTGCTTATTTGGCATTATTTATTTGTTCAGCTTCTGGTCAAATCATTACCCCCAGAGTAAAGTCAATCGTAAACAACAAAGTGGTAAAGTGATAATAACTAAATAATTTATTTTGTGATGATTTGTTGTGGGATAACCGCTAGAAGTCAACGGGAAAAACTTCAAAATGCAGATGCAAGAAACTGCAACAAAAAACAAACTGATGAAGGAACTGCAGAGGGATAAGAGTGATCGATATTTCAGTCAAGACCTTGCATCAGAGGTAGAGAGATGGGGCAAGAGCCAGCAAGTGATAGTTAGAGCCAGGTTAGGAGGTGGGGTTGGTGGGCAGATAAAGCCAGGTGGGAGACAGAAGAGGGCAGAAAGCAATGGAAGCTGTGAGGAGGCATGGAGACAAGAAAGGGCTGCATCTTATGGAATCTGATAAGAAAGGAAGGCAATCTGGATCCCTTTCCCACCACAGGTGTGGCTAGACCCAATGAGTTCCTTTAGCAGATTTTTCTTTAAAATGGCATCTGTTTGGTTGGAAAGCTTCAGGACATGTGCAAAATCTGGCACTTTGCACAATGCACCACTCCCTCAGTCCTGGAGTAACAGCCTGCGAAAATACAGCAAAATCCCCTTCATTTGACCCCTATGGGGATTGCAGATGCTGAAGATGTGAATTTTCCGGTTGATTGAGATTCACTCTTCCAATGCTTAATGAATATATCTGCATTAAAGTAATTTGTAAAAAAAAAAATAAGAATCCAAATTTACTGTCATGAACAAGTCATGAAACTCAGTGTTTTGTGGCAGCGTCATAGAGCAAACATTCATATTATGAACCATCTTACAACGATAATATATAAAAAAAACTAAGAGTGCATGAAAAGTGAAGCGGTGTCTTTGATTCTTTGATCATTCAGGAATCTGACGGCAGTGGGGTAGAAGCTGTCCTTGTGCTGTTGAGTGCCTGTCTTTAGGCTCCTGTACCTCCTTCCTGATGGTAGTGGAGTGAAGAGGGCGTAGCCTGCGTGGTGGGGGTCTTTGAGGATGGAGGGTGCTTTTTTAAGGTGTCGCCTCTTGTAGATGTCCTCAATGGAGTGAAGTCTGGTGCCTGTGATGTCACAGGCTGAGTTAACAACTCTCTGGAGTTTTTTATTGTCCTGAGAGTTGGCACCTCCATACCAGACAGTGATGCAACTGGCCAGAATACTCTCCACAGTACACCCGTAGAAGTTTTCAAGAGTCTTTGGTAACATACCGAATCTCCTCAAGTACCTCACAAGGTATAGTCACTGGTCAGCCTTCTTCATGAATGCATCAACATGGAGGTTCCAGGACAAATCATTGGAGATGTTGACACCCAGGAATTTGAAGTTCATGACCCTCTCCACTACTGAACCCTCAGTGAGGACTGGGTTATGTTCCCCTGACTCCCTCCTGAAGTCCACAATCATCTCCTTGGTTTTGCTAATGTTGAGCACAAGGTTGTTGATGTAACTCCACTCAAAGAGCTGATCGATCTCCCTCCTGTATGCTCCCTCATTGCTGTTTGTGATTCTGTCAGTATTGTAGTTTTTACATATTGGGAAATCGAGTTCAACAGTTAAAGACAAAGGGGGAGTGCAGTGAGTCAGAGTGGTAAGGGTTTGGCTCAACAGGCTTCGGCAAGAACAGGTAAGAATAGTCAGAGTTGAAGTCAAAGGGCTATCCTATTGAGGGAACACAAACGATTCATCAGGTAGGTACAGGTAAGGGCAGTTTTTTTAATATTGTGGTCGGTGTGCTGTGCAGCGAGTTGAACCAACCAACTGGCTTTACTGGAAATCTCTGAGAGCTTATCAGCACCACTCCCATGATCCTTGTTGGCCCCTCCCACTGGGACCATTGTGAGCCCAGTGCAAGCCTGCCCCTCTGTGGCCCAATTCGTTTGTGGATCAATGCAGCTTGCTACAATATCATATATTTTGTTTATCTAGTCATAGACTGTGGGAATGTTAGCCAAGACAGGCAAATGCTCCTCTTGCAAAATGTTAGCCATCAAAGAGGCCAACAGTATCCCTGATGACTTCATCTGTGAGAAATGCATCCAGCAGCAGCTCCTGTAAAGCTGAGTTAATGAATTAGAGTTGGAGATTGATGAAGTCTGGATCATTCAGGAAGCAGAGGGGGCACTATCAACACCTAGGAGGCAGGAGGAAGGTAGATGGTTGGCAGTCAGGAGAGGAAAAGGGAACAGGCAGGCAGTGCAGGGCACCACTGTGGCCATACTCTTCAATAGCAAGTATACCATTTAGGATACTGTTGGGGGGAAGCTACTAGGGACAAGCCATAGAAATCAGGTGTTTGGCATAGAGTTTGGTCCTGTGGCTTAGAGGGGAAGGGAGGGGAAGATAGGGAATTTCATAGTTAGGGGGACAGATAAAAAGTTCTGTGGAAGAGATTGAGTATCCGATGGTAGGTTGCTCCCTGGTACCAGGGTCTGAGATATCTCAGATTGAGTTCACGGCATTCTCAGGAGGGAGGGTGAGCAGCCATATATCATGGTCCATATAGGGACCAATGACATGAGTAGAAAGAATGAAGAGGTCCTGCAATGAGAGTTCAGGGAGTTTTGAGCTAGATTGAAGGATAGGACCTCCAGGGTAATGATCTCAGGATTCCACATACTAGTGAGGTTAGAAATATGAGGATAATGAAGCTTAACATATGGCTAAAGACAAAGTGTAGGAGGGAGGGCTTCATGTTTCAAGATCATTGGGCTATCTTCCAGGGAATCTTTGACTTGTTCCAGTGGGACTAAAATGGGACACCTACACTCTGTCAGAGGTGATCTATTAAAATAACATGGTCCTCCAAATCAAACACAGCACTAAGGTCAAGGAGAAATAGAATGGCAGAGTGCCCTGAGCCAGTGACGAGGAGCAGGTCATTGTATACACATAGTAAGGCCGACTCTGTGCTATGGTGGTCCTTATAACCTGAATGGAATTTTAAGGATATATTGTTTTGGTGTGTGTAGGGCAACATTTGGCTAAGAAGAACTTTTTCAAGGACCTTTGACAGGAATGGAAGTTTAGAAACAGGTCTGTAATTTTTGGGCATGGAAGGGTCTAGGCTGGGTTTTTTCAGGAGGGGCTGGACCATTGTATCTTTGTAATAAAACAGAATTCCATTTAAATACAAACTTATGTGGACAAGGTTCCAGTATACCAGTCAATTCTACCCTGGCCCAAATTGGAACAGTCCCGGTGGCCAAGCAAATATTAATAATAGAGAGGATGTTAGGATCGACCATATTAAAAATATCCCTCAGGAGGGGAGTAGGGATAATGTTGAGAGGGCCCGTTGTCGGCTTCATGGCAGATACAATCTTTAAAAAGAGGAGCAAGTGCTTAAAGCAAATAAGAGTGGATAAATCCCCAGGGCATGAAAAGATATACCCTTGGACCTTGAGGGAGGCTAGGGTAGAAATTACAAGGGCTCTGGCAGAAATATTTAAAATGTCCTTAGCTACGTGTGTGGTGCCAGAGGGTAGCTCATGTTGTTCCATTGTTTAAAAAAAAGGCTCCAAAAGTAACTCTGGAAATTATAGGCCCATGAGCCTGACAGCAGTACTGATACTCTCCGACTTACGACCTTAATTAGGACAAAAAGATTGGTTGTCTCTTGAAATGGACGCAAGTCAGAATTTTGCTTGTGTGCATGGAGTACCAAATTCTTAAAGGAACTTTTTAATCGAATCTTTTTTTCATCGTAACTTTGACGATAACAACTTAAAGCTTCCCGAATTTGTCAATCGACCTTGGCAAATCTTTCCATATTCTGCTCCATGCTTACCTTGTGATTCGGCATCCCGGGGTCTGGATGCTGGACATCTTGATTCCTGTGAGCATGGTTGGTGCATGCGCTATGGTTTACATATTGGAGTTCGGTTGGCGCATGCACGAGAGTTAAGCGCTCTAATAATATTGAATTCATGCTTTTAACTCTTGAACCCACTGAATCCACTGCGCATGCGCCAACTAAAGATTCATGTGTGAGCACAGAAATAAAGATGGCCGCGCTAGCCTATGGACCCCAGGATGCAGATGTGCATTTTTGCTTTTACATGTCCTATATCCCAGTTATAGTTCTTCAACTGCAACATAAAACATTTAAATTTTATATTTTTTCTTTATATTAAAAAAAAACTTTGGCCATATGTGCAGATGGACATAAGTCGCATAGGTCGCAAGACAGGGATTACCTGTAGGAGGTAAATTATTTGAAGGTGTTCTAAGTGATACAATTATTTGGATAGCCACGGAGTGATCAGGGATAGTCAACATGGCTTTGTGTGCGGTAGGTTGTGTTTAACCAATTTTATAGAGTTTTTCAAGGAGGTTATCAGGAAAGTTGATGAAGGAAAGGCTGTAGATGTTGTGTACATGGACTTTAGTAAAGCCTTCGACAAGGTCCCACATGGAAGGTGAGTCAGGAAGGTTCCAATGTTAGGTATTCATGGTGAAGTAATGAGATAATGGCTGGCGGGAGAAGCCAGAGAGTAGTGGTGGATGATTATTTCTCTGGAGGTCTATGACACTCATAGTTGTGCACCTCAGGGGATCGGTGCTGGAACCATTGTTTTTTTTAAATTTTATTTAATTGTTTGCATCATTACAGGAAAAAATTAATCAAATATTAATCAAAGATCCATAGCTAATGATACAAAAAAGATACTTTTATTTTTTTCTCCTCATCTCCCCCACCCAAGCAAAGGAAAGAAAGGAAACACCTACCATTTAATATACAATAATATTAGCATAGACAATCATTAATGGTTATTAAAAATACTAATTAAGAGGAGTGGATAAGGTAGAAGAGGTGGACAGAAAATTATTCATAAAATCCAAATACTATAAAATTTTTAAACTTGATTTCTTAAACGATACGTAATTTTTCCAAAGGTTTCACATCTCATTATACCATCTACTTAATAACACTTCTCCATCATCTTGCCATGATATCGCTATGCATTTCTTTGCAGTTGCTATTGCAATATTAAAAAAAAAAATTCTTGGTATTTGTCCAATTTCAATGTTATATCCTTGCTGGAACCATTGTTGTTTGTCATCTATATTAATGATCTGGATGATAATGTAGTAAATTGGATCAGCAAGTTTCGAGATGACACCAAGATTGGACGTGGTGTGGACAGTGAAGAAGGTTTTCAAAGCTTGTAGAGACGGAGTAAATATAGATAGGCTTTTTTTCCACTGAGGGTAGGTGAGATAGAAACCAGAGGATGTGAATTAAGAGTGAAAGGGCAATGTTTAGGGGGGGATGTCTTCACATAGAGAAGGGTGGGGGGTGGAATCAGCTTCTGACTGAAGTGGTGAATGAGGACTCAATTTTAACATTTAATTAATTTTTTTTGAGGGTCCAACGTGATGGGTGGCGAGAGAATTTAAGAGGAATTTGGACAGGAATATAGATAGGAGAGGTATGGAGAGCTAAGGACTGGGTGCAGGTCAGAGGGATTAGACAAAAAAAAATGATTTGGCATGGACTAGAGGGGTCAAGGAATCTTTGTGGTGATATGTAATTACACCACTAGGTCACCAGGGGTCATCCCAGTGACCTTGTATATAAAGCAGTCCAGAGCTACAGTCCAGCCTTCCAGGTTTGTCTTGCAGAGAGACAAGACCTCTTAGTGTACATATTAGTTTATTAAAGCTGTCTTATACTCGCACTGCTGGTGTGGTTATTGTCAGTACAGTCTTATTTCAATAATGCAATGTTTTAAGTTCCTATGATTCAATGAAGTTCACTTTTAATCAAGTAATTCCCCTCATTCAAAATTTAAATTCGAGCCCCAGACGCTGGTGCTGTACAAGTGTTGTGCTGGCCACTATGCTAACCATGCTGTCCTCATAATTTACTCTCTCCCCCAAGTTTACAGATTAAGCCTTACTAATATACCCAATACTAATAAAGATATTAATATTTGGGGAGAATTTATAAGATTTAGAGTAGGTCACATACATCTTATTTGGAAGACTGAAGAATTCACATTGCAGGATCTCTGGAGAATGTAATCACCTTTCACAAGTAGATGTTAATTGAACTAAGGTCATAAAATGCTTGTCTATTGTCTTACTGGAGTCATGCTGCCTATCAGTACCCTTTCTACAAAGTGCTCATAGAAAGGTCACTCCTGGACTTTGTTTATCTAACAACAGATGGGAGCAGAAGAAAGAACTCCTGTTGTTTTGCTCAAGAAGGTGGGGAGTTTGCAATGTCTTTGGAGTTTCAGTTGGAAGAGAGAGAGTTGAGTTAACAGCTCAGTCAGTCAGTGTGTGGGACACTGACAGTAACTGAAAAGTGCAATCCAGGGAAAACTCTTTGAAACTGATGAAAGCAAGTTCCAGAGCAGTAGATGGCTGGAAGTGCTATCTGTCTGATGTTTCTCTTGAAATAGAGGAAGGAATAGAACTCTGTGGTAGCAGAGGTTACCATCTAGAAGACCCTGATGGGGCAAGTTTCATCAGCGAGACCCTGAGGTGACTAGTGGTCGTACCTCAGTTGTGGAAATCCTGGAGCAACAAATATCTCTCTCTGCAAACCCTACAAGAATCTTCCTGAGAGGTAAACATTTACCTTTCAAGCACCAAGCCTGGTGAACTTTATACATATTAAATTCTGTGCACAGTATGGTGATTGCCTGCAACCAGAGAAGTTGGAAGAAGGAGAAGTGAGATTGAACTGTGAACCAAAGAAGTTTTCTTGAATTTACACACACATGTACTTAGAATTAGAAGGGGATTAATTTGGGTTAGTTGTTAATGCTTGATTCTATTTTCATGTTTGAAGTTGATTAAAAATTACTTTTGTCTTGGTGAATGGGTTTTGCGGTCCTTTGGGCTCGTAACAATATAGCCTCTTACAAGGCAGGGATAGGGAGACACTTTGGGAGAGTCACCCCAGCAGCGAGCGGCATTGACTGGCTCTTCATCGTGGTGTCTTGGTCAGACTCTCAGCGCAACCTGACTCATCTCCATGCAAGTGTTCTGTCAGGCCCTCAGCGCACCTTCCCCGCACTGACAACCCGACTCACCTCCACACCAGTGTCCCCTTCAGGCACTCAGAGCGCCTTCCTTTAAATTTGAACCCATGTCACTGATGCGTTGTGCTAATTGCTACAGTTCTGTGCTACCTTACTAATACACCTAATACTAATAAAGATAAAGAGTCTTACCAGGCAGGAATAGGGAGACACTTAGGGACATACGCCCAAGCGGCACTGCCATTTTATTCAAACACAAACTTATTGAAACTTTATTCAAACACTGCTGTGGATGGGCACGACCGCAGCACCCTGCTGTCTGAATGTTTGCTCCCATGGGGTTGTGGTGCTGTTTTGGAGAACATTTACTTTTGCAATTTTAAACTTTTATTTAATATTTTATTTATTTTTATTTGTTTTTTTTTATATTTATTTTCTTATATTTCTACTTAATTAATTATTAAATAATGTAGATTTTACTCTATGTGGTAAAATCTATCCAGATAGTTTTGGTCAGTTTAGTAGTAGGAGAAGTTTGAAACTCAACTGGCCATGGAATTACATCAGCAGACTTCCCATCCCAACACTGATACAATAATAAACACAACCCTGTGGAGTGCCAAAGGCTTACCTAGGATAGGAATGTGACTGCTAAGACCAGCATGTATTTCTCACTACCAAATGTGGCAGATGGGATTGCAAAGCTGGAAGCTAATTCATTATAATGCACAAGACAACCTCTCAGAGCCCCCATTAAATATCCTATTGGAGGAGTCCGTGGGAGTAGATACTGAACCATCGTATAGATTAGGCAATGTGAAACACTTGCTGAGAAACTCAGCTCCCTCAGTCCCTGGTCTTGGTTGACCTCGTATTAGTTCTAAGAGTGAGCTCAACTGCAAACATTTCATCTGAAAAAAATTTATAAACAGCTCCAGACAGCCAGAGAAACCATTGTTTTCCAATTGCCCTCAAAATATACCCATTTAAAGGCTTAAATCTTGCATCAGTAAAGATATTAAGCAAGTTATGGACTCGTTTGTAGCATTTATTAATACAAGTATGTGAAAGGAGATATTAGACTGTGGTTCCAAGACCTTGTGCAATCATAAGTAAAACTACCACAGGAAATATACACGAAGAAAGTTATTTCTTATACTGTCAAACTACAAAATGTTATTTCCAATTATTTTGCTTACTTGAATAATTTATGATGTGGGCATGTTATATTAGCCTTTTTTAAAGAAAATTTTATTTTTCAATCGAAGAATATTGGTGCATAATTTTCAGCCCACGCCAATTTATTTTGCGTAATTATTGTGCATGCATGCCCACTATCTGCATCTCCTGCAATGTACTAGATGAGATAAATGATCTAGATTTCTTCCACAGCTAACAATAATGCGAAAACCAGGAAAGAAGAAGAATGAATTAACTGTGCTCTCCTTTTAAATCAGTTAAACTGGCACCTTCTGTTCACGTATGCATTTACATTTCTGACAAATAACACCAGACAACAATTTTTTACCAAAACATTTTCTTCCTGAAAAGAATTGGGAACTATAATAGACAGTTTCAAGTTGAACACAAAGATAATTTCAGATTTCCTGAAACATTAAATTAACTTTTATTGAATTTAGCATTGTGTTTAGTTTAGGCACCTTTCTGTCTTGGAAGACGATGGTAGTACCATGGATAGTCAGTTGGCTTTAGAGCATAAGGTCCACTCTGGCGTGACAGTCTTTACCACAGCTGCTGCAAATGAAGTCAGAATGATGGGTTGTCTCTGTGTCCTCTTGTCCTCCAGCTGGCATGTCTGCTTTTCCTCACCGCTCTTTCTGACAGTGCTTCTCAGCCATGGGGTTATCAGCAAGGGGCTCCCAGATAAGCACATCAATGTGAGCAAGTTTCAGATCATGCTTGAAGACATCTTTGAACCGCAGCTGTGGCCAGCCTATGGGTCAAGATCCTTCAGCCAGACAACGGTACAGCAGGTCTTTTGGGATGCGACCATTCTCCATATGGTACACGTGGCCAAGACACCAAAGTCATCTCTGATTCAGCAGGAGGTGCATGCTGAGAGAACCGGCTTTATCCAGAACCTCGGTGTTGGTGAATCTGTCCTGCAGGACATGTCCAGGATGCATCGAGGGCATCACTGATGGAAGCTCTCAAGCCTGTTCTCCTGTCTAGCATACGTTGCCATAAAACAGTGTTGAGGACCTGATACACCTTGAGCTTAAGTGTTCATTGTGAGGTGTTTGTTGCTCCACACTCTTGCTTGGTTTAGACATCACAGTGGCAGCCTTAGCGATGCGATTATCGATTTCACCATCAAGTGAGAGATTGCTGGTGATGGTGGAGCCCAGGTACATGAAACTCTCAGTGATCTCAAGTTCTTCATCTCCAATGCGGATTGTGGGTGGGATTGCATCTTGCTCATCACGTTGGTCTTTTTGATGCTGATTGACAGCCTGAACTCCTGACATTCTGCCTTTCTGCGTGGGAGATCAGTGTTGTATCATCAGTGAACGTTAGTTCTCTGATAAGAACCTGTCGGGTCTTGCTCTTTGCTTTCAAAGGGCCAGGTTAAAGAGCTTTCTGTCACTTCTTGTGTGCAGAGGTACTCTGTTCTCGGAATCCCAAAAAGGCATGCGACAGCAGCAGGCAGAAGAGAATGCCAAATAGTGATGGCACTAGGACACAGCCCTGTTTCACTCCACTTAGAATCTTAAATAGTTCAGAGGTGGATCCATTGAAGCTGACTCTGCCTTTCATGTTGTCTTGGAAGGAAGTGGTAATGCTGAGCAGCTTTGGAGGGCAGCCGATCTTCCCAAGCAGCTGGAACATTCCATGCCTCCTCATGAGGTCGAAAGACTTGGTGAGGTCTATGAAAGTGATGTACAGGGGCATCTGCTGTTCCCATAATTTCTCCTGGAGTTGGCAGACTGCAAAGATCATGTCAACTGTTGATCTCTTCACCCTGGGGTAGATGCGATCAGTAAGGGCTTACAAAGACCTTTCCCATGATGCTTAACAGTGAAATGCCATGGTAGTTATTGTAGTCAATACAAATGACATTTTTGTACAGGGTTACACATATCCTGAGGTACATTGGCCTCTCTCCAGCACAGACAGAAAACCTCATGGAGTGACTCCAGCAGTGCTGGCTTCCAGCACATGATGACTTCTAAGGGTATGGAATCTTCACCTGGTGCTTTCACACCACTCAAAGCATCATTTGCATTCCTCAGTTCTTCCACTGTGTGTTCTGCATCTAGTTCTACCGATACTGGCAAGTATTCAATGGCATCTAGGGCTTCCTGAGAAATAGAATTTTCTCTGCAATAGAGCTCCAGGAAGAGTTCAACCCATCTCCCCATTCTCTTTTCCTGATCAGTGATAACTTCTTCTGTCTTAGTCTTCAGTGGGGCTGACTTCTTCGTTGCTACTCCAGTCACTCGCTTGATGACCTTCTACATGCCTCTGGTGTTTCCAGTGTCGTAGGCACTCTGAATCATTGCGCACAGCTGTAACCAGTAGTTATTTACACACCAATGCCCTATTTGCTGGGCCTCGCTGCAAGCAGCTCTTATTTCCTGCAGATTCTTCTGGCTGGGTTTGCGCTTGTAGATGATCAGCACAGTCCATTTCATTTCAATCACTGGCTCCAACTTGGTGATGTTTTCCTCAAACCATTTAGTGTTCTTCCACGTTTTTTGCTGTATGTTGCTACTGTGGCGTTATAGATGACATTGTGAAGGGAGGTCCAGGTTCCCTGGGAAGAGTTTGGTTGAGTAGCTCAATAAACTCTAGATATTTCTTAGGATACAATGTCTTGCTGGTGTTGATTTACAGCTGGCCCTTCTGTTTGGCACAGAAGAGTTTCTTTGCCTTGAACTTTACTCCGGAGATGATCAAGGAGTGATCCATGTCGCAGTCAGCACTGTGGAATGCTCTGGTGTCGGTGATGCTATTCAGTGAATCACATCTGACGATGACCAGGTCCAGCTGCTGCCAGTGTATTGACCTGGGTGTCTCCATGATGTTTTGTGGCATGCCTTGTACTGAAAGAAGGTGTTAATGACACACATGTTATAGTAGCAGCAAAACTCCAGGAATCTATGTCCATTTTCGTTCAACTTCCCCCTGCCACAATGTCCAAAAACAAATGGCCAAGATTCGTGGTCTGCACTGATTCTTGCATTTAGGTTACCTGGGAGGATGCTCTGATCTGGCAATGCTATTGATCTTGAGATCAGGTGACACATAGAACTGGTCCTTGATTTTGGCTGCTGAGCACAGTGTGGGGGCATAGAAACAGACGATGTTTACAGGTCCTGTGTGGTGGAGAGGTGGAGACTAATGATTTGCTCTGTAACATTTGCCGGATGCTCGATCATACGGAGCAGCACGTTCCTATGGCAAAGCCTACGCTGTGCTCTCTGGACTCATTGCAAAAAGAAGGTATAGTTTTCCTCCTTTAGTGCACAACTGTCCAGGAGTCTGGCCTCCTGCAAGGCTGCAACATCCACTTTTAGTCTCTGTAGCTCAAGGTCAATAACTGTTGATTTACGAACATCATCAACTGCTTCAAGGTCATCCGTCAATCCTGGATGCATAATTCTCATGTTCCAGCTTGCGATTCAAAGAGTTGGAGACTTCATTTTATTGTGTTGTTTGTCTGGTGTAAGGTTGCCAATCTGCTTGTCAAGCACTGAACTCTAAGCTCCAAACACCCACTGAAGCAGCCAGATCATGGCGGGTCAGCACCTTAGTGGCCGAGGGCTGCTCGGCTTAAGGCAGGTGGTAGCTGACCAGTGGGACACGATGGCCCTTCCCTCCAATGATGTCTGTATGCCAGTTGAGTCAGGACTTATAACATGTAACTTCTGTCTTCCGTGTTGTACTCTCACGGCGTGGTGAGACTAGAGTGATCTCTCCAAGGCTCCTGCCAGGGCAAAGTGTAAGGAGGGCTTCTGCTGCCCAGACAACATGACCCTTCTCTTGACCTCATCGTCAGAGTCCAAAGGAGTGCAGGGCACCACACGGGGACAACTTGATTGCTGAAGCTGCCGGAAGGATGACAACTATGTGACTCCAACCGCCTTAGGGGCTTCACTCCGGGTTTTCTGTAGGGGTTTCTTCCCTTAGCCTCCACGTCTCCCGATACTGACCAATGAGGCAATTTGGCTATCATTCCATAGTTAGAGAATTCAGCAGAAGATATGAATCAAAATAGACAATATTGAGTGACTTGTGGACATTCCTGCTGGTGCATGCGTTATGCAGTACAAGGCATTAAGTGTACACTCACCACTGATGTAACAGAATTTATTTCAGCTGTTGCAACATTGACAAGACATTTCTGCTGTACTGAATCTTCCTATCATATAAGTGGGATGACATGGATGCAGCCAACAGAATTTGAGACCATGTTCAAGATTCAATTTATTACCGTAGTAATAAAACAGTGTCATATTACGTGAAATTTCTTTTTGCCTGCTGCTTAGTGGGTATGCTCCTCAGGGGCCGCCGCATGCATGAGGTCCTGGATGGAGACCATTTCCTCACGCCCATCCGGGTAGGCCACACATGCGTATTGGGGGTTCATGTGGAGGAGCTGAATCCTGAAAATCCTGAATCGCTGTGGATGTATGACAGGTACCCAAACAGGGAGAACTAGTTACGCAGGCCCCCAATGACTGTGATGGTGGTCATGAGGGGAGAGGATGGCAAGGGTACTGCAAATATTCATCGTCGATAACCATGAGGAAGTACATATAGCGGTTGGTTGAGGGAAGGGGGCCCTTGAAGTCCATGCTCAGGTGCTCGAAGGGACATGGGCCTTATATCAGGTGCACCCTGTCTGGTTGGTAGAAGTGCAGCTTGCACTCCACACAGACCCCACAGTCCCTGACATCCCCAATGGATCTCATGACACCAGGGTGGCAGAGGTCATTGTGGAGGGCTTTGATGCGATCCATCTGTGCGCTGGCACATCTCCCTCATGACAGGACATCTGAGGGCTCATTGAGCTTCCCCAGCCGGTATAGGATGTCAAAAGTGTAGGTAGAGATCTTGATCCTCCACTTCAAAATGTAACATAGAAACATAGAAACATAGAAGATAGGAGCAGGAGTAGGTCATTCGACCCTTCGAGCCTGCTCCGCCATTCAACGAAATCATGGCTGATCTTAAAGTTCAGTACCCCGTCCCCGCCTTCTCTCTGTAACCTTTAATATCCTTATACTGAAGAAATAGATCTAATTCCCTCTTAAATAGATTTAATGAACCTGCCTCTACTGCCCTCTGTGGCAATGAATTCCACAGATTCACCACCCTCTGGGTAAAGAAATTCCTCCTCATCTCGGTCCTGCTACTCAGGATCCTTTAAACTAGAATGGTTGGGGGGAGGGAACAAAATAGTACAGAGCAGTAAGGAGAAGGTTAGAATGAAAACAATGAAAGTTTGTAGTAAGTATTTGAATATGGATGGGCAGGTGATAGAGAAGGGAAATGCTCTGGAAGAAGATGAAGGGCAATTGTCAGGAAATGTAAATAATGTTGTTCTTAAAGATGAGGGAAAACAGGGATTAAAAAATGGGAAATCCCTGAAATTCATATATTTTAATGCCAGGAGTATTGTAAAAAAGGTGGATGAGCTGAAGGTGTGGATTGATACTTGGAAGTATGATGTGGTAGCGATTAGTGAGACATGGTTGCAGGAGGGATGCGATTGGCAACTGAATATCCCTGGGTTTCGTTGTTTTAGGTGTGATAGAGTCGGAGGGGCAAGAGGAGGTGGGGTTGCATTGCTTGTCAGGGAAAATATTACAGCGGTGCCTAGGAAGGATAGATTAGAGGGCACATCCACGGAGGCTATTTGGGTGGAACTGAGGAGTAGGAAAGGAGAGGTTACACTTGTAGGGGTATATTATAGACCACCCGGAGGGGACCGAGACCTAGAGGAGCAAATCTGTAGGGAGATAGTAGATATTTGTGATAAGCACAGGGTTGTAATTATGGGAGATTTTAATTTTCCACATATAGAAACACATTCTGTGAAAGGAATGGATGGGTTAGAGTTTGTGAAATGTGTGCAAGATAGTTTTTTACAACAATATGTAGAGGTGCCGACCAGAGAAGGAGCAGTGTTAGATCTACTGTTGGCAAATGGGATGGGTCAAGTGACGGAGGTTAGTGTTGGCGAGCACTTCGGGTCCAGTGATCATAATGCCATCAGCTTCAATGTCATTATGGAAAGAGAGAAATCAGGGCCAAGGATTGAGGTTTTTGATTGGGGAAAAGCTAGATTTGAGGAGATGCGAAAGGACTTGCAGGGTGTGCATTGGGACAATTTGTTTTATGGGCAGGATGTAGTAGAGAGATGGAAGTCTTTTAAAGATCAGATTTTGAGAGTGCAAAAGCTTTATGTTCCTGTTAGGTTAAAAGGAGGGGCAAAAGGTTTGAGAGAGCCGTGGTTTTCAAGGAATATTGGAAACTTGGTTCGAAGAAAAAGGGAGGCGTACATTAGATATAAGAAGCATGGAGTTAAGGAGATGTTTGAAAGATACATTGAATGTAAGAGGAATCTTAAGAGAGGAATTAGGAAAGCTAAAAGAAGGTACGAGAAAACTATGGCAAGCAGGGTGAAAACTAATCCAAAAGAGTTCTACAAATATGTTAATGGTAAGAGGAAAGCTAGAGACAAAATTGGTCCCTTAGAAAATCAGAGTGGAAAACTGTGTGTGGAACCTAGAGAAATGGGGGAGATATTGAACAGTTTCTTTTCTTCGGTATTCACTAAGGAGAAGGATATTGGGAGATGTGGGATAAAAAAAGCAAATTGGGTAAATATGGGGAATATAGAGATTACAAAAGGTGTAGTTTTAAGGCTTTTGAAGAATATAAAGGTGGATAAGTCTCCGGGACCAGACGGGATCTTCCCCAGGACATTGAGAGAAGTGAAGGAGGAAATAGCAGAGGCTCTGGCGGTAATTTTTCAAATGTCATTAGATATGGGGATAGTGCCGGAGGATTGACACATTGCGCATGTGGTTCCGTTATTTAAAAAGGGTTCAAGGAGGAAGCCTGGCAACTATCGGCCTGTAAGTTTGACGTCTGTGGTAGGTAAATTAATGGAGAAAATTCTTAGAGATAGTACTTATAAACATCTGGATAGACAGGGTCTGATCAGGAGCACTCAACATGGATTTGTGGGAGGAAGGTCATGATTGACCAATCTGATTGAATTTTTTGAAGAGGTGACTAGGAATGTGGATGAGGGTAGCGCAGTGGATGTTGTCTATATGGACTTCAGTAAGGCCTTCGATAAGGTACCACATGGAAGGTTAGTTAGGAAGGTGCAGTCTTTAGGTATAAATTTTGAGATAGTCAAATGGATTGAACATTGGCTGAAAGGGAGAGGCCAGAGAGTGGTAGTGGATAATTGTCTGTCAGGTTGGAGGCCGGTGACCAGTGGTGTGCCTCAAGGATCTGTATTGGGCCCATTGTTGTTCGTTATATACATTAATGATCTAGATGATGGGGTGGTGAATTGGATTAGTAAATATGCAGACAATACTAAGATAGGTGGAATAGTGGATAATGAAGAAGGTTTTCAAGGATTGCAGAGGGATTTGGGCTGCTTAGAAAAGTGGGCTGAAAAATGGCAGATGGAATTTAATGCTGATAAGTGTGAGGTGCTTCATTTTGGTAAGAAGAATCAGAATAGGACATATGTGGTAAATGGGAGAGCATTGAGGAATACAGAAGAGCAGAAAGATTTAGGAGTGACGGTACATCGTTCCCTGAAGGTAGAAACTCACGTGAATAGGGTGGTGAAGAAGGCTTTTAGTATGCTGGCCTTTATCAATCATTGCATGGAATATAGGAGTTGGGAGGTGATGTTGAGATTGTATAAGACGTTGGTGCGGCCTAATTTGGAGTTCTGTGTGCAGTTCTGGTCGCCTAATTATAGGAAGGATATAAACAGAGTGGAGAGAGTGCAGAGAAGGTTTACCAGAATGTTGCCTGGGTTTAAGCATCTGGAGTATGGGGAGAGATTGGACAGATTGGGTCTTTATTCTTTGGAGCGTAGAAGGTTGAGAGGGGATTTGATAGAAGTATTTAAGATTATGAAAGGGATAGACAGAATGGATGTGGATAGACTATTTCCGTTAAGAGGAGGAAAGATTAAAACAAGAGGACATGAGTTAAGAATTAAGGGGCAGAGGCTTAGAGGTAACATGAGGGGGAACTTCTTTACTCAGAGAGTGGTAGCTGTGTGGAATGATCTTCCGGGAGAAATAGTGGCGGCGGAGTCAATTGTATTATTTAAGAAAAGGTTGGACAGGTATATGATGAGAGGAAGATGGAGGGTTATGGGCATTGTGCAGGGAGGTGGGATTAGAAAGGGGTGTTTGGTTCGGTGCGGACTAGAGGGCCTAATGGCCTGTTTCCGTGCTGTAATTGTTATGCTATGTTATGTTAAATGGTTTGACTATTATCCTCGAACCATGGCCCCGGGTTCTGGATTTTCCCATCATTGGAAACATCCCATCTGCATCCACTCTGTAATCGTTCTTTATCTTACCTCGCTGTTTATTGTTGAACATGAATGCCATGGCCCGTTGGTCTGTGAGCAGGGTAAAACATCAGCCGGCCAGATAGTGCCTCCAGTGCTGTACTGCCTCAACTATCACCTGAGCCTCCTTCTTTATAGAGGGGTGTCGGACTTCAGGGCCCTGGAGGGGGAGGGAGAAAAAGACAATGGTGATGCCCAGGGAAAAATCAGATACATCACTCTACAGCTATAAAGGAGAAGATTCATCCGCTACATACATTGCGGCTTTTGCGATATCCTCCTTTACGCCTGTGGTTAATTTATAAGGGGGAAGGAAGTGGATGTGATAAGGGAGTGGACTTTATCCACATTATTTGGAACCCACTGGGTTTAATAAGAAAAGAACCCCAGGCACCTTTTCAGGGCCTTGAGGCTCTGGGGATGGGGGAGGTCTAGCATAGGACGCATGCAGTCAGGGTTGGGACCAATGATCCCATTCTGCATGATGCAGCCAAGTAGAAAAACACACTTATCCTTATTGTAGTTCAGATTCAGGCATTTGGCAGTGGTGAAGTATTTCTGGAGGTTCGCTCCATGGTCTTGCAGGTCGTGGCCGGAGATCGTGACATTAGCCAGATATGGGAAAGTGGTGTGCAGGTCATTTTGGTCCCGTTGGAAGATGGAAAGGGAACGTTGAAGAAGTGGTAGAAATGACCGTCAGCCTCGAAGGCTGTGTACTGCTGATCCTCAGGGCGGATGGGGAGTTAGTGGTAGAAGGATTTCAAATCTGTGGTGGAGAGCGCACAATAATGGACGATTTGGTTGACCATATCCACAATATGAGGGAGGGGGTATGCATCCAGCTGCATGTAGCGGTTAATGGTTTGACTACAGTCGATCACCATTCTGCGTTTACCCCCACCTTTAACCATCACTATCTGAGCTCTCCACGGGCTAGTGCTGGCCTCTATAATCCCTTCATCCAGGACTCGTCATACGTCCGCCTTTATAAACACCCTGTCCTCCTCACTGTATTGCCTGCCTTTCAGTATAAGGGTATTAAAGGTTACGGAGAGAAGGCGGGGATGGGGTACTGAACTTTAAGATCAGCCATGATCTCGTTGAATGGCGGAGCAGGCTCGAAGGGTCGAATGACCTACTCCTGCTCCTATCTTTTATGTTTCAATGTTTCTATGTTTATTGGCTTACAGTTGGGGGTGAGGTTTGCAAACAGTGGTGGGGGGGGTGGTCGATGTGGACGGTAGAGAGACCATGTGGTGGTTGAGCTAGAGGAGGAGGGAGGGGGTGAGGGAGGGTGCAGAGTGGCCGGTTAAGGAACTGATGGTTGCTGACCATGAGGGGTGGGAGAGGGCCATCATGTTGCATAGTGACGCTCTTTAAGTGGCACTGGAAGTCTATCCCCAACAGTACCGGTGTGCAGAGCTGCAGCATAATGAAGAATTTAAAGTCTCTATATGTCATGCCCTGCATGTTCAGCATCACCGTAGTGTAGCTGTGGATTTCTGCAGTGTGAGACTTTGAGGCTAGGGCAATTTTGTAGGTGACTGGTTTTACCTCAAGGGAGTAACATTGGACAGTGTCAGGATGAATAAAGCTCTTGGTGCTCCCACTATCGAAAAGGCATTTAGTCACTTGGTGATTGATGGAGACGTCTATCATGGAGTGGGTGAGTTGCTGAGGATTCTTCTGATCCAGCACCACTGAGGCCAAGGTCAGTCAGTGGTCCAACCCATGCTGTCTCACAATCTGGGGGCATGATGGTGGCGCCCACGTGGCGGCGTGACTCTCCCCGGAAGTCAGCGGTGTCTAAGATGGTGGTCCCTTTATCATGGTGTCATCATCCCTGGATGATGCCAGCATCCTAAATGGCAGCTTCCATGCCACACAAGCGGCAATGCTGGGGCTGGAGGGCTGTGATCGACATACTCCTGCGTAGTGGCCCTTCTTCCTGCACTTGGAGCACCTCACGTCTTTCACGGGGCAGGGTTTTTTTGGGGATGTTTTGCCTGGCTGCAGAACTAGCACTTTGGGTGCTCCTGGGAGACATCAGCTGCGATCGGCCTGTAGACATGCAGTAAATAACTCGAGAGGCTGAGACAGAGTCACTCATCTACAGGCTTTTATTCACAATGGACAGCGACCTCATTTTGTGCCATGACCTGGGCTTTCTGGGGAAGGATCAAGATGTTAGAGGCTTTATACAAGGTCATAGAGGGAGGGGCCGCAGGTAGAGTCACAGAACGGGGTGGAACCAGGTAATCAGGAATAGAGCAGTTCACCACAGATTTATAAACAAATTCACAAGTAGGGAACACAATATTGGAATTCAATGAAGCTGAAAGGTGGGTGGAAAATTAATATGGGAAATTAAAAGATTTTATAGAATTATACTGTTTGACCTGCTGACCAGCTGAGTTTTTCCAGCATTGTGTTTTTACTTCAACCACAGTATCTGCAGACTTTCATGTTTTACTCTTGTAGAGTTATAGACAGGTTCTTTATGAAAAAAAACCAGACAAAACAATATGGATTCTTTTGAGATTATATTGATAGAACAAGCAGGAAAGATGATGTACAGTTAATAGAAAGAGGCTGGGGGACATAGTTGTGCACTGGGACCACGCATTCAAAAACAAGATGGATTTTGTTTATAGCAGTTTAGCAGAACACAACATCCATTCTTTGTTGAAATGATCTTTTATTGATTTTAGTGTAACTGCAGGTAAATAAAGCCTTAGAGGACAACAGCATTTTGGTTATTGCAAACTGATGGATAGTTTCAAGAGCGAAGAAAATAAATTGTTACAAAAATTGAAAATTGCCAAACTAACCTATCTTGGCCATAGAATTAAAATGAAGTTTTAATGAAATTTATGGGATTTGTACTATGACGAGGAACTGACCAGCTGATTGCTGTAAGAGAGAATTAGAGAGCTAATGTGTCAATGGTGAATGTTGCAGGCTATCCTTCGTCAATGGGGTGTCTAATAGGGGATGTAGTGCATGTCGAAAGAATCAAAGGCTTGTTGATCCAAACCAAGGCTTTTATTAACTAGAAAACTGGAGCGTATCAAATGTAGGTCGACCAGTCCAAAATGATCTGGGTCTGGCTAGGAGCAACCCTTTAAGACCTGCCAGTAGGTGTGGCTATGCTCTCAGCCTATCACCACCATCCTATACCACAATATATACATATACACTGGTGATAGAATCCGTACTATCACAGGGGAGTTTTGCCTAATGGCTTGATTCATCCATAATGCTATCTCTTTAAATTGATTGGACTTCAGTTCTGGTTTTACAAAAGGATGAAATAAAACTAACTGGTCCATCCAACTGATGCAGCTCACCATCCAGTCACTGGATTTCTATTCCATATGTCTCATTTGTCATTATTGAATAGTACAGTGGAGATGTCCATTCATTTTATGATGAAATACAATTTTGTTAATCCTACATGACAGCCATTTCTCATGGACGTGGCCATTTTTCAATTTGTAATGCAAGTTTCTTTCAAAGGATGCTATTAATGTCCCCACCATCAGGCAGGTGCATCTTTTCATTTGCTGCCTTGGGATTTTTTTTTTCTCGCCCTCTGCAGTTAAAAACACAATACTGGAGAAACAGTGTACTTTATATGATAAAGATACATAACCAATGTTTTGGGCTTGAATTCTTCATCAAGGTATGAAAAAATGTTGGCAGACAACCAACCAGAATTGTGGGGGGTGGGGAGAGAAGCATGGCCCTAAAGGCAGGAGTTCATAGGTGGATGAGGGAGGGAGGGCACACCAGCAAGCAGAGGGATGAGGGATGGCTCAGTGAATGGAGAGGTAAGGGTGTGGAGACCTGGAGGAAAGAAAGCAAAGGGAAAGGGAAGGGAGGGAGAATGGAGAATAGAAGAAAACAGAGAAGTCGATGTAAATGGCATCTGGTTAGAAAGTGCCCAGACGGAAAATCCAGTGTTACTGGATCGTATGAACATCGATTTCTCCAGTTTCTTCTAGCCTACTGTCCTGGGTAAACTTATACCTCTCACTTTGTTCGTTTTAGATTGGTCACAGTGTTTGACTTACCGAAAGAAAATAGACACACACACCGAGAGCAGTTCAGTTTATACAAATGTTTATTACAAATTCAAAAGCTGATTTCAAACTACAATATGCAATCCCTTCCCAATTATACTTATCAACGCCTGGACTGGTCCCAACTGCCGAAGCAAGGCAATGACCGCACACTTGTAGTAGGTTGTCGGGGTGCTGGTAGCAGCTTCTCCACCTCCCCGGACCGGGACGTTGGCTGGACTCTAGAAGTTCTTCTTGCTGAGAAACGTTTCCACCCCTCAGAGAGTCTCCACTTCAGCAGTGGGACCATGGCTTATATTACCCAAAAAATTGTTTACTCATAGCTTATCTCTTTGAATAAATTATTCAATTATCTTCAAGGTCTCCTGACAGTCTGCGACCAACAAAAGGCAACTGCATCTCTGGGCCTCATGGTGTAAATTAGATTATGTCTACTGATTCATATGCATCGCTGGGCCCCATGGTGGAATTTAGAAGTGTCTACTAATTCATATGCATCCTGGGCTTCATTTAGATTATGTCTTCCGATGCAACTGCATCCCTTCTTGCATAAGTTGGTCTAAATCCTCCATTACACCTACTTTTTGTTCTCCCTCCCTTCCCTATGTCTTCTTTCCTCCAGCTCTCCATCCCCTTCCCTCTCCATTCACAGAGGCATCCATTCTCCCCCTGCTGTGCCCTCCCTCTGTTATCGACCTATTACCTCCTGCCTTCAGGACTGTGCTCCTCCCCATGATCCACCCCCCCATTCCCCATCACCATCATTCTGTCCGAGTCTTTTGTTCAGGGCTCAAACTCGAAATGTTGGTGTTTATCTTTGTCAAATCCACTGTCTGACCAGCTGAGTTTCTCCAGCATTGTGTTTTTACTTCAACCATAGTGTCTGAAAACTTTTGTGTTTTACTTCAATCTGTGGTTTCTGGCTATTGGGCAATCATTGGAACTATTTTTCGCTTGAAAGTTCACCCTTGTTTGCTTGCAAAGGAGGAAGCAAAGTACAAACCCACTATTTCTATGTTTGTTTGCTTGAAACCAACATTGAGGATAGTGGGTTTGTAACTTTGCTTCCAAAATTCAAGCTCATTTGAAAAACATGGCATGATGTTTGGGGTTAAAGATTGCACTGCCAGCAGAAGATTTGTCAATCATTCTCTAGATATTGTGAGGATTAGAGGAACTTAGCACTTCCAGGAAGGAAGCCCAGGCACAATTTGAGAGCACTATTTGGAATTTTGTTTCAAGGGGATCATTCAAGTATCCTTTTTTTTTCCAACACCATATCGATGCCGATAAAGTCTGAAATGAATGTCTTTTTTATTGATTATCTATTTCTTCTTTCTGTGCCCCAATTCATTCAGTACTTCATATAAAAACATAGGGTATGGAGGAGGGATAAATTGTTACTATTCCATTTACTGTTTAATATTTCATTCCCTTTTTTAATATCATTTTTTGAACTAAAGCAGGAGAGAGCAATTTAAATTGACAAGAAAATGAAATTGACAAAATAAGTACACATCAATGTCAGCTCTGAGTATGCAGTATTCTTTGGATGTCAATAGTTCTTATTTTGAAAGGCTTCTACTGCCATTCCTGATATTCGTACATCACAATGGCATTTACAGTAGAATTGAGGTCAGCCGACGATGTAACAGATATGTTACGTTGCCATTGTTCTCGACAAAGCATCATAGATCTCTATTTCATAAGGAGGGAGGCAAGTGATTCTGTCACGCATGAAAATCTGCCACTTCACCCCTCTTTAGCACCCTCCACCTCACTGCATCGATTGCATATTGTGAGAATTTCAAACTACCGTAAAACCCCTGTTATCTGGAATTCAAGCAACCAAGCAGCTTGAAGCAATGGGCAAAAAAAGAAAATAACAAGGTTAAAAAATATGGAAGTTTTAAATTGATGTGCCTCACCGTTAGTTCACCAATTTATGCAATACACAATCTCAAGCAACTGGATAATTCACCTATCCTATACCTACCAATACCCATAGATGCTAGATAGCTGACGCTTTACTGTATTTGCTACCAAAAATAGTAAGGCCTGTAAAATAAATCACTCCATAAAAAATCTCGTGTTATGATTTTATATATGTAAAAAAAAGCACACACAGGGTTAATCTTGTTTCCTGGTATAATTAAACTTGGATGAACTAGCACCCACAAGTGGTATTTGTCATGATAACGAATATGTATGAGATGTACCGGAAGTCATGTGGTATGAGAGAGAGTTAAGAGCACAAGCAAGAGAACAAGGGCAACAGGAGAATAAAGCCACTGAGAAGTTTACATAATAAAACTTGTGTTAGATGTTTTATTAACTTCACATTTCGGGCCACAAATGTGACATTGGCGACGAGGATGAAAGAAGCTTGAAGAAAATTAAAGACTAAACAAGATTACAGAGGATTACAGACAACTTCAAGGTGATAAGAATTTTCTCTTTGACTCAGTACTTTTGGGGCTGGAATATTTCCTCATGGCTGGTGCAGACGGTAACTTTCTAACACATAGTGTAATTGATCATTTTAACCCAACGGGTGATGCAAGCACTGTAAGTGTGAAGTGGAAGGCATGGCTGGAAGAATTTGAATCCTACGCCGACAGTCGTGGCCTATTTCTAGATACCGGTACAATTGAACAAAAAGAGCAGAGAAGGGCGTTACTTCTTTTCACGGCTGGACCCGCAGTTCGGGAAACATTTAAGACACTTTTGAATACTGGAAGAAAGGATGAGTACCGGAAAGCAGTAGATGCATTAAATGCACACTATGTAGTGACACCGAATGCTACATTTCAACGCCATTTGTTTCGGAGAACGAGACAAGAAGATGGCCAGACCATTGCTCAGTACGTGACGAGACTATGCCAGCTAGCTGTTGGATGCAATTACATGCCAGCTGATTTGGACAACCAATTATTGGATCAAGTCGTACAGCACTGCAGATCAGATAAACTCAGAAGACGTCTACTGGAAAGAGGGAGTGAATTGGAACTCACCGATGCTTTAACCATTGCTGCTGCATTAGAGGCTGTTGAAGGGCAATTTCATACCATGACCCTGAAAGACAACTCAAGCCAGCAAATTAAGAGGCTCTCACATCGCCATAACCAGCCAAGATGTACGTCGACACAGGACGTGGAGTGTTATCGATGTGGAAACCGAGGTCACTTTGGAAAAGACCCATATTGCCCGGCCAAAGGCAAAGTTTGCAGAAAGTGTGGAGGTAAGGACCACTTTGCAAAGAAGTGCAAAAGCAAGTCCAATGCAGACGAGAAGAGGAAGAGTACAACTTCCAAAGGCAAAGCCTGGGGGAAAGGAAAGTATCCTGGAAAGAAAGAGACCATTCGCCAGATAGACGGTGACGATGATGATACCCAGGAGGGACAGAGTTGTTACCAATTTACGTTGAATGAAGTACATCATGAGAATGTCCCAGTGATCATTGGTGGAGTGACAGTGCAGGTCATTGTAGACTCAGGCAGTGACAGTAATGTGATTGATCGACATTTATGGGAGAAGTTGAAAAGGAAAAAGATCATCTGTACCTCAAAGAAGTGTTCCAAGAAACTGTATCCATACACAGCAACCAAGCCATTGCAGACCATTGGATGTTTTACTGCAACTGTTGAAGCTGGAGATAAGTACACCGAAGCAGAGTTTATGGTAATAGAAGAGAGGGCAGAACCATTGCTGAGTAGAAGCACAGCGCAAGACCTGGCAATACTTCATATTGGAGCTTGTGTCAATTCAATTCAGTCATATGAGGATATGAAGCAAGAATTCCCCGCAGTCTTCCAAGGAGAAGGAAAGCTAAAAGGTCGACAATTGAAGCTAGAGGTAGATGAAACGGTCAAAGCCAAGGCACAACCAATGCGCCGAACTCCGTTTGGACTTTGTGGGAAAGTCGAAGCCAAAATTAAAGAATTGATCGAACAAGACATTATTGAACCGGTGGAACATTCGACACAATGGGTCAGTCCCGTAGTGATTGTGCCCAAACCAAAGGGTGATATAAGACTATGTGTTGACATGAGAATGGCCAATGAAGCTATAATTAGAGAATGACACCCTATACCAACAGTGGAGGAAATACTTCAAGAACTAACTACCAGCAAGGTATTCTCAAAAATTTATCTGAAATGGGGCTATCATTAATTAGAGCCGGATCTAGGTTCCCGAGATGTAACAACATTTGTGACTCACTGTGGATTGTATCGTTACAAGAGACTATCATTTGGAATTAATGCAGCTTCGGAGATCTACCAGTATGAAATCCATCGAGTGATTCAAGGCATTCCTGGAGTTGCTAACATTTCTGACGACATCATAGTCCATGCACCAACGAAGGAAGAGCATGACAAATGGTTGAGGCGTGTACTATCTAGACTACAGGAGGCAGGCCTTACCGTGAATGGAAACAAGTGCCAGTTCGGTGTGTCAGAAATGGACTTCATGGGACACAGACTTACACGGGAAGGACTAAACCCTGCAGAGGCCAAGGTGAAAGCTATTGCAGAGGCACGTGCACCTCAAAACGCAACGGAGGTGAGGAGTTTCCTGGGATTGGTCAATTTTTGTGCAAAGTTCATTCCTAATTTCTCTACAGTGGCAGAACCACTAAGGAAACTAACCAGGAAAGGTGTACCATTTCATTTTGGATCTGAGCAGAAGAAAGCGTTCACAGCGCTGAAGCAAAGCCTGACAGATGCAAAAACTCTTGGATATTACGATCCGGCGGCATCAACCAAAGTCATAGCGGATGCCAGCCCGGTTGGTTTAGGTGCTGTGTTGGACCAGATGCATGATGGAGGACCAAGAATCATTGCCTATGCCAGCAAATCGTTATCAGATGTGGAAAGAAGATACTCTCAGACAGAGAAAGAAGCACTCGGACTTGTATGGGCCTGTGAGAGGTTCCATGCATATTTATACGGCATTGAATTTGAACACATCACAGATCATAAGCCATTAGAGGTGATCTATGCACCTAGATCCAAACCATGTGCCAGAATAAAGAGATGGGTACTCAGACTACAACCCTACAAATATAAAGTAATCCACATTGCAGGGAAAACAAACATTGCAGATCCGCTGTCCAGATTGGTGAAGGATGGTGGTCCACAATCCAAGTCAGAATTGGGAACAGAAACAGAGAGCTTTGTACGCTTCGTAGCTATTCAGTCGACACCGAAAGCTGTGACTACGAAGGAGGTCGAGAGAGAATCCGAACGTGATCCAGAACTCATGGAAGTAAGAGAATGCATACAGAGTGGACAATGGGACAAGTGTACTCACAAGGCTTACATTCCCATTAGAGACGAACTTTGTTGCATCGGTCAGTGTGTATTAAGAGGTTGAAGATTGGTGATTCCGCAAAGATTGAGACCGAAGATCGTATCCTTAGCGCATGAAGGACACCTAGGTATTGTTGGTACCAAGCAAAACCTCAGGACCAAGGTATGGTGGCCAGGTTGTGATAAAGACGCAGAGAAATTTGTCAAAACTTGTCAAGGATGTCAAATCACAAGTAGGAGTAATCCGCCAGAACCGATCCGGAGTACACAACTCCCGACATGACCATGGATCGATGTAGCTGTTGATTTTCTTGGACCTTTACCGACGGGTGAATCAATTATGGTAGTGATAGATTACTACAGCAGATACTATGAGTACGTGGTGTTGAAGTCCACAACCACTGAAAAAACAATACAAGCATTAGCAGAGATATTCGCAAGATATGGATTACCTGTTACATTATACTCTGACAATGGTCCACAATTCATTTCAGAGACATTTGCGGAATACATGAGGACCACAGGTATCCACCATCATAAAGTAACTCCGAAATGGCCGCAAGCCAACGGAGAAGTAGAGAGACAAAATCAGTCCATTGAAAAATGATTGAGGATTGCACACACAGAAGGACAAAATTGGCGAGAAGCATTGCTATCTTATGTGGCTGTCTATCGAGCAACACCTCATGCAACCACTGGAAAAAGTCCTGCAGAAGCATTTTTTGGGAGAAAAATCCGCACAAAAATGCCAGAAATAAAGGAAATCCGAGACGACCAGGAGATGAGGGACCATGATGCTGAAAAGAAAGGTGCAGCAAAGCTGTACACAGATTCGAAACGTGGAGCCAAGTACTCAGACTTCATGCCAGGAGATAATGTTCTAGTGAGGCATGAAACTGGTGGTAAGCTAGACACACCTTATTACCATCAACCCTATACTGTCGTATCCAGAAGTGGCAGTATGGTGACAGTCAAGTCTCCGACTGGAGTCCTGTATAAGAGAAATGTATCAGGTGTAAAAAGGTACCAGTCCAGAGATACATCGAGCGAAGAGTTTGAAAGGCCAATACGAGATGCTAAAACTGAGAGACCTGATGATGTTCCAGAGGCAGTTACCAACACTCCTGATGAAGTGACTAGAGCGCCAGAAACACCCAAAGCTGTGGCGAGCAGTATTTCCGACGCTGAGAGTGAACAACCGAGAAGCGACGACAATATCGCAGGCAGGCCGAAACGAAACCGGAAAGCGCCCAAACGATACGAAGACTTTGTGCCATAGTTTTAATAAGAACTTTGGGACAATATTTAATCTTATATCATAAAGTGCATGTATGAGTGCTATAGGAAGTAAATTTTATGTAGTTGAGTTATAGTATTACCATTAGTTACGATGTTTGTATGTTTCCGAGGGATATTGGTAAGTGAAGGTAAAGTTTATTTCTGATTAAAGGAGGGATGTCATGATAATGAATATGTATGAGATGTACCGGAAGTCACATGGTATGAGAGAGAGTTAAGAGCACAAGCAAGAGAACAAAGAAAACGGGAGAATAAAGCCACTGAGAAGTTTACATAATAAAACTTGTGTTAGATGTTTTATTAACTTCACATTTCGGGCCACAAATGTGACAGTATTGAATTGGTGTAATTTCCAGTGAGTATAAATGGAGAGTGGGAATGGTCCCCATAGAGTTTAAAGGAACTAAGTGACCTTAAAAATTGGAAAGAGGATTATATCTGAGTTTTACTGCATTGTTATCTTCTCTGACATCATTTTGCATTTGCGCTTTCCAGTGTAGTCTAACTTGAGTCAGGGATATGATTCATCTTTGTCATATTATCTTCATGCAGCCCTTTCTCAATCTCATGATTGAAACATTCACCATCTATTTCTCTGACAGTCTTAACGCAACTCTAGGGCTTGGGTGGTTTCTTTGTCCCTCTGTAACTTGCCCATCTTTCAACTTCATGGGATATAACTGACATTATAGTGAAACGATCTGTTTCCTTTGCTGGACGCTGGCCAAGAACAATTGAATTTGGAACCTAGGGAATGATCTGATCACTGATTAGATTCTGCTCAGCCCTTTCCCCCACTATTTGCCATTCAATGCAACATACGAGTTTCATAAAATGCACATCCTTCCCCTATTTTAATATCATGAGATTAAAATGTGCTGGCTATGGCTGGCAGATCCCAAGAATTTAACCTTTCACAGTCAGTGGGTCCCAGACTTACAGAGACCTCTATGAGCCTGGCAAGATGAATGGTATGTGCAGGTTATGATTGGAATTTCCAATCATTTAAATTTAGGAGATGAAGATAAAAGTAAGATAATTACTTCCAAGCTATATGTCTTTATTTTTTTCAATTATTTCAATGCCTCCATGTGTTTTCAATCTATTTTCTCTTTCATTATTTTCTGTCGTTTTAATTGTTTTTATATGTCTGACTATCATACACATCGAAAGTTTCTTTAAAATGGCTGACTGGAGGTGAGGAGGTGAAGGTCATTTCTGCTTGGAACTTGAAGTGTGCAATCACTCTGCATCAGATCTAGCAACTGTGAGCTGACAGGTGGTACAGATGGTGAGTCTGGGAGTGGAATGGGACTGGGATGAGGGGAGGTGGGCTGATCCCCTTCACCCTTGCAGATCTCCTTCCTGGAGATTACTTTGGACATTCACAATGTGTGTTCACGAGCTCCGGGAGAATGGAGGCATCCTTTGGCAAAACCATTTTTATTCATTATGTTTTCTTTTTAAATGCCCCGTCACAGAATTAATTAATTTAATTGATATAATATAAAGGGGTGATACCAGCGAATGAACTATCAGCTTGCAACTCATGCATGTCAATATCTATAGGTCCTAATGCATTTGGAAGCCTTTCCTTCAGCTGTCTAAACACTTGTGTCTGAAATTTCTTCTTTGAACCCTGGTATGTTTTCCTCTCAACCTTTGTTATGTTTCAAGACCTATAGGTCCTGAATACTTGAGAGCGATCACTTCCATCAGCTCCATATTATGGCAATTGTAGATGAGGCCCTCCACCATATTGGTCTGAACAGACAATATTCACCGTAGGGATATTCCAACAATTACAGTCAGCGTGACCGAGCAGAGAGTGAGTATGTAACCTGATTCACTTTCCAGAGCAGAGTTAGGAAACCCACTTACGCATCCTTTGCTGTGCAAGAGCAACAGCAACATATGAGGGTTGACGAGCTTCACGGAAACCCAGCGGTCACTGTTGGTGCCATACTGGCTGCTGAGGAAACATTGCCACTCCAGAATCATGAAGGGATCCCACTCGATCAATGAACAGCTGCTTCCACCGAGCCTCCATGATGCATTTATGCTGAACTAATTATCTACAGCAGGCTTTTGACATTAAGCACAAACTAAAAGGACAGTTCCTCAGAGACCGAATCTCTCCTCATCTGTTCTTCTCATGAGTGCTATGTAGCAATCACAGACTGAAGCAAAGCTCAAAAACAAAGGGGCCCATAAATTAAAAGCTGGTTTTGCCAGAGACATCTACGGCTATAATTTCTTCAAGCCAGACCACTGACGTCCAAAGTATTCCTTAAGGTACATTAGCAAATTACTGGGAATTTAGAAAGCAGGAACAGCAGTATCTTCACAATTACATTTGCTTCCTTCTCTCGCATATAATTTTCCACCACACTTTTGTCTAGTTAGCTCCATCCAAAGAAAGAAGTTGATCCATACACTGAGCAAAAGAAGCAAAGCAGAAATGCCAACAAGAATTACTTGCAATGATTTAGTGCCTTTGAAGTAATAAACTTAAACAAATATCAGGCAAGCAACATAGAGAAGCATTCAGACAGATTTAAAGTCGTAGGTGCTAAAACATCACAAAGGTTGAGAGGAAAACATACCAGGGTTCAAAGAAGAAATTTCAGACACAAGTGTTTGGACAGCTGAAGGAAAGGCTTCCAAATGTAGTGTAATTACAATCAAGGATATCCCACAGAGCAGAACTGGAGGGGGAGAGAGTGGGTTCATGGACGCATGGAGCATATAACGTCCCCTTTGGTCCACTCTATCTATACCTACATCCATGCTAATCCTAGTTACCAGTACTTGATCCATAGACCTGGATCAAATACTGGTAAGTAGGATTAGTTGGCAAATTAGGGCAGGAGAAGATTATGGAGATAGCAATGGACTAGACTACAGAGGGGTTTGAAAACAAGGATGAGATTTTAAAATGAAGGCAGGTCAATAGGTTTAGGGATGATAAAGTCTTCATAAATGAGTAGTGCAAATAGAATACAGGCACAATATTATATATTAGTTTTATGTTCAGAGGTGTTAAACACTGGAGACTGATGGAAGGATATTTGAAATGAAAGGACAATGCAGAGGTGGAGTTAAAATAGTTCAGAGGTGGAAATTCCCATACTTGGTGATTGATAGCCAGAAAATCAATTTAGGAAGTTACAATGGCAAGACTAGAAATGCTTCTATCTTAACTAGTACTCAGAGTGGAAGGATGCCTACACTTTGGAACATAGCTTATGATGAAGATTGAAGATAATACTATTAGCCTTTACATTATTTACCAAAGGAAAGGTCTAATCATCCTGTAGCAGTTGTTAAGGTGAACATCGCCTTCTGCGGAAAGTTCAAAAGTGGGAGATGAAAGGTGCAGTTCGCTCTGTTCACGGTACACATGGGAATGTGTCACATCTTTAGATGAGGCTGCTGGCATTGTGTTCCCACTTGTCAAATTTTATTCAGCTGCTTCGATAATTTAAGGTTATTTGTTAAATAACGAAACAAAAATCAGTTCTCGATGAACATTTTCAACTCGTTTTGAACTGCACACACAACTAAAACAATTGGAACAATGAGGATCTTTAAGGAGACAGACAACTCCTGGCATTAAAGTACAAGTGCAAAAAAAAATCAATGAAATATTTTGCTAAGAATATATTCTATTTGAAAGAGTAACGGCTAAGAAAATTTAATAATGCTGTTGAGACTTTTATCATTATTTATTCATGAAACATTTTGTCCTCAACTATGTACCGGATATGTAAAATGCATAAAGTGCAAGAATGTTGACAGATGAAATATATTACATATATTCTTCCTGATGGATATATGAATGGGTACATCTTGGAATTAGCAATGGTATTTTGATCTTAAAGTATATTTTATAGTGTGAAAAAAAGAATAGATGACAGCTATCTTCAAAAATGATTGGCAATGTATCCCAACATGCATGGAAAGGCCGGAGCCTGGGAAATGACTGAAAATGGCTTTCCCAGAAATAGCAAAAGGTTTAATCTCTTGACCTCTGCCCATTGAACTATAAATATTATGAGAAGCCTTGATGGAGAAAATGGAAAGGACCCATTTCCCTTTGTCGAGATTGCAGTAAACAAACGGCGTGGGATAAAATTAATTAATGAACAGATTAGAGGAAGTATTAGAAAAAAAAAGATTTTATTCAATACTTGATGGGAATCTCAAACTTGCTACTTTAAAAAGGAAATTGATGATAACTTGCAGAGCTGTAACATTCGTGGCATTCAGCCAAATGCTGGGAAATAGACTCAATCTAAAGTCCATGTTTGCACCAAGTGGTCTCCTTCTATGCCAAGTTTTTTTTAATGATCGAAATTAATTTACTCAGATTGTAGGAGATGCTCAGCGCGTGACAATGCAAATAATATTTGCTGGCATGCAAGTATTGAAAAATCAATCACATATTAGCATAGGTTTTGTGTTACTGAATCTAAATGCAATGAGATATACCTGCGCAGATGTTTATTCCACTTTGATCTTTGGTAGTATCTGGCAGTGACAACACATATCACTCAGACTTTCATCTGCAATGGATTTTATCTACTTTTGAAAATGTTGTCTGGATTAGAGAGGAAGTATTAGCTGTAAGGAAAAGTCTTACATTGCATTGTTTTCTCTGGACCATCTGAGACTTCAATGCTGACCTGCTAAAAATGTATAATGCCAAATAGGTGAGAGGCATAGAAAGGGTAAACAGACAGAGGTGAAAATGTCAAATACTAAAAGGCACAGCAGCAAATTAAGTTTTGTGGTGCACTGTTAGCCAGAATCAGACACACACAAAGTTAAAGACTGTACAGCAGGCTTTAATCCACAAAGACTTCCACAGAGCCAGGCTGGCTGTAGCTGCAGCAACTCTGAGTGAGGCCTCGGGAAGTCGGCGCAGGATTATATCCCGGAGGGTGATTGACACCAGACTGGTGTTGTCCTGTCCTCTTACACTCCTGCAGGTACAGAGGTTGCCCCCTGCAGTAGGCCAGTGGTGTACCACCACAAGTTTAAAGAAGATTTTCAAGATTTATTTTCTACATAGAGAGTGGAATGCAATATCAGGGGGTGGGATAGATGTGGAAGCAGATACAATAATACATTAAAAGGCATTTAAACAGGCATATGAACAGAGAGGATTATGGAAATATAAACTGTGCTCAGGCAGATAGAATTAGTTAAATCTGACATCATGTTCAAGCACGCACAGTATGGATTGAAGGGCCTATTCCTGCACTTGTTCTATGCTCTATGAATCAATATTATCAGGACTAATTTAAAATACATGAATTTTTCCACATTGGTGTCTGACTTGAATCTCTTCGGCTAACTTATTAAGTAAAAAGAACTATAATCTGAAAGATTCAGAGCATAATAGAAGTTCATAGAGGGCAAATACAAAATAAAGTTTGTATTAATCTGAAGAAAATGACAATGGACTGTGAAAAGATTGTTTCAAAAGGAAATAATCGATGTGTTAAAGTGCATATTACATTAGAGACAAAGCTAGTGAATAATCTCTTTCAATTGAGGAAAAATTGATTCAGACTGAAAATGACAGAATCTCTGTATTAAAATTCACTGCTAATAAAGTAACACGTGTCATCAGTTGAAACTGTAAATATGCAGCTCAACAGGGTAATGTCCTCTAATCTAAACGATAGCAATATTTAATACATTGTAAATACATGGGTACAATACTTATTTTTCCTTAATTACCTATAATGTAAACACAATCTCTTACTGTGTAAGAGTCAAAGATGATCAGTTTTGAGGGGATGATGGAGCTGAATCAGATCATGACTGATTTGATGATAGACTCATCTCCACCTAGCAGGCTTTTCCCCATATCCTTTAATTCCCTTATTATGTAGAAATCTATCCAACCTTGTCTTCAATATACAGGCATTTATTGAGGTCACTTCTAAGATCAGGGATAGAGAGGAGTTAGATCAACGGAAAGCCGACTTCTGCCCTGTACGCTTTCTGGAAGGAGCATTGCGAGGGGAAATCCCCCGAAACCTTTCCACTTTCACTCTTAACCCATGTTTTCTGGTTTGTATGTTGCCTACGTTCATTGGAAAAAACCTATCTATATTTACTCTGTCTATCCCTCTCATAACTTTAAATTCCTCTTTCAAAAGTCCCCTCACTCTTCTACATTTCAAGCAATTAAGGTCCTAACCTGTTTAATCTTTCCCTGTAATTCAGTTCCTGAAGTCCGGACAACATCCTAGTAAATCTTCTCTGCACTCTTTCTATTTTATTAATATCTTTCCTGTAGTTACATGACCAAAACTGCACACAATACTCCCAATTTGGTCTCACCAATGTTTTATACAACTTTATAACATCCCAAATCAATACTTTGATTTATGAAGGGCAATATGCCAAAAGCTCTCTTTACAACCCTATCCATCTGTGATGCCACTTTCAGGAAATTATGTATCTGTATTCCCAGATCCCTCACTCTTCAGTGTCCTACCATTTACTCTGTATGTCCATTCTTGGTTTGTCCTTCCAAACTATCTCATTACTTGTCTGCATTAAAATCCATCTGCCATTTTTCAGCCCATTTTCCCAGCTGGTCCAGATCCCTCTACAAGCTTTGAAAACCTTCTTCACTGTCCACACCACATCCAATCTTGGTGTCATCTGGAAACTTGCTGATCCAATTTACCACATTATCATCCAGATCATTGAAATAGATGACAAACAACATTTCCTGAGGCACACCACCAGTCATAGGACTCCAGTCTGAGAAGCAATCATCCACCACTATTCTCTAGCTTCTCCCATCAGCCATTGTTGAATCCAGTTCACAACTTCACTGTGAATACCTGGAGTCTGAATCTTCCTGATTAACCTTGCATGTGGGAATTTGTCAAAGACCTTAAAGACAACATCAACTTTCCTGGTACCATCCTTAAAAAAAACTATGATTTGTTAAACCTCACCTACCTTGCACAAAGTCAGTTGACTATTCCTAATCAGTCCATGGCTATCTAAATAATTGTATATCCAATCTCTTTGAACATCTTCCTGTAATTTACCTACTATTGTCATCAGGCTCACTGGCCTATAATTTCCAGGGTTATTTTGGGAGACTTTTTTAAATAACGGAAAAACGTGCTACCCTTCAATCCTCCAACACCGCATATTAATTATTTCTGCCAGAGCCCCTGCAATTTCTACACTTGCCTCCCTCAAGGTCCGAGGGAATGTCTTTCAGGCCCTGGAGATTTATCCTTATTTGCTTTAAGACAGCAGGCACTTCCTCCTCTTTAATCTGTACAGGTTCCATGACCTCACTGCTCACTTTCCTTACTTCCAACGACTCTGTGCATGTTTCCTAAGTGAAAACTGATGAATAAAAACCATTCAAGAGCTCTCCCATCATTTTGGCTCCATACAAAGCTGACCACACTGATCTTCAAGGGGACCAATTTTGTCTCATTATCTGTTTGCTCTTAATATACCTATAGAAACCCGTAGGACTTTTCTTCACATTGTCTACCAAAGCAACCTCATGTCTTCTTTTAGCATTTATGATTTTATTCTTGAGATATCAGGAGTTTCAGTAAAAAGAATAAGTGGAGGCAGAGAGACAGTAATTGACCAGAGCTATAGTTTAAAGAGTCTTCCATTAAATGTAGATACTATTTAATAACAACTCAGCAATTGTACACTTAAAAAATCCTCCAGCCTTACCAATGCTGCATTACAGTGGAGCTAAAAAACCTTGAACAATTGGTGTCTATGAAGTTTATCAATTTTATCATTACAGAGATATACACTACAAAGGTCTGATTAGTTAACACATATTGTATTCACGGAAATTAATAATTAATAACGCTGAGAAATTGTACTGAGCAAATGAGTGTCATTAAGCTTTTCATGTTCAGCAAGTAAGATAATTTTTTAACTGTAAATTTTCATGTATGTTTGAAAGCTTAATAGATCGGTGTCAAAGCATTTAATCACATATTTTTCAACATTTGCTTTGTTGGGCTAAGCCTTAATTCTATCTTTCTGTTATCACAGTTGACTATTCCTAATCTGGCATTTTTTCTGGATCGAACACACAAAGGTATTGTGAAGAAAACATGTCAGCTATTTCCTCAGGAGTTTGTGGAGGTTTGGTATGACACCAGAAACCCTGGCAAATTTCAACAGATGTGTGGCAGAAAGTGCGCTAACTGGCTGCATCACAGTCTGGTACGGGGGCACCAATTCCCCCTAAGCAGAAGGTAGTGGACACAGCCCAGGGCATCACAGGCAAAACCCTCCACGGTATTGAGTATATCTACAGGGAATGCTACCGTCAGAGAGCAGCAGCAATCATCAAAGACCCACACCACCCAGGACATGCTCTGTTCTTGCTGCTGTCATCAGGAAGGAGATATAGGTGTCATAGACTCGCACCACCAGGTTCAGGAACAGCTGCTACCCCTCCACCATCAGACTCCTCAACAACAAACTCAATCAGGGACTCATTTAAGGACTCTTACTTGTGCAGCTTATTGATTTTTTAATTCTCTCTGTATTGCACAATCAGTTTGTTTACATTCATTTTCTGTTTACAGGTATTTATTTGTTTACATGCATACGCTGTGTACAGTTTTTTTTGCACTACAAATAAGTGGTAATTCTGCCTCGCACGTAGAAAAAGAATCTCAGGTGGTATGTTTTCTGTCAATAAATCTGAAATCTGATCTTTTATTGTGATAGATACAAATAATGTTGATGAAAATGTAGGTGGACTGATTGTTAAATTTTAAAGTGACACGAAAATTGGCATAATTGTGGACAGTGATGGAAATTATCAAAGGATTCTGCAGCGTGTAGACCGATTGGAAATGCAGCCGGGAAATGGCAGATGAAGTTTAATCCATTCAAGTGTGGGGCGTCACACTTTGGGAGGTCAACTGTAAGAGGAAGGTATACTGTAAATAGGAGGACCCCAAGGAGCATTATTGAAACCTTGGTTTGCACACCCATAATTTGTAGAGAGTGGGAACACAAGTTAAAGGGGTGGTAAGGAAGGCATACATATTGGTCGGAGAGATGAGCCTAAGTTATTCTGAAGCTGTATAAAACTTTATTTTGGCCGCATTTGGAATATTGCGTGCAGTTCTGGCCATCGCATTGAAGGAAGGGTGTGGGGCCTTTAGAGGCAGTAGAGAAGAGTTTCTCCAGCATGTTGCCTTGATTAAATAATATAAGGAGAGATGCGACAAACTTGTTTATTTTCCCCCACTGAAGCCTCAGAGGCTGAGGGAACATCTGAAAGAAGTAAACTTTTCCCCAAAATGAATTTGGTTCACAATAAAATTAAGTACGAAAGAAAACAGTGCAGTAGTTTGCATAATTAGTGCTACATTCATATATTCATTAATGTATATTACATTAATTCTCTAATTTACTATGTACCATCATTGCCAGCTCCTGTGCTTGAGGGCCTTCCACTCCAGTCTCAGCCTTTCAATATCTGATAACAGAAGGACTCCAGGCTGTGGTATTTCCCCACATACCCCTTGTGATGTATCGATGGCCTGTATGTCCCTCATCACGTACTCCTTCAACCTGCAATGTACCAGTCAGCAGTATTCCCTCACTGACATCTCAATGTGCTGGAAGATCAATACGTTTTGGGGAAATCAAAGAGTTTTTCACCGAGTTGATGATTTTCCAGTAGTCCTGGATGTCTGTCGCTGTATGTATCCCGGGGTACAGCCCGTAAAGAGAGTCCTCTGTCAGAAGAACTGTGACAAGGACTCATACATCCTTCTCACACTTTTAGCAAATATACAGTCTGCAAAGTGCTGGGCGACTGTCTCCACTCATTGCTGTTGTCTAGGGGGCAACATACATTGTGGGTGATATTCAGATTGTACAGGAAGGATGTAACCAGAAGGGCTCCTCTCACCGCCATCCAGGACAAGTGGTTATTTATGAGCTCTGGTAATGAGGCATTCTGCCAGATGTCCTGGACAGTGTGCTCAGGGAATACCCCACAGTAGCTAGAGTCCTCATCTCCTGGTATCTGCAGGTCATTCATTTCTGACCATTACCTGATGGATGTGGTCAAAGGGATTTGTCTGTAAAAACTTTTATTATGAGATGCATACCCTCAACAACAATTTATTTTAAAAGGTTCACTTTGTGAAAATAAATTGGAGATTATAGTGGGCCAAGTGACCGTGCGGTTAGACGGGCCAAGTCGCCACCCCAGTTGGTTGGTACAAGATTGCGTGGCCCCCCCTTTCCTTCTCAGAAGCCTGCGTTGGGTGACACGCGTTGCCTGGCGATGTCGCCACTTCCTGGTTGCACGTTGCTGGACAGGCAGTGACTCTGTAACACGCTGACGTCCCCTAAAAGCCACATGAGAGATTCAAATAAAGTCAGTTGCTGGATCATCCTCATGTTGTGTGGACATACTTCATTTCAGTAGTGCTGCTGTTAGCAGCCGCTACAAGATCATGATAGACAACTTAATACTGAACACAAAGTTAATTTCAGATTTGCTCTATCACGTAGGAAGTTGGAGAAATATTAAATTAACTTTTATTGAATTTAACATGCTTAATCACATAATGATGCTGAGCCAAGCTTGTAGGTTGACTGTACATGTCACATAACAAATGTGAGGAGCCCAGGGTTTGTCTTGGTCACCAATTTGTTGTGACATTGACGAGACATTTCTGCTGTATTGAATCTTCCTAAAGACAATAAATGATACTGTTAATTATACTCACTATGATTTTGCCTGAAGAACATGTGCATCAGTGTGTTCAATATATATTCAATGTAATGCACAGCATCTATATATGTGAGCTGCTTTAATACCTGTCTGCAACTATCCTGACAAAGCATAATCTGGCTTATGAGACCATTTGCATAACACCTGCACTGAGCACATGCCCAGGCCTGCTTGGACTAACCAAATCAGCTTGCTTTGCAGGCAATATAGTAGTAGACTTAAAATGTGACATGAAATCACAAAAATAGGTTATATCTAAAAATGCTACATAATAGGAAAACTTCAAGGGAGAGTTTCATGATCAGCAGACAAAAGCCATGAAATGATCCAACAAGTTTTCGGGAAGCAAAATCTATGTTGACCCGTGTAATAAATCTTTCTTACCCCTCCCACCCGGACCAGGGTGGGAATTTTAAGTACTAGAGGGTATAGCTTTAAGGTGAGAGGGGAACGATTGAACAGGTATTACAAATTTTTACTTTATATGCACGGAGTGGTCAGTGTCTGGAACATAATGCTAGGGGAAGTGTTGGAAACTGACACATTTAAGAGGCAGTTGCACGGGTGCATGAACAGGCAGGGAATGGTGGAACATGGAATTAATTTATTATAAATTGGCATCATGGCTGGCATGGACAATGTATGCCCAGGGCTTTTTCCTGCACTGTATTGTTTTATGTGCGATGATGTCATTGGTATCCTTATTTTCAGACATATTCAAAATAGACTGAATGCCTCGTCAATAAGCAGGTTTCATCACTGTTCTGATGACTGTAACAGATGTCCAAAGAGGATATTCCTGCCGATTCTTTCTGAACTTTTAATTAAAATTAGTGCTGGAATGTTATTTGTTGCTGGAGAGAGGAGGTGATTCTCACACAAAGACTGAAGACTGGCACACTTTGATAGAGAATGATTCAAGCCTGTAACATTGTCCAGAAAGGGCTACAAGAGTTAACGTTTTAAGGTGGTCACCCTTCGTTAGAAATTCGACCTGAAATATTAACTCTATATCTCTTTTCACACAGATGTTGCTTCATCCACTGAAACATTCCAGATTTTCTGTTTGTATATCAATTTTTTTAAATTTGAGATTTTATTTTCATTTATAAGAGTAATGTGTTAGGTACAAATGTGGATTATTCAAAGCGATAAATATTTTTATCTCGACATACAGCAAAGCAGCAAGGCTTTCTGGTCCTCGACCCAGTGCCCGTCCCTTCCTCAAATACATGAATTAGCCTGCAATCCCGGTATGTTTTTCGAGGGCTGGAGCAAACCTGAGCACCTGGAGGAAACCCACGCAGACCTGGGGAGAATGTATAAACTCCTTACAAGAGTGCCAGATTTGAAATCTTGTCACTGGTGCTGGCATTGCACTAACCGCGATGTGCATTTCCCTTAGAAACTGCATCCCTGCACAAGTTGCTGTTCAAAATTTGCTTCACAACTGGTGCTTTGTTTCAATAAAGAATATGGGTCTGAGTACCTAATTGCACAATCAGTATGGGAACAAAACTCCAATTTAGACGATTGTTGATAAGATATAGTCCAACTGGCCTGATTCTGTTAAAGGCTGTTTCTTCTGTTGTACAAATCCTTTATTTAAGGTATGTTTCAAAACATACTCTCTGAGACACCCCGATTATCTCGCACTGAACCGGAAACTGCCAGCAGACAGTTATTTGGGAATCTGGTTGCAATCACTTTCTCAATCAATAAGACATCTATAGCATAGAAGAGTCATGATCATATTGAAAGTGGGGAATGTTGAGGAGACTTTTGATCTCCACCTGCTCCGATTGTCTTGTGTTCTTGTGTAGAAGTGCAGGTCGACGGTGGAACTTTGGAATGGGCACCATTTGTAACAAAACTCAAAACCTATAAAGAAGGCAAACTGAAGACTTTGTGACTGAAATAAATCATTCTGAAATCAGATCACAATAGATATTTAGCCATTGTCAAGATTTTCAAGTGAAATCAGAACTTTATTTAGAGGTCAACGACAGGAAGCCTGTAGCTCTGTTCCTTAGCTCAAAGGAGAAACTTGACACAAGGGCTAATGCCTCCCATTCGGATTGACCAGAAATTGCAAAACCTGCTGATCAGGTCAAAACCTCAACAGAGCTTTAAGAGTCCACCTCCATTCCATTTTCAATTGGCATGTACATCATGAATTAGATTTGGAATCATTAATGGGGAATACCTATGTTCAATTTTACTCTTCCCAGTAAATTAGATGCAAGAGTGACCATCTGCTGTGATTGCTATCTAAAAGATCAGTGTTTTGCAGAGTAATTTCCAAATCTGTTCTTCCATGAGATGCTTAGGAAATCCAGTTTATTAAAAGCAAAGCTGAACTACTAACCCAACCTGTATGTGTGGCAGTTTCTACTGTAGCGAGCTAATATATTATTGCTTCCCATCCACTAGTAAGCCATATTTGGTATTGTATTGTAAATCAGTGGTAATGGACACTGGGATTGGAATCAAATCAATGGTGAATGGATCGCACTTTCAAATTTCATTAGCCATGACAGAGAAGGTAACAGTTGTTGTTCACTGGGAATATCCAGTTAATGTGAAATGGTTATCAAGGGTATTTCAACGTGAATTGGAAGATTATTTTAATCCTGTACAATTGATTAATAAGGCTGTATCTGGAATCTTATGTGCAATATCACTTTCAAGGAGGTATTGCGTGTTCAGAATACAATATTAAAAATGATCCTTGGACTTAAGGCGTACATTATAAACCTGAAAAGAATGATGAAATTCATCGCGGTGACAAATATGAATAATGCAAATCTAAATCATTGACTTAAATTTGACTGTGAGTGTAGATTGAAGAACTTAGATGGTAAATTAACTCACACTGGAGATTTCCAGATGAATTATAATACCTTAAATAAGGGATTTGTACAACAGAAGAAACAGCCTTTAGCTGAATCAGGCCAGTTGGAGTATATCTTATCAACAATAGTCTAAATTGGAGTTTGGTTCAGATACTGATTGTACAATTAGGTGCTCAGACCCATATTCTTATATTTTACTAATAAAGGTATTCAGGTTTATAGAGGCTGTGAGGAAGATTAACATTATTATAGTTGTTAAATTAATTTCCCCAGATGCTGTGCTCCATTCCCCTTCCTCCCTCCTTTACTTCCTATGGACACTGCGTGACCTGCTAAGTTTCACCAGCACATTTGTGTATTGCTCTCGACCCCAGCATCTGCAAACTTTCTTGTTTAACTCTTCACACAAAACCTTCTCTTTAGCTCTGTTTGTCCAAATATTGAAGGGAGACGTTTTATTTTATTTATCTCAAATCACCTTTCGTTAATTGGTGAATCCATACCACAGAGAACCAACCCTATTAAATGCAGCTACAATGGACCAGTGAACAGCATGTTCAATGTTCCTAACTCATACATGGGAATCCAGCTATAATTTTCCATTCCTTATATAGGTTTTTGGAGGCTGAATGCAATACATTGACCTGATTATACAATAATATGTTTAGCTAAATCAAACAGAAATTAATCACCAGGGCAGCGCTTCTTTTAACATTTTCTGATTCTGATAAGACACCATCCACCTGAAGTGCCTGTGTTTGAGGCATGTCCATCCAAATATTTCCAACATTTTCTTCCCTTTTAGATTTTCAATATCTGCACTGTATTCCATTGTTCCTCATGACATCTAAGAAGACTATTCTGCCCATCAAATCTATATTTGACTCAGAACAAGTAGAAACACATAAATGCTACAGACACGGTTAACGGAGTGGTTAGTGAAACACCATTACAGTGCCAGCAATCCAGGTTTGAACCCAGCGCTGTCTGTAAGGAGTTTGCATGAGTTTCCTCTGGGTGTTCCAGTTCTATTCCATTTCAGAATGCACGGGTGTTGTAAGTTAATTGGGGTATTTGGGCAGTACAGGCTCATGGGACAGAAGGGCTTGTTACCATGCTGGATGCATGTCTAAATTTAAAATTTAACTCAGCAGGTCTTGCAGTTGATAGAACCACTACACTGCCATGTCCTATTTAGATCCTTGTATGTCTTGTCCTAATAGAACAAGGCTGCATAAAATCACTGAGAAGATAAGGAAGTGTGGATAAAGACAGGTGGAAAACATAAAGCGTGCTGAAACTGATTAGTGGTTACCCAAGTATAGTTATTTTCCTTTGGAGGATGAGAATCTTGTGTGAAAGTGAGACTGGAGGTTTGGTACTCCAAGGATCAGTATAATCCTACCGTTTCCTTTTTCTTATAGATTGTCCCTGAATCCACACTTGCCTAAGCTGCTGCAAGGCACACAATTCCTTCCCTTCTGATGGATTTCAATTCACTCCCTTGCTGAGATTCAGAAATCTTTCTGCTTCTTCAGATAGAGCTAAATCAAACTTCCAACAGGGGCAGCCAAACTACGGCCCCCGGGCCCATTAGAAAAAATTGGGGGCGCTGCTGGAGTTGCTATAATGGCAACTCTGCCACTGGTGTGGATCCATGGAGAGCAGGAGCAAAGTCTCAGCCCTCCCCTGCACGGACCAACCGTCCAGTCCAACTGTCAACGGCTCTGTACAGGCTTCAAATGACTTGTTAATGGTGGTTGAAAATGGCCAGGCTTAATATTGTTTGGTCCACAACCAAAAAGTATGGACCCTGCTGCTTTAGAGACCCAACGGTCTGTAATCTAGAGCAAAATACAAATTGCTGGAGGAACTCAGCAGACCAGGCAGCATCTGTGGAGGGAAATGGATAGTCAACACTTGGGTCAAGATTCTGCCTCAGAACAGAAAGTAAAAAGGGTACATAGCAGCAAAAATGTGAGAGAGTGGAGAGTGAGGCAGAGGCTGGCCATTAATAGATGGAACCAGGTGATGAGCAGGAATAACCAGTTGCAGGCTTGGGAAGCGGTGGATTTGGGAGACAGTGGATGGTGGATGAACGCAAACACAAATAAGGAGAAAAAAGAAAGGGACTGATTTGAACAGGCAGAATATGTGTTATAAAGAACAAGATCTCATACTCAGAGTGGCCTACAACCCAATGGAATAAACGGCAAACTATTCAAACTCACATAACCCACACTACATGTTCATTTATCTGCTCCACCCCCCTCCATCCATCATCATTTCATTTCTCTCCCTCACTTGGGTTCTTCTTCTCACCACCTTTCTCTTATCAGGTTCAACTTACCAAGCCTTTTTGTGGAAGCAGAGTGACGTAATTTGGCAGCAGAATCATTGCTAATACCTCCTGTTACACTTGCTTGGACTATAACCTCTTCACGACCATGTATTATTTGAAAGCCAATTGATGCACTGATTGAGTTGCCTAGATTTTTAGCAACATTTTTGAAGTTCATCATGTATCCTTCTGATCCTGACTGTTCAGGTTATTATGCAATATATTAAACTCACATCTGATCATCTTTATAATTGGAATTCCATTGAGGTAATGGTTGGATTAGTGGCTCAGACATTTGGATCTTCACTTCTAAGTTATCACCTTATAAGTGAGACCACAGGATCATAAAGGATAAGACCAGATTTAAGTCATTCAGCCCAACAAGACTGCTCCACCATTTGAATCATGGCTGATATACACTTCCTTTCAACCTCACTTCTTGCCTTCCCCCAATAATTATTTGCACCCTTACTCATCAAGAAGCCGCCAATCTCCCCTTTAAATCTACCCAATTACATCTGCCACAGCCGTCTGTGTCAACAAATTCCAGATTCATCTCCCTCTGGCTGAAGAAAAGTGTCAAGACAAGTTGGAATCCCAACTTACATGCACAGTATGGCAGAGATCTTTCACCTGCTCTTTCTTGGTATTTGGTTCAATGCCTGGATCAGTGAAAAACACACAAAACCAAAAAACTATACAACAGGGTTTATTCGACGTAAAACTCCACAGAGCCAGCTGTGAGATTGCGCTGCTGTAAACTCTAAGAGTGACTTCGAAGGGCCGGCTCAGGCTTATATCCTGAAGGGTAATTGACACCTGACCAGGTGGGGCTTGGTCCATTCTGGTCATCTGATTGACAGCCAGCCAGGTGTTGTTTTGTCCCCATGCTCTTCTGCAGGTACAGAGGTTTCCCCCTGCAGTAGGCCAGTGGTGTACCACCACACCATCTACCCGATTAAAGTCCCAATATTGTATCCATTTCCTGTCAACATTTTAACCATTACAATGGAGAAGCTAAGAGCTAGGGCAATGTTGTAAACGTCTGATGGCTTTATTCATGAATTGGATTCGTAATGTTGTCAAATGGGACCTTGATTGAGAAGTAAAAATAGAAAATGCTGGAAAATTCAACTGGTCAGGAGCATCTGTGGAGAGAGAAAACAAATGAGTCTAAATCAGCCATTCTCAACCTTTTTTTGGGGGGTATGGTCCCTTTAGGACTCTTCTCAATGTTCATGAGCCCCCTTCCCTGTGAAGCAGTCAAGTTTTGGTTTCTTCCGTACTTCTCTCCTGACGACTACATTAAAAAACAAAATACTTCTGTTTCGAAAGGTGAAAAGAAAACAAGGCTTTTACTTAATATGCTGTAGCCCCCAGTGAGATTGGCTGATATAGTTAGCAAACAGGAACAGGTGAACAAAGGGAATAAAAAGTACAATCTGCTGGAGGACTTCAGCAGGATGTGCAGCATCCATGGGGCAAAAAATAAATTGTCGAAGGTTTGGGCTAAAATCCTTCATCAAGAGCAAAGCAAACAAAAACATCGTCAATTTAAAGGGTGAAATTATATAGAGACTGAATGGACTGATAAGCTCCTTTTTTCTGCATGACGCATGCTAACGTCATGATGTCCAGGTGATGTTGTAAGGACTGCCCATCTGGGATGCGCCCAATTGGCCAGAAGCTTTAAGTGAAAAAAAAAGTTATCGGTTGTTGGAAACATTAATTCAATTAATTCAAGTGTCAGGAGATAACCGGTGAAGTCCTGAGGGATCACGAGCGAATCCAGTGATGAAACTTTGTGGGTGGAACAACAGGCTGGATTTTACCCTCAGTGACAATGGGGCCATGAGGCAAGTCTGAAAAGACCAGGAGACTGATTGAGCACAGATATCACAAAACACAGATGAAGAACTCTCAGGAGGAATATCAGCTTGTGGTGCACAAGGAGCAAGGGCCCAAATTACAAGACAAAGCTGAGAATTTGGGAGTCAGACAGGAGCAGGAACAGGAAATGACAGGGTTATCCAGGGAAAGTGGAACAAAATGCTCAGTCATCCCAACTTAAAGGCAATGCTGAGAGTTAGGCCACTGTGTAAAATCTATGAAATCAAAGTCTGGTTAGTTTGATACCTGTATCATAATTATTGAATTCGGTAGCCAGTTAAAAATTTGTGAAAGTGCTCTAATACAGGTAACCTCCACTGCAGTATGCTTAAGAGTTTTGCCCACTAGCCTCAGAGTCAGAATACTGTAGAATGAAGACTCCCCATATGGCCCAACACCAATGTGAACCAAGCTACTCCATTTATCTGAATTTGGCCCATATTTCCAAACCTTTCCTTACCACTACTTGTCTAAATATCTTTTGAATAATACAATGGTTCTTGCTTCTACTACTTCATCTGGGAGCTCATTCCATTGTGACAGAGTATATAGATATATATATATATATATATTATATATAGATATGTTTCTGGGAGATAAATTGGGAAAGGTTTGTTCGAGTAGGTCACATGCAAACACTTTAAAACAGATCTTATTTGAAATACTGAAGCTATGTTAGACATAGTGGCTTCTCACACCTTTCTGCAAGAGCTTTGAAGAGTGCTCAACAGAAGTCACTAATGGATAGTTGTTTACACAAATGAAAAAGAATGTTGGCACTGCTATTGTCTGCAGGAGAAGGTCATGCGGTTTTGCAAGCAGAGAGAGTCAAACAGTCTTTCTATCAGAGTGTGTGTGTGAGAGAGAGAAAGAGAGAGAGAAAGAAGGAGAGATCACTTGACAGTGTCAGCCAGCAGAAATTGCTCGGACTGAAACAGGACAAGCTGGCAAGTTTTGGAAGACAACCTGGTTGAAGCCCTTGTGGTTCAGGACTGGCTGTCTAGTGTTTCACTTGGAATAAGAGAAACAAAAAGGAACTCTGTAGTAACCTGAGAAAAGGAGGTTATCATCGAGAGAACCCTGACGGGGCAAGTTTTATCAGCAAGACATTGAGGTGACTGATGGAAGTACATCAGTTGTGGATGTCCTGGAACTACACATCTCTCTCTGAAAACCAACAAGAACCTTCCTGAGTGGTAACCATTTACTTTGTGAACACCAAAGCCTGGTGAACTTTATAAATGTTAAATTCTGTGCACAGTATAAGAATTGCCTGCAACCAGTGAACTTGGAGGAATGAGAAGTGAGATTGAACTGTGAATCAAAGAACTTTTCTGAACTTACACACACATTACATACATGTGTGCTTAGAATTAGGAGGGGGTTAAGTTAGGTTAAGTTAAGTTAATAATAGATAAGTTGAAATTTGATTCTGTTTTCACGGTTAAAGATAATTAAAAGCAACTTTTGTTTAAGTAACCATTTGTCTTGGTGAATACCTACTGCTGCTGGGTTTATGGGTCCTCTGGGCTCGTAACTCCATAAACTCTCCACCTTTTTTGTGAAGGTACCCCTGAGGTCCCCTTGCCTTTATTTTCCTCTCACCTTAAATCCAGGGCATCTGGTTTTCAGTTCCATTGCCTTGCAAAAAGGCTATTATGTTTGACTTTATCTATGCCACCCCACAATTTTATAAACCTCTGCAAGATGCCCACTTAGCCTCCTATATTCCTGGGAGAAAAGTCCCAGCCCATACAATCTCACCTTATAATTCAAGCCTACCAGTCCAGGTAACATTCTCATTTATCTTTTTCTGCACACTTTCCACCCTAGTTATATATTTCATACAGTTGGATGACCGAATCACAATCCTACCAACATTTTGTACAGTGGTAACATGACATTCCTGTCACTGTACTCAATGTCCCATCCAATGAAGCATACAAAACACCTTCTTTACCACCACCTACCTATATCACCACTTTCATGAACTATTGTATTCACTCACAGTTCCATAAGATTAGTATTCAAAGTGATTGAGTCACTATTTGCATTGGCGATAAAATGTCATCTATTTTGTCTTCTATAGATCATCAAAGCTGGAGAGAAAGAATATCTTAGATGTCATGGCTACGTTTAATAAAGCCCATCACTCTCAAATTCATAAATTGTTTCCCTGATTGGTTTAAATGCCCAGTAGAACACAAAATGTAGAATAGGAACAGATCCTTCAGCCCAACAATGATGACAATTTTAATTGACTCCATTAGCCTGATCAAAATCTCTCTCCCTCCATTCCCTGCCTATTAATATGTCTAAATGCCTTTCAAACATTGCTCTTGCATCTGCATGTTCCAGACAACTACCACTTCCTGTGTATAAACACCTGCCTCAGTGTATCAGGGAACAGTCGTAGAACAAGCTGGCATTGGAAGTGGTGGATGCGGATTCGATTTCAAGATTTAAGAGAATGCTTAGATAGTGACATAGATGGGAGAGGATCAAGGGGTATGATCGGGGGTCGATCGGTCTTGGCAGAATACATACTTTGGCAAAGAATGGCTGTAGTGTTCTATAATTCTATAAATAACTGTTAAACTTTCCCCCTCTCCCCTTGAAGGTATGTCCATGACCATTTGACATTTCCACCCAGGGAAAAAAAACTCTCTGATTAGGCACCTTTACTATGCCCGTCATAATATTGTAAACTTCGATCAGATTGCCCGTCAGCCTCCGACACTCAGGAGAAAACAACCCAATCTGTCCAATGATGCCTTCAGAATCAGAATTAATCGTCATAAACATGTCATGAACATCATTGTTTTGCAGCTGCATCAGAATGCAAACATTTATATAGGGCACCTTACCAAATTAATAAAAATTATCCAAGGAAAAAAGAAAAAGATAGAATAAGGAAGTGTCTATGGTTCATTGTTCATTCAGAAATCTGATTGCAGAGGGGAAGAAGCTGTCCTTGTGCTACTGAGTGCTTGTCTTCAGACTCCTGCACTTTCTTCCCAATGGTAGCAGAGTGAAGAGGGCATGCCCTGGGTGGTGGGAGTCGTTGAGGATAGAGGCTGCTTTCTTAAGACACCACCTCTTATAGATGTCCTTGATGGAGTGAGGACTGGTGCCTGTGATACTACTGGCTGAGTTAATAACCCTCTGGAGCTTTATCTTGTCCTGAGCGTTAGCACTTCCATACCAGACAGTAATGCAACCAGCCAGAATGCTCTTCATGGTACACCTGTAGAAGTTTATATTGAATCTCCTCAAACTCCTTAAAAAATATAGCTGCTAGCAGGCCTTCTTCATGATTGCATCAGCTTGGAGGCTCCTCTGGGATATGACACCTAGGAATTTGAAGTTCTTGACCCTCTCCACTTCTGACACCACTGGTTCATGTTCTCCTGATTTCCTTTTGAAGTCCACAATCATCTCCTTGGTTTTGCTAATCCTGAGTGCAAGGTTGTTGTTGTGACACCACTCAACGAGCTAATCTCTCTCCCTCCTGTACACTTCCTCATTGCTGTCTGTGATTCTGCTGACAACCCTGGAGTCATCGGCAAATTTGTAGACAGCATTTGAATGGTGCCTAACCACAATTGTGGTGAGTAGAGTAGAGCTTTGAGCTGAGTCCGCATCTTTGAGGTGCACTTGTGCTGATTGTCAATGAGGAGGAGACGTTCTTTCAAATTCATATTGACTGGTCTAATGAGGGAATTAAGGATCCAGTTACAGAGGAGGGTGCAGTGGCCCATGTTTTGAAGCTTGTTGACCAAACTGAGGGAATAATGGTGTTGAAGGCCGAGCTATAGTCTATGAAGTGCAGCCATTTGTATGAGTTGTTGTTGTCTTGGTGTTCCAGAGCTGAGTGGAGAACCATAGATGTTACATCTGTTGCGGAGTGATTATGGCATTTGGCAAATTGCAGGATGTCCACTCCTTAATTTAGGTATGAGCTAATTATCGCCATAACCAACCTCTCAAAACATTTCATCACAGTAAGTATTGAGGAGCTCACTCTGCTCTTCTTCGGTACTGGGATGACTGATGCCCTTTTGAAGGAAGTAGGCACCTCTGACTGCAGCAATGTGAGGTTAAAAATGTCCGTGAACACTCCAGCTGCTTAGGTGGGACAAATTTTCAGTACCTTGTCAGGTAGGCCATCAGGACCTGATGCCTTGCGAGGGATCACCCTCTTGAATGATGCTTTGATGATGGCCTCAGAGACAAATATCACAGGGACCTCAGCCTTTGCAAGAATTCTCAGAGGTACTGTTGAGTTTTCCTTCTCAAATCACCTGATAGCTAATATTTTCTAATCCTGGTTGAAGACAAAGATACTGCAGATTCTGGACAACCTGCTGGAGGACCTCAGCAAGTCAAGCAGCAAAAATGAGGGAAAAGGAATTGTTAATGTTTTTCAGTCTGAATTCTTTATGAAATCTGGGCGCCAACCTTGAAAAATCTAGAACCCAAACATATCAGTTCCTCCGACACCCCTGTCACTAATTCTGCTCAGTACTCTGTGTTCCTTTAGCAGATTGTGGTTAACATCCTGGTGTCTTATGCACCCTCTCCAAACACTTTTCCTGTAATGAAGAGACCAGAAGTGCACACAACTCCAAGTGTTGCCCAACAAATGCTTCATGACTGTTGAAGCCGAATATTGCCATTTCAGGGAGTGAAAATAAAAGAAAATATTCAATTGTCCAACATCTTTTCACAAAGCAACACAAAGGCATTTACAACCAAATAAGTACTTCATAAGCTGAGGTCAGAGTTGTAACATCATAATCAAGGTAGCCTATTTGTGCACAGTAAGTTCACACAAACAGATTAAGCAACACTGATTGAAGCACTTAAATGATCAAAATACCAGAAGTGGCTCCTCTGCTCTTCCTCGAGTAGCATCATGGGAGCCTTTATACTCAACTGAGTGCTTGCCCCAGTTTGAGAGTGCAACTCTGACAATTCTATATTCCCTCAGAAGTGCATTGTTCTGTTAGTCTGGCATTTAGAACCAATGCCTCAGAGTCAGGTCTTTGACCCGAAACGCTGAGGCTCAGAGGTGAGTATGCCAACCAATTAGCCATGACTAACATTCTTTCACTGATAATTATGTGTTGTCTGTAAAGACAAAGGAGAGATTATCTGGAAGACTATCTTTCTATATAAAATTTGGTTTATTGTGATTTACATGGAGAAGTATCTATTTCAACAACAAGGACATTATGGTTTAACAGCAACAAATCTAAATATGTACATGTGCATGTAAAAAACTTCAAGTAACAAGACTGGAAGAATCACAGATGATCAACACAAATCAAATGAATGTGCATTAGAAATAATATTTTGTCTCATGAGCTCTCAGAGGAGATGCTAGTAAATCTATCCCCAGGCAACCTCATGGGGTTAACTTCCATTTATTCTTCATAAATATCTTTTATTGCAGTAGAATTAATGACTGCAGTTTCTTCAGTGAATGAAAAATCAGAACAAAAGCTTGGTTCCTACTTGTTCCATATCAAAAATGTAAAGGTTCAGCATTTAATATACCATACAACTCTTTTAAGGTCACATTGAAGTTTAAAATGTCAATTTAAAAAAAAAATTCATGGAATTCAGACAGACATCTTCAGTGTAATCGACATCAATTCTTATTTTGAACAAAGTTGTACAACCTTCACAAATCTTCTCCTATTTCAATATCAAGTGGAAAATAAACTTTATACATATAAAAATTGGTTTGTGACCATGCTTTATACAATATATAACATTACAAAATTAACAGATTTAATCCCCATTCTAACCAACATATAAACAAATTCAGTCAGCTGGAAAGTCATTAGTCAACAGTTCTTGAGAATGACTATTCTCCAAAGAACATTGTAAGTGAACAATACATATAAACGGGACTTGCATCTTACACTTTTCACAAGCCAAAAGCATATTTTAAAATGGAAAATGGAAATCATTTACATTAGAGGTCTGTCTTGCAAAAGGGTGATAAAGATTTTGAAACAATAACATTAAAATAAAGTAAATTTTAAAAAAATGCCTGCTTAACTGTTAAGAGCCCAGAGGACTCCAAAACCCAGCAGCATAGAAATTCACCAAGACAATGGTTACTTAAACAAAAGTTGCTTTGAATTTTCTTTAAACATAATAACAAGATCAATTTTAAACTTATTACTATTAACTTAATGTAACCTAACTTAACCCCCTTCTAATTCTAAGTGCACGTGTATGTAATGTGGATATGTTCAGGAAAGCTCTCTGTTTCACTGTCCAATCATTCACTTTTCACTTCTCCAAGTTCACCAGTATTAGGCAATTCTCATGCTGTGCACAGAACTCTACATTCATAATTTCTACCAGGCTCTGGTGCTTAAAGTTAAAGGGTTACCACTCAGGAAGGTTCTTGTTGGTTTCAGAGAAAATTTGTTGCTCGTTGGACACACACAAACTGATTTCTTTCAATCAGTCACTTCAGGGTCTTGCCGAAAAAACTTTGCCCCATCGTGGGTTTCCCAAATGATAACCTCTTCTTCCAGGTCACCACAGATTTCCTCCTGTTTCCCTTATTTCAGGAGAAACACTCTATCCAGCCATTTCCTCTTGTACGGACTACAAGGGTTGAGAACAGGCTGAACTCAGAATTCACAACCTGTCTTTAAAATGGGGGTTTCAACAAGCCTGCCAGTTTGCCATTTTGTAGCCTCAACTGTTAACTGTTGAACTGACTTCTCTCTCTCTCTCTCTCTTCCTTTCTCTGCTTGTAAAAACCATATGACTTCTTAGAGGGCTCCAAGCCCAATCTTATCATGATCTCTGAGCCTGGACTCAATATCTAGATTCAACAAAGCTCTTACATTTTAAATGTGATGTCTTTTGTGAAGTGATACTTGTTTGTGAAATGTAACCTACACTAAATCCCTACAATCTATATATCTTAAAGACATATTTTACCCATAACAATTCTAACATAACTCATAACACTGACCTTTTGAAATTGGTGCAATGTTTCTTTTATTGAAATAAAGAAATGTGGATTCTTTTAAAACAATTATTCTTTATTAGCTATAGAATTTATGATTATGTGGAGGTATCCATCTTGAATCCAACTGAAGCTGCAACAAACTAGTCTCTGACTCCCTCTAGTGGTCAGCAATATTACTAGTGTAGCGGCTACTATGGCAGAGCTACTAAAGAAATACAAACACACACAAGAGTAGTCAACTCAAGACTGGTTTATTGAAGCTTTACAAGCGGCTTTTATTCCCTGCCTATCCCGGGCTCCACGGGACAAGGTGGGACTTTGTTAAGGGACAGCTGCTGGTCCCGCAGACCAGCAGGTTTAAACTGAGACTTGTTAACATCCCTTGCCTTTCAGCAGGGGACCCAGCTGATCAATGTGCCGGCCCTCGGCACTCAGTACCACTAGCACGTCAGCCCTTAGTTAAGTCCGTGCCCTGCACTGACAGTGGCGGTACACATTACCGCGCTGAGCACCCGGTCGGCCCACTACCCAGCCACTACACTAGCACCATATCACTATATACCCTTTCCTTGAGATGTTTAATCTAACAACAATACTCACTAATACAGTATTCATTTCAATTTAAAGTTCAACACATATTTAAACACAACATCAGCAGCATAAACTTTTTTAAGGGCGCAATTATTTTTCTTTTAGAAATTCAGTCTATCACTGTGATCTTCTTTACACAGGTACTTGTGTCAGTTCTGCTGGTCCCCTAACGTCTAAGCTCTGTTGGTGTTCCCCTATTGATGGGCAGGCTGGATCTTCTGCATTTATCTGTTGCTGCAGTGCCTCTTGCGTTTTCAGCTGGCTCTTTTAATTCCACCTCAGTATTTGACCATCCTTTGTTCTGACAGTGGAGGATCTGGGATTTACTTCCTCCAGTACTTTTTGTCCCAAGTGCTGGAATCTCCGAGTCTCACTGTGTCATGCTGTGTCAGTGGCTTTATGCTTCTTGCTGGCTTCTCATCATTTTCTTCTTGTCTTCCTTTCAGACGCCTTTGTTTCCATTCGACATCTTTGGCATCCCTGTTCTTATTTGGGTCTGAAGAGTGATGTGGTGTGTAGTGTATCCCATCAGAAGCCAAGCGGGTGACATGCCATGTTCAAGTGGTGAAGCTCTGTAACTCAATAATGCTAGTTATGGATCGGAGCACCCGTCTAGTGCTTTCTTGTGCAACTGTTCAAATATGTGCACTCCTTTCTCTGCTTTACCATTTGACTGTAGATGCAAAGGACATGAAGTCACATGTTGAAAATCATACTTTTCTGCAAAATTCTGGAATTCTCTACAACTGCAGCATAGTCCATTGTCGCTGTAGACAATTGAGGAATTCCATGTCTTGAAAATTTCTATTCACATATTTGATCACACAAGCAGCAGAGATAGTAGGAAGCAGTCCAATCTCTGGATAGGTCGATAGATAATCAATAACCAGCAAGTAATTCTTTCCACCCATGTGGAACAGATCTGCCCCAACTTTCTGCCATGGTTCTGCTGGTGACTGACAGCTGGTGGTGGGGGGGCGGAGACTTACCAATAGTTCCCATGAGTGCGTGACATGTCACTTACCACATCATCATTGAGGTGGGATCTACCTTAAATCGCCAGGTTGGCAATTTAATAGGTAGATCCCCCTGCAGTTTAAAAGATGGTTCCAACACCCTTACCCCTAGTAATCACACCCGGGTCCCAGGAGGGCTACTCAGGTGCTGCAGTTTAAAAGAACCTAGTGATTGAGGAATGGCAATTCTGGTATGTCAAAGTAGAAGCCCATTGACAACACTCAGCTCAGTTCTGATGTTGTAGTATGGCTAATATTCATCTCTAGGCCATCGTTCATTCAAATTCTTAATTACCTTCAGTCGAACTGTGTCCTTTTCTGTTTTGGCTGTGAGCTGCTTGGATATCACGTCAGATACAGGAAGAGATTTAGTGATTAGATTCACATGGAGATTCACATCTGTCTCTGTGGAACTCTCATTGTCTGCTTCACTCTGCGTCATTGCCCTGGAGAGTGCAACCACTAACACAATAGGTTTCCCTGGTGTATACACCCTCTTAACTAGGCTTAACTTTTCACTTTTTGTCACCCAGCAGTGATTCATCTCCATCTGGGACTACTGTGAACCTGAGGTGGTGCTCTTTATCTTTAACTTTCATCCTGAATTTGCATCTACCTTTCGTTTCGATGCTCTGTCCATTGTAGGCTTTGAGCTGTATAGGTTTTGCATGGATTTATGGATTTATCTTCTTTGCCCTAATGTTGTGCTCACAGATCAAATTAAACTTTGACCCCGTGTCCTGTTTAAAAAGAATTTTTTTTTCATTTGTATGCAATGATACAGTTTACTTAGTCTACTTGACGCTTGGCTGTTCAGTGCCTGTTGGTTTATAATCTTCCTGCGCTACCATGCCAATGAAAAATGTATCACTGAGGGCAGTTTCTTCTATAGAATATACAGTGTGCACAATTTCACTTCTGTTTATCTTCCCTTTGGGAAAAAACATTGCTTTACATACTGATTCTGCCCTTTGCACTTATTACAGACTTTTCCATGGGCTGGACATTGTTTTGGTACATGTTGAGTGCCATATCATTTACATTTGAATGTCTATCTATCTTCTTGTTTTTTCCTATATCTCTTTTTTGGTTTGTATGTGTGTCTCGACACTGTGGCTACAACTATGCCTTCATTTTCACTGGCATTTGCATTCTCACCAAACTTTTTTGCATGCTGCAGAGCTAATTCACTGACGTGGTTTATCGTCACAGGTCCCGCTAATGTAAGCTCTGTCTCTCATAGCAACCTCTCTCACTTTCTTATCAATCATCCCAAACACAATTTGATTATGGATCGTTGAATCTCACAGCAATCCAAAATTATATGTTCTTGCTTTTAATTTCGAGTCAGTTAAAAACATATCAAACTCTCTCCCTGCAGCTGCGTGCACTAGTGAAACACATACAACTTAAGTGTTTCATTTTTCTTTGGCAAACAGTGTGCATCAAATAACTCAATTACTTTGTCAAACTTGTCCTGGACTTCTGTCTCAGCAAAAATAACTGTATTGAAAATGTCTACCACTTGAGGTCCTGCCATGGTAAGTAGCAGTGCAATCTTACATGCATCAGGTCTGCTATAGAATCCAGTGGTTTGCAGGCACATCATGAATCTTTGTTTAAACAACCTCCACTCATGGTTGACATTCCAGTCCAATTTACAGCATCAGGATTCTAAACTCTCTCTAAATCTTTACTGATACACATTCTGCACACTCCTGGTGTTTCTTCCACTTCTGATACCATGCACACTCCTGGAACCATGTGATATTTCTTATATTGCAATAAAAAATGAGTTATTTTAAAACAAATTTACATTATTAGCTATAGAACTTATGACCATCTTGAATCCAACTGAAGCTGCAACAAACTAGCCTCTGATGCTCTCTAGTTGTCAGGAGGATCATTCGCACTCTATCACTACAATTTTAAAATGTAAAGTGGATGAACAAAAAGGTTTTGTGCAAAGCAATCTACAATTGGCGAGTAACGAGATTATTTAACATGGCAAGGGACAGTTGAACATTGTATAACAGTCAGGACATTTTCTAGGTTAAACATTTTGCAAAGTAAATTGCAATATATATATAATATCAATTACATAATGACACCGGAAGTTTATTTCTAATCCACCAAGACAATCGTTTCCTGAAACCACTGTATTTTTAAACCACCTAAGTTTTGTGTATGCCAAAGCAGAAATTGAGCACAGGGTAAAAAAAAACATTTACCTGAGTTTTGTAGCATTATCCAAAGAAAAATAAGAAATAAATTATGTGCACAAAATGTGATCTTTCATTTGCAGGTCCAAGGTGAAATTATGTTAAACTGGAAACAAACTAGAAATCAATTAATGGCAACATTAGCAAAAACAGAATTCTACTTAGGTTCAACACTATGCGCGTGAATAGCATTTCCAGAAACAAGCAAACTCCGTCAATCCAGCACACTCAGGATTTTAATGATACTGGATTATTGGAAGATGTTACAATTGACAATACACAAAAAGTATGAGCATTAGAAAATTACTCACTTTGCAATGTGCAGATTTGATCTTGGAATTTACAATTAAGTGGAAACTCTTAGTCCAAGCATGTTGTTCACTTGTTAAGTCACACAGTTTTTATAATTTAAGCAACTGCATGAAAATAACTCGTGTAAAAAGGCTTAACTATGGAATCACCTGATTTGTGATCTAATTTTATTTATCCAGTCTCCTTGTAATCTGATCTTTTTTTGTTTTAGTTCATTTTTTTGACAAAAAAAATTGAGTTATAATGCAAGTTAATCCCTTAATTTGCACTGGTGGCAATAAACTATTTACTGATGACTCTCAAAGAACTCGAATCAATAATACACTCAATTTTTCCTTTTCCTTAATTATACATTTTACTCCATAACTTGTACATTAGCTTTCAGAATGTATTACAGAACTTAGTTTTATTTAAACTTGAGTGAATTGACAGAAAATATTGATATTGTTTCTTCACTGATGATAATTTTACAATTTCTTTTAAACTATTACTTCTGTAAGATGCTATTTATTCAAAAATATGTTTTTGAGTATATTGTTAATGGGTAGTGCAAAATGCATGGCAAGCAATAAAACTCTCTAAATTGCATTGGGTGCAGCCAATCAGTTGTGGGTACCAAGCCGAAGACACCACTGGATTAAGTGATTTGTTCCAGTTAGGTGCCAAGGTTAATTGTTGCTTCCCATCCTGGGCACCATTTGGCAGTACCTGTTGATGGTTATATTTCCCTGTAAGCCCATTATTGCTGAATCATCTGATTCAAAAGTTTATTCCTTGAGGGGCAATCCATTCCTTGCTCCCGCAATGATATGCAAAATAAAATTTCAATCTCGAGATGGGAGGGGGAAGACAGGAAAAGGGTGAATGGTGGAAAGGGGAAAGCATAAAAAGAGGGGATGGAGGGGGGAAATTCAAGTAGAGAAGTGAGGGATAGAAAAGGGAGGAGGGCAGAAGGGTTGGCGTAGCAGTTATCGCAATGTCTTTATAGCGCCAGTGATTTGGACCGGGGATCAATCCTGCGCTGACTGTAAGGAGTTTGTACTTTGTTCCTGTATCTCCATGGGTTTTCTGCAGGGGGGTCCAGTTTTCTCCCACCATCTGAAATGTACTGGGGGTACATTAATTGGATGTAACTTGGGCAGCACGGACCTGGGGACTGAAATGGCCTGTTACCGTGCAGTATGTCTACATTTTTTTTTAAATAGAGAGGAGGGAGGGGAGAGAAAGAAGAGGAAATATCTTTTAACAATTATATCAATAGTTACCTTTTGAATGCAATGAAGGAAATTATTTAACATTTGACAACTGAAATTAATAATTTCATTATTATATAGCACTAATTTAACATTTAAGCAGATCAAATTAGATCAAATATTTTGAATTATTTATTGACAATAATATAGAAAATTACTGTTTAGCACCATTGCTGAGTCACTTTAACTCTATCAAGCAGTTTCCAGGTTTATTTCTGTGATTAATGACACCTTTGCAGATCAAGTTAATGTGAAGTTGAATAATTCAAAAATATTAATGATGCAGTCTTCAACAGCTCTCAAACCTGTGCTAAATGGAGCCACTTCTAAGTGAATTAATGACATAATCATGGAAAATCAATTTAAGTTAATTTATTCACTCTACCTCACCCTGCAAGACCAAGAGCAGATGACTATGGTATCTAAATCCAGTAAAGGATGAGAATAGCACCCCAGGGATGTACGTGCTACCAATTACGAGACACGAGGCCCCACTCATCAAGTTTATTGTCATTCAATTGCACAAGTAAAACCCGACAAAACAGTATTCTCTGGTCCTCGGTGCAAAATGTGCAGGAAACAATTAGACGTACCACACATACAGACGAACATATATGCAGGACCATTGTATGCAGTTTTGGTCATCTAACCACAGGTAAGGTATCAGTATGACAGAAAGAGTGGAGAGATTTATTGGGATGTTGCCTGGACTTGAGGAACTGAGTTACAGGGAAAGGTTAAACAGGTTAGGACTTTATTTCCTGGAGATTCGAAGAACAAGGGGAGATTTGATTGAGGTATTTAAAATTATGAGGGGGATAGACAGAATAAGTGTAGATAGGCTTTTTTCCCCACTGAGGGAAGGAGAGATAGAAATCAGAAGAGATGGATTAAGAGTGAAAGAGGAACATGAGGGGGAACTTCTTCACACAAAGAGTGGTGGGAATGTGGAACAAGCATTCAGCTGGTGGCGAATGCAGGCTCAATTTTAACATTTAAGTGGAATTTGGACAGGAACATGGATGGGAGAGGTTTGGACAGCTGTGGATTGGGTGCTGCTCAGTGGGACTGGACAAACAAAACGGTTCAGCACAGACTAGAAGGGCCGAAGAGGCTTGTTTCTGTGATGTTCTATAGTTCTAACTTAACCTGACGTAGATGTTGAATAGCTTTGCAGGGCATTGTGCCATTTATCTCTCAGGGAGGAGTGTGGAATTGTTCTTAAAAACCATGCAGCCACATGGATAAAAGTCTGATCGATCTCTGCGGAACAAAAGACATCAATGATCTTGTACTTGTTGAGTGAATGAATTGCACTTGCACACACTGCTCGTGGACTTTATTAATTTTTACCTGCTCAACCTGCACATTTTAAGCATATTAATTACAAGTTATGTGGTAAGAACAAGTTTACCATGATAACATCATATTGGAGTGGTGCATTTCTGCAGAGCATTGAACTCTCACGCAGGATGTCACAGTGTGGTAGAACACTGGCTCATACCAGTAATTTTATTCATAAGGTGAATTCCTCATTGCATGCTCCATATTTGAAAGAGAGAAAAATGTCGTACTGAGACCCAGTTGCTCTTCTCCTACTTCCCAGTAGCTAGAAAGGCATTTAGTGGCCAAAGGCAAACGTTTCTCTTGGTTTTGGAAAATGAACAGTGCAGGGTTAAGAGAGGGTTATGAGGAACTATAATTTTAACAACACTCAAACTAGATCATTTATTTAACTTTATTTCTCAAAATATAACAATCAATCACTACAGATATCACAGTTTGTAAAACCATTGAGTACATTATGTTGCTAAGATGTCAAATTATCTTGCACCTTCTGTTAAGCTTTTCATAAAATATATTTATACGTCACTTCTTTCCGACAGTCAATTAAAAACTCATTTTTAATTAATGTGCCGTGGTTTCATCAGCAAGTTATACAATTTTTTTTGTTTCTCCAGGGCTTTGAAATTGCAGACTATCATAATTCAGACATTCTATATGCAGATAAATGGTCAACCCTCAAGAACATTGGAGCACTCCAGAGCAATGTAGTATGGGACTAATGGCAAAATACTGGGCTGTGACACTCAAGTCAAACCAGATGCCAAGGAACATCATGAACAGGTATTTAGCAGTTGTCTGATTTTATTTCCAAAAATTCATGGCGTTAAGCCTGTTAAAAATATTCTAATGCAGCAGATAAATTAATTTCACAATTTGTGATTGCTGCAATATTGAGAATACAAACGTGGTGTTAAGGTTAGGCAGGAGAAAAGAGAGCAGAGCAAGATAGCCATGATGAGAAACCAGTGCAGAAATAGGCATATTGAGTGTAATATTGCATTGAAAATCAGGAATGAAACATCAGGGTACTAATAAAACTTATCCAAAAATAAATGCTAAATTTTAGAATGTTTTAAAGACATTGAGAGTGACACTGAAGGGACTCTTTTGCTTCTCTTTCTCTCATACAGTAAGGGGCTCTAGGTGACATTAATGGTGAATCTTTGCCTTACTGCAGGCAGAAGGCAATTTACTGTAATATTACATGTTCTGTACCATCATATGCCCATAATTTTGGATCTTGAAAAAGTTCAAAAATCAAGAGACTTTGTGGCAAGACAGAAAAGATCAACAGGTTCCTTACCAATTTGACTGATAGATTTCCTAAAGATGGTGGGAGAACATTGAATGGAACCAACCACACAGCCTTTAAAATCTTCTCAGGGACATTGGGCCAAACCAGCTTGTACTGTGGAATATTTCTTCACAGTGGTGTTTATTTTATAAGCATTCTTTGAGTTGATGCCAGATCCTTCATGTTACTCCCAAGTGAGATGAAAAAAACCCCAGAAATTTTAGTGAAAAAAGCATTGCTGGATAAACTCAATGGGTCAGGCAGCATCTATGGGTAAAAATGGTCTGTTACCATTTCAGCTCTGGAAGCTTTATTGAGACTAAAGTGAAAATAGGGTAGTGTTATGTTTATAAAGGGGAAAGAAGCTGGGGATGGAGTAAGAGGTGAGAAATGTATAGGATAAAAAGGAGGAGAGGTGGAGAGACAAGTAGAGAGAGGGACCGCTGGAGGATGAGGGAATAGAAAAGTTAGAGAAAAAAAAGAGTAGGCAAAGATATGGAAATAGTGGAATCAAATGGAGATGGGGATAGCTACAATTTGAAAAAAAAAATCAAGGTTTAAATCTGAATGGGAGGAATACAATGTATTGTTCCCAACGTTAACATTCAGCCTCACCTAAACATAGATTGTGTGACCACTTCACTGAACCTTGAATGATCTGAGCAGAGAAACACAAAAAACTGCAGATGCTGGAATCTCGAGCAATAAATAAGAAGCTGAGGAGAAGCAGCGGATCAGGCTGTATCCATGGAGAGAAATGGTCAGTCAACGACTTGGCCAGGACCCCTTATCAGTCAAGCCCCAACCTAAAATTTTAACTGACCATTTGCACCCATGGATACCGTTCGACCCACCGAGCTCCTCCATCTTCTTGGTTTGAATGGATTCTTACACAATCAGGTGAATTGGGCACATTATACCTCGATATTATTGAAGAATAAGATTGTCAGCTCAGGAGCAGACATTGGAATTATGAAATGATAACTCATGGGTTGAAATCTGCCACAGAAATTCAGTTCCCAGATGAGCAAACTTGGTCTGAACCAAGTTGGGATAGTATGACTAATACGATAAATGTAGGATATACATTAGAATAATATAATTCTTTGCATCAATTATATCTCACACCACAGAAATTAAATAAATTAAATTCAGACTGATGTTTTAGATGTGGCGAAGAGAACAGGAACTTTTTTTTTTACATTCAACCGGGCCATGTTCTAAAGTGAGTCCTTTTTTAGGTCGATCTAGGAAATTTCTCAGAGTAGATTACAGGAATTAAATTTCCACAAAATCCAGAATTATTATTACTGGGTAACATTACAGGGATAAGACCTAAATCGAAACTATAAATATCAAATAGAATTTGTTAAAATTGCATTGGCAGTGGATAGAAAATGTATAGTTGTTGCATGGAAGTCCAATTCACATCCAAGTATGGCACATTGGAATGCCTGGTTGTATTCCACTTGAGAAAATTACCTATAATCTAAGAAATAAGTATGACCTATTTTTACAAGTTTGGCATCCCTATTTACAATTTTCGGGTGTAAATCTTTAATTGTGTTCTGCCTAACCCTTGAGACCTGCGTTGATCTTCTCCAAAGAAAGTGAAATAGAACATCAAATTATGATCCGTGGATTGCGCGGCACTTTTCAGTGATCCATTCAGCTTTCTTTTCTCTTTCTCCTTTTATTGCTTTTTCTTATATCTACTCTTTGGGGTTTTTTCTTGGGTGGGTGGGTAGGGGTTAGGGCATAACCATCGTGGAGTAAGTACTGGATTTACTTTGGTACTTGTAATTTTTAATTTTGTAATTGACTGCATGTATGGCCAAAAATTTTTAATGAACTATTTAAAAAAAAAATTCAGCTTCCTTGAAGTCAATGGAAGTGATTTCAGATGTAGCGTTTATCGCATTTACTGTCCAAAATGTAGTTTGTGGTACCTCTGTGGCTGTTGTGAAACGCAGTGCACATAGCAGAAGACCCACAACCAAATGGGCTTCTTCAATTAGTAGCACTGACTGCATCAGTCAGAATACAGAGAGTTATCTAACGGTGTGTTTTTCTCCTCCTTACACTACACCTCCAGTGTTCAGTCCCAAAACAGAATATAACATTCTCCTCGCGCATTAGCATAGAAGAAGAACAGTAATTAGAGTTTTGCAAAATATTTATTTCCCATTTTTATGTGACAATTGGATCTAGAGTATTGGTAACAATTATTTAGGGCCCAGCATTTCATGTGGTTTAACCCACTGTTCAAACTCTTCTGCTGTAAGGAAGCCCAACTTGACAGCCATTTCTTTTAATGTTGTGCCTTCCTTGTGGGCTGCTTTGGCAATCTTTGCTGCTTTATCGTAACCTGTTAAGAAGGAGAAATTAAAAACCATGACTGCCTGGTTGTGAACAGTCCAGAGCACACCAATTCACTGGCAAGCAGGGCATCACATCTCTCCACAAAGTAATCCATGTAAGTGTGCTCTATTTCCAAGTTTCAATATACTGTATGGTGCTTGCTATTCAAAGATGTACACCAGCTGCTGTAGAAGGTCTCTCTCTGGCGACTGGTCAAGAAGTATACAGTGCAAGAAAAGTGAATCAGAATGTGGGAATAAAAAAACACACAAGCTGACAAGCACGTGCAGATGTGTCACAGTCGAGAGAGCCTATCTAGAGATCAACGAAATATGGCTAGCACTTTCACATTCAACCAGATAATGATCTAGGCACTGCCTGTGTAAATCAAGCCAAAACACAGGTACAGGAACAGTGACTGGAAATAGCCTTCAGGTTTCTCGACAATAATTGCAGTCCTCCGGAATTGCATGCATACAAAGAAACTTGCAGATAAGCAGCTATGCAATCTTTCTCTGCTGGTGGATCAACAGTTCTCCATATGATTGCATCAAATGGAGCTGACGCTGTGAGGGGAAGAAAGCCACAGAATACACTGACACAGTGGGGAACTTCAACTTCCATCACTAAATAATTCACAATCTAAACTGGTTGTAACCTGAAGGACAAAAGTTTAGGGCTGGTTGTGAGATCAAAATAACATGTGGATTTCACCGATGCCAATCGGTCATTCAGATTGGGGTCTCCCTCATTGTGCCACTGTGAAGACCGAGTCTCACCCTGACACTGGCAACCTACAATTCATCACAACTACCAATCAAAGTGCCATAAGATTCAGCAGTTCAAAAAAAAAACAACATGCAAGATACAAGCGGAACATATAAGACACTGTAACCTGTTGGCCCAGCATTGCTCATCCCCAACAGAGTCCAACAGAGTGTACACCACGACACTAGGCCCTTTCAAAATGCCTTGTAAAATGGGGTTAACCTGGCAAATTGGCAAATTACTGGGTGAAAGACCATTTGAAAGGGCCAAACAGGGCAAGCCAGGTCAAAATCCACCTGGGTCCCAGATCTACCTTGGCAGTTGGCAGAGCGGTTCCAGCAGCATGGAGATTATGGGTAAGGAAGATGGCCGTTGCTCCTGCACTCCCACATTGAGTGGCATGTTGCGGCAGCAATCACCCCCCCCCACCCCATTCAGGGCAGCGGCACGTCGTGGCACCACCCTCCACCCCTGATGACTGTGTGGGGGAGGGGGTAAATGGTGTTTAGGAGAACTTTTAAAAGAAAGGGAACAGAAAGAACACAAGGAACAGGGGATTCCCTGTGGGGTTGCCTGTGACTGCATGACACGTCACTCACCACGCCATAGCAGAGGCAGGATCCCCCTTAAATCACCGGGTTTGTAATTTAACAGATAGGTTAGGCTGCTGTTTGAAAGGTGTAGGAGGCACACACTACCCAGTAATCTCACCTGGGTCCTAGGAGGGCTATCTAGGGGATGCAATTTGAAAGTGCCTACTGTAACCAGTCGGCCCAGCATCACTCACTCCCCAGCAAAACGTGAACCCCGAAACTGTTATCTGTTGACCCAGCATCACTCACTCCTCCAGATGTGCAAAATCAGATGAGGAATGAACAGAATAATCAAGCATATATGGACCAAAAGGAACTGCTGCCAAAAGCGTGATGCAAGCTGATGAACCCACAACTCAAGAGTAAACAAGATGGACAGAACCAAGCTAGCCCACCACCAACACAAATTAAAGTTCTGCAGGCCCAACACTTTCAACCCTGGTTAGCAGTGGACCGTTAAAAGATTAAGCTGGAGAGTTTAGTGAAATATCCTCAACAACATCTGTACCTATCTTCATCCACTTCCTGCAGAAGAGCTTTCAACCTTATCCCGGGGTCCAACATCACTGAAGACAGTTGTCAGCCTACTCAATTCTCGTTGCATGACATTGGGAAAGAATTAAGCTCACCAAACAGATCAAAAGCTGGAGACCCCAACCACACTTTACGTAGGCCTGCGTTATTAAATTGCTACACAGTTGGAAATGAGATTAATGGCGCTCTGTCTGCGTTAGTGATTGATTATGACTTTAGTAACTCCCACACAAAAGCCTGTTCGCTTGAAAACCACGGGAAGTTTCTCAGGGATGCTGGCATTACAAGCAAGGCAAATAGCTGATGAGTGAGGTGACTTGCTAGTAATCCCTGCATCCCAAAAGAATGAATAGGAAGCATGCCTAGCATCCTACACCTCCTTTCATTGTATAACAAACTGAAATACTGATTGTATAGAGTTAATAAACCATCGTAATACATCCAATTATCCCCATCCACATTTCTCCCGATTGACAGAAAACGTGTAACTTCTGAGACTCCATTTTTGGTTTTCACCTTGTTACCTGAATATGTCCAGTCCAGGTGTACTATTGTCTTTCAAGTCAACTGCCTGTTATTTTTTTCAATGTTGGCGACAACAACAGATCCAAAATGTTTTGAGTTGCTGAAAGAATTGCTTATTTTTAAGTCTACAACACTATTGAAGAACCGCTGTAAACCTTTCACTCGTTCCCCTGATTCAAGTCAAAGGAGATTCTTTTCTGTGAAGGTCAAGATCTTCTTTCAAAGATAAGAAATGCTTTTGTTTTGCCTTTTATTCTTACACAGCATTACATGGTGGCATGCTAGGTTTATGATACATAGAGTAAGCAAAATAAGAATCTAAAATCAGACCTGAAGTCATGTACCATGCATTGACAGTCAACCACAGCCGGAATATTGTTCCCAAGTACTTCATTCTGGTTCTAACTCACAGTCAGCACTTCCCTAAATCGAAGACAAAGAAATAACATCAACCATTCACTAACTATTCCCTTACCGATATGTGGATTTAATGCTGTCACCAGCATCAGCGACTCACTCATCAACTTGTTAATCCTTTCAGTGTTAGCCTGAATTCCAACCACACAATTGTCTGTGAAGGAGACACATGCATCTCCAATCAACTGGGCTGAATTCAACACGTTTTTAATCTGGAAGAGAACAAAAAAAATCTCATCAATTTGTCTTGGGAGATTAGAACCTACAGTTAATACAAAAATCCAAACATTAGTCAAGCTTTGTCACCATACTGTGAAATATTTTCCCTAACCTGATGCAAAGGTAGAGCAGATTGAGAGATTAATTCTCATTTGAACTCAGCACTTTTAACACAATCCAGCACACACCGTTCAATGGTCTTTACTATAAAGAACAGTTTTTGTTTTATAAAACAATTTTTTTTTTGAAAATTTTATTTAATAGTTTTGTAAAATACAAATCAAATACAACAAATTTAAAAAAAAACTTACAAACACCCCCCCTTACTAAACTAAAAAAAACTCCCTTCCTGGAGCCTTAAAAAATGGGTATTAAATATTCACTGTTTGGTGTGCCAACTCTACAACATTTATTTAAGTTCGATAGACATACATTCTAAATATAAATCCCACATATCAACAAAAAAAGAATAATTATTTCATAAATTATATGTTATTTTTTCTAAATATAAACAGGACTGTAATTCATTATACCATCTTTGTAGACTCAATTGTACATCATTCTTCCATGTAACAGCTCTACATTTTCTCACTAATGCTAACCCTAATCGTACAAAAGCTAAATACAGTTTAATCATTCATGACTCTACAGATAATAGATTCATATAACCCAATAAACACATCATTGGATCCAATTGCAAGTCTATTTTGAACAAATCTCTCAAAAACTTTACAACTTCTTCCCAAAAAGGTTTAACTTTCTTGCATAACCAAACTGAATGTATAAAAGTACCTCTTTGCTCTCCACATCTGAAACACAAATCTGTTAAACTAAATCCATATTTCTTCAAATAAAACAATATTTATGAAGCTAGATTTCTACAGCTCTTTAAAGAAAGATGCAACTGTACAGTCCACTGGAGAGGTTGCAGCTGGAGTATGGTGTGTTGTTCTGGTCTTCTTACTTGAGTAAGGGTAGACTGGCCTTGGAGGTGGTGCAAAGGAGTTTCACCAGGGTGATTCTAGAGCTGAGTGAATTAGCCTAGTGGAGAGATTAAAATGCCTGGGACTATACTTGGTGGAATTTAGGAGAATGAGAGGGGATTTTATAGAAACATACATAGTCGGTATGGTTAACGCAACGCTGTTACAGTGCCAATGACCAGGGTTCGAATCCTGCGCTGTCTGCAAGGAGTTCGTACGTTCTCCCCAAGTCTGTGTGAGTTTCCTCCGAGTGCTCCAGTTTCCTCCTAACATTCAAAATGTAATGGGGTTGGAGGTTAAATGAGTGTAATTGGGTGGCATGGATCTGTTACCATGCTGTATGACTACAAAGAAAATATAAAAATAGGTAAGATAGAAGCAGAAAGTGGGTTTCCACTGGTTGGAGAGACCAGAACTAGGGGACATTGTCTCAAGATTCAGGGGGACGGTAAGTTGGGGAGCAGCCGCCCCAGCACGCGCGCGTCCTCGCAGCCCCAGCTACGAGGGCGTGACTGGCTGCCGGCGCGCGCACCGTTCGTCATTTGCGCCCCCTCCCTCCCCTTGGACCCCGCGATGGGGGGGGGGGGGTTGAATAAGGCGGGCAGTGAGTGATGAAGTCCCTCAACCCCCCATCTTCCCAGGCCTAGGCTGAAGACTCCCTCTCCCCCCCATCTTCCCGGGCCCAGGCTGGAGACTCTTCCCACCCCCCCCACACCCCCACCCAACCCTCATTAGGGGGTGAGAAAAAAAAAATAAAAAAGATTCAGGGGAATCAATTTAAGATGGAGGTAAAGAACTGCTTCTCCCAAAAAGTCGTGGATATGTGGAATTCTCTATCAAAGGAAACAGTAGAGGCTACTTCATTAAATATATTTAAGACAGATAGGCCTTTGCGTGGTAGGGGAATTAAGGTGTATGAGGAAAAGGTGGGTAAGTGGAGTTGAGTCCACACCCATGATCTTGTTGAATAGCGGAGCAAGCTCGACAGTCCAGATGCCCAACTCCTGCTTCCATTTCTTATATTCTTATGGATTCCAGAAATTGGTGCAAAGGTCGAGCTTACATTCACTTGGAATGGATGAGAGCACTGCAAGGGTGAAGCTTGATCATGAACAAGAAAGGAGACGTGGGATATGATGACAGGCAGAGATAGAATAAGCAGAAATGGACGAGGTTTGTGAGGACAGAAACACTTGCACTGACCAAATGGACTGTATCGCGACTATCCATGGTAACAATTTAAATAATTATTCCTCACAGCAGGAAAAGGGCCATGCCTAGGACAATAAATTCGAATATCAACAAACTCAAGGGAGCATCCCAGGCCTTAACAAACCGCTTTGGATGAGAATATGAAGCAGAGGGAGGAATAAATTTAAAAAAGAAAACAACTATTTAGCCCTCCCGCACCATCATAAAGACAAAACAAGGTTAGAGAACTATTATTTATGTATGAGAATGTGGGTGTACGTGAAAGAGTGGACGAGAGAGTGAGAGATCACTGGAAGCACACTCGGATATATGCCTCAAATTAGACTGCAGTTAGGAGACAACCAATCAACTTTACAAAGACAGCTAATTCTTTTGTTATATTATACCATGAGAAAGGACTCATTCACTGACCAATTGCAAATTACTCCAAAAAAAAAAGTCAGCTTTAACTTACCATCATGGGCTTGAAAACGTTCAGCTCAAAGTGGCCGTTACTTCCTCCAACAGTAACGGCGACATGATTTCCCATGACCTGGGCAGCTACCATCGTAACAGCCTCACACTGGGTGGGGTTCACCTTGCCTTTCAAAACACAGAAAATCAAATCTGACGTTTGCAGAAATTCAAATGTTATTTACTCCATTTTAAACTCAAAAACACAACAGCTGAAAAAGAATGAGATGAAACTGCCTCTGATGAGCACGTCCTTTGTCCTTTTCATGACACCATTTATTGTGGGTCTCCACATCCCATTTTCTGCATGTACTCAAAAAGGATTGATGTTTCTCCAAGCAGCCAATGGCTTCAAAACCTCTGAACTCAAATTGGAGTCCTCACTAACTAAAAGAAAGGGATTTAAAAATGATTACATATTGTGCCAGAGCCAGGCAATTTGTCATGTACTTCTGGAAAGAACTGGGACTGTTTTTACACGCACATCAATGCTCTGCTCTGCTAAAGATCTCTTAAGTCCACGAATCAACTGAGATATTTTGCAGACGTCAGTTTGATCTTGAAGGTAGAAATTTGCTCTTTCACATCACTTTTGCAAAGGAAGTCAAGTTTATTCTCACCCGATTACACAAGTACAACCTGACGAAACAGTGTTCGGTGCAAAATACACAGACACACAACCAGACAAAACACACCTACAGACAAACAATACATATCCACAACATGTACTGATGTACACAAATAATTTTTTTTTAATGTTTCATGATTATGAGAGTCGCAGATGGTTAGTGTGAGCAGTTCCTTTGGTCGTTCATTATTCTCACTGCCAGTGGGAAGAAGTTGTTCCTCAGCCTGGTGCTGGCTCTAATACTCCTGTACCTCTTTCCTGATGGGAGCAGCTGAAAGATGCTGCATGCAGGACGGAAGCAGTGGTGGACTAACCATTAGACTGAGTAGGCTGAAGCCTAAGGGCCTTCAAGCAACAATAGAAATAAGAGCCTACAACAATAGAAATGATATTTTAACGATGCCAAAGGGAACTAAGCCACAATATTGAAAGTATTTTAAAATTGCAACAATTTGTAGCTTTGAACACCCCTGATGATTGGTTTTCACCTATTCACTGAAATCAAAAAAACAAGGGGGAAGGGTTGGTGTAGAAGACATTAGGTTTTCTCACATTGCGGGCAAGCGGTGACCCTACTTGGACTCAGGTGAAATTCAAGGGAAGGCAGGACCTCCCGGGTCTTTCACACTGTGGTCCGAATTCCATTTGGGGGGGGGGTCACGCTCCCAGCGATGACATAGTGAGTGACGCATTATGCACTCACAGGAGTTCCACCAGAAGTTGGAAGAGTGTGTGTGTGAGTGTGTGTCAAAACACACAGAGCAATTAACAGAATTAAATGATTTATTGAAGGCAAATTGAGGTTGACAAGCTTAACTGTTGAAATAACAACATGATGACGTGGCACGCAATTGCTGACGTCACGCCTCCGCTTCCCCTGCTTGGCCATTTGCTGATTCAGACCGCTGAAGGAGGGTGGCCCCATAAAATTACCTGGGAATCCCCATTTTACGCGGTAATTTTCCTGGTCCGATATTTTCACACCATCAATTCACAGGAAGCTTCTCGGGAAGATTTCGTGGGAATCCCCATTTTACATGGCAGTGTGAAAATACCTATTGATACAGTGGTGTAGTGTTGCTGGAGCTCACCAGAGCGCCGCTCCAGCACCACATCGGTCCGCTCCGGCACCTCACGGGCCTGCTCAGGGCAGCAGCCCAATGTGGGATCAATGGCTGTCTTCGTACACATCATCTCCCACATAGCTGGAACCACTCTGCCTGTGCCAGCGCAAGGAAAGCGCACATGCCTGTCGTCACCTGCCTTCTATCCGTAACTATGTACCCAATTGTCATTATATTGTTAAATCCAACAATTGTAATCATAATGCAGGTAAGTTTAAATAACCCATACACTTCATGAATTTTTATTTTCTATTCAAATATTTTATTTTATTTTATATTTTATAAAATATTTAAAATATTTTATTTTCTATTCAAACAGGGGTGGGACGTGGGAGTACTAGAAATCTAATGTTAATAAAATTGTTGGATCTGATTTGGCCTTCATGTGAAATAAACAGAAGATAAAATCCACTCTTAATACGTGGGCCAAGGACTGAAACATGTCCTGGCTCCTCTCTGGACATGCAAACAAAAGCACCATGCAAATGTATTCTCTGAAATGGGCAGTGGATTATCGATGTGGTGCTTGTTCCCTGTTGGCCTCCTCAGAAATTAAGTTAAGGGCAATGTGTTACAGGCTGAAAAACAAACCAACAACTGATTGAATTCAATGTCGAGACCAAAAAAAATCTAAAGTGGTAATATTCATACAAATTAGCGTGGACTTTAGTGAAGCCTATCTGCAATGGACTTTTAATAAAACATAATTCTCATCGGATTATTTACACTTTTTTAATTTTGAAGTTCAGAAATGAATAATGGAATGGAGAGTGCCAATTTTTTGCTAGATACTCTCATAATTGAGTGAACATTTAATCTAACCATAGGGGATCACCTCCATGGAGATGTGCATTATTGTGTAGAAATAAAAACACCTATTATTCAAGTTATAATTATCAATTCTGGAAAAAAAAATATTTCCGGTCGTTTTATGACGGTAGCAAAATCGCCTGCTAAAATTAATATTGAGCTACATTATCAGATTGAGGCCAAAGTAAATGTCTCGATTCCAATCAGTGTGTGAACAGAAGAACCTGTGTATTTGATCATATATCCCTTGACAATCTGCTGTCACTGTTTACCAGCATGAGCAGTTACTTTGTGACCCTGTGGTACAGTATTTGTGTAATTACAAAGTAAAAAAAAATGATGTCGCAAAGCGAATACATGACGTTTCTAAATTTTAATCTGGTATTGCAAAACGCTTTGTGTTTGAATAATGATGAAGTAATTTGTACTTCAAACATCATTTGCATTGATGGAGACATTAAATTTGAGAGAGGAATCAAAAACATAATAAAATATGGAGTTGCTTCGATGATAATAGTTGGTTATCATAAAAGTGGGTGAATGCCCCCCCCACCAATGTCACCCACCTGGGGGCTTTACTAAAGCTCAGCCAAGGGCTCGGGTGCTGGTTAATCCTCTACTGGGTGGAAAAGGTCCTCAGTGATTTTGTGCACCCTCTTCAGACAATGATCCCAGTAGATCACAGAGGGGGTTGTGGTGGTGAGAGAGACTCCAGTTATCCTCCCAGTTGCTCTTACAGTCCTGTGGATTGACATCCAATCCATTTCTCTGCAACTGTACCACACTGTAATGCAGCCGGCCAGGACGCTCTCGATAGAGCTCCTGTAGCTTAACTTTGCCTTGCCTGTTTCAGTCTTCTCAAGAAGACAGTTGCTGTTGAGCCTTCCTGACAAATGATGTTTGTCTACAATAGGTCACTAGATAAGCGAACTCCAAGGAACTTGGTGCTCTCCATCTCTCCAATGCAGTTGTTGATGGTGGTCATTCCTTGTCCTCCTGAAGTCCACGATCACCTCCTTTGACTTGACCATATTGAGACCTAGGTTGTTACTCTCTCAGCATATCACAAGATTTTCCACCTTTGATGCTGATGAGGCCAACTAGTGTTGCGTTATCTGAAAACTTGATGACACTGTTGGAGTTGGATCTGACACTGTTGCAGCTGCGGTCAGTAGCATAAACAGGTAGAGGCTGAGCACACAGCCCTGAGGTGCACTAGAGGTCTGCGTGATGGAGCTCGACATTCTGCTACTGACCCAGACAGACTGTGTACTTTCCGTCAGGAAGTTCAAAATCCTGTTATAGAGAAGGATATTGAGTCCCAGCGAGGACAGCTTCTCCACCAGCCTCTGGGGAATGATTGTATACTGAAGTCAATGAACAGCAGCTGAATAAGGCATCATTCTCCAGGTGGGTGAGGACAGGGTGAAAGGATAAGGCGATATCATTGTCTGTGGAATGGATTCTTCTATAGGCAAATTGAAATGGGTCCAGCCTCTCTGCGAGGTGTGCTTTGATGCATTCCATCACCAGATGCTAAAAGCATTTCATAATGGTGGAGGTCAGTGCAACAGGGCAGTAGTCATTGAGGTCTGTTATCGTTGTCCTCTTGGGTAGTGGAAAAGCTGTAAACTTTATGTTCTGTGCATTCATGTTTAAAAAAAGGCAATCTAGCCACATGTATATTCTGTAAATTTCTACCAGTCACTATAGGTTGGAGAATTACCTGGCATGATGCTGCTCCCTGGCTCATTCTCAGGCAGAATGAGTTCCCCCAAACCAGAACGAGGTCCAGAGCCCAGAAAACGAATATCGTTGGCCACCTTCATCAAACTGCAGGCAACAACATTCATGGCACCACTCAGTTCCACCAAGGCGTCGTGTGCAGCAAGAGCTTCAAACTTGTTGGGTGCAGTTACAAATGGCAAACCTGAAAACAAAGGCAGCGTTATTTTCAGTGCTTATTGATTGTAGTGTGTGCTTGAATGTCAGTTTTCACCGTCAGTTTTTCCCTACAAAAGGTCTTTCCCAGCATTTGACAATTTAATCCCTCCACACAGAAGTATGGCTAATCAAAGCAAGATTGGTTTTATAATGCTGAGTGACAGTTGCAGGAATTTTATTTTATTGCAAGATGGCTGGAGGCAAGGGACATAAAAAGCAAATGAAAGGAAAAATTAACACCTTAATATACAAAGTAATATGTTTGTGACTGGTGTGTAAAAATATAAAAAGTGCAGGTCTCCAGTTTTGTTAAATTCCATTCTTTCAAAATATAGCATCTGAATTTGTATCACAGAGTGGGCCTATTGATGAATCCCATTGGTATTCATTGCTGTTATACAATATTCGTTGTCCAAAGAAGAGTTCTCACCCAGGATTGTGATCCAAAATACAAAGAGTTTTAATGTCTGAAAAAAAAAACACTGAACACATTTTTAGCTTTATTTTGGTTTAATCAGCAATTATGCTTTTTTTTTCCCCCTTCCAGCTCTCTGCAATGTCCAGTATTGGATCTGTTCCCTTCATAATCATGTTTGCATTGCAGAAGATTACACCATTTAAACATTTTAAATCATTTAAAAAAGCATTTACTGTTTCGTGTGCAGTCTGACCTGTGAACTCTGAAACTTTGGCAGCCACCTTCTCCGCGAACCCAATCCGAGTGTTCAATCCAGTTCCCACTGCAGTCCCACCAGCCGCTAGTTGGTACATTCTTGGCATTGCAGATGTAATCCGTTCCATGCTATATTTTAGCTGTTGTACGTAGCCACTAAATTCCTAAAATGAATGAACACCAAAAGCTGTGAAGTCCAATGAATATCTTAAAGGTAAATCAGGCTGCTTGAAAGACTATTTCATAGCAGATTACCAGGGTCACAGTAATCTGAAAAGAATTGTTTTATGGAGACTATGCTAACAAGTTAACCTTTTATTTTAGAGTCAAGTGTTCAAAATCAACTTAGATTTATGGCATGAAAGCTTTCTCTCACTTGGCCAATCACAGTTCATTTCCTGATATGGGACACTACAGAAAATCAACAATGTTTTCCCACAAATAAAAATTTCCCTCAAAGAAGCTGCAAAACTGTTGGTGAGCACTGCTGGGGAGAGGAGGGTGGGGGGGGGGGGGTGCAGGATACAGTGGTGGGGAGGTTTGTGGAGGATTAAAATCTACTGCAGCTACATTGGAATTCAATGCAAAATAAGAATAATCTGTCCATGTGTACCTTTACAGTGTTTGATTATAATCTCATGTCTAACTAAAGAGTGTTTGATTTTCCCAGGGATGCGCAACTATGGTCAATGAACACTAACATTTGAAATTACCTTTTTGTTTTGTCATCACTGAAGTCAGCACATATCTGGCTGGACACTGTGAGGCGCTGCACAGTTCGATGCTTAAATTCTCAGCGTCTCTTTCAAATTCTTTCAAAGCTTTGCCCTTTCCTTATGCCTAAAACCTTCTCGAGACCGACAGATTCAATCCCTACCTTCAGCCATTGAGGACCAGCAATCCCTTCCTTTAAATCACCTTCTTTAAACACTGATCTAAATTCAAGCATTCTTTTTATCCCTTTATAGTCAGGCAATAATACAGAAAATATAGTACAGTATGTTTCTGTTTATCCAATTAAAAAACACAACCAAAATCCTCAGTTACCTGAAAAAAAATTTGACGCCGACATGACGGCACAAGTTGAAAAAAATGATCTTTTCTTAAATTTATGCATTTATCTTATTTTGTAAGCAGACATCACATTTTCAGGTAAAAATTAAACATTATTCATGCTTGAAAAACCTTCTGCGTTCTTTCTTGTTTCTCGCAGATACAAGTATTTGGCTGATAGTTTTACTGAGCTATTTAAAGGAATTTCTTAGTTATCTGAAAAATCCAGTTAACAGAAAAACGCCCGTTCGCAAGCATTTCAGATAATCGGAACCATACCATATTACACAAAATTTCCTTCTGCCTGCAGTAAGAGCCGCCATTTGTGTTGACCGGCACCCCTTACACTATAGAGAAAGAGAAGCAAAATAGAGACCATTCAGAGACACTGAGTGTCTGTGGATTTGTCTCCAGCATTCCCGCAACCTCAGCGACTGCACAGAACTCTGTTCGATCCAACAGCAATCCGTGCTCCAACATGATTTAGGAAGCCCTCAGCGCCCAAAGCCCTTCTTGATCTCTGCCTCCTCATGGATTCTGGTTCTGTGAGTCCCACGATCATAAGTCGCTAACCACTTGCAGCCTGTGTTGGTCCTTCAGCCCATTGAGTCCTGTGCTGGTTTGCTACCCTGATCACCATCATGCAGGGTCCTACAGCCGCTGAGCCCCTCCCTGGTCCGCTGCCATGGTCACTGTCCTGTTGGGTCATCTCCTCTGCTTTTCCTTCCCAATGGGGGTGGTGGGGGTGTTCTCCCTGTTTCTGGTACGGTGTGCTAATCTGCTGTTCCCCCAGAGTGTGCAACCCCTCAGAGCCGCGGCCAAGTACAGACACTTATCATCTTGGGCACAGACTCTGAGGTTGCAAAATACTGTCAGCTCCACTAGCAGCCTATTTAAAGCCTGTATGGAGCTGCCGGAATTAGGATTGGGCAGTTGGACCCCACAAAGCAGCCCTATGTCTCTGTTCCCTGCTCCCCCATGTTGTCAACACCAGTGACTACACTGCTGTTAGAGCAGATCCGCTGCCCTACCAGATTCTTTCATATTCACTTTGTCCTTTCTTTTGGACAATTGCTTCAACATCTTTTGGAGCCAAGTGTCAACTTTTGAAGGTTCCATATTAAAGGAAATTGTTAATGTTGTTCCCAACTCTTTCTTATGTAACTTATACAAATACCTACATCAAATCAATTCCTTATGACAGTTAAAGGACAGACATTAGTTCCTATTTAACTAATTGAGAATCCAGGTATGAATCATTTATTATTATTAATTAAATAGGGGAGAAACCTTAGTTGAATAGAATTAGAAATCTCAATTCTCCAATATATTTATGATTACATTAACCTTCTTTCTTTCTTCTTTCTTTCTTTGGCTTGGCTTCGCGGACGAAGATTTATGGAGGGGGGTAAAAGTCCACGTCAGCTGCAGGCTCGATTGTGGCTGACAAGTCCGACGCGGGACAGGCAGACACGATTGCAGCGGTTGCAAGGGAAAATTGGTTGGTTGGGGTTGGGTGTTGGGTTTTTCCTCCTTTGCCTTTTGTCAGTGAGGTGGGCTCTGCGGTCTTCTTCAAAGGAGGTTGCTGCCCGCCAAACTGTGAGGCGCCAAGATGCACGGTTTGAGGCGTTATCAGCCCACTGGCGGTGGTCAATGTGGCAGGCACCAAGAGATTTCTTTAGGCAGTCCTTGTACCTTTTCTTTGGTGCACCTCTGTCACGGTGGCCAGTGGAGAGCTCGCCATATAACACGATCTTGGGAAGGCGATGGTCCTCCATTCTGGAGACGTGACCCATCCAGCGCAGCTGGATCTTCAGCAGCGTGGACTCGATGCTGTCGACCTCTGCACATTAACCTTATTGTGCTTTAAATGGTACGATCGAAACTGAGTGGGTCACGGAGCGTTCTTTTTCCCCTTATTTAATGGTCACTTGAGATCTGTTAAAATGGAGTAAATCAGATGAATGGAAACACCATTCATCAGCCTCATACATAAATAGGTGCAGTGTCTTCTGTATGATACTGGTTGTGGGGTTGAGCAACCTCTGCAGAGAATACCATTAGGTTCTTCCCCCCCACCACCCCGCCCACCCACCCTTCCACACTTATCTTTGCTTCCTCGAGAAGCACAATGCAAATATTTTTATAGATCTGTACACTCATATTTCTGGTATAATCTTTCCAAGTCTTCTCGGCACCCTGTCTTGAACTTGATATCCCTAACAAAAAGCAGCATGCAGTAATCCAAACAAGAGATAATCAAAGTGCGATAAAGGTTTAGCATAGCTTTTACATTTTTCAATGCAATTCCTCTTGAAGAAAATCCAAATACTAGAATTGCTGTTCTAATTCCAAGCCGTTTAATAAAGGCATTACAGAAAAAAACTGCTGGACAAAAAACTGCAAGTGCAGTTTTGTCCTAATAGATTCCACTCTGAATCCAAAACCTTGGTCAAAGTGGTATTGGGGGTTGTTACACCCATTCAAATTACTTTACAGCTTTGTCAAATAAACATTCAGGAAGTGTCTATACTCTCTGCAAGGCAGTTGATATAAAGATTGCTGCAAAGGGGTACTGTCGCAATTATTACTGTATATGCCGTTATATAGGATGATCCACTTAAAAATTTCATCTTAAAATCGGATTGTCCTATACCACGGGTCTGAAATTCTTACCATGACGATGAAGTCGCAACACTGCCGCCATCTTCCTGCTGACTCCCAATGCAATCTCCCGCATGCCCCATTAGTTATTTGCGAAGCCTCAGTGCTCCTCTGCGGGGTCCATCCACCTGGGTCTGACTGCTGTCAGCTCTCCACAGACGTTAAGAGGCCGGTTACTGGAGCTGACTGTGGTTTATTTTAAAATATCCATTTAAAATTTAAACCCTTAAATAACATTATTAAAATATTGTGATTTGCTTTTAACAGCATCCACTGGTCAGCGGTAAGTGCCAGATATTTTGGCGGGAGGGGGGTGTGGATCATCACTCAAAACCAACATTTTAGGTGGAAATTATGAGGTTGTCCTATAAACGAGTCATTATATACAATGGCATATATGTTAGATTTTTTTCCCACCATTCCTACTATATCACACGAGTTCCCTTTCTAAACTGTGTTGGATATTAAGCCTGTTCATATTTATTTTCAGTTAATTATTTCTATTAAGTCAGATTTCATCAAACAAAACCCACCTGCCCTAATGACAGAGGTACTGCATCTTGCGTATGTGTACGGCCAATCTTGATGATGTCTGCAAATTCCTTGGCCTTGGTCTCCATAGCGTCATGGAGTTTCTGTAAACCAGGCAAGAGCACCTCATGGACCTCCTTAGCAGCGGCAATATGCATGGCCGTTGGAAACGTGTCGTTGGAACTCTAGCAACAAGAAAAATGGGAGATCAAAATTAACTGAACACTTAGAATAATTAACACAACAAACTAATTTTTTTTTGACATACAGCACATTAACAGACTCTTCTGGTCCATGACCCCATGTCACCCAAATATGCCAATTCACCAACAATACATGTACATTTCTGAAGGGTGGGAGGAAACCAGAGCACCAGAGGGATCCCACACAGACACAGAGGAAACACACAAACTCCTTACAGATTTGATTCCGGGTTGTTGGCGCTGTAAAACGTTGCACAACCGCTAAGCTAACCGCGCTGCCCATGGTTTATAAGCTGCATTTCAAAATAACTGCATGGGAAATTCCTAATTTAGTCTTAAGTAATTGCAACTGTGGCAACCCACTTAGCAGCAAGCGAACTGGCTCCCAAAGTGGCGGGCGTGCTGTGGAAAACGTGGGAAATCGACCTGCATCCAACACAGGGTTTGATCTGGGCTGATGACATCACTGATGATGTCACATCCTATCCATGCGACAAAGGCAGATATGTATATAAGCCCAGCATGTAAGCCTGAAGGTGTCAGTCTTGCACTAGACTCCGTAGCCCATACATCAACTTGACAACGCGTACAGCGATTCCACAACATGTACAGCAATAACTATAGTTGCTCAGTATAGAATACTTTGCTACACAATCTTATTAAAATTGTGATAGTCGTATATTTGAAATAAATCACCAGGTAATAAAATATTTTTTTTAAACTGCATCTGCTGAAAACCTAAACATAAAAAAACAAAATGGCAGAAGCATTCAGCAGGTCAGGCGGTATCTTTGGACAGAGAAACTAAGTGAATATTTCAAGTCTGAGACCCTGTATCTGCTGAAAGGTTTCAAACATGAAATATTAATCCTGCTTCTTTTTCCACAGATGCTACCTGATCTGCTGAGTACTTCCAGCACTGGTGATTTGTTTTGTTATTTCCTATTACATACAAGACAGAAAATGTCATTCATTTACATGAGTAACATTAGGGTAACTTTGGACCTTGATGTCTATGTCTCGAAAGGACAGAACTGTGGTGGTGACCAGTACCTGGCTCTTGTTTACATGATCATTGGGATGGACGGGATCCTTGCTGCCCAGTTTACCTCCAAGGATCTGAATTGCCCTGTTGCTGATCACTTCATTCACGTTCATGTTAGTTTGTGTCCCAGAGCCTGTCTGCCACACCACCAGAGGAAAGTGGTCATCCAATTTTCCAGCAATCACCTGCATGATAAACATAGAAGGCTTCAATTTAAGGATTTTATTGCATGGAGGCAAAACAGCACCAAGCTTAAGTCAGACTTAGTGACAAAGAATATCGGAAGTTAAATTGTTCTTACCTTTACAATAGGAAGTGAAGAATGTTGCTCAAGTCAGAGAACATCAGACCAAACAGTCCATCCATTCTCATCCATCACCATTACCAATCCTAAACTGAATGCGGGCTGGGACGTCGCTTTGTGGAGCACCTTTGCTCTCTCTGCTGCAACAGCAAGGACCTCCCAGTGGCCAGCCACGTCAATTCCACACACCACGGCCACACCGACACATCTGTAAATGGCCTCATGCATGGCCAAGTTGAGACCATCCGCAAATTGGAGGAACACCAACTTACATTACGTCTCAGCAGCCTCCGACCAGACGCCACCCATCTTCGACTTTCCATTTCTGTTAATCACCACCCCCTCCCCACCAGTCTCTCACTTTCCCTCATCCCTCTGTCTCCTTTCCTCCAGCTTCCCATCCCTTTCCCTTCCTTCTCTTATCAGACAGCCACCCATCTTGGCATTCTGCCCTCTCCCCCTTATCACTTCTCTCTTTTCTACCCTCTCACCTGTAAAAAAAAACCTACCTGTTAGTCTCTGATCATACTCCTTCCCCCCACACATTTATATTCAGGCATCTGCCTGATTTTCAGCACTCCTGGTGAAGGACTCAGGTCTGAAACATCGACTGTTTCCTGTGAATACTACATGACCTGCCACGTTTCTCTTGCACTTTTGTGTACTGCACTAGAACCCAGCATCTGCAGGTTTTATTGTTTATCTCAACTGTTCATTTTCCTGCCCGAATCCATTTGTCTTTTTAAATAATATTATTCTATAATGTAATATTTGGAGCAGCCAACTTCTATATTAACTGAATATTTGCATTTTACTGCATAGTCCTGCCTGATGTTTGGAAAGTGCCACCCATTGGCCATACCAGAGCATGGCAACAATAGTGGCCGGAGGATCATTACAGAGACAGGGGAAGGCAAGGAAATAAAACTGTTTGTAATCACATTTATCTTTGACTATACCCTTAAATATTACGTACTCTGTATGACTGCACCAAAGAACTGTTATAAATTTTTTTCATGGGATTTCTTGGGAATGTAGTCAGGCCTTGAGATGCAAATGATTAACAGGGCACTTTGAAATGGACACATGAATAACCTTTGAGACTAAAATATACTGGACTGATGACTTGGCATCAATACCAATCATTTCAGTATTTGCTAGGTGCGTGTTGTTTAAATTTCAATTAAATATAGCAAAACCCCAGTATCCAGCACCTATTGGGATTGGCAGATGCCAGACAAGTGAATTTTCTGACTGCTTGAGATTGAACATTGCGTAATTGGTGAACTGATCGCTTGGAGGCACCAATTTTAATTTTTTACCTATTTATTTTCTGTGATTTTTTGCAGGTTGCTTGAATTCCAAAAAACGTGGATTTTACCGTACAATCCAAATTCCCACACACCTACGATACAAATTATTGTTGAAGAATGAAATACGTTTTTACTTTGTAATGAGAAATGACTGCTTTTCACCACAACAGCTAAACGTGAATGATTTAAAGGATCGTGCCACATTCAAAGTTTATGTAATAAAAACAGCACTGCCAACCAGAGAAGTACAGTGTAACAGGGTTCTCTCAGTCCAGGGAAGACACAACCCGTTTTACACAGAGATCCCGCTATACTGCCATGAAGAAGGCCCATCATTTACACTGAACCAAACAGCGGTGGCATAATGCGATTTGGCGCTGTGACTATTTCCGCTGCCGCTTAAAGGCGGGACTACAATGACACATTGTTTTCTGAAAACCATTCATTAAGTCAGCAAAATTCAAAAGTCTATACAATGTCCTCTCGATGCTTGGTACATAACACTTCGTCTCATATAATGCATGGTGAGTACAATAAGAGCACAGTTGGAGTGAACTGCTCAGTCAACATGCACCTGTGCAACTTGGTGAAGTAATCTGTGTATAACTTTAGTTTTGATGAAGTGCCCCAACCAAAAGGTTGACTGACCATTTCTACCCATGGATGTTTTCTGATCTAGTGAGTTCATCCATCAATTCTTTTGTTTTCTCAAAATTCCAATATCAGCAGCTTTTTGAGTAGCTGCTCTCAAACTGCCAGCCATCGCAAGAAAGGTAGTAGACTGCAAAGCAAGGTCGCACCTTTCCTTCGATCCATTTTCAAAAATGTTGTTCTCCTTGCAAGCTTTCTTGGAGCTCCTGCAATACCACTTCAGGTCGCCCCTGTTCTGTGATCTGCTTCAACACCTCTAGATTTGCCATCATTTCAATTCAGTTAAAATGGTTTTCTTCCCACACTACCCATGCATATTCCACCGTAGATTTTATAAATCATCAAATTACCTCATCTGCTGCCTTCATGATACTATTTGCAATCTTTGTGTCCAAGCCATAGTCCATATTCACTTCCGCAGCAGCTCTTTTCAAAATGCCAAAAGCTTTTATCATTTGGATCTGTGGACAGAATCAGTGGAAACAACATCAAATATCACTATTTTTTTCTTCTCTACTTCACAACAGAAAGATACTGCTAGAGTAATGTGTTTGGAAAATGTACCTTGATTGAATCAATAAAGAACAGAGTTTCTGTTGTGCTTTAGTTGTACACTTTGACAGATCATGCAATCCATTTCAGTTACAGACACTGCAAACAGGACCTGTGATGTAGTACTGGACAAAATTGTGATTATAATTCTCAAGGGGAACGGAAGCTCCAATTGTGTTTGCTGAATTACTTTCAAAATCCTGTTTTCCAGATTTCAACAGTTTGAAAACTTTCAATGATTCAGCAATGGCACAGAACCCAAAATCAAAATCGCATTTAAATAAAAACAAATGAAAATGAGTGACATGTTTTTCAGTGCAGAACTAATTATATAGAGCATTATTGAGGGAGAACATGGAACAGTGTGTACAGCTTTATTCTCCTTACCTAAAAAAAGAAATTGACAAGTATTTGATTAGTCAGGGCATTAAAGATTAGGGAGAGAAAGCCAGGGAGTGGGGCTGAGTGGGAGGATAGATCAGTTCATGATTGGAATGGTGGAGCAGTCATGATGGACCATTGGGCCTACTTCGGATTCTAAGGTGGTTCAGCTATTGTATTCATTTAAAATATAAATATCAAGGATATCAGGGAATATGGGGTTAGAGCTGGGGCATATCAGCCATGGTGTATGGTGGAGCACGTTTTAATGGCCAGATAACCTACTCCTGCTCTTGGTTGTTATGTTGTTAAATTATATTAAAACATCTTGGTAAAATTATTTTTCATGTAATCAGAAGAAAAACTGCTGCATAACACAATTGAAAAAATTCTTCTAGGATGCCAGGTTCCATCCATCTCCAAAATTTATTGTCCTATTATTCTACCCAATTATTGATAGGCCAGAGACTGCAAACGTCCCTTAACATTTCGAGAAGCAAATTGGGAAATAAAACTAAACACCCTGCAATAAAACAAGGGACAAGCAGAGATGAAATTTCTGATGTTTGGAAGGGTAAGAATCTTCCTTTAATATCCAGTAGTTGCCAAATACTTACTGGCATCTTCTCAGATGCCCCTCCGATTTTGAAGTTCATCATTGATCTCACTGTCTGGGCTCCATAAAACCTGTCATTTGGCACCTTCAATTCACCAAAGGTATCATACTCAATTCTGAATCCATCAGAACTTTCCTGCAAAAATTAAAAGGTTCACATAAAAGTGGCTGTATAATTTTCAAAAGAAATCTCAAATTCCATTAGACATAATGCAATGCTAAGCTTTAGAGATCATGGACAAAACTTCAGAAAGGACATCAAGGTTACAGCAAGAAGCCCAATCAGCTTACCAAGTCTGTACCAGTTCTGCAAGAGCCTTCAAACTAGCCTCCCTCTTTTGCTTTTTCTTCAGTCATGAGTTTCCTTTAAAGTCCCATCCCACTTTTTTTTTAAATGGAAAATGTAAATGATCATTTTAGGTTATTTACATGCATACATCCATCTCCAAAAATTATTGTCCAAGTTGCTCAATTGCACTACCTTAATATACAAAAACATACATTTATATGACACAATCAAATTGTAAAATATCCCAAGAATTTTTGCACAAGCATTATTTGATATGAGCCACGCGGTCAAGCATTAAGATGGGTGATCAACACCTTGGTCAGAAGCAAAAATCAACCATGACATGACAGAGACTAAATTATTAACTCCTGTCTTCCTTAAGCAACTTTGAAAGGTATCACAGAGGAGACAACAGATGCACAAAACTGAAAGGCTGAGCACATGAGGGTCACCAGTACAGATGTGTCAATTAAGTGTATCATGGCAAACAATGTTCAATGACCATGATGTATTGAGGTTAAATGTTTGTTAGAAGTGCAATCTACAAAATCAATGTACTCAGAAAACAGGGACCATTTAAAAACCTGAGTTTACAAGAGGAAAGAATTATACAATATCTCCTGAAGAAAGTCCTCATTAGAGGACAACAAACTAATCTCTACTATTTATAGCAATGTGGTCATAAGACTTGAGTGACCATCAACTCCACTCTGGCTAGAAATATTGGTAATCACTCAAAATAATCCTGGACAATCATTCTGCCCTTCAAAATGTATTTAACTTCTTCATTTATCCTCTTTTCTAATGTCTGGAGTGAAGGTGTGAACCAATATGAAATTTATGCTATGGCTTTAACTGAACCTTCACCAATCGTGAAACTGGATATTCTGGGATTTGTGTTCCTTATAGATGAGGCTGCTTAGGGGAGACCTGATAGAGGTATAAAATTACAAGGGGCATAGATGGGGTGGACAGTAAAATAAATTCCCCCATAACAAGGCATCTAAAACTGGATGGCATAGGTTTAAGAGGAGGAGACAGAAGGTTAAAGGGTTCTGAGTACATATTCAATTCAATTCCCACACCCTATTCCCTTACTGACATGTCTGTCCATGGTCTCATCTGTAAATTGGAGGAACAACTCCTCTTCTTCCACCTGCCATCCTGATGGCATTTACATTTACTTCTCCGGTTTCTATTAGAAACCACCTTCCATCTCCTTTCCTCTAGCTCTGTCGCTCTCTTCCCTTTTCCCTCTGTCTCCTTTCACAGAGCCAAAAACAATGATCACCTTTCCTCTTACCATATCCACTTAACACAGTATGTTTGTACACCTCCCCTCCCATTCTTCTCTCATTATTTCCCCAGCCTTTCATTCACTAAAACCTTGAGGAAGAGCTCAAGCCCGAAACTTCAGTAATACTGTATTTCTTAACCTCGTAAGGATGCTGCGACATTACTGCATTCCTCCAGCATTTCTGTGTTTTGACTACAATCCCAGTGTCTGCAGACTTTTGTCTTTCATTTAAGATAAGATAGATACTTCATGATTAGCATCGAGAATCTTTTGAGCATGGAATCCAAAGAGCTTGTTTTAATTCTGTAACCATGATTCTCAAAATTAAATGGAATTAATGAATCCTAAACACAGTTGGAACTTCATTGTGATGCACAGTACTTAAAAAAAGGTCATAAATAGAAGCATGTCTAATATCTAAACTATTAAAAACATACTATGTTAATTTAAGCAACTGTTTCAGTTTGAGATTCAAAGGGCTGAATAGGACACAGGTCAGCCATTGTCAAAATTGCCCTTTAATTCGACTGTGCAGAATTGTTGAAGGATGTTGAAGCAGATTTTATTTTCTGAATTAGACTTTGTGAAGGTAAAATGACACCAGAGCTGGGCTGATTTGTGAGCAATTACGTTGAATAAGTACCTTTCAATCATGGGCCTTGAAATCAGACAAATTGCATTTTCATGAAAATTATTCCTCCAACTGGATGTCTATTTGTTGCTTGGACAATAAATTGCTTACAGAAAGAGATCCCAACTTCTGGAAATTGTATTTCTAATTTGATTAGATCCCTGTTTAAAAAAAACTACCGAGTCCACTGTTAAGAATCCCAAGAAGGAGGTCTAGGACTTGCTGCCAAAGCCAACTGCTCTGCCTACCAAGCTCTTTCAGTCAGCTCTGGTAATTGGTAATTGCTCTTAAAATAATCCTGGACAATCATTCTGCCCTTCAAAATGTTTAACCTCTTCATTTATCCTCTTTTCTAATGTCTGGAGTGAGGTGTGAACCAATATGAAATTTATGCAATGGCTTTAACTGGACCTTCACCAATCGTGAAACTGGATATTCTGGGATTTGTGTTCCTTATAGATGAGACTGCTTAGGGGAGACCTGACGGAGGTATAAAATTACATTGGATATCAGCGATTCATCAAACGTCTTCCTGTTTCCTTTTCTATCTTCAGAATCGAGCACTAAAGATCAGAAATAGCCTCAATGATCTGACATTTTCAAACTCCTGAAGTGAAATCACCTCATTTGTTCCAGACCCAATAAAATTTATGCAATTTTATATTTGATGTCCTTTGATTAATTTCAAACTCTTCAACATAGGTTGAACTTACTGTTTAATATAAATATTAGAATTAATATGCTCATTATTGGGTAAGACTGTGAAACCAAAGTATAATTTGATGATGAGGATCTTTATCATTATTAAGGATTCTTTTGTTAGGAACATTCTACATTTTGACAATGTCAAGCAATTACCTTTTTTTCTTAATCATTTTATTAACATATTTGCTGGCAGTTATTAAAACATATTCTGAATATTGCTTTCATTTTACCTTTCCGAGAAAGTGTACTTTTCTGCATTTCACTAATTTATCAACAAAATTTAAACGTTCAAAACTAAAAACTATTTCTTAAAATAGGCACCAGATTTTAAACTAGTATTACGAGTCCAGAGGAACCCAAACCCCAGCAGCGATAGAAATTCACCAAGACAAACGGTTACTTAAACAAAAGTAATTTTTAATTTTTTTTAAACATAAAAATAGGATCAAACTTCAACTCATTACTGTTAACTTAACCTAACTTAACCCCCTTCTAATTCTAAGCGCACGTATATAAGTTCAGAAAAGTTCTTTGATTCACAGTCCAATCTCACTTCTCACTCCTCCAAGTCAACCGGTATCAGGCAATTCTTATACTGTGCACAGAATTTAACATTTATGAATTTTCACCAGGCTCTGGTGCTCAAAGTTTTTTTTTAAACTTTATTTATTCGTTCAAAATACAGAAAATAAGTAACATATATAACAATAAACAAAGCATGAATGTTATATTTTATATATATTAAAAAAAAGAAAGAAAAAAAAGGAAAGAAACCCGCCCCTCCTCTTTCAGCCAACTCTCCTAAGGAGAGCCATAAAGAAAAAAGAAGAAAATAAAGAAAAGTAAGGCATACATATTAAAATCTAGTCAATATAAATCAAAATGTAAATATTCTGAATATAACAACCACTTATTAATAAAAAAAACTATAGTTATCTGCGAAACATATGCAATTTTTTCCATTATTAAACAATATTTCATCTCATTATGCCAAAAGTCTCAAATTTAATCATTTCAGGTAAAATCATATCTCTACCGAACACATGTTTTTACCAAAGATCAAACTTGATAAAAATACACTTACGCTTAATCAGACTGTTTAAACCCCGAACATTAAAAGTAGCAAACTTCAACTTTGACATATCCACTAATATTACTAAAAACTAATATCAATATATAAAGACTCAGATCAACGTAAATAGGCCCTCCAATAGGAGAAAAAGAAACCACAAATTAAAGTCTAAATAAAATGAAAATTAAAAAAAGATAAAAAGAAGAAAAAAAAACCCCAAAAAACTACCAAAAGGTAGTAATCCCTAAACAAAAGTTGGGTGTGGATCACGCACCAGTGGCTGATGACTAGTAGAACATAGAGCAAATTTCTCCATCCCCAGCCAAACAAAGAATAACAACAAGATATCATAATGACATAAAAAGAAAATAAAAATAAAAAAGTTCTTCTATTCATCCAAGAAATTCCAGACTCAGCGACCCCATTTCAAGGAAACAGACTCTTTCCGTTCTCATTTCTCCCATTTCTTCTATTTCCAGAACAACCAGATTTTTCTTTAGGAGACAATGGTGGGCTACATCTTTGTCCTCTTACATCTGGCAACGAGTCAGCAAAACTCAGTGCTTCACTCTCATTCTCAAAAAACCGAGATTGAAAGTCTCCACAAAACACCTTCAACACTGCCGGATAGCGAAAAGTAGACTTATAACCTTTACGCCACAAAACATCTTTAACTGGATTAAATCGACGCTGTCGCTGAATAACCTCTTGACTCAAATCAGGATAGAAAAAAACTCTACTATTCTGAATCATTAACGGAGCTTGTCGTTGTCTCGCATTTTGCACTGCTAAACAAAGTATCGTTTCTCTCTCCAAATAATTCAAACATCGAATTATCACGGGTCTCGGTGGTTGACCAGGCAGAGGTCTTCTTCTTAAGGCTCTATGAGCTCTTTCCAATACCAGACCTCCAGAGAAAAATTCCTGCCCCAGTATTTGTGGAATCCATTCGGTAAAAAAATGAAGAGGGTCTTGTTTTTCCATACCTTCTGACAAACCAACAATCTTCACATTATTCCTTCTACTTTGATTCTCCAAATAATCTACTTTCCTCTCTAACTCCCTCTCACGTTCTCGTAATTCATTAATGGATTCTTCCACCTCCAACACTTTTTCTGTATTAGAAGCCACTTGTTGTTGACATTTCAAAAAAGCAGCCTGAAATTGTTTATAAGATCCTCACAAGATGCTTCCACACATATTTTAACTGTATCCAGTTCCAAACTGAGCCTCTGAGACATTTCATTCAGCCTAGGCTGAATGATGAGGCTTAGCTGTTTACACTGTAATTCAGAAAATCTCAGCCCCTCCTTTCTCTTGCGTAGTGGCAGAACCAGGTAACTGTAGCTCCTGCTGCATCTCAACAACAGGCAGTTTAACAGTTTTACTGCAGGTCTGGACTCCCAGCGACGGCACCCCGACTTCCTCAGGGGGCCAACGCTGTTCTCCCCCCGCAACCCGTTGTTGATTCAAAAACTCACAAAAAAGACCAAAATATTCAGATTGGAGTATATATATCCTGGGGTATTTCAAGCAATGGAGTCGTCTTCTTGCGTACCCCCTCGGCAGGCTGCCAGAATCAGGATCCACATCGGGGGCACACGCACCTTCCTCCTGAGAACGGGTAATTCCAGCGATGTCCTCCTGGTGAGTAGTAGTTATTTTTTCAGCTCCCACAGGAAATCTCTGTGGTTTAGGCTTAAAAGAAAGCAAACCTGAAGTTGTAGCAGACTGTTTAGGCTCTAAATCTTCAACTCTCTGAAAATGTAGTTTCTTCTGTACTCGAGGTTTAATCTTTTTACCATTAATAGCCATAACAATTCCTTGATACTTTAAGTTTTAAAAAATTTAAACCTGAAAACAAAGAGTTAAAAATGGGTTCTTAAAAGTCTGGCCAGAGAGGTCGAGATTACACGTCTAGACTCTAAGCCATCTTGCCATGCTCCCATGCTTAAAGTTAAATGGTTACTGCTCAGGAAGGTTCTTGTTGAGAGATTTGTTGCTTGTTGGACGCACACAAACTGATGAAGAAACTTGCCCCATCATGGGTTTTTCCAAATGATAACATCTTCTTCCAGATCACCACAGAGTTCCTCTTGTTTCCCTTATTTCAGGAGGAACACTCTAGCCAGCCATTTCTGCTTGTAAGGACCACAAGGGTTTTGAACAGGCTGAACTCAGAACTCACAACCCATCTTCAACAAGCCTGCCAGCTTATCATGTTCCAGTCCCAGCTGCTGATACTGAACTATTATACTCAATTCTCTCTCTCTCTCTCTCTCTCTCTCTCTAAGAGAAGAATCCTGTTTGCTTATTTTCCTCTCCTCTTGTAAAAACCATAACTTCTTGCAGGGCTAACCCAATCCTCAAAAGATCTTATCAGCACTTGAGCCTGAACTATTTATTTGAACCTGCTTTTTAAAATTCCTTCCAAAATAGTTTATTGTCTTTGCAAAGGCTTTGGTGCCTTAATGTCTCACTTTCAGGAAAGCTCTTGCATTTTAAATAAGATATCTTTTGTGAAGTGCTTCTCTATTTGTGAAGTGACCTACTCACTGCACCCCCACAATCTATCTCTTTTAAAGATATATTTATATATAATATAATCTGTCACACTAGCAACAATGAGGAAAACAATGAATGCCATTTAGAACTAAAAATTGAACAAGTTGACTAGATGTTATATAAAAGCAGTATTAATCTAGTACACACTGGATATTTTGAGCACTTTTAAGTGATTCTAAGAGACAAGATCTACTGCATTTAGAAATGGAACACTGATTAAGGATGGTGAACATGGTTTTGCGCAGAGGAAATCACATCCCATGAATTTGGTTCCCTTTTTAAAAAAAAAGTTGACCATGAAGATCAATGAGAGCTGGGCAGTAATAGACAAATAGGTGTAGGAGTAGGCCATTCAGCCCTTCGAAACAACACCATTCACTGTGATCATGGCTGATCATCCACAATCAGTATCCTGTTCCTGCCTTCTCCCCACATCCCTTGACTTTGCTATCTATAAGAGCTCTACCTAACGCTTTCTTGAAAGTATCTGGAGAATTGGCCTCCACTGACTTCTGAGTTGTGCACATGAATTTTAACAAGGCCTTTGATGAGGTATGCCCTAATAGACTGGTGCAGAAAGTGGAATCCAGGGTAAAATGACCAATTGAATGCAGAATTGCATTGATAGGTGACAGGGTGGTAGTGAATGTTTGCTACTCAAATTGGAGCCCTATGAACAGTGATGTGCCAGAGATCAGTACTGATGAAAATAAAATAAAATGTGAGTTTTAAAATGGTACCTGAAAGGGAAAAAGGGAGGGAGGGCTGCTGCATTCCTTTCTTGTTATTGCTTGGGAGTTAATAAGAAGCTCCTTATTTGGCAGAGTGTTGTGAGACTAACTGAGGAATCCCAAGATAATTTTAAGGAAATTGTACTTATGTGGAGCAGTCTACTCGAATGTTCCAGAAACTAGAGATTACGAACCGTAAATTAGGTGATATCGTAACCCACGAGTTAATCTCCTTTGTAGTAAGTTAGCAGCTTTTAACCGTGCTTCTCGCTGTAACAGAGTTCTCACGCTTTGCAAAGTGATTAAAAGTTTGTTTTTGCACCTGTATTCATGTTTGCTTTGGAGCAACCTCAGTTCCACTTTAACACAGAATCTACTGTTTGTCTCCTACATTAGCAACTTAATGACTATGTAGTTAGCATGCTTTGTAAGTTTGTGGATGACACCAAAATTGGTGGTGTAATGCTGTTGAAGAAGGTTATCAAAGATTACAACAGGATCTAGATGGGTAAGTGGGCCAAGGAATGGCAGACAGGGCAGTGAAGAAGATATTTGACACACTTGCCTTCATCATTCAGGACAAGTGTTGTTAAAGTTTGGAATTATTTCTGAAAACAATTGTTTGGAATACTGGGTTGCTGAACATTGAATAAAAATGTTGTTTTTAAAATTATTATTCCATTACAGAAGGCCTCTAAAAACTATGGCCTCCATTGGTTAGACACAAAAGTCAATCGCTATACTGGAACCCCTTCACATTCCCTTTCTAATGCTTAAGTGCGCCACTGCTGTAACTGTAACTCCCTAACTAACAGTATTTGATGTTCTGTGGAATTCAAGGCAGTAACTACCCAAGGGAAATTAGCCCTACCATTAAATGCTAGTCCTGGCAGTGACACTCCATAAATACAACACCCATGATTTATTAATGAAAACCAGAGTAGTCAAAACATCATCCACAGTAACTTTAAAAAGTTGATAAATATTTTGCAATATGAAATAATTGTACACATTAAATAATTTGAGGTAGAAAGAGATTTAGGTCGATGGTTTCCCTCCTTCAAAGAGCAGCTGCAGACAAATCCAATATGAATTTATAGACAGTACATGATTCTGTAACCATGCAAAAGTGGTAATCAAACAACTGAAGATATCTATCAACGATAAGATAGCCAGACAGTCCAGCTTTTGAACTCTCTGTTCTCCGTCCAGCGCCACCTCAAGCCAGATGTTAATTTGTCCTCCATTTGGGGGTGTAGGCCCTACATTGGCAAATGAAGGACAAATTAAGGGGAAGGAAGGGCACTTATCCATTGGCATCGCTGTTTCCCCATTCAAGCTCATCTCCCTTGATAACAAGGGGGCTCGCAGCTGTAGGTCTGCTGCGCCTTGAGACGCGGCAGAACAGGTGCATGAGCCTGTAGCATGACGTGCCTTGATCGACATCAGGCCAGGCCACTGGAGAAATAGCCATCGTCTGCAGACAGGGCGAGGTCGCGACCATTCACGAGGATGGAGGGGAGGCGCTATGCGGTGGCGGCAGCAGGTAAAGGAGATGCCGTGTTTCGCGTCCCTCACCTGGTGTGCGCCCGGCGCTGGTGCGCGCAGCACCCGCTGTGCACCTGGCGCTGGTGTGAGCCGCAGCCCCTGGTATGCAACCAGAGCCGGTGTCCGCAGCACCTGGTGTGCTCCCGGAGCTGATGTTTGCAGGGTGTGAGCCTGGAGCTGCAACCCAAAACCCAACCTGTGTGCCCAGGGTGGGTACCTGCTGCTGCAAATGGGTTCCCAATCCTGCCAATGGGTGCCTGCTACTACTGATGGGTACCCAGGGTGGGTGCACACTGGTCCCTGTTAACCCCCCCCCCACTCGCATCCAGCTGAGAGTTTTTGACGTTGACCCTGCGTGTCCTCCGTTTTGGAAAGTTAGAAATGGCTACTGGAGAAAGATTCCAAGCCACTGGAAAAGAAAGACGTCTGCCTGCTGTACCTTGCACATGAAAGCATTGCTCTCAACGATAATAGAAGCAAAATTGCAATCCATTTGCTAAACAATCCGAAGGGAAGCTGCACATGAAAGGTCGCAACCTATTTAAATCTGTGGCTCACGATTGTTGATGAACAGTTTGAGGGTAACACGGGCCTGCTGGGTTTTCAATAGAGCGAACCAACCCGAATAGATTTATTTGAGGAAATAGTCAGCCGAACACGGCTTCAGAATGACCTTGTCCGAATGGAACGTTGCCCTGTGGAACCCGGGGTAACCCCGGGCCGCACGGGCGTGATTGACATGGTGTTGGGGGGAAGAGACATGTATCGAAACGGCAACGTTCGGACGGGAACCCCCTGCGAAGTTGCACTTTCCGCATCCGGCGCCTTGCAGGGAAAGGCCGCAGCGGCGTCTTGTGCTTTGGTTCATGGGGTCGGGGGGGTGGGGGACACACTCACCATTCTCGGACCCGTTGTCACAGCAGCGGCCGGGTGCAAGCTTTTGGCAAACAGTTCATCGACCTGTCTCGCTCGGAGTTTGCCGTGGACGCACCGCAGGTTTCGGACGAAGCGGAGCATGGTGACGAGGAAGGACGGGGAGGAACCAAGGGCAGAGTGGGGTGTAACTCTGGAAAAAAAATCGCCTGCGATCTCATTTCACTTCTGCAAGTTTAATGTTGCTGCAAGCCTTTGGGTTTGCATTTTTATGAATGAAACATTTTTGCATCTGGATTTTGAATATGCTGTTCAGGTGCTTTTAAACCTGAACTCTACATTTCATAATTTTTAGGAACGATTTAAAGGCAAAGTTTACATAATCTCCACCATTCTTTGGAGACGAGATGTGCAGGGGAAAAAAAAGAGATTTGCCTATAGCAATATAGGACGCCCTGATCAAAATTAAATTCAAATTCGTATGTACATTGAGATAAAATATTGCACTACCAGTAACCAATACACTCTAATACACAGAAGAACCTTGCTGGCCTGGATCCCAGCAGAGGAATGGCAGCAAGAGATTGACCTTTATGGCCCAGGACCATGGGGGAGTAATCATAGGATACCAGTCATCCGTGGGCGGGCCAACTCCACATAGGCAACCAACAATACAATGGAGGAAAGATATCACCACATTCACCCTCCCCCCCACCCCCAGACCTGGAATAGAAAAAAACTGCCAAGACTAAAGATTCCAGCTCACCGGTGACCTCCTCTGTCTATGGGACCTGCGGGGGGCAGGGGTGGGAGTCGTCTGCTGTTCCGCCGGCTGAGTGTCTACATTCGCCAACTTCCTAGAGAAGGCAAACATGCATTCGTGAGGGGTGGCGGTACAAAGGAGCGAGCAGATGGCATGCAATGCTTCCGGCAGGACATCCTGTCAGCCCGCCACTGGTAGGTCTCTGCACTTGAGGGCCAGGAGCACAACGTTCCAAACGCTGGCGTTCTCCCGTTCCACCTTTCCATTACCCCTGGTAGTCCTACTGGTGGCTACGCCACTTGCAAGAAAGTACTGCCGCAGCTCCTCATTCATGAACGAGGAGCCCCGATCACTGTGGATGTAATCAGGGTACCCAAACAGAGTGAAGATACTGTGTAGTGCCTTAATCACTGTGGCCGAGGACATATCCGGACAGGGGATGGCAAAAGGGAACTGGGAGTATCCGTCAGTAACGTTCAAGAAATAAATGTTCCTGTTTGACGAGGGAAGGGGGCCCTTGAAATCGACGCTCAGTCGTTTGAATGGGCGAGTGGCCTTAATGAGGTGTCCCTTGTCAGGTCTGTAGAACTGTGGCTGGCATTCTGCGCAGACCCGACAGCATCTAGTCATAGATCTGACATCCTCGATGGAGTACAGGAGGTTCTGACTTTTGATAAAGTGGAACAGTCTTGTAACTCCAGGATGGCAGAGGGAATCGAGTAGAGCTTGGAGACGGTCGAGATGCGTGCTGGCGCATGTCTCCCGGGATAGGGCATCAGGCAGATCGTTGAGTTTACTGGCTAGTACAAGATATCATAATTATTGATGGAGAACTCAATTCTCCACCTGAGGATCTTGTCATTCTTGATTTTACCCCGCTGCTTCGTGTTGAACATGAAGGTGACGGCCCGTTCGTCGGTCAGCAGGGTAGATCGTTTCCCGGCCAGGTAGTGGTGCTAGTGGGGCACCACCTCAACAGTTGCCTGTGCCTCCTTCTTGACCGAGGAGTGCCATGTCTCAGGGCCGTGGAGGATATGGGAATAAAATGCTACTGGCCTGCCTGCCTGGTTTAGTGTGGAGCCAGCGCGGAGTCAGAAGCATCACTCTCCACCTGGAACGGGATGGATTCATCCACGGCATGCACTGTGGCTTTAGCAATGTCCTCTCCGATCTGTTGAAAAGCAGTTTGGGCCTCCACCGATAATGGGAACATGTGGACCTAATGAGGGGATGGGCCTTATCGGCATAGTTGGGCACCCATTGTGCATAGTAGGAGAACAGCCCCAGGCACCTCTTCAGTGCTTTCAGGGTGTTTGGGACTGGAAACTCCATTAGGGGTCGCATGCGGTCGGAGTCTGGGGCAATGACACCATGTGCCACGACGCATCCTAGGAGAGCCAGGCGATTGGTATTAAAGACACACTTGTCTTCATTGTATGTAAGATTGAGGACCTTGCAGTCTGCAGAAATTTAGCGAGGTTAGCGTGGTGGTCCTGCTGATCGTGGCCGCAGATGATGACATCGAGGTAGGGGAAGGTCGGTGCCAGACTGTGCTCCTCCACCATCCTGTTCATCTCCCTCTGGAATGTGGAGATGTCGTTGGTGACACCAAAGGGAACCCAGAGAAAATGAAAAAGTTTCCCGTCGGCCTCAAAACCTGTACACATTCGGTCACTGGGAAAGAGGGGAAGCTGGTGATAGGCTGACTTAAGGTCAATGGTCGACAATACACAATATTGCACAACCTTGTTGACCATGTCGGCTATCCGGGGACGGGGGTAAGCGTCCAGCTGGGTGAAGCGATTGATAGTTTGACTATAGTCAATGACCATCTTTGGTTTGCTCCCACCCCTGACCACTAGAATCTGGGCTCTCCAGGGGCAGGTACTCGAGGCGATGATCCCTTCCTCCAGGAGTTGCTGAACCTCAGCCCAGATAAACACCATGTCCTCGGCGCTGTAGCACCTGCTCTTGGAAGCGATGGGTCAACAATCCGGGGTGAAGTTCGTGAAGAGCAGCGGAGGGGATACCCAAAGGGTGGTGAAGCTGCAGGCCGGAGCTAGGGGCAGGGGAGAGGTCCACGAGTTGTGGGTTGCTCACTTTGAGGGGCAGCTGGGAGCCTCCGAATGCCATCGTCACGCTCTTGAACTGGCTTTAAAAGTCCAAGCCCAAGAGGATTGGCACGCAGAGCTGGAGCATAACAAATAGCGAGAAATTATCATAACGCTCATCCCCACCATCAGAGATGCAGCACAATACCCCCTGATGTCAGTTTGGTGATCATTGGATGCCAGTGATATCAAGCCACTCATTGGCCAGACTGGGAGCGAGAGTCTGTGGGCAATGTCCAGGTGAATAAAACTCTCCATACTGCCACTGTCAAATAGTCAGTTTATTTTGCGTCCATTCACCTTGATCTGTATCATTGAGCGAGCGATCGGATGAGAGCTGGTCTGGTTCAGCATTACAGATGCCAGGATCGGTGTCATCTTCATCATCGACATGGAGGCCCGATGTACAAGATGGTGGCCTCCATGGCTGCCGAGGTCGAGGAAGAAGGCAGAAGTGGCATCAGCTGCGCTTGTGCAGACCATGCAGAAGGCGGGGGCTGTGGGGGATAAGATGGCATCCTTCTTTGTACGTATGTGATCTGTACCGGAAGTTGGGGCAGGCATAAACGCCATGCTGCTTCGAGCAGAGGTCTTAGCTTGACACACCCACAGATACAGTCCTCTCTTTCCGCAGTCTGGGCAGCTTGCGCCCCTCCCGGGACAAAGCCATTGTGGGTGCATCAGTTGCCCACAGAAAAAGCACTTTGTGCATTCAGTCTCCACCGCTGCCATCGTCGGGACGCCCATCCCTGATGCCATCTCCCAAGATGGCAGCATTTTTGGTGCGCAAATGGAGGGCCCATTTTTGCCCGCGATCAATTCTGCATGGCGCTGGGCAAGTCTAGAGTCCTGATTAACTGTATGGCTCACTTCAGTGGCAACTGGTCTTCTTCGACGAGATGCTGCCAATGCAGTCGGACCTCAAACCCGACACGCAGGCATCCCAAACTAGTTCTTTCCCCAGCATGAGCAGGGCACAAATGAATTCTTCAGCTGATTCACCAGGTTGTTGCTTGTGGAAAGAAAGGAGGTAACATGAGTAGACGTTGTTGATCCTCGGTTTATAGAGGGCTGGAGCTCAGACATCACCTCAGCATACATGGCACGGCCCCTGATTGCCTGGAATGATCTCTGGCCAACTCTCGCTTGCAGTACCTTGAGTTTCTTTTTGTCAGAGCCCACCAGATCAGCAGTGGCCTCGAGGAAATTACCAAAGTAAACTACTCGTAGAGTTCAGACGCTCCTGGGAGTTGGGGGTCCACTTCCAGTTGATCGAGGCGCAGCAGTTTCTCCATTACTGGAGAGATCATTTCTGTGTATTAAATTGTAGGGCACTACCAGTAACCACAGGGATAAGCTGAGGAAATGATAGGCTTTAATACACAGAAGAACCTTGCTGGCCCGGATCCCAGGATAGGAATGGCGGCAAGGGAAAAGTGGCTTGAACTTTATGGTCCAGGACCACGGGGGAGGGGTTATAGGGTATGAGTCATCGGTGGGCGGGCCAGCTCCATATATTCAACCGACAATGATAACTATATATACGATGGAGGAAACATCTCACCACAATTAGAATATGGGAAAAACTTACATACTAAAAAATGTTGGTAACACGGTCATCTAGATTAAATTAAAAATTTAATCATGTTAACTTTACACAGTTACTAAAATATTCATTTTTTTTAAACTTTAAGATTTTATAACATGAATAAGATAAAAGATTACATTAAAAAAAATTAAAAATGAAATAATGAAATTACAATACAACATCAGTAATCTAAACAAACTATACCCCCCTAAAATATTCATTTCTTATCCAATTAAAATATAAGTAAATACATACAATAGAAAACTACAGCACAGAAAACAGGCTATTTTGCCCTTCAAGTCTGTGCCTAAACATCATTCCTCTAGTCCCACTGACCTGCACCCATTCCAGACCACTCCCATCCATGTATCTATCCAACTTATTCTTAAAACTTAACAGTGAGCCCATATTTATCAGGTCAGATGGCAGCTCATTCCAAACTCCTACACTCTCAGAGTCAAGATGTTCCCCCTAAACCTTTCACCCCAAAGCCATGTCCTCTCATATTTATCTCTCCCAATCTAAGTGGAAAGAGCCTACTTGCATTTACTTTGTGTATTCCCCTCATAATATTGTAAACATCTATCAAATCTCCTCTCATTCTTCTACACTCTAAGGAATAAAGTCCAAACTTGTTTAATCTCTCCCTGTAACTTCTGAAGACCAAGGAACATCCTAGTAAATCTTCTCTGCACTCTTTTAATCTTACTAATATCCTTCCTATAGTTTGGCAACAAGAACTGCACACAATATTCCGAATTTGGCCTAACCAATGCCGTATACAACCTCACATAGCATCCCAACTCCTGTGCTCAATTCTTCGATTTATGAAGGCCAAGATGCCAAAAACTTTCTTTACAACCTGTGATGCCACTTTCAGGGAATTATGTATCTGTATTCCCAGATCCCTTTGTTCCTTCACACTTCTTAGTGCCCTACCATTATATATGTTCTACCTTGGTTAGTCCTTCCAAAATGCAACACCTCACACTTGTCTGCATTAAATTCCATCTGCAATTTTCTGGCCCATTTTTCAGTTGGTCCAGATCCTTTATCAGCCCTTGGCTGTTCAAATAATTGTATATCCTATCTCTCCAATAATTTACCCACTATTGACATCAGGTTCACCAGCCTGTAAATTCCTGGTTTACTTTTGGACCCTTTTTTGAAACAACAGAACAATATGAGCTGCCCTCCCCTTCTCCAGCACCTCACCCATGGCTAACGAGATTTTAAATATTTCTGCCAGGGTCCTGTAATTTCTACACTAGTCTCCCTCAGGGTCCGAGAGAATATATCATACCTTTATTCGCTGTAAGGCCAGCAAACACCTCTTCCTCTTTAATCTCTATATGTTCCTTTAGTTACATTTCACTGATGACTTGGCTCTCCTTAACAGTTCCTTATGTTTGCAGAACATGCAAATAAAATTCCTTGCACTGGCAGCCTATGCACAACTTTGTTCCACTTCATTCACTTTCTCCGAATCAAAAGTGCCATGATGGCAACTCATGTTTGCCTCTGTGGAGGGTGCGTGGTGTCTTAGTTTCAGCCCCTTACTTGAGCTTTTTAGACCCCAATATGTGATTGTATTGATGCTGCTTTTTGTTCAAAAGTATCTTCATCTTTGCTATTGTTTTCCATCCTGCTCTTCCACTGGATTCTGACTCATTTGGGGAAAGATCTGAGCCCAATTGCTAACATAAACCTACAAAATCCCTCAGTTATATTTAGTATATCTCCTGTCTTCTCTAAGACCTCCACTCTATATTGACTACATTCTGACTTCACTGCACCTGTTCTGATGATGACACTTTCAACACTGGTGATTCTGAGATGTTTTCCAACCTGCTCGCCCATCAAAGTAGACTTCCATTTCCCACTCATCTGCTCCCATTACAACTTCTTTGTGAGGATAGAACTTTCCTTAATTGACCATATCAGGAAGAAGACTTCAAAGTATAAATATTCACATGTGGGATAAGAGATTTAGAACATCTGAGGAGGATATTTTTTTTCACCCAAAGAGTGGATGCAATCTGGAATACACGACCAGAGGAGACAGCAAAGGCAGGTACTCTCACAACATTTAAGAAGCAACTGAACAAGCATATGAATTGCCCATTTCCTCAAGTCCTGACAACATTCTGGTAAATATTATTTTTGATATATTTTCTGTAGTTTGGTGACCAAAACGACACATAATACTCTAAATATGGCCTTATACAATTTTACCATGACATCCCAATTTCTATCCTCAATAATTTGATTTATAAAAGCCAAAAAAAACCTCTTTAAAACCCTATCAACCTAATACACCATTTTCAGGGAATTCAGTATCTGTATTGTCAGATCACTCTGTTCTACAGCACTCCTCAGTGCTATTGTCCTACCTTGGGTTGTTCTTCCAAAATGGATCACCTCACTTGTCTTGCCCCTCCACTCACCGCTAATAGCCTGCTCTTCTATCACCCGTGACACCTTAATGACTTTCCCTCCGATGGAGCGCATTCAGCAGATGCCCGCATTGACACTCTCGTGTGTATCCAACTTTTAGCCAATGACGTTTGGAGTTCGACATTACGTATCCCCTTCCCAATGGACTTGAGACCGACTAGTTTGTCAAGCGCAGTCCTGGTGAAGGCAGGTTCAGAGAGAGGTCCGCGCAATTTCTGCTCAGGAGGAAGGGACGTTTGGTCTCTGCAAGATGTCATCGCGGGCGAGTCCTTCAAGAGACGAGAGTGCAAAGGCAAAGAAAGTCGCGATTGTTGGAGGTGGCCTGGTAAGGTTCGGACCAGTTCGTTACAACTGCATTCCAGGAGTCAACCCTTGCAAACCGTGTGGCAACCAATCCACTCGTGTTTCAGAGGGCAGCGAATTTTCCAATTGAAATACATAAGAAAAGTACATTAAAATAGCTTAAATAGCCAAGAAGAGGTTTTGGAGGTGTAGATTTATTTGCAAGTTGACAGACTGAATTTCTTTGTTTAAGAAAACATTCTGTAGTACAATGGAAAGATGACAATCTGCGGGAGTAACAATTTAACCCGCATACTTACTAGTGGGTTAGGAGATTTCCTGTTCTTTGGGGGGTGGGGGTGGTTTATTGTGAAGTTCGCACTTCAGAACAGATACAGGCATTATTCAAGCACCTAATGACGATTTTCTAGGGAATAGAATTTGAATCTGCGTTTGAACTCGCCTGATCTTGATTTGCCTCCTTGTCGCTGGACTAAACAATCTATATTGATGATGTATTCAAAGTCATAAAATTACAATTGCTGAAAATCTGAAATGTAAAACAGAAACTGCTGGAACCACTCCGCAGATCAGGCTGCATCTGTGCAAAGAGAAACACGGTTAATGATTCAGTTCAAAGAGCCTTCCTCAGAACTAGGACTGAGAGAAAACCAGTTAGTTTCAAGGTGCTGACAAGTGTGAAATGGATTGGTCAAAAGCAATATTTCTGATATTCTGAGGGAGAAATGCCAGGCAGCTTCTCATTCTCTAATTGACCTCAATTCATCTGTCCTCTTTCTCTCTTCCCCACCTCCCCCATGTTATATAGAGAATTTAGGTTAAAAAGACTTAAGTTAAAATGTGATGATTAATCATAAACAGGGAAGCCAGAACGGACAGGGAGTTTACTAGCAGTCAAGGACAAAAGGATCTGCTGAATATGTTTTTTTAAACCTATCTTTTCATGGTCATAGTGAGAGACATGCAGGAGACAAAGGATTGATAAGAAGGGTGAGAAACAGAATTTAGTGTATGTAGAGTTCACAGCGTACGTAACGAACGTGATAATTAATAATGCAGTTATACTTAGAATGCTTTTGTAATACTAACCAATTAAAACAGTATTAATAAGAAGGGGAAGGGCAAATAATAAGGGTATAAAAATCAATGCACTGTATGTATCGGGGCTTAACTGGTGAGAAACCAGTTGAGTCCAACTCTGCAGACTTGTAAATAAAGCTTGTCGTGTCATCAGTTTTAAAGAGACTCATGTGTGAGAAGTTTTATTTCTGACAATTTTTTTTTTAAACTGATGAGTGAATGATCTTTTTGCAGCTTATCTCCAGAACTCTGCTCTCATCCTATCAGACATGTTCCCTCTCCATCCACCCACTCTGCAGGTCAAAACGTCAATTCTGTTTTGCATTTTACAGGCCTGCTCTGAGTGTTTTCAGTATCATATTGTTCATGCAAAACTTGTGCTGCATTTCCATTCATAGGCCAGAAAATCATAGGCTGTTGACTTCAGTAGTAGGTAAATATTTGGAAGGCATTCTAAGAGATTGGATCTATTGGATAGATAGCCAGGGACTGCCCAGGGATAGTCAACATGGCTTTGTGCATGGTACATCATGTTTAACCAATTGTATAGAGTTTTTAGAGGAGGTTACCAGTAAAGTTGATTAAGGAAAGGCTATGCATGTATCCTGCATGGAGTTCAGTAAGGCCTTTGACAAGGTCCCCATGAGGGGTTAGTCAGGAAGGTTCAGATGCTATGTATTCATGGTGAAGTACTGAACTGGATTTGACAATGGTTGGACAGGAGAAGCTAGAAAGTGGTAGCGGATGATTGCATCTCAGACTGGATGCCTGTGACTAATGGTGTGTCTTAGGGATCAGTGCTGGGACCATTGTTGTTTGTCATCAATATCAATGATCTGGATAATTGTGTGGCAAATTGGATCAGCAAGTTTGCAGATGACACTAAGATTGGAGGTGTTGTGGACAGCGAAGAAGGTTTTCAAAGCTTGCAGAGGGATCTGGACCAGCTGGAAACATGGGCTGAAAATTGGCAGATGGAAGTTAATGCAGACAAGTGTGAGGTGTTGCATTTTGGAAGGACAAACCAAGAAAGGACATACACAGTAAATGGTAGGGCACTGAGGAGTGTGGTAGAACAGAGGAATCTGGGAATATATACATAATTCCCTGATAGGTTTATAAAGAGAGTTTTTGATATACTGGGTTTCATAAATCAAAATATTGAGTGTAGGAGTTGGGCTATTTGATAAAATTGACATTGGTGAGGCCAAATTTGGAGTATTGTGTGTAGTTTTGGTCACCTAACTACAGGAAGGTATCAATAAGATTGAAAGAGTGTAGAGAAGATTTACCAGGATGTTGCAAGGACATCAGTAACTGAGTTACAGGAAAAGGTTAACAAATTAGGACTTAAATCACTTAGCATAGAAGAATAAGGGGAGATTTAATAGAGGTATTTAAAATTATGAGGAGTATAAACAGTGTAATTGCAGGTAGTTTTTTTCCACTGAGGGTGGGTGAGATACAAACCAGAGGACATGAGTTAACGGTGAAATGGGAAATGTTTAGTGGAAACATTAGGGGGAACTTCTTCACACAGAGAGTGGAGGAGTGTGGAACAAGCTGCCAGCTGAAATAGTAAATGTGGGCTCAATGTTAACATTTAAGAAGAATTTGGACAGATAGGAGGGGTATTGAGAACTAGAAATGGTGTAGGTCAATGAGACTAGACAGAACAATAATTTGACACAGACTAGAAGGACCGAAGGGCCAGTTTCTGTGATGTATGTTCTATGTTCCATTTGATATGCCATTTCTCTCTACATTCAACATCCTACTGGTTGAAAAATATGCTGTTTGATCTTGGCTTGTGCACTTATTTGAGACCACAGCCCACATGATATAGACTGAGAACTCTCTCCTATCTCATCATTCTCTCCCATTTGTGGTTTTAAATATGGTGTAACGTTCCTTAAAAATGTTTATTCTGTTTTTAAAAAAAATATATATATCCTGTACTTTTGGGCACATTTTATAGACACACATAGTTTATAAGAGATAAAAGGATGGGTCTTGTACATCAAGATTGCACATGTGATGAAAATGTAGAAAATTTGACCATATTAACTTGGAAGGGGGGGGTGGGCTTACAGGCATTCACCAGCATTCTGCAGAACCAATAGTGCAGTGAGAAGATGACAATATGTGTGATTAACAACTAACTTGTATACTTACTTGTGGCTTATGTGATTTTCTATTTTTTTTGTCCACCCCATTTGGATCGTACACTAACTACATGCAGGCAGGTGAAATGCACCAATTCCAGCACCAATTCATGCTTCATCAATCTTCCTACCTGTGGGGAAGTCTGTGGTGTCACTGTAACCAATTAAGTGTGCCCAGCTTGCATGAAAGGCAGTCAGAATAAAGTTCATTTAGTTAGATTATGTCCTCATTTCTCTTCCATTTTGTCTTTTCTTCATAAATGAATACTGCTGAAAACCAAGCTGCTTTCCCACAAAAACATTGCTTGCACAATGAAAAGTGTTGATGGCATTGCGTGATAATATAATTTCTCCTCCCCAGGTTGGTGCTTTAAATGCATGTTTCTTTGCAAAGCGAGGCTTCCAGGTGGAAGTCTATGAAGTACGGAAAGGTGGGGCTCATTTATTTATATTCTGCTTTCCTTTATTCAGTTCAACATGTTCCAAATTTGCTGTGTTACCATCTTTACAGATGTCATCAAACCTTCCATCATGTATACAATTGTTAAATAATAAGTACCTGAATATGAATATAAATTATCTATATAAAATGGATTTCAGTCTATAGCACCATGCTTTCAGAGTCTTGATTTTTGATTTTTGGGTTGGAGAATCCTATCCAACAATCTACTTGTTTCCTTGGTCATGCTCAGAACCAAAAAAAGATTTTAAAAAGTTTAGATCATTCATTTTATTTTCAATTTCATGGGGCGGAAATTCTCCTTTAGTGGCTTGGGCTGTGGTGGGTGTTGTTGGTGTTTTTTTTTTTGAAGACTTTATTTAAAATTTTATAACTTGAATACAATAGAGAATTACATTTAAAGAAAAATAAAAATAAAAATTAAAATGGTATGATTACAATATTACATCAGAAAACTACACAAAATAACCCCCCCCCCCCGTTAATTGTAACACAATATTAGTAATCTAACTTAAAATTAGTCCAGCCCTCCCTCCCCAAAATAAAGAGTGAAAAGTTAATAAAATTAACAATATTATATATGGAAAAAAAAAATACCCACTTACAAAAAAAGAGATGAAACTTAACCTAAAAAAAAAATTCTAACAACAAAAATTTTTTTTATCAATACTAAAATTTCACGCTTAAACATATATTTAAATCAAACTTAAATGCATATAATTAGCAAACGGAGTCCACTTTAACTTATAAAAAGACATCCTATCCTGCATTGAAAAAGATATCCTTTCCATAGTCGAACAAAATTTCATCTCCAAATACCACTTATCTAAAGTTAATATATTTTTATCTTTCCAAGTAAGTGCTGTACATTTCTTAGCCACGACTAAAGCTAAATAGATAAAGGAAATCTGATAATTCTCTAAACCTAAATCAATTAATGATTGCATGTTCCCTAATAAAAATATATCGGGATCTAATACAAGATGGATATTATATAAACTGTTAAAAAAATAGATTGAATACCTTTCCAAAACTGTTGCAATCGATCACAAAGCCAAACAGTATGCAAAATAGTATTGGCCATTGATCACATCGAAAAGGGTGTTGCTGGTGTTGACTTCCATTTTAATTCTTCTTTTGATAATCAATTTAATTAAAATCAGTTTCACCATGCCTTTGGGCAAAGAACAATATCTAGATCAGGGAGGGGTAGAATTGTGAAATTAAGGGAAAAGAAAAGCTGAAGGTGATCTTGCTATGGTATAAATTGTTTGATCAAACCAGATCAGATTTGAAAATAAGGAGTGACTCGTAAATGACAAGAAAATGCACCACATGTTTGTTTGTGCCCGTCAGCAGGATGTATCATATCTGTCACTTCTATAGACACATAGCTGGATATTTGTGTCACGATTAGCCACGGGTGAGATGTTGGAAGATTGGATGGTGGCTAATGTTGGCCCTTTATTTAAGAAAGGCTGGATGGACAAACCATTGAACTACAGGCTTGTGATCTTTATGACATCCATGGGCAGGTTACTGGAGAGGATTCTGAAAAACAGGATCTACGTGCACTTGGAAACCCATGGACTGGTCATGAATAGACAGCATGTCTGTGCACAGGGAATCGTATCTCATGCATTTGATTGAGAAGTTTGAAAAAGTGAGCAAAAAGATTGATGAGGGGAGGGCCATAGACATTAACTTTAACAAAGCCATTGACAAGGTTCTGTGTAGTAGGCTAGGCCAGAAGGTGCCCTCATTGAAGTATATAAAATTAGGAGGGGCAGAGGTAAGTTAAAGTTTGTTTCTCATGTTTAGGGAGCCTGAATCTAGAGGGCATCGAATGTAAGGTGAAAGGGAAAAGATTTAAAAGACACACGAGGGGCTTTTTTTAAATTCAGAGGATGGAAGATCTGTGGATGGGCTGCCAGAGAAAGTGATAGTAGTGGGCTCAATTACAATGGGTACGTGGATTGTAAAGTTTTAGAAAGATGAGAGCCAAATATGAGCCTTGCTAGATAAATTGGAATCAAGGGGCTTTCTCCTTGCTGTAACATGAGATGACTCTGTGAGAGATTCAAAAATAAAATCTTGCAGTTCCATTGAAAGGCATGAAAATTAAATTAAAGTGCATTAGAGCCATTCTGGACTTGGAAATCGTGCTAAAGGATGGTCAATCTTAATTTGTAACAGCACTGATTTGCTATAGCTTACAAGCAAATAAAGAATACAGTCACTTGTTTCTTTCAGCACGCCATGAAGTCGACTTTCTTTTTATTATTCACTAGACAAAATATTGCATCTTTCTACTCCCCAAACACCACCCAGCTAAATACCTCTGACCTTCTCATTGGCTCACTGCCACATGGATGATCCTGGCACTCTCACTCTCCTCCTCTTGCATCTGAGATTCATCACCTATATACTGACGCTTAACATGCCCTCGCATTCGCACTATTTCTCCCGTGTGTTGAATCGCTTATATCATCAGCGACAGCCGGCACTACTCCTGACGAAGCTAAGTACACGACCGCGAAAAATTCTAAATTGGATAATTGTCTGGCTTAATTTCCCACCTTTTTTTGAAATAGTACTGGTGTGATAGCTCCCTACTGGAAGTCCTCAGGTTATGACATGGTTCTGTTCCTGACCACTGTTTGTAAGTCTGAACAGCTAGGGCAAATGGAAGCAGTGCATGTGAGAGGATCACAGAAACTGCTGTGATGGGAGAGTGAGTGAGCGCAGGAAAAGGAGATGCCAGCTGGCCTCATTGACTCAGTGAGTGAGTCTGCTTAGCGCCCCTTGTTCTTCTTGGCTCGAACCAGTCTCATTTGTTGCAGCTTGGGGTAGAGGGCTGATGGAAAATGCTTATAGTCCCTCAACATCCATTCCATCAGTCTCCCAAATGCTTGTTCATTTGCACAGTGTCCATTATTCAGGCATTCATAATCAGGGGACGACCTGTAACTAATATCACTGCATAACTACCGGGTTAATAGTGACTGATTCTGTTTGAGAATCCTTATGGTTCAAAATATTTTGTTTCTTTTATATTATGAATAGGTATTGTTAGGTCTGCTTTGTTTGAGAATGAGTGAGTCAGACACCAGACTGAGTCGAAATCAAGGTTCTTTATTACCGGATTGTAACACTTGCAACTAACAGTGTTAGTTGGAGAAGGCGCATTCTCCCAATATCAGCAAGTGGTGTTTTTTTTTATACCTCAGGACACGCACTTAGTAAATTATCATACCATTACATTGGCCAATGAATAAGCTGTTGCTACCCTTCTCTGTTAGTCTGCTGCAGATCATCTTGTTATTGCCACACTTATCTTGAGCGTACAAGGTCACACCTGCATCCTGTTACTCCTTGGTACTGGGTGACTCCTTCTCCGGTCCCAACTCATGATGTTTTTACCTTACAGTATCAAATCCTTACAATGCAGAGACTAAATTTGATTAATAGGTCAAGATCAACTGTTTTATTACCATTCAACAAAAATGACACAAAGCAGATGGGTTCCAGAGTCCAATCTATTTGGTTATTAAGTGATCAAAGACAGTGACTGGCCTTGTTGTCTTTTTAGATAAGATGAAAAGAAATTAATCTTGATTTCTGATTGCCACACAGTGGTCCATGCTTGTTGATACATGTCCAGGCATTCAGGGTGAAATTAGTCTTTGTAGTGACATTGCCACAGCTGAACAAACCAACAAAGCTCATGGGCTGAGTTCAAAAATGAAAAATGTTCAAATAAAATGATACAAGGCTACTGGAGATCAAGCAAGAGACGGGCACCCAGTGTTGCTGGAAGATCATCAACTTGGTGAAAGACGCCCTTTGGCCAAACTGAAACTTGGTGGTTGTTGGTCTTTCAGCACACTGATGTGTCAGTGAAGACTAGCACATTCTAGGCTGCAGAAGTATGTACTGAGGGACGCACCGAGGCTTGGTACAGCCAACGTGAGGTCACTGAGGGGAAGAACCACAGTCTAGATTACTTCCATTACTGATATCGAAGTCACTCAAATAACAGACATGAGTAACGACAAGGTGCCACAGTGGTGGCAATGGTGCTAATTAGCGAATGAATATAACAATGCACATTGATGAAATGTATTTATATGACACTAAGGATGTGAAAAGACTTTGAATTTTTTTTTGTAAATAATTTATTGTGAATAAAGTTTATATTTAGGAGAGATAAACAAACTCCAATGTGAAACACCTGACACTGTGATATCGTTCTTTTCAAACTCACTAGCATTCATAGAATTTTGGAGTGCAGGATGTGGCCCTACAGGCCATTGTGCACGTGTAACTTCCTTGGAAAAACTGTATAATTAGTCTCTCTTCTGCTCTTCTCAATAGCCTTGTATAGATCATAGAATGTTACAGTGAAGTACAGGCCCTTCAGACCATGATGCGGTGCTGACCTACCAAAACAAAAACTAAACCCTTCCTACTTCATAACCCTCTATTTTTATTTTATCCATGTGCCTGTCTAAGAGTCTGTTAGGTGCCCCTACTGTTCCAGCTACCCCGGCAATGCATTCCACGCACCAACTACTCTCTGTATATTAAAAAAAAAACTTGCCCCTGATGTCTCCCTAAATTTTCCTTCCTTCACTTTGGATGGATGTCCTCTGAGGTTTCCTACTTCTGGCCTGGGGGGGAAAAAAAGGTGCTGGCTGTCTCCCTTATCTCTGTCTCTCATAATCTTGTGGACCCCTATTAAGTCACCTCTCATCTTTCTTTGCTCCAAAGAGAAAAGCCTATCTCTGCTAACCTTGTATCATATTACATATTTTCCAATCCAGACAACATTTTCCCATTTCAATTATATGTTGAGTTCTTGATTGATTCTTCTGTCAGCCCTTTAGATAGTAAGTATCAGAATATTTCTTGAGGATCCTGCACTTGAAAGTAGCAAATAGATAGTGAGGTAAATATATATGGGAGAGTGATTTCCAAATGCTCTTAACATTTCCCATTCTCTTTCTGACAGATATTCGAACAGTTAAAGATGCAAAGGGGAGAAGTATCAATCTTGCTTTATCCTACAGAGGACGGGAGGCTCTGAAGGCTGTTGGAATGGAAGACCAAGTATGGCATAGCTATTCATTTTCTCATGAAATTGAGCATGTTCTCATGTTTATTTTAAGTGGAGGATTAATTGCCCTGTTTATATGCAACTTACTGAGCGAGAATTAAGATAATGGTTTCTCACATTTTCAAGTAGATAAATTCTATTTTAATTCCTAACATGGCATGTGCGCTAATAGAATTTGTCATGACTTCAAGGATGCTGCAAGAACAGAGTGGTCCCAGACATGGGCATATCAGTGGATATCCGCCTGAAATATAAGCTCCTGTAGGAATGAGCAGAGAAAACATCCAGGCAATTGGGAAGGCAGATCATATGGCATGAAACACAAAATTCTGCAGATGCTGTGATTGTAGTAAAAGTGCAGACATGCCAGAGGAACTTGAGGAAATGCTCAGACCTGAAATGTCGGGAATATATCTTTAACTCCAGTGGATGCTGTGAGGTGGGATGAGTTTCCCCCAGCATCCCTATGTTTTTAAGGTAAATCAAATGATGGCCTTTTTTGCAAGATTTGAGTTCAAGAAGAAAGAGGCCTTATTCAAATTACTTTGAGCCCTGGTGAGATGATAAAAGAATATTATATTTGTCTGAGCTACTTATTTAAAGGATGATATATATCTCTCTTTACAAAAGAGGGTGACCTGATTGACCTTTTGAGAACAGATTAAATTGACTGGATTTATGTTTTCTGGAATTTAGGATAATGGGAAGTGATCTCTGATAACCAAGTGATTCATGGATTGGCAGGAAGCTGCTATGAATAAATTTGATTTGCCAGTTCTACTAAACCCAGTTTGACCATGGCCACGATTAATCTTGTTAGTTTGCTTTTATATATTTTCTGCAATTTCTTAGATTAAAGTGGAACTGGAGGGTGTTCACTTTCTCAATGTCTCAATGTCTGAATTAAGGTTACCACCATATCTCAGTACAACTTACAATAAACCATAAATCTAAATGTAAAAAAAAAATATTTTTGGAACTCGCAAAATTCTTGGAGCATTCGAGAAAGTAAATGAAATGAAGATATTTTCCCCTACCTGGTGATTGTTAACCAGGGATCACCACCTCAGAGTAAACATTTGATCATTCAGGATTGAGTTGAAAATAAAGCTCTTCATTCAAAAGGTGGTGAATCTTTGGACTTGTCTATCAAAGAAGTTTGTGGGGTTTGCACAGGAAAGTGACACTGAGAAAAGACGTTGCATCTCCTCGAATGGAACAAAAGTCAGAACTGTCCACTCCTTTTTCTAATCCTCTCATTAAAAACAAAAGTATGTAAATAGCAAGGTGAGTTCATGAGATTAGCAGGCAACGTTAAACTGAGCCATGAAATAATATATTATCGTACAAAAGTACAAAAGCATCTGGGGCTTTTAAGGACTCCTTTGGAAATTTTTATGTGGAGGCAAAGAACATGGTTAAAACGTTAAGTTGATGCCCTTTAAATCTGTCTTGTTAAGACACCTAGTCCAAATGAAATGCAAGCTAGCTTGCTGAAATAAAGTGAATTATCAGTATTGCACTGACACAAAGGAGCGATTGCTGGAGGAATGGAGTATTACCAAATGATGTTGAACAGTCAAAATCGGGAAAGGGACAAGATGGGAGAATGTGGCACACTTAGCAAAACCACCATGATGGGCAGTTTTCAAAGTTGTGACAAAATAAATGTGCTTTGGGAAGGCATGTGGCACTAGGATTTTGTAAATGGCAAAATTGTGTCGATCTGATTACTTGAATCTTAAAATGGAAATGACTGTTTATATAATTAGATTTTTGGAAAGCAATTAACAGTCTTTATAATGAAGATGGAAGTCAGTCAGGTTGAGAGTAATATGATACAGAAATGAATGGTGGGTGATGAGCAGGGAGAACGGATCCACACAATATTTTTTATACTGACAATGAAGATCTCGAAGAGCCAAATTTGGGTCAGTTTACTTTTTTTTTGTTTCAGGTTTAACAAATGAAAGGAATTAGGAGAAAAGCCATAACAAATTTGCATAATGCAAAACTTGGCCGGGTAACAGATTTTTAGGATAATAAAATGGGGAAGACCATTTCAGATGGAATACAGTAGGCACTTTTGCACAGCTACTGAACAGCAGAAAGTTTCTGCTCCCGTCGGTGGCAGGGTCTGAATGTCGGGATGGAATTTTTATGCAAATTCAATCCATAATTTTTCCACACGTACCCTTATACATTTTTACGGAGCAGCTGTAGTGCAAATGGACCGCAGCCACTCTGTAAGAAACAGGCCTAATGAATCCGACATCCCCCCTTAGACAGACTCCGCAACACAGGAAGGCTGTCTAAAAGTGCCCCCTGTGTAAACGACTACATCAGGACACACGGGAGGTAAGTATGCTAATTTTTTTCAGAATAATTTTGAAGTTTCTGTGTAAAATAAATAAATAAATAAATAAAAAAAAAAATAATAATAAATAAAATTTAAAAAAATAAAATAAAATTAATTAAAGAAAATACCATGATCGTGAAGTAGAACATTTAACAAGAACCACAATAGAAACACAATGCTTAGAAATTCCAATGAACAACAAATAATACTCTAGAATTTGTAGCCGTGACACATCATTGGTATGGGCTTCTTCTCCAAGTCAAATAACTACTGAGATTAACATGTTTGGGTGTAGTGATTAGATGGGTGTTTCTGGTCTTCAGATGTGTAATGGCCTGCCTGGAGCCAAGTTCTGGGAGCTAATGCTCCTGAGATAGTATGACCAGGAATTCATGGCCAATTAGCAAGCATGTTGTTTTTTACCAAGGAGGTTCTCAAATCCTTAAACTGTTGCTCTCCACCAGTTAAGCTGTTGCTTGACAGTGGCTTGCAAACCACATGTGGCTCTTTTATATGTAATGTGGAGCTCACAGAAATATGTTGGCTGGTGAGATACCAGTGCTCCTGAAGCCGCCCTGGGACATTATGATTCCTTGCAGCCAGACGAGGGGTCCCAGGACAGTAACAGCCCAGGCTGTAAGACAAGAAGAGGGAAAAGGGAGTGGGCACTGGAGGAATGGCCCCACAGAGAAGTGGAATGAACAGAGCATGCTAGAGGGTTCTCCTCACTCAGGCCAGGCCTCACCACAGCAGAGCCCCACAAAAGTGGGGGGTGCAGTAGGAGAGTCAGGCAAAGCTGAGGGTCTTCTGCAGGGAGTGACTGCAGAGGTCAGGAAGCTGGGGCTGGGCCAGGAGAGCTCCAATGAAGCATGGCTTACACCAGAGGCAGGATGTCCAGGTACCCTGGCAGGGGAGAAGCAAGATGACCAATACAGGGAGGAGAGGCTGGAGGGTGTCCACAATGAGGACCTCATTCAGGTGCCAAGCCAGGACAGAGCTGGAGCTGGCAGCAGCAGTGAAAGCCCTGTAAGTGGCCAAGGGCAACCCTCGCCCTACCAGATGGAGAGATGGCACCAGGCAGCACAGATGTTAGACCTCTCCAATACCTCAGCCTCTTCTCTCAGCAGCTGCTCCTCCCATCCCACCAGTGACTAAGAAGAGGGGAGCAGAGGGTGGAATGGGGAGGAACAGAGCTGTGGAACCCCTGGCCTCGCCCTGCCACATGAGGCAGCTTTTCATCGGATCACTTCCTGCATCGTGTGCTCAGCTGTTGGTGCTGCAATGGTGCAGGTATCTCTAGAGACCAGTGGCAGCAGTGTTCCCGAAGGTAACACATAAGAAACAGGAGCAGGAGTCGCCCATCCGGCCTGTTGAGCTTGCCACCATATTCAGTTAGATCACAGCTAAACTGGCCATAGACCCAACTCCTTGTTTCCCCCATAACAGTAAATTGCCCTATGATCCAAGAATATATCTTAATGTATCTTATATACTGTAGATTTAATGAAGCAGTCTCTACTGCTTCCTTGGGCAGAGATTTCCATAGAAAATCAGTCAGGATTTTAAAAATATTTGGTATGTTTATGTGTACTTTTGATTATTGAATCTAATACAAAAAACTATATCCAGTATTGTTCATGCATGTACATGTATTTCTTAATATTTATATGACATTTTTGTAACAAAATGTGCATGTAAGAGTAAAAATTTGTATGTAATCTTTTTTATGTCTTGCGGCCAGTGCCGGATTAAGGTATTGTGGGGCCTGTAACCTTTATTTTAAGAGGCTGGCTGGTGCACGTGTGCTGAGGGGGAGATGTGACAGCAGCACACGAAGTGCCGTCTAGTGCATGCACAATGAGGGGGAAGTGTGACTGTGGTGTCCCCCCTCCACCCCGAGAGAGAATTTCGGATGCTGACCCTGCATGTCCGTGGATGTAAATTTGAAAATGTCTTAATTATTCTTAACAAAATGATGCAAGTTTTCTCAGATCACTATATATTCAGTGATTACCAGTGGTGTATCTAGGGGACATAGCGGCTATGGCAAGCATTGAAATTGCACCTCCCCATCCTCTGTTAAAACTTATTTACACATTTTGCACTTACACTGAAATTGGGCCCACCTTCCCCTCTCCTCTCCCCCTCTGTTAAACTTGCTTAAACATGTTGTTGAAACAAACCTTACTTATGGCAGTGGCAGCTGGCTCAATGTGGGATCAATGGCCGTCTTTGTTACCCTTAATCCCTCTCGCAGCTGGAACCGCCTCGGTGATTCCCCGGCGCAGTCGTGCTGGCAGAGTGGTTCCAGCTGCATGGGAGATTATAGATAACAAAGATGGACACTGCTCCTGCATTGAGCTGTCGCCGAGAGCTGCGGTTGTGGCCCTGAAGCGGCCCAATCAGATGCTGGGATGGGGCTCCAATGAACTCCAGCAGCACTGCGACCCTGCTGCCGCATTGGGAGTTAGATTTGTGGGGTGTGGAGGGGGGGGTGAGAGAGTGGGCAGCTGGGGATGGGGGTGGGATGAGGGGGGAGATGGGCAGGCAGACAGCCAGGGCTAGGAGCTAAGCTGTCAAGCAGGGTGAGGGCAGTGCCCCCCCCTCCCCCCTCCCCCTTAAGGTTAGCCATTTTAGCCAACTATCACCTTTAATCGGGGTTATTAACACAGATTATCAGTGTGGAATCTCATAGCTGCTGCACAAAGATGAAAAAGAAAATGTTTCTCCTAATTCATTAACGTGGGGCCCCTTGAAAATCCGGGGCCTATAGCATATGTTACTTTCGCTACTACTGTACATTAATCCAGCCCTGCTGTGGCTCTCATACATATCAAGCTTATCATATGTGGCTCTTACATTAAGCAAGATTGGCCACCCCTGATGTATGCTATGGGACATGGTGCCAGGATGTGAGTGATGTGGCTTGCCTGTTGGAGCTGGCTGAATGCATTCAATTCTTTACCTTAACTTGTGATCCTTAATGACATTTTCCCCCCACACTCAGGCTTGTTGTGTTGAACACAAGTGTGATTGGTGAAAAAAAGCCTTCACAAATTATTTTCTGTATTTTCCTCAAAGGAGATGCTGCTAAGTATTTCAAGCATTTTCTGTTTAATGAAGTATTGTAAAACCTTTTAATTTTATGATTGTTTCACAAAACTCACATTTTTAAATTTCTTCAATTGTAATTCCCTCATCAGGTGGTTTCCAAGGGCATTCCCATGAATGGTAGGATGATCCATTCCCTTTCAGGCAAGAAGTCCTCACTCCCTTATGGAAAAAAAGGACAGGTAAATTTTATGTTGTAGTGTTATTAATCACAGAACCGGGTCCTTTGGCCCAACTTTACCATGATGACCAAGTTGTCTTCTGAATTTGTCCCAGTTGTCTGCTCGGCTCATATCTAATGCTTTGAGAGGTTGGGCATGGCCAAAATTAACATGTACTAAAGCAAATACCTGGTCCCACAGCAATTCACCTATCGTCACAATCCTTCCAAAGCAGATGCAATATCACTGGATCTCCACTCCCCTCTGGATCACGTAGAAAGCAGCATCTCATACATACGACCGCTCTTCATCAACTACAGCTTAGCCTTCAACACCATTATTCCTTCAGTGCTGATCAACAGGCTCCAAATACAAGGCCTCTGCATCTCCTTCTGCAATGGGATCCTTCACTTCCTCATCAGAAGACCACAGTCAGAACGAATTGAAATCAACGTCCCCTCCTCACTGACAATCAACACAGGAACACCTCAAGGATTTGTGCTTAGGCCCACTGCTCTACTTGCTAGCCACTGTGTGGCTCAGCATAAGTCTAATGCTATTTACAAATATGCCGATGATTCCGCGGTTGGCAGCAGAATCTCAAATGGCAATGAGGAAGCATACAGGAGGAAGATAGATCAGTTCATTGACTGGTGTCACACAAACAACCTTGTGCTCAAGGTTAGCAAAACCAAGGAGATGATTACAGACTTCAGGAGGAAGTCCTCATCAAGGGCTCAGCATTGAAGAGGGTCAAGAACTTAAAATTTCTGGGTACCATCATCTTAGAGGATCTGTCCTGCAGTTTGAGGAGATTCACTGAAGACTCTCAAAAACTTCTACAGGTAAACCATGGAGAGCATTTTGGCTGGTTGCAACACTGTCTGGCTTGGAGATGCCAATGCTCAGGACAGGAAAAAAGTGAAGGTTGTTAAATCAGCCTCCGACATTACAGGCACCCATCGAGGACATCTACAAGAGACAGTTTCTTAAGAAAGAAGCCTCTATCCCAATGGTTCTCAACCTTTTTCTTTCCACTCACATACCACTTTAAGTAATTTCTATGCCATTAGTAAGGGATTGCTTAAGGTGGTACGTGAGTGGGAAGGGAAGGTTGAAAATCACTAGTCTACACCCAACTGTTTCTGAAATATTTTGCTTGAGAAAAACTGTCATTGGCCCATTTCCTTTGGAATTATGAAACCGTGCACCTAATGAGTCAATTAGGTACGATTTAAACTGTGGTTTTCAAACTCTTTTTCCACCCACATCAGCAATCCCTTACTAATCACAGAACACCTATAGCATAGGGACCACTTAAAGTGGTACATGAGTGGAAAGGAAAAGTTAAGAGCCACTGCTCTATCATGAAGGACCAACACCACCCAGGCCATACTATCTTCCCTCTGCTTTCTTCTTTTCTTTCTTCTTCTTTGGCTTGGCTTCGCGGACGAAGATTTATGGAGGGGGTAAATGTCCACATCAGCTGCAGGCTCGTTTGTGGCTGACAAGTCCGATGCGGGACAGGCAGACACGGTTGCAGGGGAAAATTGGTTGGTTGGGGTTGGGTGTTGGGTTTTTCCTCCTTTGCCTTTTGTCAGTGAGGTGGGCTCTGCGGTCTTCTTCAAAGGAGGTTGCTGCCCGCCGAACTGTGAGGCGCCAAGATGCACGGTTTGAGGCGATATCAGCCCACTGGCAGTGGTCAATGTGGCAGGCACTCTCTGCTACCATCAGGAAAAAGTACAGGAGCCTGAAGACGAGCACTCAGCGGCACAAGAACAGCTTCTTTCCCTCTGCCATCATATTCCTGAATGAACAATGAACCGATGACACGGCCTTATTTTTGAATTTTTCATACACTTTTTTAAATAATTTATTTTGTAAAGTGGTTTATGTAAATTTTTACACTCTGATGCAAAACAATAAATTTTGTGACGGATTCATGACTATAAATTATAAAACGAATTCTGATATCCCTCTACCTTTCCAATTCGTCTAATTATCAAAGGTAATTGTACCCACTTCTACAATGTCATCGGCCAGCTCATGCCATATATGCCGATGATTCTGCGGTTGGCAGCAGAATATCAATGGCAATGAGGAAGCATACAGGAGGGAGATAGATCAGCTCATTGACTGGTGTCACACAAACAACCTTGTGCTCAAGGTTAGCAAAACCAAGGAAATGATTACAGACTTCACTTGAACTTATGCCTTCTACTCCCTTTGATTCCACTACCCTGAACAAAAGACTGTGACTATTCACCTTATCTATTCCCCTAATAATTTTGGATATCTCTACAAAGTAACGCCTCAGCCTCCAGGGAAAAAAAGTTCCAGTGTATCCAGTCTCTCCTTATAACTCGATTCCTCCACTGCAGCTAACATGCTCATAAATCTTGTGCAACAAAAAGAATTACTGCATTTAGCCCTACCAATCTTGCAAAATCTTGCAAAAATCCAGGAGATTTTTTTGAAAGCATATTCAATGTTGAAGCCCAGAAGCTGTCAGACCTGCAGACTATGTCCAACTCTTGCATGTTGTCGACTTCCGACTTAACGATTTGAAGACGGCCCAGGGGTAATCTACGAGCCTGTGGACCCCAAGTGGGTTACTGTATGTTTAACGTCTGCATGTTGATATGATGGGGTCACTGGGCAAGGGAAACACTTGGGCATGGCTTGGAAAGGACAGGAACCAGGTTGAAGACTTGTCAGGCAGCTGATGACATTGGAGGGCTGACAGATGCAGTTCACTTGCATACGCGAGTTGCGATCCATGACATAATGATTACAACCAGGTCGATGGAAGAAATTTTGTTGCATAAATGCTTTTTGAAATTAAATAATGTGCAGTATGAAAAACAATAATTAACCACCCAAGGCCTTTTGCATGACCCAAAAGTACTTTCCTTCTGGCAAATATAAAGGATATTCATTTCTGTGGGGGTGGTGGGGAGGGGGGGAATAAACAAACTAGAGCAGGAAACATTAGCAAATAATGAGGAGTAAACTGGAAGAAGGAAACCGAGAGGGACAGATCCAAACCCCTACCTTTTCATCGGGTGCGTGTTAAAAGGTAAACAAACTGCACAAAATTATGTTTTTTCCAACTTGAATTTCTGGACTCTACTGCAGGTGATGGAAAATTACAGTATGGCCCTTTCACTCGGAATGCAAATTCCTGCTCCCTGCAACTCCCCCTCCCCACCTGTATGGATTTTTTTTTCCTATCCTGTGCCTTCGTGTCAAAGTGCAAAACAAATCATTGGTTTTGTTTGCTTTTTTGGACTTGCAGCTGCTTTGCAAAACAAACAAGTGACCCTCTACAGCAACCATATTTCGACTATCACCCAAGAATTGTATAGTATTCAAAATTGTCTCCTTGCCTTCCAGTATATCCTGTCAGTGGACAGAGGAAACTTAAACCGAGAACTATTATTTGGTGAGTTAATGCTTTCAAACTCCTTCCAAAGTTGTTTTGTTCTGTTTTTTGACATCCTGCTAAAATGTGCTCGGTTTGTTTGATTTTTCAGCTGCTAGCCAGTACCCAAATGTGAAGTTAAACTTTGAAGAGAAGTTGCAACACTACAATATAGAGAAGGCACTGCTGACATTTATCAGGTAACCTCCAGTTGCCCTTTTGTAAAGCCAAAATTCAAGTTCTGTTTAGTCTGCAGATAAGATAGGCCTGTCGATCATAGAACTAGCGAGCACAGAACTGCAAGTGTCTTCAAGGGAAGTGAAGAATTAAGTTGTGGCAAGTAAAAACTGTTTCCTCCAGTGTGACAACTTCTCTTTGGCCTCAGGTGTTAAAATAGAGAATGGGCGTGGATGCATCTGCTTTTTGTGCCAGGGCATGCGTGGTGTTTTTTTTTGTGCAGTTTCATGCGGGCAGATTCTTAAATATCACTCGACAATCGCATTATCAAATGAAAACAATGCATCAGACTCTTGTTGCCAGATTTATTTCTTTAAATAAGAATAAGTAGTTTCAGAGCCTCAACATTAATATGCCATTTCTGATAGTTCCCCTTTCCAAATAATTCCTTCTGCTCTTTCCATGCTCATACTTGGCATTTCTCAAGTTCAGTTTCTATCCATTTATAAAATGATAACATTGGGGTTGATTCCATGAACTTCAATTAACTGGCTAGAATATATAAAGTACAAATTCATCTCCGAGTGGTGCAAGAGAGGTCTTGGAGCAAGAAGGTCCCCGTTGGAGTCGGAGTCGGAATAAACTTTTGCATAGCCTGGAGATTGTTTCTGATTACCTTTGCAGGATGAGATCATTGATCGATTTTGATCACATCTTGAGGGTGGTTTTTCAGGTCATTTCTGTTAAACGACCCTCAAGATGTGATCCTGACTCCAAGCCCTGTTTATTTGGACCTACTTTGCCCCTGCCTTTCTTTACTTCAATTGTTTAAATGCATTATTTAAATTAGTAATCTGTCCTTCAATAAATCGAGTCATATAATAATTGCATTTTCCGACTGACATTCAGCTGTGCGGTTTTGTAGATCCACAGGGAAGGTTGGAAAAAATATACAACTTAATTGCTTTTTTTTAAGTGAGCATTTCAAAATCCATTTACAGCCACCATGCAAACTAAAAGCAATTATTTTTTTAGTAATTGTACATTCGATGTTTTTTAAATAATGGTGCTTGCTGCTGCAATTGTCATGTGTCTTGATTGTCATTTGGAATTATTCATCTGCAGTTGACAAAAGTGTACGTTAGCAAGACATACACTATGATTAGACTACATTAGCAAGAGAAGCACAGGCCACAAAAGATGTGCCAGAATCTCATTGGCTTGTTCATTTAAGTTTATAATTTACAGATACAGCATGGTAACAGGGCCTTGAAGTTCTGGTGTGACTAGTTAAACTACCAACCCTGTACATCTTTTGGAAAATTGGAGGAAACCAGACACCAGAAACATGCAAACTCCTTACAGACAGCACCGGATTCGAACCTGAATTGTTGGCCCTTTATTTTTAAAGGAAGTCTTCATATTGGATGTTTTGAAACATTTAGAATTCAAGTCTTTCAGGCTTCATGTCATCTTCATTAAATCGAATGGCTTTGTGTTCACACCAGACCTGACAGCTCCACCTTTGAAGTTTCACATGACCTCGTTGTTGGATGCGATGGAGCGTTTTCAACCGTAAGGAAACAGTTCATGCGACAACACAGGTTTGATTACAGCCACGTTTACATCCCTCATGGTTACATGGAGCTTACAATACCTCCTAGAAATGGTGACGTAAGGATTAATTTTAATGTTTTAAGAAATATTCTTCCCACTTGCTTTGTCCCTGTTAAAAAAGGTCCACATTAAAAATGAAAACATTTTTCTTCTAGTTTGCAATGGAACCCAATTTCCTTCACATTTGGCCCAGAAACACCTTTATGATGATCGCTTTGCCTAACCTGGTGAGTATTGCCTATTTCTCTAATGGACTCTTCTCATACCTCTGCTGCACTAGACCACGTTTTAGCTGGGTGCTGTTTGGATTTGTGGAGCTTTGGGGTTGAATGGGAACTCACTCTTTGGGGCTATGCACTTCTGAGCTGCCGATGTAACATGATTGCATTTAGTACAGCAAAACCCCTGGGGATGGGTAGATGCCGGACAATTGTATTTTTCAGTTGCTTGGGATTGTGTGTTGTGTGAACTAACAGCGAGGTGCACCAATTTTAAACAAGTAATTTTTACCTATTTATTTTCCTCAATTTTTTTTGCCGGTTGCTTGAATTCTGGAAAACCCTGGTTTTACTGCATTAAACTCTTACCGTGTAGAACCAAGAGTTCTCTAATTAACCCAGATAATTAAAAAAAGATAGTTTTGCAAATTTATTTCTATCTATTTATATAGTATAGCTACTGTAGTTTCTATCGACATAATGGAATTCTAAGTTTGGATGGATTTCACATTCTTCATCAAATGGAATTAGATGGAAGGTCAGTTTGGATTATGCTCCCTTGGAACTAGTTTGAATAATCTGCAAGCACCGACATTCATTTTGGTTTTGGAAAGGCTAATTTTTTTTTTATAACCCTCTAGTGTATAAAGTATTTAAATGCCATATTGTTTACTTTACCTGGACAGGACAAGTCATTTACGTGCACTTTGTTTATGCCTTTTGAAGACTTTGAGAGACTTACAACAGGAGATGAAGTGCTTCAGTTTTTCAAGAAATACTTCCCGGATTCTTTACCGCTGATAGGAATGTAAGCATTTTTTTAAAAAAATCAAGATATTTACTCCGCTACCAAGTTATCATAAAATCACAAAATGGTCACAGCACAGAAAGTTTCCTAAGATTCATCCATAACTGCGTAAGACCAATTCACCTACAGGTTTTTTTTTCATTTCAGATACTTATTCAGCTTTCTTTTGAATGCTAACATGGGAATTTAACTCCACTGATATTCGTCCAGATACTAATTATTTGCTATGTAAAAACTCTTTTCCTCTGGTCATTGTTGGTTCATTTCCCAACCATCTTTATTCTATGGCCCATCAATGGAAGCAGTTTCTATACATGTTCATGATTTTAAGTACCTTTATCAGATCTCCCCACAACCTTTTCTATTCCTCAGAGAACAATCCTACCTGCTCATTCTATCTACATAACTGAAAGCCCTCATTTGACCCAAACAGCGTGGAAACAGACCCTTTCTCCCAACTTACCCATGCTGCATTTGGCCTGCATCGTTCTAAAGCTATTTTATTCATGTATCCTTCCAAATTTTTCTTTAAAGTTGCAATAGTACCTGAATCTGGCAGCCGGATCCATCCAATCACCACCCTCTTCATTAAAAAAAAAGTTACCCTTCAGTTTATGATTAAATCTCTCCTCACCACCCCCACCCCCTCACTTTAAACCTGGGTAGGAAGGGAAGGTTGAGAATCACTGCTCAAGACACAATTGTTACTGAAATATTTTGCTTGAGAAGAATTGTAATTGGCCCATTTCCTTTGGAGGTATGAAACCATGCACATAATGAGTCAATTAGGTACGATTAAAACAGTGGTTTACAAACTTTTTCTTTCCACCCACATACCACCTTAAGCAATCTCATGAATCACAGAGCATCTATTGGCATAGGGAATACTTAAAGTGGTATGTGAGTGGAAAGAAAAAAGTTGAGAACCACTGATCTACACCCTTACTGTAACCTCCTGCCCTCTGAACATAAGAAACAGGCCATCCAGCCCATCAAGGGTATTCTGCCATTCAATATGATCACGGCTAATCTAATGATAGGCTCATCTCCACCTACTTGCCTTTTCCCCATATCCCTTAATTCCCTTACTATGTAAAAATCTATCCAAACTTAAATATATTTACAGAGGTTGCCTCCACTGCTTCAATGGGCAGCGAATTCCATAGATTCACCACCCTCGGGGAAATACAATTCCTCCTCAATTCTGTCCTAAATCATCTACCCTGAATTTTGAGGCTATGTCCCCAAGTTCTGGTCTCCCCTACCATTGGAAACAACTTACCTATCTCTCTCTTATCTAAGCCTTTCATAATTTTACATGTTTCCCTCAGATTCCATCTCATTCTTCTAACTTCCAGTGATTAGAGTCTGAGAAGAGACAGGAGTATCAAAGCCAACCCACCAGTCTAAGGAACAACTTCTTCCCATGGGCAGTGAGAATAATGAACTACCAAAGGAACGGCTCACACTAACCATCTGAGACTTCCATTTGTACAAAGCAATATTTATTTTTATAGATATAATACTTGTCCTACATGTGTATTATTGGTCTGGTTGTGTGTCTGCATGTTTTTGCTCCAAGGACCAGAGAACACTGTTTTGTCGGGTTGTACTTGTATAATCAGATGACACTAAACTTGACTTAACTCACTCTCCTCATCCCTGGAATCAACTTGGTGAGCTTCCTCTGCACCACCTCCAAATCTAGTAAAGAGACCAGAACTGCATGCAGTATTCCAGATACGGCCTCACCAGTGCCTTTTACATTTGCAGCACAACTTCCCTGATTATAAATTCAATCCCTCTACCAATGAAGGACAATGATCCATTTGCATTTGGACTTGCAGTACTCATTCTCACTTGACCATGACTTCTCCTCTGCCATAGTGAAAGAGCCCTCAATCACGCCCCTTAATTTGTTCACATCTTCTAGCAGCCCTTCTCCTCGGCAGAGCAGGATAAGAATTCCCCTTGGTCCTCGCCTACCACTCCATCACCCTCCATGTACAACAGATCATACTTTGCAATTTATGCCAATTCCAACAAGATTCCTCATTGGAAACATCCTTCCCTCCCACTTCCTTTCATCATTTTAAATGGATTGCAACTCCCTGATCCACTTTTATATCCCTGCCCACTGGTCCCCAGCATATGGCACTTTCCCACACAAGGTGTCCTTTAACTACTTCCTTTCTCTCCATCCAGAAATCTCTCCTAACCACTGGCCCACTTCTGAATAATTGGTACTGCATCACATCCCCCTGGTCTTATAACATCATAAGATATAAGAGCAGAAGTAGGCCATTTGGTCCATCGAGTCTACTCTGTCATTCCATCATGAACTGATCCATTCACCCATTCAGCTCCCTTCTCCTGGCTTCTCACCATAACCTTTGATACTCTGACTATTCAAATACCTATCAATCTCTGCATTATATACATCCAATGATTTGGCCTCCACAGTCGCCGGTGGTACAAAAAAAAATCCAGAGGTTCATCACTCTCTGGCTAAAGAAATTCCTCCACCTCTCAGTTTTAAATGGGCACCCTTCAATCCTAAAGTTGTGCCTTCTTGTCCTGGACTCCCCTACCGTGGGAAACAACCTTGCCACATCTACACTATCCAGTCCTTTTAATATTCAAAATGTTTCTTTGAGGTCCCCATTCATTCTTCTGAATTTGAAGGAATACAGACCAAGAGCCGTCAAATGTTCCACACGTGCTAATCTCTTCATTCCAGGAATCATTCTTGTGAATCTTCTCTGAACCCTCTCCAGTGCCAACACATCCTTCCTGGTAAATAAGGAGCCAAAAACCCTACGCTGTACTCTAAGTGAGGCCTCACCAGTTCCTTAAAAGTGTCAACATCACATCTTTTGCTCTTTTATCCTATTATTCCAGATAAGAATGCTAACGTGCCATTCCCCACCTTAGCCTGGAAGTTAACCTTTAGCTTATCCTACATGAGGACTCCAAGTTCAGTTCATTTATTTGCCATCTCATTGTACCATTACAACCCAACAAAATAGCCCTCTCTGGTCCACAGTGCCAAACACGCATGCAGACGTACAACCGAGCATACAGTGCCCAATGGTCATGTATTAAAATAAATATTTTTAATAAATAGTAGTCGCGGAAAGTTGTTATAGCAATTGTTCAGCAGTCTTACAGGGTAGAAGCTTTTCCTCTGCCTGTTTATATCTTTACCCCAACAGGTGTAGCTGGCAGATGTTATGTGCGGAGTAGTAGGGGTCCTCCTTGATTTTGCGAGCCCTCTTTAAGCAATGATCCTGGTAAATCACATCATTAGGGTGGGGGGGGGAGGGAGATCCCAGTGATTCTTTCTGTCACTTTTATGGTCCTATGCATCGACCTCTGATCCGATGCTCTACATTAAAACTGTGATGCTGCTGTCCAGGACGCTCTCGATTGAGATCCTATAGAAAGTTGACAGAATGGTGGCTGGTAACCTTGCCCACCTCAACCTTCCAAAGAAGTGCAGTTGCTGTTGTACCTTCCAATCAAGTGAGAAGATGTATGTCCAGGATAGGTCACATCTCAAGTGAACTCCAAGGAACAAGGTTCTCTCCATGGTGTCATGCACCTCCAAGTACTCCGTAACCTCATCCTTGACAGTGCACTCCAACAATTTCCAACTACCAATGTCAGGCTAACCGGTCTATAATTTATCTTTTGCTGCCTCTCTCCCTTTTTGAAAAATGGAGTCTCCTTTGTAATTTAGCAGTCCTTCGGAAGCATGCAGGATCTTGGAAGATCATTACCAATGACTCCACACTCTCCATAGCTACTTCTTGCAGAATCCAAGGATGCATTCTATCTCGATCAGGAGACTTGTCTGCCCTTAGACCATCCAGGTACCAAACCACCTTCTCACTGACGATTATGACAGGACTCTCCTCTCTTCCCTGACATCCTTGAAAGTCAGGTATAGTACTAATGTCTTCCACAGAGAAGACTGATTAAAAAATAATTCAGTTCCCCTGCTATCTCCCTGTTTTCTATTACAATTTCTCCAGCAAAATTTTCTATCAGCCCTACATCTACACTCACCTCCTTCTTTACTCATAATATACTTAAAAAAAAACATTTGGTATCCTTTTTGATACAGTATTATAACTGTTCTTGATTCTGGCTGGACATCCTTTCTGTCCAGTAATCCAATATTTCCTTCCCATTATTTCTTTCTGACCTTCACTACCATTTCTCAAACTCCTGTTCATCAATATTCCAAACCCCTTTTCCTGCCTGTTTCAGCCAAATGTCCCCATTATTCTGATAAAAATGATTCAAAGTGCAATGTAACTTAATGGATCCACAGTAGTCCGATCAAACATTATTAGATGACAATTAGAAGTGGGTTAATTCCTGGATATCTTACCAAGCACTCTGTTACTTGGAGAGGAAATGAAGACTTATTCTATCTAGGGCCTCACAGTTCTCTTGGCCTAATTTTCTTCCTTTGAACTTCTTAAGATGTACTGTTTGCCCTGATTAATTTACTCAGACACCTTTGTTTTTACTGCAGCAATGAGGAATGAAGGAGATTACAAAACCACCAGATTTAAAATCTCTTGGTTATTGAGATAAAGGGTACTCAATGCAAATAAAACTAGGCACCAGGAATGAGGAGACCTAGTTGTATTTGTGCACAAGTCTGAAAGAATCAGGGAAAATCGCAAGAGTGATTTATAATGTTTATGAGCTCAAGAGTGTCAGACGTGAGAGATGTTTGTAATGCAAATATACCAAGGAAACTGATTATTTTCCATTGAATGCAGTAAGTTGAGAGTTGATATGTAATAGCAGGCACAAAATGTTGGCATTTGAATTGAAGTGAATGAAATTATTGCCATTAGCAACAGGATCAAAGCAGGAAGATGAATTGCGAAATATCCAGAGATAACGTGGGGAAAACATTTTCATGGAGCATTTACAAGTTGGAATGTTCTGCCTGAGATTATGGCGAATGCACATACAACTTTGATTTTTTAAAAACGGGTAACTGAGTAAATATTAGAAGCCAAAATACTTCTATAGCACCTCTACTTCCTGTGAAGGCTGAGGAAAGTCCATCTCCCATCCACCATCCTGACTACATTCTATAGAGGATGTATTGAGAGCATCCTATGCAACTGTATCACCACCTGGTTTGGAAGCTGTACCACCTTGGACCACAAGACTCTGCAGGGAATAGTGAAGACAGCGGAAAAGATAATTGGGGAACCTCTTCCCAGCATGAAGGACATCTACAACACTTGATGCAGGCTGAAATCCACACATCCCGCATGTAAACTGTTCTCCCTTGTGGCATTTGGCAGAGTGGGAAACACTTTTCCCCCCCAAGCCATCAGGTTCCTGAACTCCCAGTACAGAGGTGGATAGTGTACTGTTGGCTTTCAGTGTATAAGTCTTAATATTGTAATGTGTTAACTGCTCTCCTAAATTGTATCTATGTAAATATGCTCCGTGGGCCTGGAGAAAACCTATCTCATCCTACTGTGTGAACGTGGTATGAATGATAATAAAAGTTGACTTAAATTAACTTGACTACTTGCAGGGCTTTGGAGAAAGAGAAAGACAATTGGATTAAGTAAATTATTATGTAGGTGCCAAAGTGGACTCAATAGACTAAATCACTTTTTTTGTTCTAACAATTCTGTGATGAACTTCATATCTGGTGTCTCTGCTCTGAAAGTAAATGCTTAGCATTTTAATATTACAACCACTGCAAACGCTACAGTTGATATACCACTTTTCTATTACTGGTTGTCATACCATCACTGTGAAATCTTTTACCTAGAGTAACCCGTTACTTGCTGAATTGGTTCTGTGTCCTTTCATTAAAAGCTAATTAAAATGCTTCACAGAAATTATTGGGACTCTTTCAATGGTTCACATCTGGTATATGAAATTTATTCATTAGACTTTTCAGTCATTCATTGTATGCAAGTCTAACCTAGCTTGGTTTACTTAACCCTGTCTAGTTAATTATATCATCTTGTTTATGGCATGTACTTTTTTCCCATAATCAGTGTAATTTTCAATTCATGGATAAGAATAGACCATTGAACAAATATTATCATAAAAATAACTTCCAACTTTTAAATATTTTTGCACTGTTATGGCCCCAGAGGACCCCAAAACCCAGTAGCAATAGAAATTCACCAAGACAAATGGTTACTTAAACAAAAGTTACTTGTAATTTTCTTTAAACAGAAAAACAGGATCAAACTTTAACTTTTTACTATTAACTTAACTTAACCCCCTTCTAATTCTAAGCACATGTGTATGTAATGTGTATAATTTCAGAAAAGTTCTTTGATTCACAGTCCAATCTCATTTCTCACTCCTCCAAGTTTACCGGTATCAGGCAATTCTTATACTGTGCATAGAATTTAACATTTATGAATTTTCACCAAGCTCTGGCACTCAAAGGTAATTGGTTACCAGTCATGAAGGTTCTTGTTGGTTTCAGAAAGAGCTTTGTTGCTTGTTGGACACACACAAACCGATTCCCTCCGATCAGCCACTTCATTGTCTTGCCAAAGAAACTTACCCCATCAGGGTTTATCAAATGATAACTCTTTTTCTGAAGGTCACCACAGATTTCCTTTTGTTTCCCTTATTTCAGCTGAAGCACTCTAGCCAGTCATTTCCTCTTGTATGGCCCACAAGGATTTTCAACAGGCTGAACTTAAAACTCTTCAAATTGGGGTTTTAACAAGCTATCAGCTTGCCATGACTGCAGAAACTAGTTTTTCTCTCTCTCTCTCCCTCTCTCTGCTTGCAAAACTACATGACCTTCCAGAACAGCGAACTGCAATCAGACAGATTGAGGCACTAAACTCAAACTTCTGAGTCCGTTCATCTATTGCTTCTAAAACAATAATCCATTTACATCTGCCTTTGAAATTCTTTTGCAAAGCAGTCTCCTTGTTTTATTGTCTTTGCAAAGCTCTCGGTGCCTGCGTGACTCACTTTCAGCAAAGTTCTTGCATTTTAAATGAGATCTGTTTTTGAAGTGTTTGTGACCTACACTACTCCCACAATCTATCTCCTTCAAAACCCTATCATTACAGAGTTCTGTGTTGTGTATTGGCCTATGTGTTGTGTGGTTTTATGTTTAAAAAGTGACAGTTTGCTTGAGAGAGCCAAAGTGAAGGTGGACTGCTGAGAGAGTGGGAGGCAGACTGAGCATGTGCAGAAAATGAAAATAAAATTCTGGACTTGGACAATAAACCACCACTGGGCAGTGCTGTGGAGTGGAAGAAGGCTCAGGGCATGAGTCATGGTCTGGACGACAGTTTAGAATGTTGGGATTTCAAAAAGGATGAACATTCCGAAGACAGCCAGAAGGATCCAGACCAAGCCAATGGTTCCTCTCTTTACAAGCAACTCAAGACAACCTTGAATTTTGTGCTCTCTCTCTCTCTCTCTCTCTCTCTCTCTCTCTCTCAAAGATCTTTTGGCTTCAGTTTACCAAAAAAACTGAATTTTGTTTATGTTCTTTGCTTCGGTGGAGATCGAAGTTTTGTGTATGTTTTGTGTCTAAGTTTTTCTGTGGGCTGGTTGGAAATATAACCTAGACTTTGATTATGTATGTTATATTTAGGATTGGGAATTTAATGTGGTTCACTAAAACGTCAGTTATCCTACCCTAATGTTAAAATGAATGAAATGCAGTTGTTAAACAATTACTGAATTTCTTAGTAGAGAGAACTCGTGGGTTCATCATGCAACATAATTCCTTTCCAGAGGGGGAACAGGCTGAAAATGGGTGGATGGGAAGGTAGACTTAAACAAAGAAAAACAGCTGATTGCAAGAGTCTGTGTGTGCTTGTTTGAGCTTTAACATTTGAATGTGACTTTGTTTTCCAGTGAGGCACTGAAGCGGGATTATTTCCGTTTGCCAGCCCAAGCAATGATCTCTGTGAAATGTTCCTCCTATCACATTGGAACCAAGTGTGTGCTCATGGGAGATGCTGCTCATGCAATAGTTCCTTTTTATGGGCAAGGCATGAACGCTGTAAGTGTTGTGTGTTGCTGTTGGGCTACGTTGCCTTCAGATCTTCTGTTAGATCAAAAGGCAATGATAGCTTAAAAACAAAATACTCATCCGTAACCCCTTCAATTCTTTCAGTTAATTCTGTTCAAGATTTAAGGTTTGAAAAGTTTTGTGATCTTAAATACTAATCTTTTCACTCACTACAGTATCATTATTGACCAATTGAGTTGTGGTTGAAAGTACTGGTTAGGCTACAGGTAGAGTTTTCTGCCTAAATATGGTCATCACATTTAAGGAAAAGCATGAAGTCTCTGGAGAGGATGCAGATAAGACTTCATAATCTTGAATAGTCCTACATGATTGTATGGTTCCCTCTATGAAAATCAAATAATCCTCAGTATCCACTAACTATCTGAACATATTACAGGTATTCCCCACTTTATGAAACTAGAGTGTTCCTAGGAGACCTTTTGTAAGCTGAAATGGTGTAAAACGAAGACCCATTCACTACTATTGAAAACTATTTTCATAAAAAGCAAAAACTCTTGTAAAAGAGAACACAGCATTCTCCGTAAAAGCAGATTTTTTGTGTGACTCTACAAAGCAGGGTACACCTGTGTATTTCTTTTGAGATAATTCTGTCCTCGGGAAATTTTGTCAAGTTAATAGTGGTGAGTTCTATGCCAATCCAAGATGCCTTTCAGTCCTCATAATTAGTTTCACTCTTTCTTCAGTGATGGATATTTTAATTTTGGCCTTGTTGCTTTTATTTCCACAAGACGTTAATCATTGTGTTCACTGCAAAGGCCCACTTCAATATCAGCACTCACACTAAGTAATTATACAAAATAATCAGAGATGCTCGAGTATAAATTATCCCGCAGGAATTATTTCAACGGAACAATTTCCTACCCATGGAAGGATTTAGAAACAGCAAAGGTAGCATTTTAATGACAATGGAATAGCACAAACAAAACAAAAGGATTTACTTTATTATGTTGTTTTCTTAGAATAACTCTCATCTCTGATTTCTGACACTACTGCAATTAAATCCCCATCTCATCGGATCATTAATTCAGCTCCATTTTTCTCCATTTCAAACCATGGAAATTAATAATCTGAAGAGCAGTTTAAATACAAAATCTATGCATGAACAATTTGATAGGTATTTGTCACGTTGTCCAAGAAGCATTCATGAGAATAATTTAATGAATGTCCAAAGGCTGCAGAGAACTTTTTGATGTATTTTTAGTAATTTTGACATTTTTTCAATATGTCATTTTAGAGGTCTTCCTTCAGCAAATAAAAGGTAAAATGCATGACAATATAGAATACCTTTTATTTGACCTCTAAAATGACATATTGAAAAAATGTGGATTAGGCAGATTCTCACGTTGCATTGGAGTCATTTCTGTTTCTGTAGTTATAATTTTACATGGAAAGCATCTGAAGAGAGAAATCTGCTCGTAGTTCTTTTGAAGATTGCGGGAAGTTTCACCAACTTCTAAGACTATTTTCTTGTTTTTCTCTCCTGAAGGGTTTTGAAGATTGTATTGTCTTTGATGAACTAATGGACCAGTTTCACAATGACCTTTGTGAGTCTATAAATCTTGTGGAGCTCAGTTTGTAATTTTTATTGTCCTTGTGGTCCAGCTTTCTCCAATAATGATTTTAATGGAAACCTTTTTTAACCAAAGAAAAGGAGGTGGCTATCTGAAAATGATCTACCAGAAGTGGTTGAACTGTTACAAAGTTTAAAAGGCATTGAGAAAGGTGCTTGGATAGGAATGGTTTGGGTGAATTATATGGAAATAGGATGAACATGTGTTGTCAATGTGGTCAGCATAGACAAATGAGGGAAAGTTTCAATGCTGAAACATAATGATTCTGTTCTAGAAACTGCTAGCTTCTCATTATGTAAAATTGCATTGGTTTCACATGGTTCACCCTGGAATTTCACACAGCAAAAGAGGATTTCAAACTGGAACCAGTGCAGATATTCAGTCTAATTAAAATGCAGTTGGGTCTAAATTTGGCTGCACGGACTCGTGGGCTGTAATGGCCTGTTATCATGCTGTATGTCTACATTTACCTACATTTTAAACTTGAAGGAAACATATTTTTGAAACCAAATTCCTAAAGTGCCACCTGTAAGTCTGGAAATAGTACACAGGATTGTATAAGCATTCATATGTACACACTCATGCTTGAATATTTGAAAAGATACAGGCCCTTCTGACCCATGAGCCCGTGCTCCCCAATTAACTTACTGACCCTCTTATGTTTCTGGAGGGTGAGAGGAAACCAGAGCATCTGGCGAAAACCCATGGGGAGAACATAACAAACTCCTTAAAGACAGCACCAGATTCAAACCCGGGTCACTGTTACTATAATAACATTGTACTAACCACTGTGCTACTTTATAAATGACCTCTGAATTCAAACATAATGCATTCTTAATGGTCATTTTCAAATTGATCTCATTTTGTTGAGCAACGTTTTTCTCCCCAGAAAGTCTGCCAATAATAAAGTGACTTTTTATTTTATTCAAATTACAAGTTGATGTTTTGAGGAGCCTTTTGAACTGAGAGCAATTCTACATTGCAGCTAAATGCCTTCCTGAATTTTCAAGGGTGCGTGTACCTGATGACCATGCTATAGGTGATCTGGCTCTGTACAACTATGTGGAGGTGGGTAGAAAACAGAATTCTTTCTTAAATAAATAGATTTTGATTTGATGACAAGGTTCTATGTGGGGCGTCTGAAGTCATTTGCTTTCTGAACTTTGTATCTTCTAATGGTTGATCGAGATCCATTCTCATCAAAACCACAAGGATGAATCAGCAATTCACTGCTGGGGATAGTGAGTAGATGAAGGCAAATTTTATTTGAGGGCAATCTAATTTTAGCCTAAGCTTAAGAGAATTTCTCAGCTCCTTCCTGGAAGCTGGGGTAATATTGCTCATGAAATGTACCTGCTTTTGTCAGACAACATAAAATGATGAGGGAATTTTATTCTGTCTCTATTTCATCACCGGGGTCAGCTACAAAATTTGTGAATGGAGATCTAGAAACACAGGGCTAAGGACATGCAGTAATGAAGCACACAATGAATGGGGCCACCTAGTATTTTATAATGTGGGAAGAAAAGCAATAAAGGGTATGGGAAAGATGAGATTGATGCTGGAAAGTTGACCAGTATGAATGGGAGAAAAAAGATGATGTGTCAGGTCAGAATCCTTAATCAAGATTGAGTGCACAAAAGGGAGCTCGCCAGTATAATGAAGACAAAGTGTGAGAGGTCAGACAGGAGCCTGGGAGGAGTGATGGATGATGAACAAACCAGGAAGTCAAGGCGGGTGATTGGCGGGTGCCAGACAAAGTTTGGGATGGGGGATGAAAAGAGAAGAAAAGGGAGCCAGGTGGAAGAAAGCAAGAAGTTTATTGTCATACTAGAAAACTGAAGCCACACAAAGTGTTGAAAGAACTCCAGCCAGGCAGCATCCATGGAAAGCAATAGACAATCAACGTTTCAGACCTAAAATCCTTCATCAGGAATCAGGTAGCAGAAAACGAATAGGGTGGAGTAGGAGACAGCTTCAGGGGGTGATGAGTAGAGTCAAAGGCTGCTGGTGGTAAAAATCTGTTAGAGAAGGTGATAATGGTGAAACTAAAGTAGCCTTAGCCTGAGTTTGACTGCTTCACAGCAAAGGGGGCCCATGAAGTTTGAGCAGAGTCCAAGGACATATGCAAGAGTTTGAGAAGGGCTGATTTAGATGATAATCTGGTCAATTGGATCAGCAGATGACACAAAGATTGGAGGCATTGTGGATGGTGAGGAAGGCTTTCAAAATTTGCAGGGGGATCTGGACCATCTGGAAAATGGGGTAAAAAATGGTAGATAGAATTTAATGCAGACAAGTGTGAGATGTTGCATTTTGGAAGGGCAAACCAAGGTAGGGCATATATGGTAAATAGTTGGGCACTAAAGAGTGCAGTAGAACAGAGGGTTTTGGGAATTCAGATACATAATTCCATGAAAGTGGTGCCACAGGTTTGTAAAAATATATTTTAGCGCAGTGGCATTCATAATCAAAGTATTGAGTATAGGAATTGGGATGTTATGGTAAAGTTGTATAAGACTTTGATGAGGCCAAATTTGGAGTATTGTGTGTAGTTTTGGTCAATTAACTGAAAGAAAGACACCAATAAGATAGAAAGAGTGCAGAGAACATTTGCTCGGCCTTCAGGGAATTACAGGGAAAGGTTAAACAAGTTAGGAGTTTATTCCCTGGAGTGTAGAAGAATGAGGGGAAATTTGATAGAGGTATAAAAAATTATGATGGCTATAAATAGAGTAAATTCAATTGGGATTTTTCTGCTGTGTTTAAGTGAGATACAAACCAGAAGACGTGGTTTAAGGGCAAAAGGGGAAGGTTTAAGGGGAAGTTCTTCACACAAAGTGGTGGGAATATGGAACAAGCTGTCAGCTGAAGTTGTGAATGAGGGCTCAATTTTAACACAAGAAAAATTCAGACAGGTAGATGGATGGGAGGGGTATGGAAGGATATGGCCTGGGTGCAGGTCAGTAGTTCAGCACAGACCAAAAGGGCCTGAATTATAATGTTCTATGGTCCTATACAACCTAACAATTGCAAATTAGCTGCACCAATTGAATACACTGACTTCCCTGGTGGTTTTCAAGGAAGTTCATGAATCATCTAGTGGAGTGCAATAAAAAGCAATTTAGATTTTCCTGAAAGCACTCTTTGTTTAAAGCACTGAATTTAAAAAATGTCCAATTTAATTTGCAATGGTCTTGAAAAGAAACCCACTGATGATTACAATATAATGTATTTTGGTACAATACTTACTCTCCTTACTACATTAAGGCCTGTGCAAAACGATCAGCCTTCATGCACTTTACAAATCAATTGATTAGAGGAGTTGATATGTTATGTGGAAGTTATTTAAGACATTGGTGAGGTCAAGTTTGGAATATCGTGTGCAATTTTGGTTACAGGAGAGAGTGCAGAGAAGATTTGCTAGGATGTTTCCGAGACTTCAGGAGATGAGTTACTGGGAAAGATTAAACCGGTTAGGACTTTATTCCTTGGAGCGAAGAAGAATGATTTGATAGAGGTTTACAAGATTATGAGTGAATATGAGTGGATGTGAGTAGGCTTTTTCCCACTTAGATTGGTGGGAGGTCATAGTTTTAAGGTGAAAGGGGGAAGGATTAGGGGGAGCATTAGTGGAAAGTTCTTCACTCAGAGAGCGGTGAGAGTGTGGAACGGGCATTATGCGGGCCCGATCTTGAGTTTTAAGGATATCTACATGGAAGTAGATTAGTGGGATGAGCAAAATAGTGCTCAGCACAGACTATAAGGGCCAAATGGCCTGTTTCCTGTGTTGTAGCATTCTATGGTTCTATAATTATTACAATTTTTAGTTCCAGTTGCAACATGATTATTACAAGTTTTCTTTGTTTGCTTTCAGATGCGCAAGCATGTGAACTCAAAATGGTTTATTTTCCGTAAATACGTGGATAATTTCCTCCATTTCTGTATGCCAAAGACTATTGTGCCATTGTACACCATGGTAAGATAATTAAAATTTGTGTATTTTACACGATCACACCATTCATAGGGAATGTAACGTTGTTTAAATCCTTTCTAAAGCTGTGGCTTTTGTTTTAGGTGACTTTCACCAGAATAAGTTATCAGAAGGTGATAGAACGGCACAAGTGGCAATGCAAGGTATCTGATTAACTTTTTAAAAAGGGATAATCGAATAAACCATCACAGAAACGGAACCATTGATACATGATGTATGGGTTGACATGATGACAATTTAAATGAGACATTTGCCTGCACTTGGTCGAATTGTGTCTGACTAAATATCTCTTAAATTTTGCTGTCATCATCTGCTTCCACCATGCCTTGGCTATGCATTCCAAGCATTAGCAACAGTCTAAAGCTTGCCTCAGATCACCTCAAAACTTTCCTCCCTCACCTTAAAGCTAATGCCGTCTCGTATTGGACATTGGGGGTGGGGGGGGTGGGTGGAGGTAAAAGACAAAGACTTGTTCACTGGATAACAATTTTTTTCCAAAGTTTTGGCTTCCTGAAAAAAAGTTGGGGCTTATAATAGACATCTTCAAGCTGGTTGATATATCGGACTAGGTGTTACAATCCCTGACATTTCAGTATTGGTTAGATTCATCCTCTCTCATCGAGTTTGTACAGTCAGTTGCCTCAATTACAATAATGGAGGATGACCACTAGGAAATATTATCTGGTATCTGGTACAAAACGCCAAGGCAGGCCCACAACAGGCTGATCAGAGGTGGATGTGTCTTCCATATCCATTACTCCTAGTGGTCATTTGGAGCTTAGATAGGATTCCTCTTTTTTTTAAACCAGTGACTGCTCATTTCAGCTGAGTTGGAGAGGGATTTAATTGCCTTTCTGAGAGCCTGCCCTGTGATTTCTACTTTCTTCAGAAGCTTTGTCATGGATTTTGCAACAAATCCTCTACAACCAACTTCAACCAGGCACACCCTCATTTTCCAGCATCACTCTTCTGCCTCTGTGCCAGAGAAGTATAATGTAGTGTCTTCTGTTCTTGTGCTTCATACATGGTACCCTCAATAATGAAGACAATCTGCTAAGAGCTGGACCAGAGTACCAGATCTGGTCTTAGGTTGGTGCTGGCAATTTCTGGTGGAAAGATAAGTTGCTGGCCGAGGTCTACAAGCAATTTCCAGTCTCTGTGGCCTATGCTTTGGAGTGAGGAGGAGTGGGTTCTGTGACTTATTCCCTCCAAAATGAAAGGTACTAGGCCTGGGATAGTGTCTAGGCTTTGGGTGTTTGATGTCAGGGCATTCAAAATTAATTTTGAGTTTGACTGCTAGACATCTCGGCACTTGATTGTGTCATCATATATATTGACCTTGGGTGAGACTGACATTACACCCAACCAAAATATGCTTGAGGGTAGCAGGAACTGCGCAGAGGGGACATCCTGGGTCCTCTCCCAGCCACAGATTTAGGTTTGTGGGAGAGGGCAGGACATCATAAGTGTGCCTCTTGATAAAGCTTGTTCTATTTGACTCTTTATTCCACAGGTCCATCCAGGTTAGTCTCCTTTCAATGCCTTCCCATCTTGTCCATTGACTTTGTTTTGGTTGAGATATGGCTTTGACAAACCTGGTTGCTGCTTCTTGTCGGTGCCCTTCCTCCAGCACCATAATGATGCTAACATTCTGGATTAGTTCAACTGACCTAAAAATGTTTTGCCGCTGATTTTTGTTCGTATGCAGTACACAATGCCTCTCGTGTCAATGTTCAACAATAGTCGGCTAGAATTGATGGATTCCAGTCGCCCTGATACCACCTTTCCATGGTCACAATGTCCTGGGGAAACATTTCACCCAGGACTGCACCAAGATCAGCAGGGAAGAAGTCCAAGTGCGAAAGCAGAAAATGAATTATCAATGACATGTCGCACTTCATGGTTTTGTATGTTTTTTTTAAAAAGTAGAAACTACAAAAGTTGTAACTCCCCACTTAACTGGGTGTGGAAAGAAATAAATTTCCCCCCACCCCCCCACAGGTGTGGATGACTTCTGAAAGCTTCAGCAACATCCATCCCCCCCCAACCATACTAATAAAATTATGTCTAAGTCAGCTCACAACCCCAATGAATTCAATCCCAAAGCTTGTTCTGGATCATCAATATCAATCAAGCTCTTTGACATATTTATCTTCCCGTTCCAATTTCCATTCTTCTTATCAGATGTCTTCCTCTTGGGAGGAGAGTGCCTTTCAGGAGCCCTGTCTGGCAAAGAATTGGCAAAAATTAAAGCATCGTGATCACTCTCAAAAAACTGTGATTGGAAATTACCATAAAAGATCTTCAAAACTGCAGGGTTTCGAAAAGAAAATTTATAACCCTTCCTCCAAAGCACCTCTTTAGCAGAATTAAATTCTTTACGCCTTTTAATAATTTCTTGACTTAAACCCAGATAGAAAAAAAACCTTATTTCCCTGTACCATCAATGGGGACTGATATCTACGTGCATTTTGGACCGCTACTCTCAAAATAGTTTTCCTATCTTGGTACTGTAAACATTGGATCAAAACAGCTCGTGGAGGTTGACCTGGATATGGTTTACTTCTTAAGGCTCTGTGTGCCCTATCTAATTCCAAACCTTCCGAAAAAAATTCCAATCCTAATGCTTCAGGGATCCATTAAATTTTTTTTTTATTGGATCCGAACCCTCAATTCCTTCCAGAATTCCCACTATTTTAACATTAATCCGGCGGCTTTGATTTTCCAAAGAATCTATCTTCTTCAGTAAGTCCTTCTTCTGAATTTTCCATCCAACAAAAGAATCTTCCACTTTTTCTAATTTTTCTTTATTACGTTCCACTTGTTCTTTACAAACTTGAAAGGCACCTTCCATTTTCTTAAAATTGTCTTGAACTGTATCCACCATATTCAAGCATCTATTCACATCAGCTTTAACGACAGAAATATCTTTCTTAACAGAAGAAACTTCTTCACAAATATTATTCATTTTTTCAGTCATATTCATAAATCCATGATCAATCTGAGTAGACATTTGTGTTGACATATTGATGAGCTACAGATTCCAAAATTGTAAAAACAGCATCAAAATTGGTATCACTAGTCTCTCCTTGAGGTCTACCTTCTCTCACTTCAGTAACAGTCAATGATGATTCTTCCATTTCTTCAATTTGAAAATAAGTTTTTCGTTGTTGCCCCTTTGATTCTGCCATCGATTTCATCACCTTACTTCTGGACTGCATACCTACAGACCCAGACTCAACGTGTTCAGGCCATTGCCGGCCGACTTCACTGAAAGCCCAAACCCTGTCTAAAAGATCTTGGACGCACTGCGCATGCCCGGCAGTGCCAGGACCCGCGCATCGGGCCCGACCTGTAGACTCTGGATATGCTACAGTGTGCCCAACATGGCGGGCGTGCTGATCAAGATAAGAAGAAAAAATTGGAAGCCCGGCGCCATCTTGTGAGGGCGCTGGGGAAATACTTAAGTGAGCTGGAGTGCGTTGCTGCTTAGGTGGCTGTCCAATCGATTTCGTGAATAGGTAGGCCTCATTTCTTCTGTACTCTTAAAAGGAAGTTTCTTCTGAATCTGTGTTTTTGATTTCTTTGTATTAGCAGCCATTGTAGTCTTTCAACATTCAGACAACTTCAGAGCAAACTTTCAAGACTTTTTTTACAGTATTTTAATTCGGGTATTTATTGGTCCAAATTGGGGAAGACGGAATTATACTTCTTCCTTCGCCATCAGGTCACCCACTCACCTCCCCCCCCCCCCCACCCCCATGATTTTGTATGTTTGAAGTAGTCTTAAAATATGACAGGACATCACAAAAATAGGATAATTTAAGGTAATTTTCATGATCAGCAGCCCAAAATCTATAAAATACACCCAGAAGTGTTCAGGATGCAAAATCTTCCTTGTCCAGTATTAATTTATCCAGTTTGTGCTTCTCAAATAAGAAGCAAATGGACTTCAAAGGTTAAATTATCCTGCACATTTTAACATGCATGCAGTAGAGTATTTAGCCATTGCATTCCTGTAGCTCAGTGTTGGCAATCTTCCAAAAAAAACAAATCAAGCTGCACCGGTTTTTTTCTGCTATTCTCACTAATCACAACCAATTGAAGGTGAGTGGGAAATGAGTAAAATTGCTTAGGTCTGTCCTGCCTATGAGGTCAAATTCAATCTGGAAAATTACTGCCCGGTTAACTACTCACAAATCAACAGCAATGTTGTGGAAGGGAGAAATTATAATGGTGGCAAGTGGCACTAGTTTAGCAATCATCCATTGTCAAATGCTCAGTTTGGGCTCTGCCAAATTCACTTACCTCCTGAACCAAACATAGACAAATGATCTACTCTAGCAGTAGAGCGGGACATCAAAGCAACATTTGATTCTGGCATTAAGAAGCTGTGGCTATACGAGAGTGTGCAGGAATCAGGAAACATCCTCTGCTGGTGGGAATCATACCAAGCAAAAAGGAAGATGGCTTCCAACCTCATCCAATCTCAGGCACAGGACATCTCTGTAGGTGTTCCTCATTGTCATGCTGTAGGCTGATTCGCAACTCATCAGATAAAGGTGTACTCCACAACCAAACCTGTACTGTAACTAGGCCTGGGTTGATTGGTGGCAAGTTATATTTACATCTCACAAGTGCCAGCAATGACATATTCAAGAGAAAATCCAGCTATCATTCCCTGTATTACCACTATTAATATCTTGGGGGACACCAATGACCAGAAACTCAGCTCCAGTGGCCATATTTACCATGTGATACAAAGGTGGGTACTGCAGTAAGTTGGCACAACATCTACGGCCGAACAGCCTGCACTGTAGTGTTCTATAATTCTATAAATCTCCCTTCCTACCTCCCCAAAGCTTGTCCATCATCTTCAAGGCTTTCAACAGGAAGATAATGAAATTCTGTTCCCTTGTCTGATGAAGAAGCTCGGCACCAAGAGAACACCTAGCAACCCACTTGAAAACATAGCTACTCCTATGCACAGTCATTCTCTCCACATTGCCGTTGTCATACCGACGCTCCTGTTCAGCTCCAAATCATGGGTCCTCTACCGGCATCACCTATGGCTCCTAGAACGCTTCCATCAGCGCTGTCTCTGCTCCATCCTCAACATTCATTGGAGTGATTTCATCACCAACATCGAAGTACTCGAGCTGGCAGAGTCCGCAAGCATCGAATCCACGCTGCTGAAGACCCGACTGTGCTGGGTGGGTCACGTCTCCAGAATGGAGGACCATTGCCTTCCCAAGATCGTGTTATATGGTGAGCTCTCCACTGGCCACCGAGACAGAGGTGCACCAAAGAAGAGGTACTAGGTCTGTTGAAAGAAATCTCTTGGTGCCTGCCACGTTGACCACCGCCAGTGGGCTGATCTCACCTCCAACCGTGCATCTTGGCGCCTCACAGTTCGGCGGGCAGCAACCTCCTTTGAAAAAAGACCACAGAGCCCACCTCACTGACAAAAGACAAAGGAGGAAAAACCCAACACCCATCCCCAACCAATTTTCCCTTGCAACCACTGCAACCGTACCTGCCTGTCCCGCATCGGACTTGTCAGTCACCAACGAGCCTGCAGCAGACGTGGACATACCCCTCCATAAATCTTCATCCACGAAGCCAAGCCAAAGAAAGAAGATCACAACACTTTGTAATTTGGTGAAACTCCACAACAGAGTGGAGTGGATATTCAAAAGAACCATTTAGCTCTTCCACCCAGCTGTGTAAACATATCAGCAAATTTATGATGTTGATGGTGATTAGAGGAAGAGAGAGGAAGGCACATGGCTACAAAGAGTGTTCAACAAAGGTGATAGCATTAGCTTAACATTACAGGATTGACTATATTGAGAGAGAGGGGCTCATTGAATGAGCTTTTAATGTTCCTGTCAGCAGGAACTGTCAACACCTGCAGCGAGCAACAATTGAAAGCCTCTCTATCCATTATCCAGTTGCCCCGTTTAAATATACCACTGAATGCATTTAATTTGACCTTGAGTTTCAGCAATAGCATCAACAAGACTGGGAGGATTGTCTGAAGGGATGACATTTCCATGGCACTCATTTGATAACTCGTTAATACAAGCGCTACTTACAACATCTTGAAGACAAGCAGCCTCTAAGAACCAGCATGAGGGGGTTTTGACTTGGAGACATCCTCTGAGTTGTCCATCCACTCATGGTTTTTCTAATTGGAACCATTCTTTTGGCGTGAGAATTGCATCATTGGGTTAAAAACAGTTCAGCTGGGCATCTTCTGCAGGAGCAGAAATGTCCTCCAAGGAAAAACATGCAAGTCTGCAGGCGTTGAAGTAAAAACACAATGCTGGAGAAACACGGTAGGTCAAACAGGGTATTTTACGAAGCAATTTTGGTCTCAAGGTAAATCCATCAGGACTTAAGCCTGAAATGTCGGTTATGTACCTTTATCTTTGCTCTATAAAATACCGTTTCTTATTTCCTCCAAGGAAGTGTGTGGACTTTGGTGCTGTAATTCCCTGGTTGTTCAAGGTCCATCCCAATCACTGGCATCTCATTGACTGAACATCTGACCCTATGAGCTCCCTGCCACTGCTACAGCAGTGACCTATTGCTTTTTTCCGACACGTTCCATGCACATTTCCTATCCAATCCATTTCGCCACGCCACAGCTCACACCGACATTGTTTCTTCAGAGCTGACTGCAGGTGGCTCACAGCGTGACTTATGCTAAAATATGATCCGATTGTTACGTGCAAGATAGGTAAGGCAATTTCTTTTCCTTTCAGGTCATCAATTCCATGTTGTGCTTGGTGGGAGGATCAGCAGCAATTTTAGGAATGGTATTGCTCTTCAACTTCCTGCCCAATTCATTTCATTTCCTCGAGCTGTGGAACCGGGATTTCAGCTTCAACTAATCAAATAAGAAACAAAATTCCTGTGGTTTAACCTCCGCCACCCCCCACCCCAAAAAAATCAGAGCGCAAGGGAATGATAGAAAGCACCGTCATTAAGCATGGGCTGCAATAAGTCCATTTCAATTCTCGAGAAGAACTTTGTCCTTTCTCATTCATAACACAAACTGCTTGCCAGGAATCTGGGGTCTGCTCCTTTGGGCAGCGACTGGCCAATATTAACAGGGCAGTGTCTCCCTGACCAAGAAACAACGTCCTTTTGAAATGAGACGGGATCCTTGAAGTCTGAAAGGCAGGATCTTCTGCCACTGATCAATCACCTCATTAGAGAAGGTGGCGGATGGCATGACCTCCAGATTAAATTAGAATGCTGCCACATGGCTTCAATGACTACACTGGGAATCAAATTTAAAACAAAAAGAAATGCCAGGAAATGATTTACAATTGAACAAAGCAAACATGATAAAAATAAATTCTATTGTTTAAAGCTTGAAACCATTTGGGCACTGAAATGCTACCACAAAGCTGCTGAATTCACTCACTCCAAAACTTCTAAGGAATAATTTGCTTTATGCACATATAGAAAACTTCCTAGAAAGTAACTGCATTGAATACCTATGGGTGGGTTGTCAGTTTTCAAAACAGATCGTCCTTCTGCTGACTTAAAATTCAAAGGTGCAAAGAAAGAAAATCTGCACGACAGGACTTGTATTTTCAACTGAACAGTACAGCATAGAAACAAGCCCTTCAGCTCATGATATGTGTACTGGCCATAATGCCCAATTAAACTAGTCCCATCTGCCTTCACGAGATTCATGCCCCATTCCCTATTAACACAGATGGAAGCCATTTGATCCATCCAAACAATGCCAGTCCCCAGAGCAATCCAATTCAAATTTCTCTGTAGCAATACAACTAATTTCTCCTACATATGCCCATCAACCCCATTCAATTCCCTTTGCTATTAACCTACACGGGTACAGTGCAAATTTTTTAGGTGCCGGAGCTGACAAAATGCTTGCCACTTTCAATATCCTCTCATCCAATTTGTGTACCTGCTCATGACATGAACGGGATAAGGAAGTTGCCCAGTACATGAAATGAGCAGGTACACCAACCTGATGTCACACACATGCACACACACATGCTTATAATGTTAAGACCAAAACCAAGATGAAAGAAATATATGAATTCCTGAGCTCCACAGAAATATAGTGATAAGACATCAACAAGATTATAGTCTATCACTACATTTCAGTGTATAACTGGTACAATAAAACATATAATACCTAATTTAATAGTATGACAAATTATTGCATGGTTTACACACTAATTATTGGCAGAAGTTTGGAAGATTAATTCCAGCAAGGAACGTATTGTCTAATCCCCAAAATGTGTTGTTACATCTCAAACCATCAACAACAGAAGACACAATTCAAAAAGATTAAATTTTAACTCTATTAAATGACTATTAACAATATAACACAGTTAACACCACTATAAATATATGTAGCAAATATACAGATATATATTTATAAACAGTGTGTATGTGGAAAAACCCAGAGCATTACAGTCTGTGTCCAATATTCGAAAAGGAAAATTCCCCAAAAAACCCAGGTCAGTCAGTCAAGTAAGTCAGTCCAAAAAACAGTCCACAGAATTCAATCTCAAAGTTCAATGTCTAAGTTCAGTTCTTTAACTGATAACAAAGGATGTCATATTGAACGTTGGAGAAATGACAGATGTTGCATTGCAGTTAACTTCTGAATCTTCATTTATGAGGCATATGGATTTCATACAGCTCTTCAGCTGGCCTCTGCCACTCCAACTGCCACTCTGCTTCACAGCTGGATTCTCCATTTGTCTCTAAATTTCCAAACAATTGGGAAACCAGCACTCAGATGCATAGATTTCTTAGTAGAAATCCATCCTTTATAATGACAGTCCACAGTCCAAAGGGTCGGTCCATGGTCCACAATTCCTCCTACCCACAAATAAAATTTTGATCTTACAGATCAAAATTTTAGTAATTAATTAAGATGTCACAATATAAAAACAAAGCACTGTGTTCATTATAAGCACACATAGTAACTAATTTCATTTACAAAGTTTAGCATCTAGAAAGACAATCAGCAATGACATTATCATTTCCCTTAATGTGTGTTATCATCAAATCATGTTCTTGTAAAATCAAACTCCAATTTAACAATTATCTATCCTTATTTTTCATTTTACACAAAAAAATGGATTACGATCAGTATATACCATAAGTGCTTTTTGATTTGTGCAAATGTAAACATCAAAATGTTGTAGAGCCAACGCAAGACCTAACAACTCTTTCTCTATGGTGGAATAATTCTTCTGATGATCATTAAACTTATTCAAGAAGTAGGATACAGAATGGTCAAAATACCAATGGTCTAATGATACCATTCTTCAACGTGCAGTCCATTTCCTGATCTTTTCCATATTCATCCAATAGGGGTGCTGTTTAATATGTGGGGCATCACCTGCATCAACATCATGATAAGCTATGGAAATCCTCTGAGATACATTTCAAAATAAATTCTCAAATTTTAAAAATAACTCATTTGTTTCCTTTTCTGAAGTTTCGAGATGAGCAAACTTTGTTTCCCAGTTCTGCAAAACCATAGAATTTTCCAACCTCGGGCTTATCAATTTTTGTGACCCATGACCTTCTCTGAAACTTGTTTTACTTTTTCCTCCTCATTATCCTGTTCGGCAACCATCACCTCTGGCGCAAGTTTATTCTCACTGTGAGGCTCAAAATATGGCTTAATCATATTTACATGACAAACCTGAGTTTCTCATCTGCAATTAGATGTTTCAATAACATAAGTGACTTCATTAATTTTAGACAACTACATAGGGTCCTGAAAACCTAGCCCTAAGAGGATCTGAATGTGTAGGAAACAGAACCAACACTTTGTCACCAGGTTTAAAATTTCTCATCTTTGTCTTGCAATCATACCAAGCCTTCAACTTCTGTTGAGTGCCCTTTAAATTCTCCTTTTGCCATTTCACAAGATTTATGCAACTGATCTTTAAATTTAAATGCACTTCATTATTAACCTACTGTTCCTTTAATGACATTAAAGGGCTTTTCATCTCATGTCCAAAAATCAACTCGAATGGACTAACACCAAGTGTTTTTGGACAGATTCCCTACTGCAAATAAAAGCAATGAATCCCTTCATCCCAATCCTTTTCATTCTCAAAACAATAAGTTCTCATCATGTTTTTCAGGGTTGAATGGAACCTCTCCAAGGCCCCTTATCACTTCGGATGGTATGCAGAAGAAACAATCTGCTTAACTCTCAATTCATAAACCACTTGATGGAATAAGCCTGATATAAAATTACTCCCTTGATCTGATTGAATTGCCCTTGACAGACCAACCAAGATGAAAAGCTTTAACAAAGCCTTCACAATTGCCTTTGTTTTAAAGTTTCTCAGAGGAATGGCCACTTAATTGTCAACAAATACCGATTCCCAGCTTTGGTTTTGGGCAATGGGCCAACACAGTCCACAATCACATTCGAGAAAGGTTCACCAATTGTAAAGATTATAAGTGGTTAGAAGGGTCCCCCTCCTGACCCTGATTAGGTTTACCCACCACCTGACAAGTGTGACTGGCCCAGCAAAAGCTTACAACATCCTTTCTTAAAATAGGGCAATAAAATTGTTTCATTGTCTTTTCCATGAGTGAAAATGGTGATGCTGTAGCAGTAGTACTGCCACTGGTGAGGACCTTCAGGGAGTGAGGGAATGGAAATGCAGTGCTCCTGCGGGGTCCAGCCTCCAAGTCAACTCCCATTGGCTTCGCACAGGCTTTGAATGGCCTGTCGTGGGAGCCAACAGTGGTTTTAGTTGAAATCCCGCAACTGCAGGTCTGTGCCCAAAATGACGGTGCCTATTAATCGGCAGCAGCCACTATGGGCTGGAGACTCTGAAGGACAGGAGCAGGGCCCCAGAGGACATCTGAGAGGGAGAAGTGGAGGAGATGACTCGTGGGGACGTGGACCATGGCAGCAAACCAGTGAGGAGAATCTGCGGCTGAGGGACCAGTACATGCAGCGGGCTACTGCCAACTTAAGGCGAGAAACTCATGGAAGCTCTGCACTGCTGTTGGGAGACTCATGCCAAGTTGCAGACTGCTGGAGACCGGCTTAAACTGGTTGGAGGGTTACCACATATTGGAACTGGGGTGTAAGGAGGTGCCGAGGGTGTTGGAGTGCCCTTGACTGTGTTTGAGATTTGGATCTGGAGCTCAGGTAGCCAACGATTTAGATTGGAGTCTATGTGGCTGAGGGGGCTGCAGACATGCTGGAGGTGAATCTATGGACACTTGATGACTCTTGGGAGGAGCTCTCTTTTGATTCACTCTCTCTGACTGTAAGTCTGTCTGTAAGAGGCATTTAGGTAATTTCTGCTGGTGGCGAATCTGTCTGCCTACAGCAGGCAAAAAAGAAATTTCATGTAATATGGCAATGTTTTATTACTATGAAAATAAATTGAATCTTGAATGCTCTAACACTTCTTCAAACTTCTCTGTTTTTAGGTAGTATTTTGCAATTTTCCTCCTAATCTCCACCTTTTTCATTCATGTTTCTACTGAAGCAGTTGCCACGTTGTTGGCAATAGTCACCAACTCGTGCTTGTTTTGATCCTTTTTCAAAATCTCGAGAGGGTAACGCAAAAATTCCGCTATTTCACACACACACGCACACACACTAACCACACACGAGCTTTTAGTTATTTTTACCAAAGGAATTTCCTAGACCAGACTGGAATTTTATCAATCACCAATCTCCAGCTTGATTCAGACTCAGACAATTGACCACTAATCAATCAACCTCTAAGCTCACAAACTTGTTTGAATCCTGGATGAGCCCCCACTTTGTTACATCTCAAACCAGCAACAACAGAAGATTCAATTCAAAAGGGTTAAATTTTAACTCTATTAATGACTATTAACAATATAATATCTTAACACAATTAACACCACCATAAATATCTATAGAAAATATATAGATATATATTTATAATCAGTGTGTATATTTAAAAAAAACATTATTACGGTCTGTGCTCAATATTCAAAAAGGAAAAATTCCCCCCAAACCCCAGGTCAGTCAGTCAAGTAAGTCAGTCCAAACAACAGTCCACTCAAAGTTCAAAGTCCAAGTTCACTTTAACTGATAAAAATTGACATTGTATTGAACATTGGAGAGAGAAATGACTGATGTTGCATTGCAGTAAAGTTTCAAATTCTCACTTATGAAACCTATGTATTTCACACAGCTTTACAGCTGCCGTCTGCCACTCTAACTGCTGTTCTGTAGCTCCAACTGCTGCTCTCTGCTTCACAGCTGAATTCTCCCATTGTTCTTTAAAGTTCCAAGCAATTGACGAGTCAGCACTCAGCTATACCACAAGTTGCACAGAGTCCTTAGCAGAAATCCATCCATTATAATGACAGTCCACAGACCAAAAAGTCAGTCCATAGTCCATAACAGTGTCATGTCTCTCCCTTCTTTGTCTCTTTAAAATGCCTTGTCTCTTTCTGTACATACCTTGAGTTTTTCCTATCACTCCATATCATGAGTTTCCCTCGCTCTGTGTCTCTCTGTCCTAGTCATTCTTTCTCTCTGTGGGGATTGCCTCTTGGAATTTTGTTCTGTTTCCTTCCTCTTGCTTTCCTGGTCATTTATTCTTCCTCCACCCAAACCCTCAGGTCACAACTCTCATTGTTCCTACTCCATGCCTTTCACTTTCCTTCCTGCATCTCTTGCATCTATCTAGGTCATGTCTCCTTTCATATGGATTCTCTCTCACTATGACAACCCTTTGTTCATTCTTGTCCCCTCCCGTCCCTGTCCCCAACATGATTTGGGTCTCTCTAGAAATTTCTAGGTCCCCACCCCCCTCTCTCTCTCTCTCTCTCCCTCTCTCTCTCTCTCTCTCTCTCTCTCTCTCTCTCTCTCTCTCTCTCTCTCTCTCTCTCTCTTGTCCCAAACCTCATTCTATCTACATCCTGGTCCTACTCCATTCCATCTATCTCTCTCTCTCATCTTCTCCTCTAACCCAAGTTGAGGTCTGTTGATCTATCTCCCCAGTTTCCCTCTATCAAATATATATCATCTGCAAACAAATTAATTGTTCACCTATTGTAATTCCTTTAATACTAGGATCTTGTCTTATAGCTTGAGCCAGAGGCTCTATTAGCATAGCAAACAATGCTGGTGAAAGAGGACAACCCTTTCTAGTTGATCGAGATGACGTAAATGCTGGTGAAATCTGTCCATTTGTCATTACTCTTGCAGAAGGACTAATATACAAAGCTTTAACCCAACTAGTAAAACATGGTCCAAAATTAAATCTTTCTAAACCTTAAACAAAAAATTCCATTCAACACTATGAAAAGCTTTTTCCGCATCTAATGCTACTATCATTGGTTGATTAACCTGTTGTCTTGCAGCGTTAATTATTGAAATCAATTTAGTAATATTATCTGCAGAATATCCAACTTTTATAAAATCAAAAATCAGCTTGATCAACATGTACTAATTTTGGCAAAAGCCAATACTTTTGCCACAATTGTATAATCCACATTCAATAATGATATTGGTCGATAAGAATCAACTTTTAAAGGATCCCCATCCTTCTTTGGACTAACAGTAATCAATGCTCTTGAAAAAGATTCTGGAAATAAACCAGTTTCAGTTGCTTTTTTCAAAACTGCTATATAGACCGATATTAATAAATCATTAAATTATTTATAAAATTCCATTGTGAACCCATCCTCTCCAAGAGACTTCCCTCCCAGCATCAATTGTAATGCTTCCTTAAGTTCCAATTCCATAAAGATACTATCTAAATCCTTAATATCTATTGCACTCAATGATGGTAAATCTAAATTTGATAAAAACGAATCAATTTGCTCAGTATTTTGTATACCTTCCGATGTATAGAGACCACTATTAAAAAAAATTAAATTCCTCATTAATTTCCTGTGGTTTATAAGTAATCTCTGAACTTTTCCTATTTGCATTAATCGTTCTTGATGCTTGCTCAGTTTTCAATTACCAAGCCAAAACTTTATGTGCTCTTTCACCTAACTCGTAATAATGTTGCTTTGATCTTTGAATCATTTTTCATATTTATATGATTGCAAAGTATTATAATATAGCTTTAGTTTGGACAATTGTATCTTATTATCTTCAGTAGTGTTCTTCTGAACTTCTTTCTCTAACTTTTCCATTTCTTTTTCCAAATTTTGAGTCTCTACCAGATATTGCTTTTTTAACTTTTGCTGTATCTGACCTCTTAAATATGCTTTCAAAGCGTCCCATAAAACAAATTTACTCTGCATTGAATATTCATTCATTTGCAAATGAAAAACAATTTGATCTCTAATAAACTTAACAAATTCAGATGTTTTTTAATAACAATTCATTAAATCTCCAGCGATAAACATTCTCTATCATCTCTAAACAAAATGCCAACAACAATGAATGATCAGACAATGTTCTACTTTTATACTCAGCATGTGTAAATCTACCTTGTCACTGTGCTGAAACTAAAAATAGATCAATTTTAGAAAACGAACTATGCTGAGTAGAATAGAAATAAAAATCTTTTTTAGTAGGATTCAATTTCCTCCATATTTCTACCAAATTTAAATCTTTCCTCATCTTGATTATTCTCCATGCCATTTTAGTTCTATTCACAATTGTTGGAGATTTATCTAAAAATGGATCCAGGCAGCAATTAAAATCCCCTCCTATCAAAATATTTCTATTTGAATGATTCAGATTTTAAAAATTTTCTGTAACAAATACTTCCTTATCCTCATTCGGTGCATAAACGTTCATCAATGTCCAGGTTTCAGAAAATATTTTGCAATTCACCATCAACACTCTACCAGCATTAGCAGAAAAAGAATCCAAAATAAATGGTACTTTTTTATTTAAATCAAAATAGCAACTCCTCTGGTTTTCGAGTTAAAAAAGAAGGAATCACATAACCTACCCAATCTCTTTTCAGTTTCAAATGTTCTTTCTCTGTCAAATTAGTTTCTTGCAAAAATGCAATATCCACCTTCAAGTTTTTAAAAATAGTCCAAAACACGTTTCTGTTTTATCAGATGATTTAACCCCCTTAACATTAAAAGTCATAAATTACTCTTTATTTCCAACAGAGTAGAACTCAACACAGTGAACCCTTACACTAAAGATTTGGCTCCTTTTACCCCACCCCCACCTCCCTAAATCAACTAAAAAAATTTTTCTTTCTTTGGCTTGGCTTCGCGGACGAAGATTTATGGAGGGGGTAAAAAGTCCACGTCAGCTGCAGGCTCGTTTGTGGCTGACCAGTCCGATGCGGGACAGGCAGACACGATTGCAGCGGTTGCAAGGGAAAATTGGTTGGTTGGGGTTGGGTGTTGGGTTTTTCCTCCTTTGCCTTTTGTCAGTGAGGTGGGCTCTGCGGTCTTCTTCAAAGGAGGCTGCTGCCCGCCAAACTGTGAGGCGCCAAGATGCACGGTTTGAGGCGTTATCAGCCCACTGGCGGTGGTCAATGTGGCAGGCACCAAGAGATTTCTTTAGGCAGTCCTTGTACCTTTTCTTTGGTGCACCTCTGTCACGGTGGCCAGTGGAGAGCTCGCCATATAATACGATCTTGGGAAGGCGATGGTCCTCCATTCTGGAGACGTGACCCATCCAGCGCAGCTGGATCTTCAGCAGCGTGGACTCGATGCTGTCGACCTCTGCCATCTCGAGTACCTCGACGTTAGGGGTGTGAGCGCTCCAATGGATGTTGAGGATGGAGCGGAGACAACGCTGGTGGAAGCGTTCTAGGAGCCGTAGGTGGTGCCGGTAGAGGACCCATGATTCGGAGCCGAACAGGAGTGTGGGTATGACAACGGCTCTGTATACGCTTATCTTTAAGAAAAACACTCCTTACAAAAATCTAAACTTGAGATTAATATATATTAAAAAACCCTCCCCGCAAATAAAAAAACACCCCCCGAAAAAAAACCTGCAGAGCAGTAGCCCCCCCCCCCCACAGTCGACTGGGTGTGATCAATACTACTAGGGGCAGATGACTTCAATACTGCTAGGGCCAGACTTTCAAAAGGATGAGTTCATCAATTTATTGTCCAAATTGAATTGAAGTAACAACCACCACGTCAATTAGTTGTATCGTTTCCATCTTCTGCAGTTCAGTGCTATTTCCATTCTTAGCCTTAGCAATATTGCTTATTGGCTTCTTGGAAAGATCAAAACTCAACTTATTATCTGGTAAAGAATTTGCAAAAGTTAAAGCATCCTGAGCTTTCTCAAAAAACTGATGCTGAAATGGCCCATAGAACACTTTCAACACTGCTGGAAATCTAAATGTCGATCTATAGTCTTTCTTCCACAGCCTGATTAAACTCCTTACATCTCATTATAACCTCCTGACTTAGATCTGCATAAAAGAAAACTCTTCTGCCCTGAACCATTATTGGGTTCTGGTCAACACAGGCCTTCTGTATGGCAAAACATAAAAATGTCTCCCGATCCCAATATCTTAAACATCTAATAAAGACCGGTCGCAGAGATTGTCCCAGAAAAAGCTTCCTTCTTAATGCTCGAGGCGCTCTATCCAATTCTAATCCTTCTGGAAATAGTGGACCCAGGACCGATCCCTGAGGAACTCCACTAGTTATCGGCCTCCAATTGGACAAACAATTTTCTATGACATCTCCCATCCAACCATTGCTGAATCCATTTCACTACCTCCTTATTTATACCTAATGCCTCCACCTTTTTCCTAACCTCCTGTGGGGAAATTTTTCAAAAGCTTTACTATTGTCTAAATAGACAACATCCACAGCTTTCTCTTCATCAACCTTTTTTGTAACCCCCTCGAAAAACTCAATCAGGTTTGTCAAGCATGATCTACTCCTGACAAAACCATGCTGATTACTCCCTATCAATCCCTGTACCTCCAAATATTTGTAAATACCATCTCTCAGAACCCTTTCCATCAACTTTCCCACCACAGATGTCAGACTCACGGGCCTATAATTCCCAGGTTTACATTTGGACCCTTTCTTAAACAGCGGAACCACATTTGCAACCCTCCAATCCTTTGGCACTACCCCCGTGGCAAGTGACATGCTAAATATCTCTGTTAATGGCCCCACTATCTGTCCACAAGCCTCCCTGAGTGTCCTTGGGAATATTTTGTCCGGTCCCGGAGATTTATCCACCTTTATCTTTTTCAACACAGCCATCACTACCTCCTCGGTTATCCTTATGTGGTTCATGACCTCCCCACTATTTTTCTTTACTTCAACTGGTTCAACATTTTTTTTCCCTAGTGAATACCGAGGCAAAGAAATCATTCAAAATTTTCCCCATTTCCTCTGACTTCTCACTCAGCCTACCTTCGCTATCGACAAGGGGTCCAATTTTATCCCTCACTAATCTTTTACTTTGAATGTACCTATAGATTTATTTTTACTCTGGATTTATTTTGGATTTATTTTTACTCTGTCTGCCAAAGCCTCTTAGTCCCTTTTTTTAGCCTTTCTAATTTCTTTCTTAAGATTCCTTCTACACTCCTTGTAGTCCTCCTTCAAATTCTCAGCTCCCTGCTCTTTATACCTCTTGTACACCTCCCTTTTTCTCCTAACCAAATTTCCAATATTCCTCGAAAACCAAGCCTCCCTATGACTTCCAGCCTTTCCTTTGATCCTCACTGGGACATATCTACTCTGTACCCTCAAAATTTCTTTTTTGAATATCCTCCATTTTTCATTTACATCCTTACCTGAAAATATCCTGTCCCACTCAATATTCCCCAAATCTCTTCCTATTCCTTCGAAATTTGCTCTTCTCCAATCCAGAACCTCAACTTTAGGCCCCTCCTTGCTCTTCCCTAAAACTAACAGGGTTATGATCACTAGACCCAATTTGTTCTCCAACATTAATGCCCGAAACCTGACCTAGCTCGTTTCCAGTATTACACCATCCCGAGTCGGTCCTTCTACTAATTGATTTAGAAAACATTCTTGAACACATTTAACGAACTCTAGCCCATCCAACCCTCTAACTGTATGGGTATCCCAATCAATGTGCGGGAAGTTAAAATCTCCCATGATCCCTACCTTATGATTCTCACACATATACGTTATCTTCCTACAAATTTGTTCCTCTAATTTTCTTGGCTCATTTGGTGGTCTGTAATACACCCCTATTAGCACCCTCATGCCTCCTTCACCCCTGAATTCCACCCAAACAGCCTCACTGGACGATCCCTCCAGACCATCCTGCCACCTCACGGCAGTAATGTCCTCCTTAACAAGCAGAGCAACTCCTCCCCCTTTTTTACCCCTGATCTATCACATCTAAAACAAATGTATCCTGGAATATTAAGTTGTCAGTCCTGCCCCTCCTGTAGCCAGGTCTCACTAATTGCCACAATTTCATGACCCCAAGTATCTGTCCATGCTCTAAGTTCATGTACCTTGTTCACTATGCTTCTTGCATTAAAATATATGCATTTCAGAGAATGACCCTCACATATATTCTCTTTTCTACCTTTTACCAAATCTCCATCCTACCTTTGTTATCGTTATTATTCCTATCTAGGTGGCCATGCTCCCTTGAACTCTTCAGCCTGACATGGAGCGGGTCTCCCCGCAGCATGGAATTGGTCCAGTACTTCGCAGAACCGCGATGTTGGACGCATGCTCATAAGCCCCGTTGTGCGGTAGCATGCGGTCGTCGGCACGTCAGTGCATGTCAGGACGCTGCCGGCAGTGCTTCCCTGCTTGTACCCTGCGCAGCCCTGCTCAGCTCATCACCCTCTGAGGTTTCAGCTCCATAAATTAATCGATCCTGGTGCATCTTCCACTCGGCAGGCCCAGATTTTTCACTTTTTCCCACAACTTTAATAACTAATTTCTTTTGTTTCTGACCTCTTCCTTTCTTCACTTTTTGCAGCCCCTACACTTGATACTTTGTCAGATAGACTTTTTTGATCTTTAAACAGTCTTTGAAATTCGGGCATTAATTAGTTCTCCCTGGGAGGAACAGATCCCGCGTCTTTGTTCTATGCCATCTTGCCACACCCCTCCAGAATATCTGGATGAAGATGATCAGGAGTTGTTATTGATGACAGCAGAAGCAATAGAAGGTAGGCCCAAAACTACAAAAATGGATTCTCCTTTTAAATCAATTATTTCACCTACTTTAACAAATCCTTCACCTGGACCTGATGTGGTTACAATGTTTGAAGAGTTAACAAAGCAAAATGAAAATATTATGGCCTACATGACTACTGGGTTTCATAATGTAGATGTAGATGAATAATGTAGATGAAAAAGAGACTCCCTAATCAAAGTCAATTTGAAGATATAATAACAGATACATCTGTTCTTAAGAAATTTATTACTAACATGTATATAAAATTACAAGAAACTACAAAGGAAAAAGATTTATATGTATAAAAAATGTGATGGGAGAAAGATTTATATATACAAATTCAGGAGGAAATTTGGTCAAAATTATGTCATTAAAGTGTTACAAATACAACAAATGTTAGATATCAAATGGTTCAACATAATTTTCTTCATCAATTATATTATACTACTTATAAGTTAAATGGACTTAATTCCAATTACTTAAATAAGTGTTTTCGATGTGTGAAATAAATAGGGACTTTTTGCATTCAATGTAATCTTGTGAAAAGGTGGAACGGTTTTGCAATGAACTGAGTTTATTACTAGGACAAATTGTGAAGATAAAGATACATAAGGATCCAAGAATATTTTTTACTTGAGTGTGTGTGTGTATATATATTATAAATATATATATATATATATATACATCTATATATATTACACACACACACACACATACACACACACACACACACACACACACACACACACACACACACACACACACACACACACACACACACACACACACACACACACACACACACACACACACTGCCTAAAGAAAGCTCTTGGTGCCTGCCACATTGACCATTGCCAGTGGGCTGATATCACCTCAAACCGTGCATCTTGGTGCCTCACAGTTCGGCAGGCAGCAACCTCCTTTGAAGAAGACCGCAGAGCCCACCTCACTGACAAAAGACAAAGGAGGAAAAATCCAACACCCAACCCCAACCAACCAATTTTCCCTTGCAACCGCTGCAACCGTGTCTGCCTGTCCCGCATCAGACGTCAGCCACAAACGAGCCTGCAGCTGACGTGGACATTACCTCTCCATAAATCTTTGTCCACGAAGCCAAGCCAAAAAAAAGAAAGAAGATGTGTGTGTGTGTGTGTGTGTGTGTGTGTGTGTGTGTGTGTGTGTGTGTGTGTGTGTGTGTGTGTGTTTATATGTGTGTGTGTCAGTTCTGCAGTTTTACAGTTGGGACTGGAACAGGCCAAGCTGGAAAGCTTGTGGAAAACCCCATTTGGAAGACAGGTTGTGAGTGCTTGGTTCAACCTGGTCAATGCCCTTGTGGTTCATGAAAGAGGACTGGCTGCCTAATGTTTGACTTTAAATAAGAGAAACAAAAAGGAACCCTTTGGTGACCAGAAAGAAAAAGGTTATCATCTGAAGAACCCTGAGGGGGCAAATTTCTTCAGCAAGAAACTGAAGTTGCTAATTAGAAAGGAATCAGTTGTGGGTGTCCTGCAAACAACAAATCTCTCTGAAAACTGACAAGAACCTTCCTGAGTGGTAACCATTTACCTTTCAAGCACCAAAGTCTGGTGAATTTTATAAATATTAAATTCTGTGCACAGTCTAAGAATTGCCTGCAACTAGTGAACTTGGAGGAATGAGAAATGTGATTGGACTGTGAATCAAAGAACTTTTCTGAACTTACACACACATTACATACACGTGCACTTAAAGTTATGGTTAGGTTAGTTAAGTCAATAGTGATAAGAAAGTGTGATTCTGTTTTCATGTTTAAAGATAATTAAAAGCAACTTTTGTTTAAGTAACCATTTGTCTTGGTGAATATCTATTGCTGCTGGGTTTTGGGTCCTCTGGGCTTGTAACATAGTGAGGTGCAAAATTGTATACCTATGGAAAACATTATGTATAGTTTAAGGAATCTAGTGGAAAATTTTAATAGTATTTGCAAACTATATATGAATTTTATGAATAATTTTCCATCCACCTCTTCTACCTTATCCACTCCTTTTAATCAGAAATGTTAATAATAATTAATGATTGTATATGCTAGTATTATTGTATATTAAATGGTAGGTGTTTTCTTTTTTTCCTTTTTCTTACTTTTGGGTGGGGGGGCATCGGGGAGAAAAATATATAAAGTTTTTGTGTCATTAGATATGGATATCTGATTAATGTTTTATTCATTGTTATTTCTGTAATGATACAAATAACTAAATATATTTTTTTAAATACCTAAGGTAGATTTGTTTAATTCAAAAGAAAAGTGGAAACAAGATTTAGATACGATAATAGATCAGCAGGACTGGCACAGTTTATGAAAAGAAGTTACATCTAATACTATAATTGTAAGATTATAGATTACTCCACTATAACTTTCTACATCAATTAGATATTACACTTCAGAAAATGCAAAGATGGAGATTGAATTTATTAAATCAAAATTTTAGAAGTGGAACAGATATTGGAACATTTTTGTCATTGTACTTGGTCTTGTTCGAAGGTTAAATCTGCTTGGGTTTCTATTACATAATTTTTGCAATGAATTACTGGAGTGATTTTTTTTTCATTAAATCCTGAATTTTTGTTGTAGGAAATTTTGAAAATGTTTCAGATTCTCAATCAAAATTTATTGGGTTTGCTTTAGTACTAGCAAGGAAATGTATTGCTGCAACATGGAAATCTGATATTTTATGCCCCACATCTCCATCGGGCACACAAAACTCAAAACGGTCAACCAGTTTACCTATCTCGGCTGCACCATTTCATCGGATGCAAGGATCGACAATGAGATAGACAACAGACTCGCCAAGGCAAATAGTGCCTTTGGAAGACGACACAAAAGAGTCTGGAAAAACAACCAACTGAAAAACCTCACAAAGATTAGCGTATACAGAGCTGTTGTCATACCCACACTTCTGTTTGGCTCCGAATCATGGGTCCTTTACCGGCATCACCTACGGCTCCTAGAACGCTTCCACCAGCGTTATCTCCGCTCCATCCTCAACATTCATTGGAGCGACTTCATCTCCAACATCGAAGTACTCGAGATGGCAGAGGCCAACAGTATCGAATCCATGCTGCTGAAGATCAAACTGCGCTGGGTAGGTCACGTCTCCATAATGGAGAACCATCGCCTTCCCAAGATCGTGTTATATGGCGAGCTCTCTACGAGCCACCGAGACAGAGGTGCACCAAAGAAGAGGTACAAGGACTGCCTAAAGAAAGCTCTTTGTGCCTGCCACATTGACCATCGCCAGTGGGCTGATATCGCCTCAAACTGTGCATCTTGGCACCTCACAGTTCGGCGGGCAGCAACCTCCTTTGAAGAAGACTGCAGAGCCTACCTCACTGACAAAAGACAAAGGAGGAAAATCCCAACACCTAACCCCAACCAACCAATTTTCCCTTGCAACCGCTGCAACCGTGTCTGCCTGTCCCACATTGAACTTGTCAGCCACAAACGAGCCTGCAGCTGACGTGGACATTACCCCTCCATAAATCTTCGTCCGCGAAGCCAAGCCAAAGAAAAGATAGATGGCATGTTGAGATTTAAAGTTGTATTCCTTTGTGGAAAAAAATCACATAATTTCAGGGGTAAATAATTTTTATTCCTGCAAATTTGGAGCCCGTACGCTAAAACTATGAGGCTGAAATTATAATTTACCTAACATTATTTTTTTAAAAATTCTCGTGAATGAATAATAATCTTATGTTATTTGGGTTTTTTTTTGAGTGTCATCTGAAGCAATCTGAATTGATTACTATGTAGTTATGATATTATGTATTTTAGTCATAGGATTAGATTAGGTTTGGGGGGGTGGTAGCAATGTTAGAAGGGGTTCTTAGTTAGTTTTAGCTTCAGTTGTTAGTTTTTTTATTCTTTAATTTTTTTTCATTTTATCCAGCTATTTATTTATTTATTTATTTATATGTTTTATTTTAATTTTCAAATATTTTTCTACATATCTTCATCCTATATTTGTTAAGATTGTATTATGGTTCTTCTTAATCTTACTTATTATGATCTTATATTTGTTGATTAAATAAAATATTCCAAAAGGGGAAATTGGAGGAATGAAAGATCAAATTTATCGTTAGAGAACACACATGACATCACATACAACCATAAGACACATTTTCCTGTGGGCCATTCAGAATTTCTACTCAATTATAACTGTAAACTTGATTCAAGAAAAAGAGAGACGTATACAAAAGAGAGAAATGTGACCAAATAAATAAATGTAAACAAACTGATTGAAATACAGAAAAAAAATTCAGTAATAAATAACGTGCAAAGAATCCTTACATGATACACTTATTGAGTCTGTTGTTGACGAGTCTGATGGTGAAAGGGTAGCAACCGTTCCTGAACCTGGTGGTATGATACCTCTTGGCTGATGGCAACAATGAGAATATAGCATGTCCTGGGTGACATGGATCCTTGATGATTGCTTCTGCTCTCCGACGGCAGATGTTCTTGATGGTGGGGAGAGTTTTGCCTGTGATGTACTGGGCTGCGTCCACCACTTTTTGCAATGTTTTCCACTCAGAGGTATTGTGCCCCAATACAGAGGCATGATACAGCCAGTCACCACATGTCACATGTTTGTAGAAGTTTTCCAAAGGTTCCTGATGTCAACCTGAACCTCTGCTAACTCCTGAGGAAGTTGAGGCACTGGTGTAAATGTTATTCATCCTCCCACAACCACTTTCTGGCTGTCTGGATCTCTGGAGCCTTGCTGTTTGGCCTATATCTGCGTGCAGGCAGAAACATCACTAGATGATCCTACTTGCCAAAATGCATTCTCAGGAATGAATGTTAGGCCTTTAACCAGAAGGTGTGATTAAAATTTAGAGATTATTCTTGGGGGCCAGTGGAGGTAGGGACTCTTACTTAATAAGCACTTGAATCATCAAGGCATAGAAGGTGACAGATCAAGTGCTAGTAAATAGAACATGTACCAATGGTTACTTGGTCATCAGGGACATGGTGGATATAGAGGGCCTTCTTGTGTGTTGGACGACAATAAAAATGCCACCCTCTCCATCTGAGAAGGAGAAGCAGAAGAGACGATCCATGGGACTGTGAGCACGGAGCTGGACCAGTGAGGAGGCTCTGCAGCTGAGAGTCCAGTTCAAGTGGAGAGCCGCAGGTGACTTGAGGCGAGGAACCCATGGAAGCTGCAGGCTGCTGGAGACTGCGGTCAGGAGACTCGCGCCAGGCTGTGAACTGTTGGAGACTGACTCGAACTGGCCAAAGGAGGACCAGGTATCAGAACCGGGTTGTGAGGGGGTGCTGAAAGGTCCCTGACTACGTTGGAGGTTCAGATCTGGAGCTCAGGTCACCAATGGCTTTGACTGGACACTGTGTGGCTACAGGGACTGTGGAAGCACTGGAGTCGAATCTACAGAAATTCAGTGACTCCGGGAGGACTCTCTTTTGTTTCTCTTTCTCTGACTGCAAGTTTGACTGTAAGAAATGTAAGAGGCACAGGGAATTTCTGTCGGTGGCGAATCTCTCTGCCTTGCAGCAGGAAAAAAAGGAATTTCATGTAATATGACTGTTTTATTACTATGGCAATAAATTGAATCTTGAATTTGTTTGGCTCATCTATGGTTCTTGTGATAGGGTTTCTTCAAATAATTCTTAAATACTTGCAACCTGAGAACCTCATCTGGTATGCTTTTTTAATTCCAGATTTGAAATTTTATGGTTTATTGAAAGCATGTAAACTCTATGGAATTTTTCACTGAAAATTTAACACAATGTAATAAACTGTATGTATCTAGATGAAAGAAAAATGTACAGTGAATGGATTTAGACTTTTATTTGGTGGGGAGGGGGGTGTACTGGTTCAGACTTACACTAGAGGATATGGTGTCCCATGGTTATTGATGATAAGGACATGCCTATTCTCCATATATTTAGGTATGCAAATTAATTGGGGAACTGGAGCTTTTTCACCTCATGGCAGAGGAGGACTTCAAAATTCATCCTGTGGAATTTGTGACACTGAAACAGAAAATCATGTACGTGCAATATCTGTGGAAATAAAAGCAGAGTCAACATCTCATATCCGAGACCCTAGCATATGCAATGCTTGCAATTTCTTGCCATCCACATGTTCCATCAGTCTGTTTGCTATGCTAGTTGCCCTAGCTGTTGGGTTAAGAAAAGTCACTGGGAGTTCACAGGCAGACCCAGAACCTTAAAAGGAGAATCCTTTTTGTGCTGTAACGAGCATAGAGATCAAGAGGAGCAGAGGGGAAGCTGGAAAGTAGACTGCAATTTGACTCTTCTCCACTGCCCAGCCATCCCAATGCAGCATCTTGGGTGCATTGAAAGACCTGCAATTTTGCCTTTGCAATATTCAACCCACAGTGAATATCTTCTGATCCCATGTTACCTGTTTCTAGTGATTTAATGTTATTCTTATTAACAAAACCATGCCACCTCTTCTGCTTAGCCGCCTATCCTTTTGATACATTGTGTTACCTTGGACATTCAGCTCCCAATAACATCCATCCTTTAGCCATGACTACATGATAGCCACAACATCATACCTGCCAATCTGTAGCTGTACTACAAGGTCATGCACTTTCAGATTTATTGTCATATATGCATGTCATCACATACAAGTCTGAAATTCTTTTTTCCTGCAGGCAAGGCAAAATTTACCATTTATGGGTAGTGCAAATAAAACTGTACTCAACATACACATGTTAAAAAAATGTAAACAAACTGCAATACAGGGAGATAAATTTGCAAAATAATCCATAAATGAGACTCTGATTGAGTTAGTTGTTGAGGAGTTTGATGGTAGGGGGGGGGGGGGGGTGGTGCGGGAGGCAGCTGTTCCTGAACCTGGTGGTGCAAAAATTGTGTCACCTACACCTCTTCCTGATGGTAGCAGCGAGAACAGGGTGATGTGGATCCTTGATGATTGCTGTTGCTCTCTAATGGCAGACTTCCCTGTAGATGTTTTCGATGGTGGGAACATTTTACCTGTGATGTTCTGGACTGTGTCCATTACCTTATGCAGAGATTTACACTCAAGGGACCTCGTCCCAGACCATGATGCAGCCAATCAGCACACTTTCCACCTCACACCTGTAGAAATTTGCCGGAGTTGCCAAACTTCTGCAAACTCCTGAGGAAATAGAGGCACTGATGCACTTTCTTCACACTGCCATTTGTGTGTGGGGTCCTGGAAAGATACAGACATCGACTCCCAAGAACTTAAATTTGCTCACCCACTCCGCCTCTGATCCCCAAATGATCACTGGTAAACCTATGGTTTTCCCTTCCTGAAGTCTTGGTTTTGGTGACATTGAGTGCAAGATTGTTTTTTTGGTGCATCATATAGCCAAGTTTTCCATCTCCCTACTGCATGCTGGCTCATCGCCCCTTTATATGCAACCCACTACCGCGGTACTTCCTTGTGCTGCATGCCTTAAAATACAAAGCCTTCAGTTCTGTATTCTGTTACTTTTTTTTGGAGTCTGTGTCCTTATTGCATTGCAACCCATTCCACTGGCTGCAGTTTTGCCCTATCTATCTGTCCTCCCACACACCTAGCAGCTGTCTCCACTTGCACAACCCCTCCCTTCCTCTGCCTCTTCACTTTTGCTCCAACCCCCTGCCAAACTAGTTTAAGCACATCGACCTCACCCCAATAGCATTAGCAAACCTCCCTCGAAGGATATTAGTAACCCTCCTGTTCAGGCGAAACCCATTCCACTTGCATGGATCACCTCTTCCCCAGAAAAGGTTCCAATTATCCAAGAACCTGAAACATTGGCCCCTGCATGAGCTCGTTAGCCAGTAATTTAACTGCACTATCTTCCTGTTCTGACCTTCCCTATCTCATGGCACTGGGAGTAATCCAGAGATTACTACCTGGCAGGTGTTGCTCTGCAGCCTCCTCCCAGACTCCCGAAATCTGCTTCACAGGACCTCTACCCCACTTCTGCCTATGTCATTTGTACCAATACATACAACAACCTCAAGCTGTTCAAAATCCCCTTCAAGAGTATTTTGCAACCGCTAAGACATCCTGGACCCAAGTGCCTGGGAGGCATCACACCATCCAGTGCCTCTTCTGCGATTGCAGAATCTCTCATCTGTTCCCGTGACTGACTTAACCCTTCCCTTCCGACTGCATTGCTATGGCTGTTTCCTTTCTCAGATATGTCATCTCCTCAGCAGTATCTTGTTGCTGAGGGGAATGGCTACACTGATTTATTTCTCCCCTTACCTCTCTTGGTGTTCACCAATTGACTAGTTGCATTCTGCTCAAAAGTCTTATCTATGACTTGTTCAGCCTCCCGGATGATCCTTAATTCATTCTTAATATGGTCTTTCAGGGACTGGAGTTGGCTGCAGTTGCCGCAGGTGTAGTCATCAGGGAGACCGTAAGATTCCATTAATTGCTACATCCTATAAGAGGAGCATTCACTGACATATCTGCTATCACTCCTGCATTGTACCACAGGCAACCAAGACCAATTCATCAATAACAAGAAAAATAACTTAACTGTTGCTTCTGCCACAACTTCTTCTCACGTAAGCCTCAGAAGACAAATATGGAAGGTTTACGGAGATAAAAATAAAATAGTGCCCTTGAGGCAGGAAAGAGTTCAAACAGGGCATTAAGGCCAAAAATGGCCATGAAATATCCTTGGCCAGTTAATTTCAAGGCATTTTATACTTGCATTAAATACAAGAAGGTGACCAGGATAGGATAGCATTCAAAACAAGGTCAATGAATTTGAGGTATAAATCAGTATAAAGGGGTATGATTTAGTGGCCATTACAGAAATGTGGGTGCAAGGTAGAAGGAATTGGGAAGTAAATTATCTAAGGATATCAGGTAATGCAGAAGGACAGGTAAGGTAGTGGGGTAGCACTTTTAGTTAAGGATGAGATCAGGGCTATAGTGTGAGATGATGTAAGATCTAAGGAGAAAAAATATTGAATCCATCTGAGTGGAGATTAGGAATAGTAAGGGGAAAAAAAAAACTGGTCAGAGTTGTCCATAGGTCACCCAATAATAACATTACAGTGGCACAGGAAACAAAGCAAGAACTATTGGAGGCATGCATGAATGGAACAGCAGTCACTGTGGGGGACTTCAACATGTATATAGGATGGATGAATCAGCTTGGTCGAGGAAACCTTGAGGAGGACTGCATAGAATGCACACATGATGGCTTTCTTAATTAGTATGTTACTGGACCTATCTATCTTGGATCTGGTCCTGTGCAATGAAACAGGTAAAATTAGTGATCTTGTTATCTGGGATCCTCTTGTAAAGAATGATCACAGTATGATTCAGTTTCTCATACAAATGGAGGGTACAATAGTTTGGTCTAAAATCAGTGTATTTTGCCTACATAAGGGAAACTACAAAGAATAAGGGAGAAGTTGGCCAGGGTAGACTGAGGGACGGTTGAAGAACAGTGGAAGACTTTCAAAGGATGTATTGAGTTGGGATGATGTATAGAGAATTGGTTAACCAATAGAAAGCAGAGTTGGGATACAGGGATGCCTTTCTGGTCAGTAATCAGTGGTGAACGGGATGTCACAAGCGTCGGTGCTCGGCCGACAACTGTTCAAGATGTACATTAACAATCTGTAAAAGAAGACAGTGTGTAATGTATCTCAGTTTGCTGATGACACTAAATTAAGTAGAAAATCAAATTGTGCAGAGAATATGGAGAGTCTACAAGGAGATATAGATGGGTTAAGTGAGAAGGGAAGAGTCTGGCAGATGGAGTACAATGTTGGTAAATGTGAGTGTGGTGAATGTCTGTCAAGCTGCCTGTCTCCCCTCTGGCGAGCCTTGCTGTACTAACATTGGCTGTGCATTATCTCTACTGTTAAGGACAGTCCCCTTGGGAATGCACCTCTTGTCTTTCATTATTGTACCATGAGTTTCTGCTAATAAAAGCCATGATTATTGTTTGACCACATCGTCTTTGTCTACTTCACCAGCTGGCACTTCAGTGAGGTTGCCCATTTTAGAAGGAAAATGGAAGATCGGATTATTATTTAACTGGCAAGTGATTGCAGCATGCTGCTGTGCAGAAGGACTTAAGAGTGTTTGTGTATTAATTGCAGAAGGTTGGTTTGAAGGCAGAGCAGGCTGTTAAGGAGGCAAATGGCATGTTGGCCTTTATTGCTTGAGGGACTGCATTCAGGAGTAGGGAGGTTGTGCTGAAATTTTACATGGTCTTCTCAAGGCCACATCTGGAGTAATGTGGTCTTCTTCCTTGAGGAAGGATGTACTGGCTTAGGAGATGATGCAGAGGAGATGCACAATGTTGATTCCAGAGATGAGGGGGTTAGCCTATGAGGATAGATTGAGCCATCCGGGACTCTACTCACTGGAATTTAGAAGAATGAGAGAGGATCTTCCAGAAATGTATTAAATTATGAAAGGAATAGATAAGATTGAGGTCAGTAAGTTGTTTCCATTGGTGGGGAAGACCAGAACTAGGGGATACAGCCTCAAGATTCAGGGTAGTAGATTTAGGATGAATGAGGAAGAACTGTTTTTTCCCAGAGGGTGGTGAATTTATTGAATTCGCTGCCCATTAAATCAGTTGAGGCTACCTCAATAAACATATTTAAGTCAAGGTTGGATAGATGGTTGCACAGGGTCACCACCAGAATGTATGTTGGGGGGGCATTAGTGATTTTGAGGGGGGTTTGTTTCACAGTGGGGGGGGTTGCTGGCAGGGTCCTTTAGACAGGGGGACTGCTGGCAGGGACCTGTCAATGGGAGGGGTGGGGGAGGGGAGGCTGGCAGGGACCTACTTATCGATAATGCCATCTGGCCCTCCGACATGGGGCACGATGGCACTCTTTTTATTGCATCCTTCATTACTAGATGCTACTGGCACTTAATGCATGTTAGTGACGCAGCTGAGGGTGGGTGGAAAGTCGCTAGCATGTGTCAACCTAGACGCTGCTAATGCAGAAGGGAGTGGAGTAGTTCTGACGTCCAGGGATGGCGGCGACTGTATGGGTGGAACACAGCACCTTGTTTGGGGGCAATGCCCATGGATATCCCCCTTGATGCTGACGTTGTTAAAAAATAGGAGAATTAAGGAATATGGGGGAAAAAGGCAGGTAGATGGAGATGAGCCTATCATTAGATCATCCATAATCTCATTGAAAGGTGGAGCAGGCTCAACAATCTGAATGACAAATTCCTACTTGTATTTCGTATGTTCTTGCGTTCAAACTCCTGAAGGACTAAAGTAATTTGTGTTCAGATCCATAGCCACACAACCAGATAGGGTGTTAAAGAAGGCAAATGGAATGCTTGCCTTCATTGGCCAGGACATTGAGTGTTAAAGTAATTATTTCCAGTGATCATGGATCCATTAACTTTAGCTTAATGATGGAAAGGGATAGGTCAGGTCCAAGGTTGAAGGTCTTCGAATGGGGGAAGGCCAGATTTGGAGAAATGAGAAGGGATTTGCAGAGAGTTATGTGGGCTGACCTTTTTGCCAGAGAGAATGTAGAGGAAATTTGGGGGGCATTTAGGGGTGAGATTTTGAGAGTACAGGATCTTTATGTTCCAGTCAGGCCGAAGAGAGAGACTAAAGGTTCGAGGGAGCCATGGTTTTCTGGTGAAATTAAAAAGTTGGTTCAGGACAAATATAAAAAACAAGGGATTGAGAAGATATGTGGTCATTACTTAGATTGCAGGAAGAACCTTAAGAGGGAAATTAGAAAGGCAAAAAGAGGGTATGAAGTGTCCATAGCTAATAAGGCGAAGGCAAATCCTAAGGGTTTTACAGATATGTGAACAGTAAAAGGAGGGTTAAGGATAGAATAGGTCCACTGGATGATGGGACCTGTGAACTATGTCAGGAACCGTATGAGATGGGAGAAATATTGAACAACTGTTTCTTTTCCATATTCATGAGGGAAAGGGCCATTGGACTATATGAGATAAGAGAGGCAATGGGCTTAGTTATGGAAAGGATAGGGATTAGTAAAGTGAGAGTTTTGGAGCTCTTAGGGTCAATTAAGGTGGATAAGTCTTAAAAGTAAACAAAGTCAACCACTAGAGCAACCAATGTGATGTTTGGACAATTCAGCCCAATGTGGTGGAAGCCTGATAGTGTGGGCCCTGATGGGACTTTTCCCAGGAATTTAAGGGAGATCAGGGAACAAATAGTGGGGGCACTGACAGTGATTTTTCAAAGATCACTGGAGGAGGGGGTGGTACCACAGGATTGGAGGGATGAAAATGTTGTTCTATTATTCAAAAAAGGCAGATGGTGTAGGCCAAGTAATTATCGGCCAGTAAGTTTGACTTCAGTGGTGGGGAAGGTTATGGAGGGTATTCTTCCAGAGAGTATATACACATATCTGGATAGGCAGATATTGATTAGGGGCATCCAGTATGGGTTTGTAAAGGGAAAGTCATGTTTGATGAATGTTGAGTTTTTTGAGGAGGTGACAAAAAAGGTGGATGAAGGTAGAGCGGTGGATGTGATCTATTTGGATTTTAGTAAGGCTTTTGATAAGGTTCTGCATGGAACATTAATAAGGAAGGTTCAGTCACTAGGAATTAGTAGAGAGATTGTGACATGGGTTCAGAGGTGGTTGGGAGATAGACAGCAGCGAGTCATGGTGGACAACTTTATGTCAGGTTGGAAGCCTGTGACAAGCGGAGTGCCTCAGGGATCAGTGCTGGGTCCCTTTTTGTTTATCATTTATATTAATGATTTAGAGGAGAGTGTGGTTAACTGGGTAAGCAAATATATGGATGATACGAAAATAGGGGGAGTGGTGGATAGTGAGGTAGATTTTCTTGGATTACAGAAGGATTTGGTTTGTTTGGAAGAGTGGGCTGAAAGATGGCAGATGGAATTCAATGTAGACAAGTGTGAGGTGTTGCATTTCAGTAAAAATAACCAGAATAGGACATATACAGTTAAGGGGAGGGCATTGAGGCACGCAGAGGAACACAGGGACCTGGGGGTTATGGTACAGAGTTCACTGAAGGTGGATTCCCATGTAGACAGGGTGGTTAAGAAAGCATATCATGTGCTGGCCTTCATAAATCATAGTATAGAGTATAGGAGCTGGGAAGTGATGCTGCAGCTGTTTAAGGCATTGGTGAGGCCAGGTTTGGAGTACTGTGCTCAGTTCTGGTCTCCAAATTATAGAAAGGATTATAGATAAGGTGGAGAAGGTGCACAGATTTACAAGGATGTTGCCTGGCTTACAGCATCTGGATTACAGGGAGAGGTTGAGGAGATTGGGACTTTATTCATTGGAACGTAGGCAACTGAGAGGGAACGATAGAGGTTTTTAAAATTATGAAAGGAATAAATAGACTAGACATAAGCAGACTCTTTCCCCTAAGGGCAGGAGAGGTTGGAACAAGAGGCCATGAGTTCAGGGTAAGGGGGCAACTCTTTAGGAGAAACATTAGAGGTGGCTTTTTCACTCAGTGAATGGTGGCAGAATGGAATGATCTTCCAAATGAGATAACTGCATCAGGGTCCCTTCTGTCCTTTAAGAGAAGGTTGGATGTGTACATGGAGATGAGAGGGTTGGAGGGTTATTGGCAGAGAGCGGGAGGTTTGAGTTAGTGAAGTTGTTCTAGTGAACCGGTGCGGACTCGAAAGGCCGACATGGCCTGGTTCCACTCCGTAAATGATTATCATAATTCTAGAAAACTGGAGTTAACTGGAATTCTGGTCTTCCCATTGGAGAATGTGTGTGGAAGCCTTGGAATGGGTACCAAAGAAATTTACCAGGATGTTGCATGGATTGCAGTGTACAAGATACAAGTCCAGTTGGGCAAATTTGGGTTTTCTCCAGTGCCTCAACTTTTAAAAAAGTTCAGAGAGGTGCCTTGAATAGGCTGCCAGGAGTAATGGTGGAAGATACGAGTGTTTAAGAGGCTTCTAGACAGACCCCTGAAAATGCAGTGAATAGAAGAATATGTATCACATGCAAGCATCAGAGTTTTAATTTAATGTTGGCATCATGTTCAGCACAACAGACCTGTTCTCGTGCTGTACTGAATTATGTTATTTAAACATCAAGACCTTTCTTCATTAACAAGATTGTGAATCCCACAATATCAGGCTTCAACCACATTGGGCTGAATTGTCCAAACATCACATTGGTTGCTCTAGTGCTTGACTTTGTTTACTTCTGGGTTAAAGGACCTCCATCCTGACCTCTCTTGGTGGGGTGGGGAGGCTCTGTATGCTTATTTCCAACCCCAAACTCATTTCCTTCTGTAGGTGAAATTATGAGCCAGTGGACTGGAGCAATTCATTTCTGTACACAAAGGGATACACATTGAAACCAGAAGTCCAAAGAAGAGATTTAATGTCTTGATTTAAACATGTAAAGAAAGTGTAGGTGCAATAATCGTTTTCCATCTAAGTTATTCCCCCTCCTTCACCTGCAAAACAAATATTCTCACTAAACTTTGCAGCATAAAGTTAGTTCAAAAATAAATATTTTTTCTTATTCTGCCCACCTCATCTGCAGCTCAGCCATATATTTTTAAAAGTTTATTTCAAAGTTAGACAAGGTTTCAAAAATTTGCTAGTCTTTTCCTGAACTTAGTTGTTTACATATAAGGCAATTCACCAGCATACCGTGACTGTTACCCTTTCAGTGGTTTAAGGCGTCCCAGAGGCTTTTACTCTTTTTAAGTTTGGGGGTATAGATTTAGGATTAGTTACAGTCTTTTTTTCTTCAGGAACAAGGGATATAATGAATTCTGTCTGATCATTTATTATTAGTTCTGATGTTCATTTTTATTCTAGGATACATTGTAATTACTTTGTACCTTTACAGCATATTGTCCTTGTTCTTACAGTTTTTGTTGTATATAAAATTCAATTTAAAAAAATTAAAATGAGAAAAAGAGAGAAAGATAAAATCACTGCAGGCAAAGTCTTACAGCTTGTTAATCAGATGGAGTTTTCAACACACTCGGCAACACTGCACAAGTTTTTCAGACGCTATGACAAGTGCTGAAAAGTTGTTAGCTTTCAGTGTTTAGTACTTCGGTGTAAGTGTACTTTTGACCAGGAGAAAAATGTCTACTCAGCACAAAATAGCAAATTACAGCATGTGTTTGCAGTTCTTCCAGATTGCTTCTGGTGATCCAACGATGCTCACTTCTTATATGCTTTGGCAGGTGGGACAGGGGAGAAAGTGGCATTTTCACAGCTTTCTCCTAAATTTCCCGTAGGCTATTGTCTTGTCAAAAAGACCCAAACCAGAAATTGAAAGCAGACAGCAACTGTCTACTTTGTTTGTTGGTTTATTTTGAATACGGCTGTGCAATATGATTAGTTTTATGAACGCAGATGAATTGCCTTATATGTAAACAACTAAGTTCAGGAAAAGACTACAAATGCTTTGTTTGTTACATACAAAACAGTTAGCCACTGTACATTCATGTTATTCATTAAACATTAAAATATTCTATAAAAGTGTGCTACATCTTATTAAACTTAACTTCAGTTTTCAAAACGTTAAGTTCTGAAACTATGACATGACCACCTCGCTAAGCATATTATCCACAACATTCTCAGCATCATGGCTGCTCCAAAGCATAGATTCTCAAGGTGGGACATATGCCCCAACTGTCGGGCATGAGAATATTTTGGTGAGGCATAGGTCTTAAGAATAATTTTAGCGGGGCGTAGGAATATTTTGGGAAATAATTAAAAAGTTGGTTTGAAAAAAATAAACTCGTTATGTTGGTGTGAAAGATGTGACTTGGCAACGCTGTCAATACAACAAAATTGTGATAACTTCCAAGTAAAATCACTTTGTTCTTTTTATTTACATAACGTCTTTTTGCTCTTCCGATGTTGCTCTGTTGTTTCTCCATTGTTTCTCTTAATTTAAATGTTGTTACCCTTGATTAACATTATAATCATACTTTTTTCTGACTGGCCTTATTATCAACCATTCCAAATTATCTCATTGTCAATGAGGATTACAAATTATTTCAACAATCATGTCTCTGTCCATATCTCTTTACTTTTTCAGTTCAGTAGTGAATGAGATCTGCAACTGTATCAAAACTAGCATATTGATGGGAGGGGGATTGGGAGTGAGGGCAGGTCAGCCTCAGAAAAAAATAGGGACCCCAGAAAGTATGGCATGTTTTGATGCCCTCTCTGCGAGAAAAAATGTCGGAATCTGCGCTAGTGATATTTTTCATGTTTTTTTAGGGTCATTATTCTTCATTTGATTCGATCATTACTTTTATTACATTTTTCAATTCTAAGACATGACAAAATATTGATTAATCTGTTTCCAGGAGCTCATGATGAATATTAATATGTTTCAAGGACTTTGTGCCGTTGTATATTCAAAATGAGCAGATCAAGCAAGGAAAATGTTCATCAATATTGAGTGGAGTTCTTGAAGTTTGGGTTTATACCTGCTGTACACGATGAATGTGCACCATTTTGCCTATTATGCCAACAAACTTTGACAATGAAAGCAGGCCATCTTGAAGTTCATTTGATGGTAAAACATTCTAACCATGTCAATTCAAAATTGGAATATTTTATATCACTGATAGAGAAGTTTGAAAATAGATCAAAAATAATTTCATTATTCCACTGGAATACAAAGGTCAAAAAAAAATTTTCTACCAGACACAAGTTTTGAGCTCCTGAAGAAGAGGAAGGAGTTTAACGCAGCAAAATCGATCCTATGGAAGAAAGGCTATAAATTTATATTAAGATATCCAGCGGTGCTTAAAATAGTTATCCCGGGGCAGCAAAAGAGACTGTTCTCAGATCCGGAGAAAGCATGAGAATTTGCAGGAGGCCTGCAAGACAGAAAGAGAGATGAAGAGATGTAACAAGAACAAAGATCAATGACAAACTACATATAAAGAAGTAAAAATAATGTATAAGTAAGAACTAAAGGAAGGAAGTAAAGGGAAGTAAGGGAGAAGGGGGGAAGAAAGAGGAGGGGTTAAAAAATAAAAATTAATAAAATTAATAAATAAATAATATGAAAAGAAAAAGAGAAGAAAGGAGGGGGAGCTTTGTTGTAATGGGAAGATAAAAGTCTTTTCTGGAGACGGTTGGGTGGGAGAAAATAACAGTCACTGCGAAATCAGTTGACACTTGCGAACGGGTTTGCAGTCCAAATGGAGAGGGGAGTTGTGGTTGCCCGGCAAGGGACAAGGGGCGACTCAGAGAGGGGGGGGAACACTTGGGGTTAAGGGAATTTTAGATGTGGGAATGGTTGAAATATTTTATGTTTTAGAAGTGTTGTCATACAGTGTGTTCAAAAAAAGAAAACTGAGAAATGGAAATGGGGAAAAGGGGAAAGTTGGTGGTGAGGAAGTGGAAATGAGATGCAGACAAAGTATGAAATGGCCATGTTGAACTATATGACTATAAATATTTACAGAATACATAACCAACCAAATCAAAGGGAAGAGGCTATTAAATTTACTGGTAACAGAAAAAAATTGATATAGCATTCATGCAGGAAACACATTTTACTGAAGTGGAACACAATAAATTAAGGAGATACTGGGTAGGGCATGTAATGGCAGCATCATATAACTCAAAAGCCAGAGGTGTAGCTTTATTAATCAATAAAAATGTACCAATCAAAATAGAGGAGGAAATAATGGATTCAGCAGGGAGGTATGTAATGAAAAAGTGTCAGATATATTCAGAATTTTAGAATTTGCTCAATGTATATGCACCTAATGAAGAGGATCAAAAGTTTATGCAAGATATCTTTTTGAAGATTGTAGATACACAGGGGAATATATGGATAGGAGGGGATTTAACCTTAATTTGGATTCAAAGATGGATAAAAGTGTACAAAAGACTAGCAGAAAGAACAAAGTAGCCAAATTTATGGTTAAATCAATGCAGGAAATGCAACTTATGGATCTATGGAGGAGACGACATCCAAAGGAGAAGGAATACTCATTATTCGAGTAGACATAAAACATACTCAAGGATTGACCTGTTCCTGTTGTCAGTCCATATCCAAGGGAGAGTTAGGAAAACGGAATATAAAGCTAGATTGTTATCGGATCACTCACCCCTGTTATTAGCAATAGAGCTGGAGGACATCCCACCAAGAACGTATAGATGGAGATTAAATTCCATGCTACTTAAAACACAGGATTTTAGAGAATTAATTGAGTGCCAAATTAACATGTACTTTGAAATAAATAAGGAATCAATGAAAGATAAATTTATATTATGGGATGCAATGAAAGGTTTCATCAGAGGGCAGATATTAAGTTATGTAACTAAGATGAAGAAGGGCTACAATCAGGAAGTAAAACAGCTGGAAAGGGAAATAGTAAGTACAGAAAAAGAACTAGCAACAAGGGAAGATAAAATAAGAGAATTGGCGGACAAAAAAATAAAATACAAAACACTACAAACATATAAGGTGGAGAAGAACATAATGAAGACAAAGCAGAAGTATTATGAGCTAGGAGAAAAAATGCACAAAATACTAGCTTGGCAGCTTAAAACAGAACAAGCTAAAAGAACGCTATTGGCATCAAGGAAAAAGGACAAACAAATTACATATAACCCAACAGAGATCAATGAAAACTTCAAGGAATTCTACAAGCAATTATACTGAACTGAGAATGAAGAGAAAGAAGACAAAATAGATTAGTTTCTAGATAAAATTGAACTACTAAAATTGCAAGAAGAGGAGCAAAACAAATTGATAAAACCATTTGAAATAGAGGAAATACAGGATATATTAAAAAAGCTACAGAACAATAAAATGCCTGGAAAGGACGGATTCCCAATAGAATTCTATAAAACATTTAAAGACTTATTAATTCCTCCTCTCCTGGAAGTAATGAATCAGATTGAAGAAACATAAAACATGCCAGATTCATGTAAAACAGCAATAATTACAGCAGTACCAAAGATGGGGAAAGATCCACTAACACCAGCATCGTATAGACCAATATCTCTACTTATCTCAGATTATAAGATAATAGCAAAACTATTAGCAAACAGATTGGCTGACTGTGTACCAAAAATAGTAAAACAAGATCAAACTGGATTTATTAAGTAAAGACGAACAATGGACAATATTTGTAAGTTCATTAACTTAATCCATGCAGTACAAGAAAATAAGACGCCCACAGTGGTGGTTGCTTCAGATGCAGAGAAAGCCTTTGACAGGGTAGAATGGAATTATTTATTCAAAGTACTACAGAGGTTCAACCTACCAGAGAAATATATTAATTGGATTAAAGCATTATATAAGGGACCATTGGTGAAGGTGACAGTAAATGGATATATATTGAACCAATTTAAATTAATCACGTCAACTAGGCAGGGATGTCCACTATCTTCCTCACTGTTCGCTTTAGCTCTAGAACCCTTGGCAGAACTGATAAGAACAGAAAATAAAATAAAAGGGATAAAAATTAAAGAGAAGGAGTATAAAATCAGTCTATTTGCAGGTGATGTCATAGTATACATAACAGAACCAGAATTATCAATAAAATAATTACATAAGAAATTGAAGGAATATGGAGAAGTATCAGGGTATAAGATCAATGCAAATAAAAGTGAAGTGATGCCAATAAATAATGCGGATTTCACAAAGTTTAAGAAAGAATCACCATTTAAATGGCAACACAAGCAATCCAATACCTAGGTATTGGACTAGATAATAATCTAGGACATCTATACAAATTAAATTATCAGCCATTAATGAAGAAATTACAAGACGACTTAGAACATTGGAAAGATTTACCACTAACACTGATAAGAAGGGTAAATTGCATTAAAATGAATATCTTCCCAAGGATACAATACCTAATTCAATCATTACCAATTCCCTTAACAGGGAAATTCTTCAATGAGCTAAAGAAAATAATAAGGAAATTCTTATGGAAAGGGGGGAAACCGAGGATAGCGCTAGATAAATTAACAGAATGGTACAAACAAGGGGGCTTACAGCTACCAAACTTTAAGAATTAGTATAGAGCAGCATAATTAAGATATCTATCATATTTTTATCAAACAAGGGAATAACTAGATTGGACCAGGTTAGAGCTAGATAAAATAGGGGAGAAGGTACCAGAACATATACTTTGTAAGTTGGATGAAAAGCTGGTGCAACATAGAAGTTCACCAGTACTGCACCATCTGCTCAACATTTGGAAGAAGATTCACGTGGAAAGGAAAAAAACAAATTACCAACTACCAAAATTATTATTGACACAAAATCAACTAATCCCTTTCACAATAGATAATCTTTCCTTTAGAGAATTGGAGGGAAAAGGGATCAAAAGAATAGAAAATTGTTTTTTGGGAAATAATTTATTAACATTTGAACAAATGAAGTACAAATATGGTATAACTCATGGTACAATGTTTGCATACCACCAACTGAAAACCTACTTGAAGGACAAATTGGGAAGCAGGCTGAGGTTGCCAGAAGGAAGCAGCTTTGAATATGTGATTACAGACACAATGATAATTAAAAGATTTGTAGCAAACATGTACATCAAGCTGCAAAAGAAAGAGAACAATGAAATAAGCTGTAAACCCAAACAAAAGTGGGAACAAGATCTAAACATAAAGATAAAAAATGAAACATGGGAAAAGCTATGCTCCAGAACTATGAGAATTACAATAAACACGGGTTACGCATGATACAATATAATTGGTTACACAGGCTATATACCACACCCTAAAAGTTAAATAAATGGGACCCAACAGCATCAGATAGATGTTTTTGCTCTAGGAAGAAATCGGGAACAACAGTACATGCAATTTGAGCATGTGAGAAAGTGGAAAAGTTTTGGGAAGATCTACATCAGGTATTAAATAAAATCACAAAAAGCAACATACCAAAAAATCCAGAGATCTTTCTTTTAAGTAATATAAGAAGTAAAGAACTAGGCCTCAATTTGGATGAAGCACAAAAAAGAATTATTATGATAGCCTTAGCTGTAGCAAAAAAAATGTATAATGTCAACCTGGAAATCAGAAGAGAACCTGAGAGTACAGCAATGGTACATAGAAATGAATAAATGTATTCCAATGGAAAAAATTACATATAATTTTAAAAAATAACGTCACAGTATTCGAACAAATTTGGGAACCATACATGGAACACAACAGAAAGGGTCTACCATGGACCTCCACCCCCTAAAATGACAGAATGAGAAGAAGATGAAATGAACTGACCCAGTGTGTAAAAGTAGATGACACAATTTTCATGTTTATTTTCATTGTGTGATGACATTGTTTAATGGGTTTATTGTATTGTATATGTTGAATGTTTAGAGGCTAGGGAGGGGGGTGGGAAGGAGAGAGGGAAGGGAGGGTGGGAAAAGGGAAGAAAATGAGACTCTGTATATTCAAGAGGGAAATGTTTGTGTGTGTTTTGGTTAATATGGTTCATAGTGTAAAAAATTTAAAAAATAAAAAAAAAATATTTTCATTATTCACTGCACAAACTACAGCCCTGAATCGTACCCTTGAAACTTGTTATGAAATTTCTCAAAACATGGGAAGAATCATATGATTGGGGAGGAACTGATTAAACCCACAATATCATTGTTTCTCAAAACAGTTCTGCAAAAGGACGACAAAGATGCCCGAGTAATGCCATTGAGTAATAGTACTGTCTACAACAGAATAGATGCCATGGGTCAAGATGTTGAAAGACAGCTTATTGAGAAGTTGAAATCATGAAAGTTCTCAATACAACTGGATGTGAGATATATTGATCAGAACGAGTTTCAAGAAGAGATGTTGTTTTGTGAATCATTCGAAATAACCATTACTGCAGTTGGTATCTACAGCAAGCTCAAAAATTATTTGGATGAAAATGAAATATCAAAAGGAAACATTGTATCTTGTGCTGCAGATGGTGAACCTGCTGTGAAGGGTAAGAAAACAGAATGTTTAAAATTAATGAAGGATGAAAATCCAAACCTGTTAGGTGTGCATTGTGTTATCCACCAAGAAAACCTAGTTACCAAGAAAGTTTCCTCTGTTCTACACGAGATACTGTGATCAAGTGTATCAGTGTCATGAAAGCGAATGCCAAATGTGAACATCTGTTTTTAAGCAATTTTGTGTTGATAAAAATGCAGAACATGTGAGATTATTGCTTCACACTGAAGTAAGGTGGTTGTCAAAGGGAAACTGCTTTAAAAGGTTTATGGAACTGCTTGATCTCCTCAGCAAGTTTTTGAAGGACAAAACTGAAAAGAAGCTCTTTTGAGTTACTTGATGGACATTTTTGCAAAACTAAGTACATTGAACAAGCAACTCCAAGTTGCAAATATGACACTCATGGATGCAAAAACAAAGATATTTAGATTTATGACACTACTAGATTTATGCCAAAGGTATATTTCTGCAAGAAATTTCAGTCAGTTCTATTGGTTGAATAAGTGTGAGGTTACTGATAATGCTACAAATGTCATTATTGACCATAAGAAAATGTTGGTTACCAACTTCACTGATATATTTTGTGATTTAAAGGCAATGGATTTTCCCTCTTGGTTAACTCAGCCATTGCTGGTGGACTTATCTGAAGTTCCAATACAATACCAAGAGTTGCAACATGATGAACCTGTTAAAGTAAAAGGAGATTGAAAAGAAATACCCAAACTCGACTACTTTAGCAAGGGAACTCGTGATATATTTTCCATTGTCTTATTTAGTAGAATGTGGCTTCAGTGCTGTTAGTAATTTGCTACAAGCTCAGGGAATCGAAATGGAAATTATAAAATGTGGAGATTTAAGGTTAAAGCAAACAAAATTAGTTCTTGGAATTTTTAAAAATCTCTGCAGTCACCATCAGGGGCAAGGTTCTCTCTGAAGTGTCAATTGTTGAATGTCTGTTTGAGATGGTTGACATACTGAAGTAGTAGTTGAATATGAAAATATGTGTTCCAGTGTATTCCCGACCTTAATTACATTGAAATACACTTGCAGTAAATGATTTCATTAAAACTTCTTTTGAATATATAACTTTTTTTCTTTTAATGATGGGGGCGTACTTTCTTTGAAAAGTTAAAGTGGGGCCTAGGGAAAAAAAAAAGTTTGAGAGCCACTCTGCTCCAAAGTGTCATCGCAGCTCCAGTGCCATTATATGGTCTACCAAGAGCTGCAGCTGGATATACTTCCTGCATACACAGTCATCAAGGATGCTGGCAACTTCACCCGCCAGGGCAAACAAGGAAAAATCTGGGCTAGTAATGATTTTTTTTTAATACAAGCCTCGCCTTATTCTCGTTCATCTTCCTCCCTGAAGCCCAGTATTGGGCAAAGCCCACTCGGAGACAACCAGCAGGACTTTGATAAGTCACTGCTCTCCCGACACCTCAATTGCCGACTTTTTTAATTTTCCTGCTCAACTTGACTCTCCGGTGGAAATTAACCTCGCTGCCAGTTTTTGGGTCAGAAGCATCTTTACAATTTAGTGCATGGGTGTGTATTTAAACACGCGCCTTTGGTGCCACTCTCCTCATTATCGAAATCCTGAGCTCACAAAGAATCTCCATCCGACAAAAGAACTTCGAGGTATGGGTCTGATGTTCCTTCAGTGACATGGTCACATTTTGATTTCTGATTGAAATCGAACTGATTGAGAGACCTCCGAAGCTTATCAACTCGACTCATTAGGCGCTTTCAAGCTGCCTTGTAAAATGGAGTTAACAGGGCAATTTGCCCCACTCAGCTTGAAAGGATCCCACCCAGTCAGCGGGCACCGAAATCAACCGGGTCCCTGCCCTACCTCGGAGGTCGTCAGGGAACCCAATTAAACTTACTCCACCGGCGGCTTGAAATCGAGAATGACCAACCCAATAATAATAATTTTTATTATTGCGAGCCTTGGGGCACCGGGCAGTATGTGGACGCCAAGTTCAAACGTCGAGGAGGAACTCAGCAGGGCAGGCCAGGAAAGGGGATATTGTTACGTGGTTTGAACGTGCTGCCCAGGAAGAGTAAGGTTAAAACCTTTTAACTTCATTTCATCCAGTTAGTGTGCGTCATCGCGGGGATGGGATCCCCCTTAAATCCCGGGTTGGCGATTTAATGGGGTGATCTCTCCCTGCTGGTTCAAAGGTGCTGGGAGCACCTTCCATCCATTGAACGCACCTGGGTCCCAGGAGGGCGACCCAGGTGGGGCAGTTTAAAAGCGCCTATTGTAAAACTAAGTTCTAGCCAGGAATAGATCAACAATCACATGCTAATGTTAGATCACAAATCATTACCAAACTCCCATCAAACTTTATGTTTGCATGAATGTATACCCTGCGGCGCTCGGGACGGCGGGAGCTCTTCGTGCAGGTATCCGAGAACTCGTCTCCGGCACCCCTGCCCCCTCTCCCAAACGCTGGCAATGTGGTTCGTCGAGGAGCGCGTCAGCGCCAGGAGAAGCGGCAACATCGCCGCGGCCGGGCCAACTTCAGCACCACCGCCGGGATGGACAGCGCCGCCACCTGATGCTCCACCGATTCTGACCTCCAGTGAGCTCCTTAGAAAGTCACTGAGCACCACGGTTTGGAAGGTAGGGAGAGATTTCCTTGGCGGTCAGAGATCGGATGATGTGCAAGGACCGATCAGCTTCAATTTCGTGTGGGATTTTAGCAAGTTGGCTCCGAGCGCCCCACTCTCACTTTAATATTTCTTTTTTTCCCCGCGATAAGACACGTCTGAAGGAACGTGGGAACAAACGTGGCTTAATTCACATTCAAAGGTGTAAAAGGGTTTTTGTTTAAGATTAGACCCACTGAAAATGAAAAGGACCATTTTGTCGCTGATTGTGCACGAACAGGGCGATCTGGATTTAACCTGAAGCTTACATCATACTTATTGCAGTATAAAGCCTTCTTTTTGAGATACCTTTGAGTGAACAGGTTGTTAAAATGCATTTCTAATCAAAGTGGAGACAAGAACATAGAATTGAAAAGATTTTAAAAAATTGCATTTTAGAATTCAAAGGATTCTGTCCGCGATTTTTAATGTTTGAATTGAAATCTTCACATATCCCTGGGCACGGGTAAACTGAGCAAATGTCCTCTTTATTCACCATAATCCCCCACGCAGCGGGAACCGCTCTGGCAGCGCCAGGGAAACGTAGGGAAGCGCGGTTGGCGACTGGGAATAATAAAGCTCAACGTGGCGTGGCGGGGTTCGCATTGGAGAGTTCTATTAGTGGCGTGGGGTGGGGGTAGCGAGAAAGGGGTAGCCTTTCCCTTACTAAAGCTCACCCAAAGAGCCTGGGTGGGAGTTAATCCACTGGGTCACTTCAAATAAATTACAAGAGAAGGTGTGAATTTTACAAGGATATGTGGGGTGGCACAGGTTGATGTAGCAGTGAGCGCCAGTGCAATTGTCAACTTTAACAGGGCGGCCTCGATGTCAGTGCTTGTCATAGGCGCTGTTTTACCTAGATACTCCACTGTAATCAAATGACATCCTCCTGGTCCAGAGGTACAGGTGCATGGGATCCATGGCTCATTTGGATTCAGCATTCTCTGGTTCCCTTCCCTGGGATAAAACATGTCAAACATCAGAAGACTTGAATTCAAGGTGAGAGAGGGAAATGTTTAAAGAGAAGTCGGTGTCTGAAATGTTCTGTCAGGAATAGTGGGAGCAGGTTGCAATAGTCGGATTTGAGGCTTCTTGCAGGAATGCGCAGATGCAGGGAAAGAGGGGCAAGCATCATGTGGAAACAGGAGTATTTTGGTATACGTTGGGAATCACATTCAGCACAGATAAATGGGCAGAATGCTCGGTTCCTATGCTGTACTGTGTTCCCATCTGATTCAGTTCCAATGTTCTTGTTCCTTGGTTCCAATTTTTTTTCTAAATAATGACAGTTTCTGCATCCTCTCTTTCTTTCAACCATGATTTACAGGCCTGACAACCACATCACTACATTCTTATTTTGAATTTCCATTCTCATACTTGACCCCACAGTCCCTCAATTGTCATATGCTCCCATTTCTATCCCACGAGCCTTTACGATCTACAACATTTCTATAGCCATCAAGCTCAAGTATTTAAGAATTTGGAAAAATGCTCAGTAATTCAAACTTAACAGCAATTGTATTTTCAAGCTTAAAACAGTAGGAAGTCATTTTCTTACACTTGCTTCTTTCTCAGACCCAGGCAGGTTTTGCAAAGCCCAAAAGCAGGTAGTCGACTGATACAATTTGCAAACTTTAAAACAGCAATGATTATTAACAACCAACATTACCCATGTAGTTTGAATTCCTCTTAATTATTAAAAAAAGTCAGTTTAGTCTAAAATAGTGTCAGTGGATTGTTCTTCTTGATCGGATGCTAACTGGTTATGGTTCCCCAAGGTCCAACTGCAATTTTCTTGGCATGCAGGATTAGTGGCATTGTCTCTGCTATCTTTAGATATTCTTCTCCAAGACAAGCTGTTCTCTTGGCCTTTTTGAGATGAACTCTTTCATGATCTTGTTTGGTCTGGAGTGCACAAATTCACCAGGTCCTTCTGCCACATCAGTTTTCAGTGGCAGGTGTTAGACCAAACTTGGTGATCACCACTTGTCCTATAATTTGTGTACTTCTGGTTACTGCACTACTGTTGTTGGACCTACAATTCATCTGCTCATAAATATCCACACAGGACTCTCCAATATTCCTGAGGTTGGTGTATTGCAGAAGACTGGACTGCTCAAGCAGGAATGATTTGGACTTCAGCAACTCCTTGCCCACCAACATAGGGCTCTATAAATTTCAGAAATGTGCTTTAGGTGCAGTGTGGAGATTGAAACCTTTGTCCACTCCACCTGGCTATTTACAAGGGTGAGATCCTTCTGGTGGACACTGGAAAAAATTACAAAGGTGGATTTTTCACAGGATCTGGAGTTGAACCTTTTAGGGGACAATGGGGAAGTACAGTTAAGATTGTCCAAACACCACATTCAGTTTGTGAAGGTCACCCTGTCAGTAGCCAGGAAGTGTATAGTGGATATGTGGAAGTCTGACTCCCAGCTAAATATCACATGATGGAATATGGACATATATTGTTGCATTTCCCTGGATAAAATCATCTACAGTTTACAGAAGAAATGTGACACATTCGTTGAAGTGTGGAAACCGTATCTGAGGCACAGAGGTGCACAAATATAATTCACCACCACCACACCCCCCCCCCACAAATAAGGGAAAAGAAACTATCCCAGCAGGTAAAGGATTAAGAGCATCTAATGGGAAATGTGGCCCTTACCTGTTGTTATTTAAGATCTGAGGTTCTCTAGCCTCAAGGAGGATTGTTGTCTTTGTCAGTATTTAGGTGTATTTTTATATTTTGGTATTTGTACAATTTAAGGGATAGGGAGGGGAGAGTGTAAGGAGGGGGAAATAACGACTCTGTAAATCATATTACAGGTACACAATCCTTTATCCGGACATCTAAAATCTGGAAAGCTCCAAAATCCGGCAAGTGGGTACCAGTGGTTGGGGGAGGTGGCCAAAGGACCGGGTGTTGGGGGAAACTGCCGGGTGGTCGAGAGACCATGGTTGGGGGAGATGGCCAAGAGACTGGCAGTTGGAGGAGGCAGCTGAGGGACTGGCAGTTGAGGAGATGACCAGGCGACTGGAAGGGGGTGGGGGTGGATACGGCAGCACAATTCGGGTGTGCTTTCCAAAATCTGGAAAAATCTGAAATTTGGAATATACTGTCCCCCAAGGGTTCTGGATAAAGGATTGTGTACCTGTACATGGAAAGATTGTAATATTTTGTTTACTGGATTTACACGAGTTTTTTGAAAATCAAAAAAAAATTCAAAATAAAACACAGGGCTCTATGTCATTATTAAATAAGATCATTTCCAATTATCAGCTATGAGAACATTGCAAAATGATCTGCTGTGATCAGCACCATGTCATATCTGTCAAACTATCCTTTGAGTTTATGAATAAACAAGATCTTTTCTTGGAAAGTGAAATTCCTGTAAATTTGAAAAATAATTCACATTTTCCCCACAGAGGGGATCAGATCAAACCAATCTTTTTTTTTCCCAGAATCTTTAAGGGATCTGATGAGAGTGAAGTATTGTGAGAGAGATGCAAGTCTCACATTTCTGAGAACAAATTTTGATATTCCCATTAATACCCAGTTTATGGATACTTTCCAATTTTCTCTTGAATATGAGCTGATACACTTTATATTTTACCTTCTGAACACCAAGGTAATTATGATAAAGATTCACTGAGTGTGGATTAGAAAAGCAAAATAGGAGGAGGTTATTTACCCCTCTGAACCTATTATACCATTCAATAGAATAATGGCTGATCAAGTTCAACAGGCTGACCATTCAAATTTAATATCCTCATATTCTCCTCATATCCCTCTAGTCCTTAGAAAAATATTCAACTCTTCATTTGATTGGGCTTTAATTGCTTTCTTTGTTGGAGAATTCCATAGATTCACCACTCCAAGAGAAGTCATTTCTCATCCGATTCCTAAATGTGTGGTGGGGAGGTGGAGCAGCGGACACAATAGCAAGGCTCAAGAGGCATTTAGACAGACATGAGCTGTCAGAAATATTGACCATGTGCAGGTAGATGGGATTAGTTAGATGGGCCCACATTTCTTGTACTGCATTGTTCAACACACTCTTAATTGCACCATAGATTTCAGATGTTTTTTATTGTCAGAGTCCATTCATGACATCTCATGACATGAGATTCTTTTTCCAGCCAGCAATGCAAAATTACCACTTACTGGTAGTGCAAATAAACTGGACTCAATGCACACATGGAAACATAAACAAATTGACTTAAATCCAGAGGAAAAAAAAACCCATTAAAGAGTAAAAATTCTTAACTGAGGAGTCTGAGGTGGAGAAGAAGCTGATATTGAACTTGATGGTGCAAGATTGGGCGAAGCCTGAACAGAGCATGCACTGTGTGATGTGGATCCTTGATTGTTGCTGCTCTCTGACAGCAGTGTTCCCTGTAGATATTCTCAATGGTGGGGAGGGTTTTTACCTTTAACATCCTGGGCCATGTCCACTACCTATTATAGGGTTTTCCATTCAGGGGCATTGGTGTCCCTATACCAGATGGTGATGCAGCCAATCAGCACTTTTTTTCCACTACACATCTAGAAATTTACCGGAGTTTCTGATATTATACCAAACCTCCGCCAGCTCCTGAGGAAGTAGAGGTGCTGACATACTTTCTTCAGGATGCTATTACTGAGTTGCATCCAGGAAAGCTCCTCCGAGATAGTGACTCCCAAGTACTTAAATTTTCTCCTCTTTCCACCTCTGATCCCCCAACGATCTCTGGATTGTATACCTCTGGTTTCCCCTTCGGAAGTTAACAATCATCTCCTTCGTTTTGGTGACATTGAGTGTGAGGTTGTTGTTGGTGCACCATTTAGTCAAGTTTTTATTCTCCCTCCTGTATGCTGGCTCATCGCCCCTTTTTTTATAAAACCCTCTACCATGGTATCACCAGCAAATTTATACAGTTGATGCTGCTGTTGTCAGACCAAACCACACAGCCATAGGTGTACAGCAAGTCAAGTGGAGGCAGAGAACCGAACCCTGTGGTGCTCCAGTACTGATAGAGATTATGGAGGAGTTGTTCTTACCAATCCTCACTGATAGTGCTCTGCTGGCAAGGAGATCCAGGATCCAGTCATACAATGGGGTGTTGAGTCCCAGGTCTTGGAGTTTGCTGATCAATTTTGAGGAGACGATGGTGTTAAATGCCAAACTGTCATTGATAAAGAGAATCAAATCAAATGTATGCATCTTTGCTGTCCATAACCCCTTCTCAATCCAATCTATCTTGTCCTGTTAAGATTTTGGATGTTTGTATAAATAACCCTCTAAATGTTCAAAACCCCTGTGAATACATTTAACAGACCTAATCTCCTCGCATGCCAATCATTCCATTCCAAGAATCAGTCTGGTGAACCTTCAATGAACTCTTTCCTTCCTGAAATTAATACATCAATATTGCACACAATCTTCAAGTACAGGCACACCCAGGCTAGGTACAATTGTGGCATCGCATCCTTGCTTCCGTACACAAATCCTATTACTTTGAGAGGTAGCTTACAGACTGCAACATCTGGTTAAATTTTGCACAATTTCACGCGATGCCTCCCTCTGTTGTCTTTATGACTCATAGCATCTTGTTTGATGCAAGAGATCAAGGAAGTTGAGATATTAGAGTGCCTTGCCATTCTGATTACCTCGATCTCTCACAGCTTTGACATTTCCCCACACGTATAAGATGGATTCAACTGAATTGATTAGGTACATACATTCATTCTAGTTTGTGTGAACAAACCAACATGCTCCATGCTCAAAGACTCTGCAACCACTTGTTCTAAGAGGGAGTCGATAGTTTATAAGGAATAGAATGGAAGGGGAGAGGTGTGGGGGGTGGGGAACTAAAGTAACAGAAACTCAGCATTGTATGTTCAAACCAGAATTACTTTAGTTGTTTGCAGAAATGGGTAAATGTAAGGAGAACCTTCACAATGGCTTAAGGATAGAGAAGAAATTGAGAGAATGGAAGTTCAAGAAATAAGAAGAATATGATGGAGGGCCTTGTCAATTATAGAACAGGGTTCTTTGATGAGAAATGATTGAGAACCAGAGTTAATCTGAGAAACTTATTAGCTAAATAAGAAATGGTTGTGTACTTCAAAATTATAAGATAGCTGATAGTCAAGTGAGGTGACATTTATTTGCTCAAATGCGACAAATTTTTTTTCAATTGGTAAACTAAATTTTTTCATTTTTCCTTACATTTCCTTCAGAATATTGTATATGGAGTGCTCACTTGATATTTAATTTCTGATATTGTACAAGACAGTAAAACATTGTTAAAATTTAAAGAAAAATTTAACATTGCTTTCCCCCCCCCCCAGGCCAATGTACAGCAGTAACCAAAGTGATATACTATGTCAGTCAACAAGAGGCAGTGGCACAAATAACTCTCCCATATTGTGATAACATTCATTTTCCCTCTAGGCTTCTTCTGATCTCAAAGGCCTCACCTGGACAACATTTTGGCTTGAAGCAAAAAAAAAAACAGCATTGTGTGCTACCAATATCCTGAGTTTCATCATTTGCTATGATGAAGATTATTGAAGATGAACTAAAAGTCACTCTCTTTTTTTGGACTGTTCACAACCTTTTCAGAAATGACCATGGATTTGATTGGCTTGTCACTTCGGATTCTAACAGTGCGATCTTTAATTGCCCACTTGATCCTCACAAGACGAGAGCAAAGGAGTTACATTAGATACCATCGAAACTGTTGAGAGGATCACAGAGATGCCAATTTTACTTCACTTTCCATTTATTAATTGTCTAATGCAGTAACATGGTGGTGATAATGTGGTCCAGAAATACAAAGACTTGGAGAAAAGTTCACCAAATTACGAATTAATTAGATACATTTCAAATGAAATGACTAGGTCATAAAACCAGGTTTACTTTTCTGGTCTGATCCATACATAATTCCAGAGCTACAAGGTAGCACTGCCTTTTATGCTTCTTCCTCAGTTCCCAGGAACCAGGTTTAACCATGACCTTAGGTCCACCTACGACCAAATAGGTTTGCCTCCTACATCCTAAATAGGTAAGTGCAGGTTAATTGGCTACTTTGAATTATTTTAGTGCGTGTAGGTGATAAAAGAGTCCAAAAAGGAGTTGATCAGCATGTAAAGGAATAAAACTACAAGATGTAGGGAAATTAGAAGTGGGGGAAGGTGGGACTGGTGGGATTGCTCTCTTGGGAGCAGGCATGGATATGGAACTGAATCATCTTCTGCATAAACAATTTACTTTTAATGACCTTCTGCACTGGCCTGAAGAAGTCCACAGTTAAATACCAACCTTTAACAAAACAAATCATTTCCTGTTTATAGTAATATCTCAAGTGAGAGGCAAGTATACTTATAGATGGCAAGGCAGTTCAGTTAATGGTGCAATGGGTGGAAATAAGACAATTCCTGTTAACGGTTTTCCAGAAACCTCCACAGGGAACATTGTGTTGTGGTCTCAAGGAAGACCTGAGCTATAATGCTGCACATTTGAAGTTCTTGCTTACACATCCTAGGTCAGCTAAATGGAACCCAGTTTTCAGACATAAACCAGGAAGGGGGTCAATTCCTTCATGAAAATATTGAGGATGCGAGAGGTACGAGAAGACTAATTGCCCATTTCTGCCCTCCACTTAAAAACAGGCCAAATCAACCAATAAGTGGAACCTCCACAACCCTGGAAACTGAGGAATTATTCAGTCTTAAACAACCTGGCTCAATTGAAGGAGTGAAAAAAACAATATCGGCATTAACTTTCTATTATGAGAGAAGTTACTACATAACCTTTCTGCTCATGAAGATGTAGATTATGGGATTAGATAATGCACTTGATTTGGCAAGAAGCGAAAATATAAATCTTCGTCCGCGAAGCCAAGCCAAAGAAGAATAACATCTGTACAACCGTAAACCACCATGAAGGATATCACAGCATATGGCAGCCAACAACAAAAGGCAACAGAAATCACGAAGAAACACATCTTTGATACATTCATCTCATTTGTTAAGGTCTTTGCAAATCGTGCCGTCTGAAAGTCTTCAATGCTTTGTAGCTGCACAAAGAAAGTCAACTGTCAGACAAGGTTATACTTTTAAAATGGATAAACAGACAGGTCTGCTTTCCTTGGGTTTGCATCCCATTTACCAGGAAGGTTCAGCTCTCCGGCACGAATCAATTCCCCAGGCACTTCATCACATGCTCTACATTCCCAGTATATTACCTTAATTTTAAAAGGTAGAGTCCAATTCCTGCAGCATTATGTTCATGCAGAGATTTCACAAGAATTAACCAGTTTTGTATTTATTACATGGATAGGAGGAGATTTTAAAAAAAAGTTGTTCAAGCAGATCACTGTTACTTTTTTTTAAACCCAAAATATATTAAATATTTTTAAATGTATCAAAACAAATCATTTCCTGTTTATAGTAATATCTCAAGTGAGAGGCAAGTATACTTATAGATGGCAAGGCAGTTCAGTTAATGGTGCAATGGGTGGAAATAAGACAATTCCTGTTAACGGTTTTCCAGAAACCTCCACAGGGAACATTGTGTTGTGGTCTCAAGGAAGACCTGAGCTATAATGCTGCAGAAAAAAAATGCTTGGTACATTCATTGTTGCAAAAAAAAAATCAAGCTTTATTATACAATATAATAGTGAATTTCGGTAACAGGCCTTCTGAACCATGAGTCTGTGGCACCCAAACACAGGTGGCCAATTAATCTACCAAACCTGTAAGTATCTGGAACATGTGAGGAAACCAGAGCACTGGAAGTAAATCCATTGGACACAGGGAGAACATACAAACTTCTTCTCCCCAGTCCTGAATTTAAACCCTGGTCACTGGTGCTGTAATAGCATTGCGATACTGGCACTTTAAAAGACTTGTTAATAGCTTTAAATTTGGAAAGTATCTGTGGCAACATGTCACCAATATCACACATTGCCATGAGTCAGTTCTTCGTCAATAAGCAGGGTGAAAATCCTAAGAAGGATCAGTGGAGGAATTGCCAAACATGTTGAAGACTACAGATTTCTAAGTGTACAGGTGGGAAATCAAGGTTTTATTCCCCATCTTGCTGTGAGATAGTTGCCTGCGGGAAGCCAGACTGTTTAGCAGCCGCAATTTCAAATGGCACGTGGAGAACAGGTCTGGAGATGATAGGTGGCGGCTCCTCCTGCTCAGTTGTTGTCTGGTTTATCCAAAAGCCAGGTTGACAAGATTAAAGAACCAAAACTTGTTAAAGTGAAATTGCCAGCCTTTACAATTAAGTCGCCAACCCTATATTCTTGGACCAGCTTTGCTGCCAATCCCCATCCCAATTCGAACGTCAGGACAAACTATTGCGTTGAGTTCATTCCTTAACCTCTGACTCCCAGCCCACACTTTTTGGATCTTTATGTTATGAAATTCCAAACTGTATTTAATAAATATTAACCAAAGGCAAACCATAAAAATCATAGAAATGACAGAGACTTTAGTTAACCACACACAAGCTTGAGAGAGAGGAAAGGAGGGTATGTTTGAGAGTTTAGTTAATGAGAGAAACGTGCAGGCATTTTAGAAACGCAAAATGTTAATGTTTCAAGTTAGAAAGCAATTCAGAATCAATCCAAGTAATGACATTCATAGTTGAGAAATATTGGGCATCTTGCTGATTAAGGTCCTAGAGTTCAAAACAAGTTCAATGATGGAGAGCAGAAATCATGTTAGTAGAGAATGACAACTTACTACTCTAGGTCCACTATTGAAACACTGTTTTTGCAACTGAATATTTATCCTTTTATGTTCCCATTTTTTAAATTAATTCTGTGTTGCATTTATACTATTATACTTGTGAGTCTGCAAGTAAAAATTTACTGCTTCCATCCATTTGGAGTGCATAGGAAAAACTCTAACCTCTTATTTGTAAAAATCATAAAAAATGGCCAAGATTCTAGGCCTCATTACACTCAATTTTCTCGGCGTCAGAGTTTTAACAAGTCCCAAAATACCAAACCTGATGCATGTACACTTCAACTAGGTGTGCGCCATTTCTCAGAGAATAAAAAAAATGGCATCTTTACCCTCACACCAGAATCAGGGACTGGATCCTCGATGGAGACTCACTGAGATATGGCAACAAGATGGATATTCTCCTAGACAGCAGGCCATTACATCTGGTTGAAAGTGTGCTCAGACATTTTGCAGAGTTCACTTCAATGCCCTTTCACATATAGCTTAGTATTTGGATGTACGTTTCACTTACCATTCTGATAGTATAAAAAATATTCCCATAGCAGTAAGCTATGACACCTACAGGGACAAGCAAGCAGCACAGGAACAAAAAGAGGATAAATGAGGTGTCACTGGGACTTCCTGATTTCCAGTTCACTGAGCAGACCAGTCTGTGCACCTCCAGAGTGTACTTGTTCCATCCAATTAATGGTGCACCACTCCAAGCCAATGAGTAAATTCATATATAAGTGATAGCTCGCCAAGCCCAGGAAAAGTCAACTGTTGTCATCTTCACCATCTGGAGGTAGCGCTCATATGCCAAGACAGTCAATGACATAACTGATGAAATTCCTGTGAAGTTAATGGAGATGTGGATACATTAAATTATACTTTTCACACTAAATGAATTTCTTGGTATTCCCTCAATTTCCATAAGTGATTTATACTGCAGGTCTTGAGCTTTTATTGTTTAAAAAAAAAACAGTAAAGAGAGAAATTGTCAATTATATCTTGACCCCTCCGTATCCAGAACACAAGGCTGTCTTCTGCAGAGAATAATGATCGAAATTTGCAAATCTCCAACCCTGGAAATGGCATCTTGGAAGCAAAGTCATTCAAGACAAGTTAGATTATGATAAAAAGATCAAGTTGTGTCATAGATACATGTCCTCCACATATCGACCACCTTAAATATTTATTTACCTTAACTACCTTAAATATGAGTTTTAATTACTTGATAAAGGTCTGCTATGTGGAAACTGCTGGCATCCTTCTGTGAACTAATTTAATCCTCATGGAAATTGAGTGTGTTCTTCAAAACGTCATTAAACGTGGGAATAGCAGTTTATTAAAAGGAGCATTACAAGTTAAAAGATAGTTCAATGCAGCAGTACCCATGCCCTTCTTAGGGGCAAACAAGTTTTGACCTTGTTTACATGAATAACCAAACTTTCAAAAGTTGCAAAACACATTATGTTGTGTTTGCTCTTGGAGTTCATAGTTACACAAAATGACCTTCCATTTTAGAAGATCATCGCAGCCACTGAAAATTGCTGTTCTCTCATCGTCCTCCCCCACCCCCCCCCCCCCCCACTTACTCAGTGACAATGTTCATTTGAGTAGCAGGTTCTGGAAATCTTCCTGCAGCCGGACCTAGTCTGCAACTACTTTCATTACCACATACACAATTGGTTTCTGAGGCAGTTCAATAAAAGACCACAAATGAACAAGATACATGGACAAGTGTTCTTAGACACAAATCACTGAAGTTAACAGGTAGGAATGACAATTAAGACAACAAACTACATATTGGTCTTTGAGGCAATGGGTGGAAGTTGAGAAATAGGAAACTTTTCTCACAATTGTGCTAGATGTTGAAAAGGCCACCTGGAGTATTGTGCAGAATTTTATACCTTACCTAGGAATGGAAATAAAAGCATTCGAGTTTCAACTGGTTAATTCCTGGGATGAGAAGATAGACCTGTCTTTCTTTGGCTTGGCTTTGCGGACGAAGATTTATGGAGGGGTAATGTCCACGTCAGCTGCAGGCTCGTTTGTGGCTAATCAGGTTGGGCTTCTACTGTCTGAATTTTAGAAGAATGAGGGTAAATGTTCAGATACTTTTATTCATGGAGAATTTTTCAATAAGGGGAAAGATATTCCAGATAAAGTACTGTCCACTTAAGCAGAGGTTTAGGAGGCTAGCTCATTGGAAGTGTTTAAAGAAGAGTTACCATAAATAATATTTTGAAAGATTGCAGAATTGAAGGTGATTGCAATCTGGCACAGAAATATTGCATAAATAAACCCATGATTATAGAATATTGAACACAGGACACTGCAGTATAGGCCCTTCAGCCCATGATGTGGTGCTGACATATATATACTGCGACCTTCTCCCATTTTTCGGTTCATTTTATTTGTGTGGGACTGTCCCTTTAAGAGAACAGATTTAACAGAAGCCTGAGGGTTTTGGAAAGTTACCGTGAACCAGCAGCAGGCTTTGAAGATAGCATGCTACGAAAGTTAATACATTTGCACAGAGAAGGGAAAAAGCCCTGAAGCAGAGACCACGTGCCCAGCTTATTGAAAAGACAGAGCATAGTTTGTTCATGAGGCCATTTTAAGGAGGCAGCACAAGAGTAAGGAGCTCTTCAGCCTCCTTTGTGTGATTGAGAAACCCACTGCCACGTTGTATGGTTATAGACAAAGTGTCCAATTTCCTCCTGTTAGTAATAGAGCAGGGTTAGGCAAACTGGTCTATATTGACCCCTGGGGGTCGATAGGACTATCCAAGGGGTCAATAAATGTCTAGGCTATGGATAAATTGATCATTGGTAATATTTATTTATTTATTTTACATGCTTGGGGGTCAATAAGAGATCAAGGATTCCGTGAAGAGGTCGATGGTTTAAAAAGTTTGCTGACCCCTGGTGTAGAGGGATGAGAAGACAACTTCGACTGACCCATGATAAGGGTTCCAGTTGCAGAAGAAATACTGCACTTGATTGATGACCAGAGTGAGAATTGCTTGAGTTTGTATGATCCACAAAAAGGATTCTGGAATATTTGTGAGTATCATTTACTTTGTGTCCCCTACAACAAAGAAGATGAGAGCTTTAGTTAACACTTGTCTGAAAAGGACATTTCTTTGAAGCACCTCAACAAGGGTTTCGAGAATTAATTAACCTTCTGTCACCTCCTGGTCTCTTTCACCCACTTCATGAACTGCTAATTTCATCTAAGGCCTGTGTATCTTTTCCATCTGAAAGCCTGTGTTGCATCCACCCAAGGCTTGTGTGTCTCATTCATCTGAAGCCTGTGTTGCATCCATCCAAGGCTTGTGTGTCTCATTCATCTGAAGCCTGTGTTGCATCCACCCAAGGCTTGTGTGTCTCATTCATCTGAAGCCTGTGTGTCGCATCAATTTCAAGCCTACATGTTAACATAACTGCATTTCTAAACTTTGAGCTTGGAACTACCTTTTGAGAATTGGCCTTAAGTTGTAGTGGCTTGGGGTATTCCACACGCACCAATATATTTGTGCAGAGTTTGGGATCAGGTTAGATAAGTACAGAATAATTTAGTTAAATTTAGATGTGTTATATATCATTGTTAATAATAGTTAAAAATGTTACTTTTAAATACAACACCATCAGGGCTAATTTTTAATCGCTGCTGTCTGATTCATAACAAAATCTACCCCCATAAAAACTAAGCTCCCTCTATCTCATAACACTCTGTTTTTCGTTCATCCATGCACTTGTCTAAGAGTCTCTTAAATGCCCTAATTGTTTCAGCCACCACCACCACCCTGGCAATGCATTCCTGGCACTCACAATTCTGGGTAAAAATATTACCCCTGATATCTCCCCTGAACTTTCCTCCTTTCACCTTGTATAGACAGATGTCCTGTGGTGTTTGCTACTCCTGCCCCGGGAAAAAAGGTGCTGGCTGTCTACCTTACCTATGCCTCTCAGAATCTTGTAGAGCTCTATTAAGTCACCTCTCACCCTTCTCCACTTCAAAGAGAAAAGCCCTAGCTCTGCTAACCTTGCCTCGTAAGACGCATTCTTCAATCCATCCTGAAAAACTCTGCTCTCTCGCCACATTCCTCCTGAAAATGAGGCAACCTGAAATTAACTGGCGTGGTCTCACCAGAAATTTATAAAGCTGCCTTGCAAATGCTCAGCTCAATCCCCCGATTAATGAAGTGAAACAAGATGCTAGTGATTGTAGTAAAGCACACAGAAATGCTGGAGGAACTCAGCTAGTCTTGCAGTGTCAACAGGAGGTAAAGCTATATTACTGACATTTTGGGTCTGAGCCCTTCTTCAAGGTTGCTGGTTGTTGCAAGACTGGATGAGTTCTTCCAGAATTTCTGTGTCTTCTTACCCCTGACTAATGAAGCCCAGCATACCATAGGCCTTCTCAACTATCCTATCAACCTGCACGACAACCTCGAGAGATCATGTCGAATGGCAGAGCAGTCTCCTGGGGCTGGGTGGCCTACTCCTGCTTTTTATTTCCATGCGGTCTTATACAGAGAAGAGGAATTGCAAGCAAATGATTGCATTTTGATTGAATACATTTTAAGTAACAAGTTTATAAAAATTAAAATAATAGTCCAGTACAAGAGGGCATAGTACTCTGCTTTCCTTGATGCCCACACTTCTATAATAAAGCACAAGAAAAATCCTGTCAAATTAAAACATGCTTCCATTTGTCTGGATAGTGTCATCCACTGTTGACTTCAAAACAGAAAAATGAGCAGCGAGTTTCACAGCATCCCCCTCAAGAATCATGCGTGCAATAGACAATTTAAAGGGTGTTAACTGCAATGGATTTCATTCACAGGCTGTCCTTTTCTGATATACAGTCCTTAAAGTTATCTGCCTCTGGATCTGAAGAAAAAAAGTGTCCTGAAATACAACAGCATCTACAAAGTTAAGTATTTTGGTGGTACTAGAACCAGAACTTAGGAACCTCTAGATCAGTTGAGAACAGAAAGAAAAAGAAACACTAACACAATCCCTGCTATCACTTCTTGTTTATCATTTCTAATTTCATTAAAATCTCAGTCATCTTTCAGTTCCCCTCTCTAATAAGACAGTGCCCAAGTTAAGCCCAGATGTTCCCTTCCAAATGACGGGTTTTGATATTTTATTTTTTTTAAATATTTGTTGATTTGCGGAAAAATATTCGAGTCATTTAAAAAATATTTGTACCTTCTCTACATCTTTAGGAGGTGTACAGAGCAAGATCATCTGAGATACCAATAATAGGTGAAAGAAACATTCTGCAATTTAGGCCACACCTGTCAGAATAGAAGTAGCATTTGAGATTGAGGCCTTTCAATGAGCCTGAAATAATCAGGGCCATTGAAATCAGGGGAAGGGTGAGGAGAATAAGAAAGCACTGGTTTGAACGGACACTGGCAAGGGTTTCAATTTGTGGTCAGTCCTCAGTTGTTCTTCCAAAGGAGGCAGGCTGGCTTCAATTGGTGCGGTCCTGTTGATGGAGGTGCTGCAAAGGTGCTGTAGAGAAGAAAATATCATTATATAAATGACAGAAGGTAATAGACTTTTGAGCAAGAAAATGCAGGTTCTCCCAACTGAAGCTAAAGAGATCAAACAATTATCAGTAAATAGAGGATGGTGGAAAGGAAGAAGTATTGGTCACAGGAAGGACCAGAAACAAAAGATGGGGTGAAGAGATGCAACAAACAAGACTCGACTATTTAAATATGAGGAGTTAATCAAGAAAATCTGCAGGTGCTGGGGTCAAGTGCAATACTCAGAATTGCTGGAGAAACTCAGCAGGTCACGTTGCATCCATATGAGATAAAGGCATGGAGCCTTCATCAGATATACCCTTTACTTCTTATGGATGCTGTGTGACCTGATGAATTTCTGTGGTACATTTGTCTTGATGTGGGGAGGATATTTCTCCTATCTGAGGATTCTAGAAATGAGTGTTACAATTTCAGGATTTGGGGAAAGCAAGAAGGAAAAACATCTTTTAGTTGGAAAACTTTTGGCATTCTCTGTACTTTAGGCACTGGAAACCAAAATCGCTGAATATATTTGATAGATTTTAATCATAACATACACCCAGAGGTATGGGAATGGGTAACTGAGTCAGGATCCAGCCATGATTATGTTGAATAGAGAAGAAAGCTTGGAGGGCTGACTTTCTATATTTAACTGCAGATTCAGCATCAAAATCTGCTGTCAAAAACAGCACAGGCCTGAGATGATTTGGCAAACTTGATATGAAGTCTATTGAGCAGTTGACAAATCTTAATTTGCCCTCACTGCAAATGCAACAAGATCAGCACCCTGGCAACTAACCATGATGTAACCAGGCACACCTCAGTATCTTTCCAGTTCAACAAGAAAGTGAGTGGACACTGTGATTGTGATGCAATAAACAAAGGTGCTGGAGAAACTCAGCAGGACGCTCAGCATCTGTAAATGGCATTTCAGGCCTGAGCCCTTCATCAAGGTGAACCTTGACCAACGGCTGATGCCCAAAACGTTGGCTATCCTTTACGTCCTATTGATGCTCCATGACTTGTTGAGTTTCTTTTGTGCATTGCTCCAAATCTTTCCAGTTCTGCTGAACACTCTGTGACATCCAACACTGAGTCCTTTATTTAGACAGTCCAACCTGCTGAGTATCTGCTTTCTTTCAGGACTTCTAGCATCTGCAGTATGTTGTGTTTGCATCAGTAATCCAAATATTAATTTTATACCAGACAAACATTTACACAGCTGTAAAAGGTCTGTTCTCTGCATAAAATGTGCTGCAGCTGTTTTGCTGCACTGTATTTGTGCAACACTTTGAACTCAAGAGTTTCAGACATTGCCTGGATAATTGCACAGAGGGGGAAAAAACAAACCACACGTGTTCCATCTGCAATTACAAGTTTACACTCAATGCAAACATGGTGCAACATCTCCCCCTTGCACTTCAGACAAGGAAATACAGGAGTTAATGAATTTAGTGCCTCCTCTCCAACTTCAGGAAACCTAGAGGTTTTTTTTAAAAAAAGATACCATGAGAACTGATCCCTTTCCCCTCAAGGAGGCCAATATGACAATAAACTAACTTCAGTCCAGGGATAACTTTTAATTTATCTGGTTATTTAACCAATGTCATGAAGCAACATAGTAAAGGGAAATAGAGATTGAGCCCAGCTGGAACATGGTGTTCCACCACAAACCCAGTGCAATTAGGTCCACCCAAGAATTTAATCAGGCACGTTCTTCATGTCTGCAGCAGATGAAGCAACAGTAACCTTCAATATTGTGTGGCTCCAAATCCTTCCAGGTGTTCATAAAAAAAACTGCATTAAACATGAGATCCCACTAGATAAAATAGGGGAGAAGGTACCCGAACATATACTATATAAGTGGGATGAAAAGCTGATGCACCATAGGAATTCACCAGTACTGCACCATCTGCTCAACATTTGGAAGAAGATTCACGTAGAAAAGAATAAAACAAATTATCAACTACCAAAATTAATATTGACGCAAAATCAACTAATCCCTTTCACAATAGATAACCTTTCCTTTCGAGAATGGGAGAGAAAAGGGATCAAAAGAATAGAAAATTGTTTTTAGGGAAATAAATTATTATCTTTTGAACAAATTAAGGACAAATATGGTATAACTTATGGTACAATGTTTGCATACCACCAACTGAAAACCTACTTGAAGGACAAATTGGGAAGCAGGCTGAGGTTACCAGAAGGAAGCAATTTTGAATATGTGATTACAGACAAAATGATAGTTAAAAGATTTATACAAACATGTACATCAAACTGCAAGAGAAAGAGAACGAGGAAACAAGCTGTAAACCCAAACAAAAATGGGAACAAGATCTAAACATAAAGATAAAGAATGAAACATGGGAAAAGCCATACTCTGGAACTATGAGAAATACAATAAACACGAGGTTACGCATGATACAATATAATTGGTTACACAGGCTATACATCACACCCCAAAAGTTAAATAAATGGGACTCAACAGTATCAGACAGATGTTTTCGCTGTAAAAAGGAAACAGGAACAACAGTACATGCAATTTGGGCATGTGAGAAAGTGGAAAAGTTTTGGGAACATCTAAACCAGGTATTAAATAAAATCACAAAAAGCAACATACCAAAAAATCCAGAGATCTTTCTTCCAAGTAATATAAGAAGTAAAGAACTTGGACTCGATTTGGATGGAGCACAAAAAAGATTTATTATGATAGCCTTAGCTGTAGCAAAAAAAATGTATTATGTCAACCTGGAAATTAGAAGATAGTCTGAGAATACATCAATGGTACATAGAAATGAATAAATGTATTCCATTGGAAAAAATAACATATAATTTAAGAAATAACATCACAGTATTCGAACAAATTTGGGAACTGTACATGGAACACAACAGAGAAGTCCTACCGCGGACCTCCACCACCTAAAATGACAGAAGGAGAAGAAGACGAAATGAACTGACCCAGTATGTAAAAGTAGAAGAGACAAATTTCTTGTTTATTTTCATTGTGTGATGACATTGTTTAATGGGTTTAATGTATCATATATGTTGAACGTTGAGTGGGTGAGAAGGGGGGGGGTGAAGGATGGAGGGAAGGGAGGGGGGAAAAGGAGAGAAAATGACACTGCGTATATTCAAGAGAGAAATTTTTGTGTGTATTTTGGTCAGTATGGTTCATAGTGTGAAAAATTAATTAATTAAATAAATAAATTGATAGAAATATGAGATGCCAAGGTTGAATGCAACAGACACACTACATTCATAGAGTGAATAGTTTTGTTCACTTTTACAAACACCCCCAAACACAACAACCCCAGATAGTTCTACTGGGCAACTATTTCACCACAGTCTTGGGCATAATATTGACATACACTTGGCATTTATATTATTTATTTATAAACAGTAAAATAATTTAAGCTCCAAGAAACATCTTGCCTTGTAGAAATAAGTCTCCAGTGAATCGACTGACAGCTATTACTACATCAATTCAATCATAAGGCCGTTTTACACTGCCCTTGAAAGATGGTAATTAACAGCCTTTTAACTGCTTCACTTACCTGTGTGAATGTGACAAAACCGGGATGGTGGGGGGGAGGGTGGGGTGGTGTCATTTTCAACCCGATTCTGTCCCTCCAAGGTATATAGTATCAAAGCTGATACATTTCACATCGGCTCCTATGTAAAAGGCTTACCAGCCTTCCTGGGATGCTGTAATGTTGCAGGTCCCAACTCCTTTTCCACTAGGATGCCAGATCCCCATGTAAGAGGTTACACTGAACTGACTTTTCTTGATTCAGTGTGAAAGCTCCGATCTGACCTGGCTTTAAACACAGGTCATTGACATACCAATTTTGAGGGATCTCTGTTTAAAAGGGGTAATACTTTCTACCAAATTCTGCCCTGCATAACAACAGGGTGGATTTGATTTGACCAGCAATGTCAAAGAATCCTTGTCCAGATTAAACATCCAAAACAACTAGACAGTATTTTTCTTGTTTTGCAGTCATACAAATACTATCCAATACATTTCAAACTAATACAGTAAAATCCCCATTATCCAGAATTCAAGCAATTGGCAGCCTCAAGCAACCAACAAAAAAAATCATGAAAAATAATTGGTAAAAAAATATGAAAGTTTAAAATCAACACGCAAGTTCAAGCAACTGGAAAATTCACTTATTCAACATCTTCCAATCCCCATAGGTGCTGGATACTGTTTTATTTTTAAACTGTAGTTAACTTATTGCAAGCTAAAAGAATTGAATATGCTTATATTTACAAGGTTGGCAGTTTAGTATGTCAAATGTTCAGGAATGGTGAAGATGGAACACAGCTATAACATAATGTTGAGTAAAGTATGCGATCAGTAAGCAATGAAGAAGCCTGGCATGTAGTTTTGAGGAGACACCCATTCACTGAATCCATGTCACTACCCTTGCAAAATATTGTCCTTCTCTATACAGGAACTAAGCTGGTGCTTTTACTGAAGACCATGTGGGGAATAGAGCAATTTACTTGAGCTCATTCCAGAGTTGTACCAAGTTCATCAACATAAACAGGAAAATCACTCTGTCACTCTGTAGCACAGTTGATAAAGTACACAATTCAAGATCTGGGCAGTACATTGGTTTTGGAGTCACTGAGGCTACAGAGGAAAACTGTAAATTTCCAAGCTCAGGAGCGGGGAAGAAGATTTTTTAGCTAAAAAATAAAATGTTCACACAAGCACAGAATTCTGCCAAAGGACAAAAACAAGCCCTTGGCCAGGTCCAAACAAGACTTTGGAACTTTACAAATGTAGCGTGGAGATATTAGAAGTCTGAGAGTCCAGAGTCAAATAATTGACTGAGGAGATGGTGCGGGGGGCAGGGCATAAAGTTTTGGGTTATTGGAACCTCTTCTGGTGAAGGGCTGACCTCTACAAGGGGAATAGGTTGCACCTGAACTCGAGGAGAACCAATATCCAGGTAGAGAAGTTTGCTAATGCTGTTGGGGGTTTGAAGTAAGATTCGCAGAGGGGTAGGAACCAAAGAGAAGAGGCATTTAGCGCACAAGTAGGAACAGTTGGGAGGGAGTTTGTGTGGAAGGATGGGCAGATAGGGCAAAATTGCAGCCATTGGGATGAGTTGGAATGCACGGTGGATAAAGAGAGACAGTAGATGTGTATTTGGATTTTCAGTAGGCCTTTTACAAGGGGCCACATGTGAGGCTACTCAGCAAGATAAGAGCCCATGGTATAACAGGAAATATATTAGCATAGATAGAGCATTGGCTGATTGGCAGGAAGCTGACAGTCAGAATACAGGGATCATATTCTGATTAGTGCCATTTGCCAGTGGTTTCCCACAGGAGACAGTTTTAAATTATACAGTATATCAATTATTTAGATTATGGAATGAATGGCTTTGTGGCCAAGTTTGCAGATGACGTGAAGGTAGTGATGGGAAAACAGGGAGGCTGCAGAAGGACTTAGACAGATTAGGACAATGGGCAGAAAAGTGGCAAATGAAATAAAGTACAATTCCAATTATCTGAAATCGGATTCTCCAAAATCCTCAGTTATCTGAATTTTTTTTAAAATCAGATAAATGAGGATATCCAAAACAAATCAAAGATCCTCATTTATCCAAAACTTTTTCAGAGCCAAATTGACTGGGGACGTTAGGCTCCCGCCACGAGCAGGGCCCCAGAGGGGAAGTGTCAGTGGCCAGCATTTTTTTGGTGAGAATTAAACATTTTATTTTAATGCTTAAAAAGTCTAACCTTGTTACTACTGGGCTGTTTTTAAAGAAATGACTGATTCTCCTATTAAAACCTCGATCCAAAATAGGCCCGGTCGCGGCCATTTCGGATGATCAACGTTGTTCTGTACAATGCCAGAAAGTGTAGAATCATGCTATTTCATAGAAGAATTAAATGGACAGACTATTTTCTAAATTGAGAGAAAATTGAAAATACCCAATAAAAAAGGACCTGGGATTCCTATGTTGAGAAGGTGAAGAAGGCAAATGCAATCCTGGCATTCATTTCAAGGTGAATATAACACAAAAGCAGGGATGTGATGTTGAGGCTTTACAGGGTATTTCTCTACCGGCATCACCTACGGCTCCTAGAACGCTTCCACCAGCGTTGTCTCCGCTCCATCTTCAACATTCATTGGAGCGACTTCGTCCCTAACATCGAAGTACTCGAGATGGCAGAGGCTGACAGCATCGACTGCTGAAGATCCAACTGCGCTTGGTAGGTCACGTCTCCAGAATGGAGGACCATCGCCTTCCCAAGATCTCCACTGGCCACCGTGACAGAGGTGCACCAAAGAAGAGGTACAAGGACTGTCTAAAAAAATCTCTTGGTGCCTGCCACATTGACCACCACCAGTGGGCTGATATCGCCTCAAACCGTGCATCTTGGCGCGTCACAGTTCGGCGGGCAGCAACCTCCTTTGAAGAAGACCGCAGAGCCCACCTCACTGACAAAAGACAAAGGAGGAAAAACCCAACACCCAACCCCAACCAACCAATTTTCCCTTGCAACCGTGTCTGCCTGTACCGCATCGGACTTGTCAGCCACAAATGAGCCTGCAGCTGACATGGACATTACCCCTCCATAAATCTTCATCCGCGAAGCCAAGCCAAAGAAAGGGTATTGATGAGTTCTCACTTGAAGTGATGTGAGCAGCTTTGGACTCCTAATTTAAAAAGGATGTTCTGATGTTAGGGATAGTTCAGGGGAAATTCACAAGGATAATTCCAGGAATGAAAGTGTAATCAAATAAGGAATGTGAGGCATCTTGGCTTGTTTTTGGAATTTAGGAGAATAAGGGAGGAACTCATTGAAACATTTTGAATGTTGAAAAGCATCGACAGAGTAGATGTAGATAGGTTGATTCCCCATGGTAGGAGAGTCTAGGACAAGTGGCACATTGTCAGAATTGAAGGGTGTCCATTTAGAACAGATATATGGAGGAATTTCTTTTGCCAAAGAGTGGTGAATCTGTGGAATTTGTTACCACGGGTGTTATGGAGGCCAATTCATAGGGTGTACTTAAGGCAGAGATTGATAGGTTCTGGATTAGCCAGGGCATCGACACTTATGCAGAGAAGGCTGGGCAGTGGGGCTGAGTGGGAAAATGGATCAGCTCAATTATGAATGGTGGGAAGACTCGATGGGATGATTTTTTTATTTCTGCTCCAATGTCTTATACCCTCATGGTCTTATTGTAATAAAAGCAAGGATCTGGCTCTGATAGAAGTTGAAATAATCACGTGTTGTGCCAAAGTTAAACAGGACTGTTCATGGATCCAATGGAAATAATCCTTGGACATGCAATGCTGCAAACGATGCACTTTATTTTCAAGCACCACAAGTGGTACTTATTTCAGAAGGCTGTTCAACTGGAGAGCACTGTTGAAATCAATCCACAGCATTACTCACGACCCAACCTGTGACGAGCCCACATCCAAGAGAGAGAGATTTCAAATTTATTGTCAGAAGATATACATGATATCACATGCAACCTTGAGATTCCTTTTTCCTGTAGGCATGGCAGAATTACCACCAATTAGTAGTGCAAAAATAAACTGTACACAGTGTATACATGTAAAATAAAAGAACTGTAAACAGATAACAAATGTAAACAAACTGTGCAATACATAGAGAACAAAAGAAGATCTATAAGGTGCATAAGTAAGAGTCCTTAAATGAGTCACTGATTGAGTTTCTTGTTGAGGAGTCTGATGGTGGAAGGGTAGCAGCTGTTCTAGATCCTGGTGGTACGAGTCTTGTGGCACCTTTATGTCTTTCCTGATGGCAGCAGCAAGAACAGAGTATGTGCTGGGTGGTGAGGATCTTTGATGATTGTTGCTGCTCTCTGACGGCAGCGTTCCCTGTAGATGTATTCAATAGTGGGGAGGGTTTTGCCTGTAATGTCCTTGGGCTGTGTCCATTACCTTTTGGAGGGCTTTACACTCAAGAGTATTGGTTTTCCCATACTAGACCATGATGTAGCCAGTCAGCACATTTTCCACACCCCTCTGTATAAATTTCAGTGTTTCTGGTGTCATATCAAACCTCTGCAAACAGCTGAGGAAGTCAAGGTGCTGACGTGCTTTCTTCACGATGCCATTGGCGTGTTAGGTCCAGGAAAGATCCTACAAGAAACTAAATTTGCTCACCCTCTCCACCTCTGATCCCCCAATGATCACTGGATTGTATACTTTCCTTTCCTGAAGTCAACAATCAGCTCCTTAGTTTTGGTGACGTTGAGTGCAATAGTGCACCATTTAGCCATGATTTCAATCTCCATCCTGTTTACTGACTCATCCCCTTCCTTTATACAACCCACTACCGTGATATTATCGGCAAATTGTAGATGGTGTTATTGTAGTACCAAGTTACACAGTTGTAAGTGCAAAGTGAGTAGAGCAGGAGGCTGTAATACAGCCCTATGGTGTTCCTGTACTGATGGAGATTGCAGAGGAGAAGTTCCTATCAATCTTCACTGATTGCATACTGGAGCATTGGAGTTGAGGAAATCCATGATCCAATTACAAAGTGGCTTATTAACTCCCAGGTCTTTGAGTCTGCTGATCAGTTTTGAGGGGATGATGGTGTTAAATGCCAAACTGTAGCATTCTGATATATGCATCTTTGCTGTCGAGGTGTTCCAGGGCTTTGTGTAGAGCCAGTGAAATGGCACCCATCACAGACCTGTTTCTACAATAGGCGAACTGGAATGAATCCATGTCATTGCTCAGAGAGGACCTGATTTGCTTCATCACCAGCCCTTCAAAACACTATCATCACTGATGAAGTGCTACTGGTCAATAGTCATTAAAACAGGTTACTGAACTGATGAGGCAAGAGACCTCACCAGCATTGTGCATGCTCTTTTGTACTCCAAGCACTTCTCTCTGCACCTACCTGGGTCAATCCTTTCTCTATCTCCACCTATCATATAACTCTTGCTTCAGGCACTGCAGGCATAGGTCTGCAGAGACAATGGCGTTGGTTATCGGACACCGAAGACACCCATCTCCCCTCTCCCACCTGTCTGTACACATTTAATCCTGGCACCTGTTCCTGGCATTCTCTGGCCAAGATTTTAGGATTCTTACCGTAGCAACAATCACATTGGCAGCAGAAATAGATAAAAATTGAGCTCAGTTGATTTACTCAAGTTCCATTTGAAGTTGTTGTCAGGGAGCTTGAAGAAGCGGAAGCCAAAAGCACACAATTTTCCATTTTGTTCATGATACACTGAAGAAATTTCAACTCAAATTCTTAAAATCTAAAGACTTAAAATTTGCAACTTCATTCTTGAGATCGATAGAGTCAACAAGAAGTGAAATATTGAGTTTTGATGACAAATGTTCATTTGTCACTAAGTAATCAGGAGTAAAACACGGAAGTCTGAAGATGCAGTGATCTAAGTAGAAACACTATGTTGGAGAAACTCAGCAGGTCCAAAAGGTAAAGGTAAATGTTCCATTATTGTCACCTAATACTCCATTTGGAATGTAATGTACATGAAATTCTTCAACTTTTGCCTACCATAAGGCAGACTGAGAATCACCACTTTGTCCAGCACTCCTCACAGAAGCCTACAGCACCTAGTATTCCCTCCAAGTACTGACCAGTCCTGTGCCTGCTTATCTTCCGAGATCAAACAATCCCAGGTGTATTCAGGCTACTAAAATGATTAATTTATTGAGCAAAGATTTGGGCACCTGCCTACATTTTGCTCATACATTGATGAAGGGCTCAAGCCTAAATCGTGGGTAAGGTATCTTTGCTATACAAAGTACTCTGTTTGACCTGAGTTTCTCCAGCATTGTGTTTTTACCATTAATAATCAATTATTTTTGGGAAGAAAATAAATGCCACAGATTAAAGCTGCACACACCAGTGCTAGTACAGAGTTAAATTAGTGGACTAGTTATCCAGAAGCCTGGGCCTACAAAGTAGAAAAGCGTTGAAAATCTCAGATTTTCTTGCATCCTTAATGGAGAAACTCTGCCAACCCCATCAGCTCCACACATTCAGGTTTGGCCCAGTAAGCTACTCAGTTGAATCTAAAACCAGCTATACAAACAAAAAATCAGAGGGTGGGGATCCTGTCGCATCCTGACACCCAAAGACATTTCCTCAAGCCTGTAATGTGATAGAATATTTTCCCATTTGCTTTGGATGCATACAGGTCCATCAACACCAATAACATCAATCCTGTTACGAAACCTAATGCCAGATGTAAAACAGCGCACATTCAAATGGCCAAAACATTCACTCACTCTGCTGTCAGTATGCAATGGTGCTGTGTACATCCTTTAGAAAATACACTGTTTACAGTTAGCATCTACTCATAAATCAATAATTTCTCCAACCAAGGGCAACAGGTACATGGTAACACCATGATGCAAATATTGCCCTTCATGTTACATGCCTTCCATGAGAAAGGATCATCTGTTCTTCCCTGCAAGCAGTTCAAAGTGATGGTTCACCAGCATCTTCTCAAGCTCAACTCAGTGAGGAAACAAATGCATATGGAATGCAACAATCAGCACATCTACTTTAACAAGCTGGAGCACAAGAGGAAGTCAAATCATTCCCAAATGTAGGCTTAAATGGAGAGACATTACACAAAGTGGCAAAGAGCCTCAAAAGCAATTCTCATTACAAAATCGATAACAATAAATGTCACCACTGCCCTTCTCTGTCAAAACTATGGGGCAGTTCTATGCTTTCCCCAGGATAAATACTTGCGGCTCCAATACTTGAACACCTGCATTCAGCAGTACATTGCAAGGGTGGTCCTAGCCAAAGCAACCATCTCTATTGACTAATTTTGATTGCTTTGACCTTCTAACTATTCAGAAGCATCACTTGTGCATTTTGTTTGTTCCTACCATGATGAGCAATTTCTCATTTTTCCACATTGTACTCCATTTGCAAGATGTTTGCCATTTAGTTAACTCTTATCCCTTTGCAGCTTCCATGTCCTCCATTCAATTTACATTTTACCCATCACGTCTCATCAACAAATCTGGCAGCAGAACTTCTCATGCCCTGATTCGAGTCATTAATTCACAAATCTGTTAAGCAAAACTGTTTATTCTGCTTCCAGATAAGCAGCCAATCTTCTACTCATGGGAAAAATTACATCCAACGCGAGTGCTCATTTTCCATAATAACATCTAATGCAGCACTTTATCTAAGACATATTGTACATCCTCTGGTTTTTCTTCATCCACGGGTCATTACTTGAATCACAAAATCCAAATGAATCAAGAAATCCAATTGACTAAACAACTTCACTTTCACAAAATGTAGATTTTTCCCCACAACCTTGAATTTATCCAAGTGGCATAAAAATCTTTGATGTCATCTTTTTGCATATTCCCTACGATAGAAGCACAAGTCATGAGTGCCAAAATTCGAGTGATTGAATTCAGGAATAATCAGGCCTAGAATTAAGGAGGGCTTAGAATTCGGCAACTGCAAGAGTGGGGCATTCTAAAGTTATAACAATGAAGAATAACTGATTTGAAGACGAGAGAGAGAACTAGTAAAGAAAGGAGGAAAGGAAAATGGTGATCAGAGGTTTTGTGTGTATGGGACTAAAGAAAATGGGGGAATTGATGCAAAAGCTTAATTGTTTTCTCTCATCTTCCAGTCCATTATTACCACTACTCTACATGGTTAACTGAGGTGCTACATGCCAGCAGTTCACTCTGAAACAGGAGCTTCACGTGGGAAGCCACAAATAATATGAAGGCAGCATTTAAAATTTGTTGTATTTGTTTTCAAACCATCCCCCCCTACCCCCCCACCTTATGCCCTTGCAGTTGCCTGATTCTAAACCCTCGGTTATTTGGAATCTGGCCCTTTCCCCCCCCCCCCCCACCTCCTCAATTCTGTGCCTGATTATTCCAGAGTTGAATCGCTCCAGCTTTGGCAGCCGTGACTCGTGCTTCAGTCATGGGGAACATGCCAGAAGCGGATATCAAAGATTTTATGACACTTGGATAATTTCAAGATAGTGGGGAAAAACCTAAATTTTGATTGAGCTAAGACTCCACTTGCAGTCCCATGAAGCAACCCAAATGTGCTGGTGGGATTACCATCCTCATTAACTTGACATCCATCTCCAAAAGACGTGAAGCTGCTTTGGGCAAACAAGCAATGATCTTAATCCATCTTGATTTGATGCATTAACACCGAGTGCAAGGGTAATGACAGGACAGCCAACAACTAACCTGAATTAATGATTCCTTACAGATCATTAGTGGGTCATCCTTCCAATTATGGATTTATCCCCAGCTGTGGTCAAGAGGAGTGAACTGGATCAAGAGGAGTGAACTGGAACCATCACTTCTTCAATTTGTGTTGCATTCTAATTGTTGCAACAAGATGAATTTGTTTTGTTGGGCTGGGCGCAAGTGCTGGTATTTGGCAAAATTCTTCCCCCAGAAAACCTCCACATCAAAAAAGAAGCATCAGATATTATTTTGCAACTTAAGTGGCCCATGTAAAACAGCCATAATGAATGGAAAGTGTGCCTCTGATCCGTCTTAAAGAGATTTTATTCATGACTTCAGCACATGTTCATCATCTACTTCCCGCTTGCACATTGTGTTATTTATCTACATGCTCATCAAGAAAATGAATAAATTGTAAATTTTTAAAAAATCAGCACCTTGATTTGATATTGAACAATCAAACTGAAAGACACAGATCAAGGTAATTTGGTTGAAGTTGCCAGAGCACAAGAAATAAGACAATCATTTCGTCCCATTATATCTGCTGCTGGAATCCTTTAACTTACATTTGGTCAGACACTGCCCCATTCTTAACTCTTTGCATGGCCTTACAGTTGCAACCACACTCTAGATCTGAGCTGGAGTGTCATTTTTGTTTCAAAGTACACTACCAAGTTCTTCCCAATCTTGTTTTCTTTGTCCATACACCTCCCGGGAGTTCAATTCTTTGGGGATTCACGTCTGTATGATCCAAGGTTCTACCCTTTATCATTTGGACCATGCAACTTACAGTTTAACCTCAACAACAAGGACCTGAATATTGTAGTTCAAAAAAAAAGAATATTTCCATAACCTTTGTAACAGCCATCCTTCTCCAGCCACAGAACTATTCTTAACTTTCTATCCCCAAGCTCCAAACTTGGCCTACACAAAATTCTTTCCTCACTCATGTCATCCAGGGATGAAACTTTTGCATTAATTCCCCTTTTTCTTTAGTCCCATACATACATCTGATCAGCTGTTTCCCTATCCTCATCACTTTACTGCTTGCCTTGTTAATTGTTCTTTCTCCTTCAAATCAAGTTATTGTCTGCATATGCTATTGAACTTTTTGCCTTGTAAACGCTTTCCCATCAGCCTTTTTCATCCTCTTAAACCTGGATCACCTCCATAATCCATACCAATCATTCTTAGAATGTCAGGATTCTTCCTTACTACAGTGGGGATAGAACCAGATAGCACAGAACAACCCTTCAGCCCACCTTTCCAACTGAGTTTTATTCTAGGCTAGTCCCATTTAAACCCTTACTATCGATATATTGAAATAATGTTTGAATGTTGCACCTGTACCTGCTTCCATATCATAGGACACCAAGTGGAAAAAAAAAGCCATTCATATCCATGTAAAATCCCTCTTCTTTCGCCTTAAACCTATGCTCTCTTTCTAGAATCACTTACCTTGGAGGAAAAAAAAAGACTGACCAATCATTTTAGCCATGCCTCTTAATTTTATAAACTTCCAGAAGGTCACCCCTCAGCCTTCTACCCTTCAGGGCATGAAGATCCAACCTTTTTTTAATACAAATCAAGGGCTCTGGGCCCAGTAACATCCTGGGTGAATCTCTTCTGCATCCTCTCCCATTTAAAGACATCTGATGTAGCTCTTAATCTGCTCAATCTCCAATAATATTTTATGTGATTAAGGCAAAGACAATGATTATGTTATCTTCTTCCTTTCCTGCTTTAGCACCCAATGCACGATACCATTCATTTTCAGATTGACCTTATAATAATTTAATTGCATTAGAATAAACTGTGACTGGCTCAGTTCAATTGTGCTCTTCTTATTCCCTGACTGTTACCTCAAGAATCTGTTTTTGCCTATTTTACCTCGATATGGTCCTGCTTGGCAATGCCCACAAAAAAAATCCAATGAATGCAGATGACATCAATCTCTACTGCATCATGACCTCAAACTCCTCCACTCTCTCTGAGCTGTCAGTTGTTATCCACTACTAAATAAGTACAAATTTCCTCTGAAATACAAACAAATCCCATTCTTTTATCTCCATAACAAACTGCATCTCCTAACCAGCAATTGTTACCTCCATAATATCACCAACCTCGATCCACAAGTCATCTTCGCCAACAGCCTCAGGTATGGCCTTGTTATCTCAAACATTGAGTATTCGAATCAACTGTGATCAGCAGGCCTCTCTCTAATAATAACTCAACAGCTTTAGCAACTCTCTCACCAACCAGAACTCCCAATCACCCAACATTTGATTCCTATTGAAACTCTGATCAATCTTCCAAATAACTTCATAACCTTACATCTCCCCCGTGATCTGTAACCTTCTTCAACTCTCTTGATCTGTACTGCTCCCAATCTGTTCGGAAGGATTAGGTGCTCCAGTGTATGAATTTGAAAATGTTAGTGTGTAGGTTCAATAAGTTGTTAAGGCAGCAAAAGCAAAGTTGGACATGGATAGGGAGTTCTTCTGCATTCTGTTAGATGTTAGTGAGGCCATACCTCGAATACTGTGCAGTTTCATCCACCTACTAAGAAAAAGATGCAGTCCAAATGAGATTTACTAGGCTAATGTGGGCGAACATAAGGAGGCAGTCATTTAAAATTGATGTAGAAATCGCTTTTCTCAGAGAGTTGCAAAATTCTGTGCCAAAGAATGGTAGAAACTAAGTATTTAAAGATGTAGATTAAAAATTGGCAGGGCTGATGGAGACGTTGTAACAGGAGCACCACCACTTGGTGTGAACCAGGGAGAGTGGAGACACAACACTGCTCTGCCAAGACTTATTGCCCGGCCCTAATGCTAACGGCTCTGTACAAGTTTTAAATGGCTTCTTAAAAGGTCCGATGGTGTTTTTCTTAAACATCCTGCAACCTTCACTTCTTAACCCAAAAATTAAAAAGAAAAAAAACCAGGTTGGAGGTTACAACTACCTCCTCCTGTTTAAACCGCCCAAAGCGGTAACTCCCCCAAAATATTGAGTGTGAGATAACTCACAGGTAGCTGATGGCTTCTGGAAACTAGTGCCCACCCAGTTCCCTCTCCCAACTCCCATTTCATTAAAATATCATCATTATTTAAACTATTTAAACTCTTCTCAAAAAAAAGATAAAAGATTTATTTTTTTAAATCAACGTTACCACTTCGGTCACCATTGCTTCCATTTCTTTTAAAAATCTGGATCCCACCTTACATTTCTACTCTCTTTGGAGACCTTGAAGGACTGCATCGTTCCTGAAACTGCATGATTGGTAGAGACTGAGCAAAGTCCATAACCTCTTTAGGATTGTCAAAGAACTTTGGCTAATTTCCATCCTAAAAAATCTTCAGTACCGCAGAATACCTGAATGTTGCCTTATGTCTTTTTTTCCACAACCGTTCTTTCACAAAATTAAATTCGGGTTGTTGAAATATAATTTCTTGACTCAAATCTTGATAGAAGAAAACAGGATTATTCTGAACCATCAAAGGAGATCTATTTTGCTGGGCATTTCTAATAGCCGTACGTAAAATTGTCTCTCTGTCACAATAGTTTAAACAACGGATCAAAACAGATCTTGGATTCTGTCCTGAAAAAGATTTTCTTCTTAAAACTCTATGAGCACATTCCAGTATTAAACCTTCAGGGAATTTATCCTGTCCTAACACTCGTGGAATCCATTCAGTAAAAAATTTTCTTGGATCTGGTCCTTCTATGCCTTCTGGCAAACCAAAAATTTTCACGTTGTTCCGTCTAGATTGATTCTCCAAATAATCAACCTTTTTTGCTAAATTTTTATTTTGGATCTGCAATGTTTCAATTATTCTATTTTCATCTTGCAGTTGATCCTGTACATCACACATTTCAAATCTTTCAATGGTTTCAAGCTTAAAGCTCCATTAATGACTTCCACCATCGCATTAATCTTGGAAATAAACAGGTTCACAAAATTAGCTAAGTGACTCGATATAGAATATATCTTATCTTCAAGATCCTTAACAGACATTTCAACAGAAGTAGATTCAGGCATAATGGGGTCTTGCTGTTCCTTAGAGACCACGGGATCTTCTGTCCCTTCCCTTAATTTAGTATCTTTTCTAGCACTTTGACTTTGTATAAAAAATCCCTCTCAAAGTCCCCCCAGCAATGCCAGGAGACTGAAGATCAGGGTTATCTTTAAGCCAAATCTCTTTAATCATCTTCACTGAATCGATGTCTGGAAAAACCGTTGTAATTGAAGATGCATTTTGCAGCGCCACCACTGTAGCAGTCGAATGACAGCTCTTTAACTCTCCAGCTGGTGGCACCCCAGCTGATTCAACTGTCAAAGTCTGAGTAACAGCACTCACAGTGGCCGTTGTGTGAAATACTGGCACCCGTCCAGCTCTTTGGTCTGAAAGCTGTTGAATGCGACCTTCAAAGAGCCTCACTGGCTTAAAACAGAGTTTCAATGCCGAACTCTGTACGTCTTCCTCTGGATCCATTCTACGCTGAGTCCTGGCTTCTTGTAAACAAGTAGGCTCAGACAATTTCAGAAAATGTAGTTTTTTAACAGCCTGTTGATGTTTTCTTTTACGTTTTTTTTTGCATATAAACCATTAGGCACTAATCCAACACCTCTTATTATTTATAAACTTTTAAAAGAACTTTAACGGGCACTTAAAGACAAAACAATAAATCAGAGTCAGGAGAGGTCTGGAAGGCACGTCTGTTCCCTATGCCATCCCTACGCCATCTTTTTTTAAATTATTTTTTAATAAATAATCTTTTTTTTAAACTCGTTTTGTTTTCTGATTGTAATTGAGAGGGAATTAGGAGGTTTTTTCTCTCCTTTTTTTTCTCTTTTTTTTGGGGGGGGTTTCTTTCTCTTTTTTCTTTCTTTTTTAAGAGGATGATGTCACAGAAGATAATAAGTCAAAAATTGAGGATGTTGAATTAGATGAAGAGAAAGATGAGGGGAAAGGTGATAAGAAGAAAAAGAAGAAAATTAAGTACAAATACATTGAGGGAGAAGAGTGTAATAAAATTAAGTTAATTTCGATAGAGAATTTTGAAGATGTTATAAATGAAGAATATGGAGAATTTTATAAGAATTTGAACTTTTTTTTCTTTTTTTTATATAAGGGGAGGGGAAGGGAATAAAAAGTTTATCTGATTGTTTTTCTAAGGGATGTTTTTGTTCTCTCGATGAATTATAAAGGAAACTTGGTATTAATGGAAATTCTGTATTTATGTATTATTAATTATGATTTTTTTGTATAACAGATATGTGGTTGATATATGATTTTAATATTTGAACTTAGTTTTAAAGTGGATTTCATTTGTTAAATACATGTATTATGTTTGATTTAAATATATGTTTAAGGGTATTATTTTAGTATTGATATTTTTTTTGTTGTTAGTAATTTTTTTGTTATTAAGTTTTATCCTTGTTTTGTAAGTGGGGTTTTTTCTATTTTATTTACAACATTAATTAATTCTTCACTCTTTATTTTGGGGGGAGGGTTGGACTAATTTTAAATTAGATGATTAATGTTGTGTTATAATTATTGGGAGGGTTAATTTGTGTAGTTTAATGATGCAGTATTCTAATTTTTATTATCTTATTTTTTATTATTTCTTTAAATGTAATTTTTATTTTATTCATGTCATTAAATTTTAAATAAAGTTAAAAAAAACATCCTGCAACCATGGAGGTCTGTGTCCAAGATGGTGGCACCTGAGCTGGGAAGCATACCATGAAGGGTTTGGAGAATCCGGGAGAGCAGCGTGCTGATATGGGACACCAGAAATGAGGAGAACACCTCCCATGGAGAAGAAGCCTGGGAAACCATCATTTCCTGCTACAGCAGGAAAGGAAGAAGATAACAAGATTATTGTATTTTCCTTAATCACATAAAATATTATTGGAGATTGAGCAGTTTAAGAGCTACATCAGATGTCTTTAAGTGGGAAAGGACGCAGAAGAGATTCACCCAGGATGTTACTGGGCCCAGTAGACTAGTGATGGGCTTAGCAGAACAGCTGAAGGGCTGTGAGCGGTCGTTAACTTGCAGTCGAAGACCCTCATAGGCTGTGGGCTGCTGGAGACTCACTCATGGGAAACAGGTATTGGAACCTGGATTTGAAAGGGTGCTGAGGCTTCCTGATGGTATCGGAGATTTGGACCAACACCTCAGTTTGAACAGATGTCTATGGAGCTGTAGAGGCTGAAGGAGCACTGGAGACAAATCCTTATCAAAGCAAGGGCTTCTCTTTCTCTTGTTGTTAGGGGAACTGGCAATGCTAATAATCTCTTCGTCTCCCTTAAGGCAGGCAAAGTGTATATCATGGATATTACACTTTCATGTATTATTGCGTGAGATAATACCCTTGAGATAAATATTTCAGAGATCAAAGAAGGTTATTATGAAACTAGAAGAGGAGTTAAGACTAACACAGATTAGCCATAATAGTTTTGAAAGGCAGGACAGACTTAAAGAACAAAATAGTCTACTCCTCCTCCCTTTCGTGTGTGTTTTTTTTTTCAAAAAGAACCGTCATCTTCCATCATTACTCCAGTTGGCAACCTTCTTCCAAATTTTCCACACCCCGTTCCCCTCCTTCGAATCACTCCACATAATTAGTCTCGGTCTTCACGCCACGCTGCGTGGAACAACACCCACCCAGGGCTCCTGTAAGGGAATTAAAGACACTCCCGAAGGATGTCGCACGGGTTTAAATTTCGAGGAGTCCCGATCGCTGGGAAATGCCCTCGTGAAATAAAAGTGATACATGCTGGCTTGACGAGTCATGGCAGGACAGCGACCCCCCTCCCCCCCCCCCTCCTCTCTCCACACTTGGTGCCGCATCAGGGACTGTTTCAGAACTTTTTCATCCGCCCCGTCTCTGTAATATTTCCGAAATAAACAAGACCCAAACGATTTGGGATCATCGTGAGCGATCGAGGGGGCCTGCTTACCGAACAGACTGTTGCTGAAGCCGTCCCAAACGCAGGCACCGTGGTCCCAAACCCACCGTCCTTTGACACAGGAGACGAAGGGAAAGAAAACCCCGAAGACCGAAAACAGCAAGTCGCTCGCGTTGACGTTCACCAGGAGCAGATTCATGGGGGCTCCTGAACCTCCCGCATTTGCAATAAAGCAGCAACATCAGGAGGCTGTTCCAGATGCCCCCACCGCGCCTCTCACGCCGACGATCGCTGCCAAAACTTGGTACGTGCCGGGACGGAAGAGCGTCTCCTGCCCTGGGTCAGTCCGGTTAACCGAATTCATCGCAACCTGCCGCGGGCCTCCAGGAAGGGAGCGGTGTGACCTGCAATCCGACTGCGGACCACGCCAAACCGGCAGGTCAAATCAGTTTATGTGAATTGGAGCTGGTAATGTTGTGCCATCCCTCGTTCAGAGACACCAGGCGAAAGGGAGTGGAGCTGTGACCGATGAGTGTGAAACCAGAGCTGGGCGTTGCTTTAGACTGGAAATGCACGTTCGATCAGCGCGAACTGCGGTGGGAAATGCACCCAGTCCCTTCCCTCAATCAATCGGTATGACGATGTCTCGTTACCTTCAATGGGCTCCTAATTATCAGCCGGCTGGGAACTTCGCTGCAGAGAGCGTACAGTGATGGGGATGTGTGGACCAAGGATGTGGGAAGAGACTTTGAACGGCTGTCTTTTTTGTTAATAATTTATTGTGAATACAGTCTATTTTTGGCCCAAAAAAACCCCCAAATACATGAATCTTCAACACGATTATTAAACAAATAAATTCTAGGCATTGCCAGTGAGACCAGCATTTATGGACAATTTCTCATTGGTGGTGGTGGTGGTGGTAAGCTGTTTGCTTCGACTGCTCTAGTCTTTCGGATGATGGATTTTTGTTTTAGGATATGATGGCTGGATTTGGAAATAATCGCACTGGCTCAGGGGGTGATAGACAGGAGTTACAGGGATGCAATCGCACTGAGGGGGAAGGTAGCTGGGAAGGAGAGAGAAAGGGGACAGGAAGGTAGTGCAGGAGTCCCATGTGGCCATTCCTCTCAGCAACGAGTTGGATACTGCTGGGAGAATCAGGCAACAGCTGCTAGACCAATACGACTATAGTCAGCTCTGAACCTAAGAAAGAAAGAGTGAAGTCAGGTGGAACAATAGTCATAGGGGAGTCAGGTGAACAGAAAAGAGATTATGCAGCCCCAAAAGAAACTGCTAGATATAGGACCATTAGAAGAGATGTTGGAGAAATAATAATGGGAGACAGGGAGATGGCAGAGGAACTAAATGAATATTTTGCATGTCTCCACTGTGGAAGACACAAGCAGTGTGCCAGATGTCAAAGGGTATCAGGCAAGGAAAGTTTACTAATTCAACGAAGAAGGTGCTGGGAAAGCTGAATGAATGAAGAGTGAATAAAACTCCCAGAATGGATGGATAGCACCCTCGGGTGCTGAAAGAGGTAGCAGAGGAGATTGTGGAGGTATTGGTAATGATCTTTCAGGAATCAATTGATTCTAGCATGGTCCTGGAAGACAGGAAAATTGTAAAAGTTACCCCACTACTCAAGAAGGGAGGGAGGTAGCAGAAAGGAAATTATAGGCTGATCTCCTGACATCAGAAGTTGGGAAGATGTTGGATTCAATTGTAAAGGATGAAGTTATGGAATACTTCTAGCCACATGACAGGATAGGCCAAAGCCAGCATGCTTCCTTAAAGGAAAATCTTGCTTGATAAACCTATTGAGATTCTTTGAGGAAGTGACATGCAAGCTGGATAAAGGAGATGCAGTGCTGTTGTTTTTGGATTTTCAGAAGGCATTTAACAAGGTTCTGCACATAAGGCTACTTAACAAGAACCTATGGTATAACAGGAAACAACTAGCATTGATAGAGCATTGACTGATTGGCAGGAAGGAGAGGGTTGGAAGGCAGGATCATATTCTGATTGGCTGATGGTTGCTAGTTGTATTTCACAGGTGTCGGTGCTGGGGCCACTTCCTTTTCTGTTGTGTATTAATGATTTTGAATAATAGAATGAATGGCTTGTGGTCAAGTTTGCAGATGATACAAAGGTAGGTGAAGGATCAGGTAGTGTAGAGGAAACACGAAGGGTTCAGTAAGACTTAGACCAGTGGTTCTCAAACTTAATCTTCAGGTGACTATTGGATCGGTTACTATATTTAGTCAACTAAAGTTTATTGTTTGAACAGAATGTTGAAGGTTAGAAGATAGAAGAAACTCTCTGTGCTTTGCATTGCTATTGAAAGTTATGAGCCAGCCATCTTGGAAATGCCTCGAGTTGGGGGCAGTTTCTAATCCACATCCATCCGCTATGAGTATCGGCTCTGGTGGAAACTCATTTGTTAAAAGCAGCATGTCACAGCCATTAGAGGCAGTAGGCTTAAGTCTGTGGACTCCTGTGTACTTGTGGAAAGTTTGAACACAGTTTAGATTTTGCTGCCAATAGTCCACTGGGGACTGTTGATTAGGCTGGTGTTGTTGGTACTCGAAGGGTGGTGGAACAAGGCGAGTAAAGATGGCCGAGACAACTGCTGATTTTGCTAATAAGGACCAACTTATTAAAGACATGAAGGTTGTAGATTTTAGAGAAGAACCGAGCCATTGGAAATTAGATACAAGTGGAAATAAAGGAGTTCTCATTGAAAGACTGAAGCTGGTAAGAGAAGAAACCAAGGTTGATGGGAAAGAAGTCATTGCAAAATCATTGCAGAAAACAACGACTGAATATGAAGAAAATGCTGAAGATGTTTCACCAAATGGTGATGAAGATGCAACATTTGTACAATTTGAGCTGGAGAAAGAATCAAGTGTTAAGTTAACATTTGACCAGCAGGAAGAAATAGAAGCAGGTGACAGTCCATCAAATGTTGAATACAAGAGAAGCAAATTAAGTTGTTCTCATTCAGGCTCCAGTGTTTCTTGTACAACATCAACACATTTAAAATTAAGAGCTGAAAAGGCCATTATTGATGCCGAACACGATTATATCTTAGAAGAAATAGAGAAAGCACAGGTTGAGCAGCTATGAAGAGAGTGGGAACAGTGACGAAAAGAAGAGGAGGAGATAAGGAAGCAGCTAAGAAGGCAAAAGGAGTAAATGGAATTGAGAAAAAGAAAGAGTTGCTATTGATTCCTTGTCAAATGTACTAGAAGGTTCAGAAGTATCTGGTGATAGAAGTAGATGACCTAAAATGTATGATGGTATGAAATCATATTTTAAGAAAGAGCCACAGGAAAATAAACCAATTATTAAGACAGAAATCTTAGTATGTATAAACAAGAACAAATCCTTCCAGAGCATGGTGTAGCCATGCCATGCATACCAGAACAGAACAGCAACTTGGGTTCAGTCAAATGCTGCAGCTTCCTTGGCATTCGAATTAAGCATCAAAAGCCAGGTTGAATCTATACATTTGAGGTTTTCAGATACATTTCCTGCTACAAGAGGCGAAGAACAGAGCAATGAACTATCATCCTTGAGAAGAAACAATGAAATTGCTGCATCATTGAATCAGCTACAGCCTTTATCTTCTTTGCCCAAGAAGGCGATGCAAATTTTTGATGGAGACCCACTTCAATACTACAAAGCATGGGAGAAAAAAGGGTCGTTGAAACCAGCATTGTTTCAGGCTTAGAGGTTGCTGGATGAAAAATTTTATGATCTTCCAAATTTATACACTCAGAAGACAAGAAGGAAAGAGTCCACATCATAACCATACCTTGTCTGTGGAAGGTTTATCTAGCTGAAGTTAATCCTGAGGTAGAAATGCTGATTGGTTGTGATGTACCAAAGGTTTTAGAACCAATAGATGTAGTTTGAAGTAGGGGAGATGGACCTTATGCTGCTAAAACTAGGCTTAGATGGACAGTTATATTGCTCAGGAACAGTTAAAGACAAGCGTCAACATGATTTTGGTTGTGAAATTTGATGAGTGTGTGAACAGCGAAAGACTGTAAATAAAAAAAATCATTTCTAAAGAAAACAGATCAATCAAAGGCATCTTATCCAATAATGAAGGAATTATTTTCATTAGGAATGAATGAAAATAAAGTATTAGAAGATGTTGCAAATACCGCTGGAGATTATTCCCGTGTAATTGAATCATAGGCAGGACTGAAACAAAAGACTGAGAACAAATTTGAAAGTAGTTTTTTTTAGCTCAGAGATTACAGCAGATAAAGTTAATGAAGAGATCTCACGACATGCTGCAAAACTGACGAACACAGAAAATTGCACTGATGGAATAAAGGGACATATTACTGACAAATTATTGGAATTGCATTCGGAGAACAAAATGTTGAAAAAGGGATTGGAAATATTAAATAATTATGAAAGCAGTGAACAGAAAGATTTTAACTTTGTACTTGAAATCAAAACTGGATTTCAAAGGGATGAGAATAAATACAATGATTTTTTTTAGTTTCAAAAGTGACTAAAGGAAAGATCCAGAGGGAGGTTGACAGGTATTGTAGCTAGCTGCGGAGCCTATAGCACAGGAGAAGTTATAGCTGCATGCAGGTTAGCTCAGAAAGAACACGCTGTTCCCAGAAAAAAAAGACAAAAACCCCAGTTGTATGTAGTTAACACACTCATCTTATTGGGCTCACAACCCTACTTTTATTCTCTAGATGAGGGGCATGGTCAAAACCCTCTCAGCACTGATTGGTCTGTTTGTGATCCGCTTTCCCTAATAGGCCAGTTAAGCTCTTTTGGTTGTGGCCAATTGGAGGGCAGCGCTGTGGGGTTCGTGCAGCTTGCTGGATTGTCGCGTTCGTCCTTCATTTTGTGAGGCCCCGTAAGGGATTTGCGAAGGGCTGCCACAGTATAAAGATTTAATTGTAAGTTTGCAAGGTCAGAAAGCAAAAGAAAAGAATAACAGCTGAAGAAATGAATATAATTATTGAGGAAAGAGATTCAGCCTCATCAAAATGTAAAAGGTTGGAGGGATTCATTTTTTTGAAAGAAAGCAATTCATTGGTTAATAATGCAAAACAGTTGACTAACGAAAATGAACAAGAATGTAACGAAGGATCAGTTACTCATAGTGAAGAAAGAAAGAAAAATTGCATTTCACCAATATGACAAACAAGATGAAGAAATAATGACATTTGAATCTTGTCTTATTTATATCAAACTGTGGAAAAGAAAGAAAAAGATGAGAAAATCGGTTGCAGGGAAGGTTAAAGGGACTCATTTATTGAAATCGAGAGGTTCAAATAAATTCTCAATATTTTGTATTAAGAGTTCAAATTCTTCCTATGAGAAGCAGAATGTTGAAGAAAGGAAGAAGCCAAACGACATGCTGAAGAAGTTCCTCATTAAACTCAAAGGGAAAGCTGTGTCTATTTTGTCTGAAGAAGATTTGAGGTTTACTGATCGACATTTTAACTCAAAGATTCTGGAGACAAAGGAACTTTGATAAGTACAAACTGACTTTATTTTGTTGTTTGCATACTATACATGTTACAGCCTTTATTGATCTAGAGTGGTGGTAAAGATTATTCTTCTACAAAGCTATGTGCTGGTAACCACTGGCCTTATGAAGAAAGAAGATCTGTATATTTTTTTGAATTTTATATGCTATGTGTATTATTGTTTAATTATTATTTGCTCCAGCTCCCTCAACGACCATCGCCTTCCCAAGATCGTGTTCTATGGCGAGCTCTCCACTGGCCACCAAGACAGAGGTGCACCAAAGAAGAGGTACAAGGACTGCTTAAAGAAATCTCTTGGTGCCTGCCACATTGACCACCACCAGTGGGCTGATCTCGCCTCCAACCGTGCATCTTGGCGCCTCACATTTCGGCGGGCAGCAACCTCCTTTGAAGAAGACCGCAGAGCCCACCTCACTGAAAAAGACAAAGGAGGAAAAACCCAACAACCAACCCCAACCCACCAATTTTCCCTTGCAACCGCTGCAACCATACCTGCCTGTCCCGCATCGGACTTGTCAGCCACAAATGAGCCTGCAGCAGACGTGGACTTTTTACCCCCTCCATAAATCTTCATCCGCAAAGCCAAGCCAAAGAAAGAAAATTATTTGAGATATTACTTTACTAAAGTTTGGAACTCTTATTTGAAAACTATTGGTGTTAGAATTTTATCCCTTGATCTATAATGTGGAAAATCAGTTCCTTGATTGCAAAGGCAGAGCATTTTTAAAAGGTGTGACATTGAAAGTTGATGTTTAAAGAGTCAGGGTGTCCTTGCACACAAATTACTGAGAATTAGCATGCAGGTGAAGCAAGCAATTAGAAAGACAAATGGGATGTTGACTCTTAATATAAGATGATTTCAGTTGGAGATTAGAAACATTTTATTCCAATTATAAAGACCCAAGTGAAACCGCATCAAGAATATTGTGTATAGATTTGGCCTCCTTAACTCAGGAAGGAGTGCAGTGAATGTTTATGAGACTGATTCCTAGAAGATTTGTTTATCATATGAGAAAGATTGAAACAGTCTGAGATATTTCTTCCAGAATTTAGAAGAAAAATTATGATATAATTGAAATGTCCAAAATTCATAAAGGACCTGACAGTGGTTCTCAACCTTTTTCTTTCCACTCACACATCACTTTAAGTATTCCCTATGCCATAGGTGCTCTGTGATTAGTAAGGGATTGCTTAAGGTGGTATGTGGGTGCAAAGAAAAAGGTTGAAAACCACTGTTTTAATCATACCTAATTGACTCATTATGTACATGTTTTCATAACTCCAAAGGAAATGGGCCAATGACAATTTTTCTCAAGGAAAAGATTTCAGTAACAATTGGGTCTAGAGCAATGTTTCCCTTCCCACTCACATACCACCTTAAATAGTCCCTTACCCATCACAGAGCACTATGGCAAAGGGATTACTTAAAGAGTTATGTGAGTGGAAAGAACCGCTGGAGTTGAAAAGTTGATAAATCCTCTGGCTGAGGTGCTTAGATTTGGGAGTCAAAGTTTCAAAATAAAGGGGTGGCCATTACGGACTGAGATGAGAGGAAATTTCTACATGAAAAAAGATAGCAAATCTTTGGAATTCTTCACCCAAGAAAGCTGTGTATGATTAGTCATTTGTGTATGTTCACAATACAAATTGATTTTTTATATATATATAAAGCAAATCAAGGTAGAAAAAAATTAGTGAAAGTATCCAATTCTGAGATTATCTTAGTATGGGGAAGAAGCTGAATGGCCTCCTTACTGCTCCTTTCTCTTATGATAACTACTGTCAGCTTTTTGAGAAATGATCTCTTGCCCATTTTATTTCAAATATTGCTTGGCACGATCAACATTTCCTCAGCTATGCTTGTTATGTTCAGATGTTTTACTTTTTTATATTTTGTTATCCAACTTGCATCTCTTCTGGTTTGGTACAAATTTTTGTCGAGGCTGTTGCTAGCTTTATCATCATTCTAACTTTATTCTGCGTGGCTTCCTTTCCTAAAGAAACCATTGGAGGGTCCCCATTTCTGTTTATGCGAGCTGTTTATTGATTGATCCACAAGCGTGATTGTTTTGGTCAGCACATCAGCAGTTAAGCACCTATTTTCTCTTCCTGATTTTTTTTTTGGATCATCATCGTTTGAAAAGATAGAAAGAAAATCAAAATGGAGTAGTGCCTGTTTGTAATTAGACATGACAAGTAACTCACCTTTGCTCAATGTACGGACAGTCCACCAACTTTTTGGAATGATGAGTTGTAACAGAATCACATGTTCCTCATTGTTAGAGATAATGAGGAATTGTATCTCAGATGCTTTCTTCATTATGCATGCTATTTACTTTTCCCAGTTTTCATGGCAAGATGTGAAGTTGGAAATTCATTTTCAGTCCTGCACAGATGGATTTGTGGAAGGAGATTCCAAGGTGTGACGTGGAAGAACAGATTGACTTTGGGCCAGAGGTGTGAAGGAACTGTTTAAAATTATAATAGATTTTGATGGAGCAATAATGAGGAACTGTTTCCACTGGCAATCATAGATTAAAAATAATAATTCAAAAGAAAATACACGGAGTTGAAAAAGCATGCAGCAGGTTATTATCTGGAGTGCTCAACCATAAAGAGTAACTCAGAAATTAGATTTGGATATGTACTGTAAATGACGCAGGGCTGTGAGGAGGAGCAGGGATGTAGAAACGATTGGGTAATTTTCTTCAGTCAAACTTGACAGCATAAAACCTCCTCTCTAATGATTGATTCTGAGAGTGTACAAGTAGGACTTAGCTGATAATACACAGCATTACAAGAGATTTGTAGAATGATCTAATTGTGCAAATCCATCCGTAGACCTTATAGAAACACAATACAATAATGTACAAAATTTATGTGCTTTTGGTGATGTTGGTGAAACCCCAACAAACTGAGAACAAAGAACGCTTGCCTGTGAAAAAATGTAGACGATGGATAACAAATTGAAAAATTGAGAAAGGGATATGCATCAGCTCATAATTCCAAATTCATGCTTTTGCTCATTCACTGAGGAAGCATCATTAATGGCTTGGTACTCTTCACAGACTTAGAATGATAATGCACATCAGGAGCAATGCGATATATGCAGTTTGTACTAAGCTCTTCAGCGCTTGACGGCCTGTTTTGTGGAAATTGCCAAAATGTTTGGCCTGGAAGTCAGCCTGAAGAAAACTGAGGTCCTCCATCAGCCAGCTCCCCACCATGACTACCAGCCCCCCCCACATCTCCATCAGGCACACAAAACTCAAAGCGGTCAACCAGTTTACCTATCTCGGCTGCACCATTTCATCGGATGCAAGGATCGACAACGAGATAGACAACAGACTCGCCAAGGCAAATAGCGCCTTTGGAAGACTACCCAAAAGAGTCTGGAAAAACAACCAACTGAAAAACCTCACAAAGATTAGCGTATACAGAGCCGTTGTCATACCCACACTCTTGTTCGGCTCCGAATCATGGGTCCTCTACCGGCATCACCTGCGGCTCCTAGAACGCTTCCACCAGCGTTGTTTCCACTCCATCCTCAACATTCATTGGCGCGACTTCATCACCAACATCGAAGTACTCGAGATGGCAGAGGCCGACAGCATCGAATCCACGCTGCTGAAGATCCAACTGCGCTGGGTAGGTCACGTCTCCAGAATGGAGGACCATCGCCTTCCCAAGATCGTGTTATATGACGAGCTCTCCACTGGCCACTGAGACAGAGGTGCACCAAAGAAGAGGTACAAGGACTGCCTAAAGAAATCTCTTGGTGCCTGCCACATTGACCACCGCCAGTGGGCTGATATCGCCTCCAACCGTGCATCTTGGCGCCTCACAGTTCGGCGGGCAGCAACCTCCTTTGAAGAAGACCGCAGAGCCCTCCTCACTGACAAAAGACAAAGGAGGAAAAACCCAACACTCAACCCCAACCAATCAATTTTCCCTTGCAACCGCTGCAACCGTCCCTGCCTGTCCCGCATCGGACTTGTCAGCCACAAATGAGCCTGCAGCTGACATGGACATTACCCCTCCATAAATCTTCGTCCGCGAAGCCAAGCCAAAGAAAGAAAGAAAAAGAAACTAATGTATTTGTAAATGCTTCTTCATCTTACAGATGGTAGCTTAGAACCTGGAGAATCAAGTTATACCAAAGAATTCAGCAACATGATTCGCGCCAACCATTATGGGGAAGGGAGGGCATTGCAGAATTTATGGATATAGTAGTCAGAAGAAGGAATAAATACAATGAATCATGTCAGTGAAGAAAAAGTAAATGATAGCATGAAGATATGGTTGATTCACCCAGCTCTTTTGTGAAGACTTAACCTCCCAGTCATCTTTGGATATGAGGCTAATGCCAGAGGACTGGAAAGTAGCAAATATTTCTGCAATTAAAAAAGGAAGTCTTGACATTCTAATAAATTGTAAGGAGGTTGGTGATAGATTGCAGTAACATATAGACAGATTATTGGAATGGGTTTGTGCATGGCAGGCAAGTGCAACGTGGAGGAATGTGAGGTCACACATTTCAGTAAGATAGAATAATGAGCAGAGACAATAAACACAGCAGAGGCCACAGTTAACATAAATTGTCAGGTCTGAGTTATAATATCCAATACCATAAAAATCCAAAAACATAATTTTGCACAAAAGGTGTATTCTGTGAGTTCATTATTAGTCAGTAAGGAAATCCAAATATTAAATGAATGATGGAAGTATCTTTGAATTGCTACAGATGGGCACAAATCAAGGTCCTTTTGAACACTGACAGGACTCTAGAAAAATGTGTTGCCCTGCCCTGCTTTGTTGTGTTTGCCAACTGTGTTTGTTTTTTTTTGCCTTGATTCAATCCTGAGCTTCAATACTACCTATGTGAAATTTTCACATTCTCCCTGTGACTGTAGGCCATTTCATGTCAGGCCTCCGCCTTGAGGCCGGCTATAGGAGTGGATGGAAAACTAAGAACTTACCTTTCAGACAGCAGCCCTAAAAGGCTGCTCCAATGTTGAGAAGTGCCTCGTAGTGCCCTTGGAGCTAATGGAGATGGGACGACGGGTGCCGTAGTGCCACCCGTCATAAATATGTGGCAGATCAATGGCCTTCTTCCCTACCCATGATCCCCAGGCAGCTGGAACCACTCTGTGGTTCCCAGAACAGTTCCACCTGTGTGGGGGATTATGGGTAGGGAAGACAGCCATTGCTCTGCCGTGTTTTGAGCCACAGAGAATGGTCCACCTGCTTCAACAGACCCCACTGCCCTGAGGGCTCTCACTGTCCCACCAGCCCTTGCTGCCCCAATGGTCCCACTGCCCCAATGGTCCCTGCTGCCCCGAGCGCTCTCATGGCCCCTTGGAGGGAGAGGGGTGAGTGGGGAGATGGGTTATGGGCTGAATGCATCATGAGCTTGCCCCTAACCAGCCGCTTGTAGTGGCTGTACATTCAAGTCAGGCGGCAGACCACAGTGCTCCACCAATTATTCTTCCCCAAGAAGGGTTGGAATCAGCGCCTTGGAGCCGGCCATGGTGCATTCAGGAAGGTACGACTTTAGCCATAAGGGTGAAGAACTGCCACCTTTACAAACGAGTGTTTGGTCTACCTGAAAGTGCCTAGTGTCAGTTTCCTCTGGGTTTACCAGTTACCTACGGCTCCTAGAATGCTTCAACCAGAGTTGTCTCCGCTCCATCCTCAACATTCATTGGAGCGCTTTCATCCCTAACATCGAAGTACTCGAGATGGCAGAGGCCGACAGCATCGAGTCCACGCTGCTGAAGATCCAGCTGCATTGGGTGGGTCACGTCTCCAGAATGGAGGACCATCGCCTTCCCAAGATCGTGTTATATGGCGAGCTCTCCACTGGCCACCGTGACAGAGGTGCACCAAAGAAGAGGTACAAGGACTGCCTAAAGAAATCTCTTGGTGCCTGCCACATTAACCACCGCCAATGGGCAGAAAAATGCCTCAAACCGTGCATCTTGGCGCCTCACAGTTCGGTGGGCAGCAACCTCCTTTGAAGAAGACCGCAGAGCCCACCTCACTGACAAAAGACAAAGGAGGAAAAACCCAACACCCAACCCCAACCAACCAATTTTCCCCTGCAACCGCTGCAACCGTGTCTGCCTGTCCTGCATCGGACTTGTCAGCCACAAACGAGCCTGCAGCTGACGTGGACATTTACCCCCTCTATAAATCTTCGTCCGCGAAGCCAAGCCAAAGAAAGACCAGTTACCACCCATTGTTGCAAGATGTGAGGCTTAATGGGTCATTCGGCTACTAAAAATCATGCCCGGAGTGCATATTGTGGAGAGAGTGGGTGGGAGATAATGGACATAGTACAAAATATGGGACTGGACCCATAATTATTGATTGTGCTGTGCAAGTCAATTTATTCAAGAACTACTAGAGAATGGAAATAATTGCTGAACTTGCTAGAAATGCCTGCATTCCCTTTAATGAATAGAAAAGCACAGTGTAGACTCTTGCAATGCAAAAAAATGCTCACTTTCAACTGGTAATACTATGCAAGGATAAGTATCATGAAAGCTGCAGAATTTTAGTTTAACTTGTGCATCATGTTTTGTGCAAAGTTCCTGTTCCTATGCTATACTCTTCTTAAGTTTCATCTAGAGCCATTGAAAGAATGCAAAATGGAATGATGCAGTTACTCACCCTGTTTGTGTTAGCTGCTGTTTTTAACAGCAAGGCAACAATTGATGTGAATTAGGTCACGTCTCCAGAATGGAGGACCATCGCCTTCCCAAGATCGTGTTATATGGCGAGCTCTCCACTGGCCACCGTGACAGAGGTGCACCAAAGAAGAGGTACAAGGACTGCCTAAAGAAATCTCTTGGTGCCTGCCACATTGACCACCGCCAGTGGGCTGATCTCGCCTCGAACCGTGCATCTTGGCGCCTCACAGTTCGGCGGGCAGCAACCTCCTTTGAAGAAGACCGCAGAGCCCACCTCACTGACAAAAGACAAAGGAAGAAAAACCCAACACCCAACCCCAACCCACCAATTTTCCCTTGCAACCGCTGCAACCGTGTCTGCCTATCCCGCATCGGACTTGTCAGCCACAAACGAGCCTGCAGCTGACGTGGACATTACCCCTCCATAAATCTTCGTCCGCGAAGCCAAGCCAAAGAAGAAAAATTATGCATTTTCCTTTAAATGGCATGCAAATGTTGGAATCAATTGTGACACACAAGAAAACCTGAGCAACAAAATGTGGTTAATTCTTTTGTTATTGAAGTCTGGCATCATTCTTACTCTACCACAGAGAATAAACAGCAATGATAAACAAAGTGTTGCCTTGAATATTAAATCTTTTGTCTGCATGAAATCAGAAGTGAATAACTTCTGATGACAGAAGTAAAATAAACAATGTTGACAGAGTGATTCTTTTTAACCTGTTGATATATATATCTCGGCTGCACCATTTCATCTGATGCAAGGATCGACAACGAGATAGACAACAGACTCGCCAAGGCAAATAGCGCCTTTGGAAGACTACACAAAAGAGTCTGGAAAAACAACCACCTGAAGAAACAGACAAAGATCAGTGTGTACAGAGCCGTTGTCATACCCACGCTCCTGTTCGGCTCCGAATCTTGGGTCCTCTACCGGCATCACCTGCGGCTCCTAGAACGCTTCCACCAGCGTTGTTTCCACTCCATCCTCAACATTCATTGGCGCGACTTCATCACCAACATCGAAGTACTCGAGATGGCAGAGGCCGACAGCATCGAATCCACGCTGCTGAAGATCCAACTGCGCTGGGTAGGTCACGTCTCCAGAATGGAGGACCATCGCCTTCCCAAGATCGTGTTATATGACGAGCTCTCCACTGGCCACTGAGACAGAGGTGCACCAAAGAAGAGGTACAAGGACTGCCTAAAGAAATCTCTTGGTGCCTGCCACATTGACCACCGCCAGTGGGCTGATATCGCCTCCAACCGTGCATCTTGGCGCCTCACAGTTCGGCGGGCAGCAACCTCCTTTGAAGAAGACCGCAGAGCCCTCCTCACTGACAAAAGACAAAGGAGGAAAAACCCAACACTCAACCCCAACCAATCAATTTTCCCTTGCAACCGCTGCAACCGTCCCTGCCTGTCCCGCATCGGACTTGTCAGCCACAAATGAGCCTGCAGCTGACATGGACATTACCCCTCCATAAATCTTCGTCCGCGAAGCCAAGCCAAAGAAAGAAAGAAAAAGAAACTAATGTATTTGTAAATGCTTCTTCATCTTACAGATGGTAGCTTAGAACCTGGAGAATCAAGTTATACCAAAGAATTCAGCAACATGATTCGCGCCAACCATTATGGGGAAGGGAGGGCATTGCAGAATTTATGGATATAGTAGTCAGAAGAAGGAATAAATACAATGAATCATGTCAGTGAAGAAAAAGTAAATGATAGCATGAAGATATGGTTGATTCACCCAGCTCTTTTGTGAAGACTTAACCTCCCAGTCATCTTTGGATATGAGGCTAATGCCAGAGGACTGGAAAGTAGCAAATATTTCTGCAATTAAAAAAGGAAGTCTTGACATTCTAATAAATTGTAAGGAGGTTGGTGATAGATTGCAGTAACATATAGACAGATTATTGGAATGGGTTTGTGCATGGCAGGCAAGTGCAACGTGGAGGAATGTGAGGTCACACATTTCAGTAAGATAGAATAATGAGCAGAGACAATAAACACAGCAGAGGCCACAGTTAACATAAATTGTCAGGTCTGAGTTATAATATCCAATACCATAAAAATCCAAAAACATAATTTTGCACAAAAGGTGTATTCTGTGAGTTCATTATTAGTCAGTAAGGAAATCCAAATATTAAATGAATGATGGAAGTATCTTTGAATTGCTACAGATGGGCACAAATCAAGGTCCTTTTGAACACTGACAGGACTCTAGAAAAATGTGTTGCCCTGCCCTGCTTTGTTGTGTTTGCCAACTGTGTTTGTTTTTTTTTGCCTTGATTCAATCCTGAGCTTCAATACTACCTATGTGAAATTTTCACATTCTCCCTGTGACTGTAGGCCATTTCATGTCAGGCCTCCGCCTTGAGGCCGGCTATAGGAGTGGATGGAAAACTAAGAACTTACCTTTCAGACAGCAGCCCTAAAAGGCTGCTCCAATGTTGAGAAGTGCCTCGTAGTGCCCTTGGAGCTAATGGAGATGGGACGACGGGTGCCGTAGTGCCACCCGTCATAAATATGTGGCAGATCAATGGCCTTCTTCCCTACCCATGATCCCCAGGCAGCTGGAACCACTCTGTGGTTCCCAGAACAGTTCCACCTGTGTGGGGGATTATGGGTAGGGAAGACAGCCATTGCTCTGCCGTGTTTTGAGCCACAGAGAATGGTCCACCTGCTTCAACAGACCCCACTGCCCTGAGGGCTCTCACTGTCCCACCAGCCCTTGCTGCCCCAATGGTCCCACTGCCCCAATGGTCCCTGCTGCCCCGAGCGCTCTCATGGCCCCTTGGAGGGAGAGGGGTGAGTGGGGAGATGGGTTATGGGCTGAATGCATCATGAGCTTGCCCCTAACCAGCCGCTTGTAGTGGCTGTACATTCAAGTCAGGCGGCAGACCACAGTGCTCCACCAATTATTCTTCCCCAAGAAGGGTTGGAATCAGCGCCTTGGAGCCGGCCATGGTGCATTCAGGAAGGTACGACTTTAGCCATAAGGGTGAAGAACTGCCACCTTTACAAACGAGTGTTTGGTCTACCTGAAAGTGCCTAGTGTCAGTTTCCTCTGGGTTTACCAGTTACCTACGGCTCCTAGAATGCTTCAACCAGAGTTGTCTCCGCTCCATCCTCAACATTCATTGGAGCGCTTTCATCCCTAACATCGAAGTACTCGAGATGGCAGAGGCCGACAGCATCGAGTCCACGCTGCTGAAGATCCAGCTGCATTGGGTGGGTCACGTCTCCAGAATGGAGGACCATCGCCTTCCCAAGATCGTGTTATATGGCGAGCTCTCCACTGGCCACCGTGACAGAGGTGCACCAAAGAAGAGGTACAAGGACTGCCTAAAGAAATCTCTTGGTGCCTGCCACATTAACCACCGCCAATGGGCAGAAAAATGCCTCAAACCGTGCATCTTGGCGCCTCACAGTTCGGTGGGCAGCAACCTCCTTTGAAGAAGACCGCAGAGCCCACCTCACTGACAAAAGACAAAGGAGGAAAAACCCAACACCCAACCCCAACCAACCAATTTTCCCCTGCAACCGCTGCAACCGTGTCTGCCTGTCCTGCATCGGACTTGTCAGCCACAAACGAGCCTGCAGCTGACGTGGACATTTACCCCCTCTATAAATCTTCGTCCGCGAAGCCAAGCCAAAGAAAGACCAGTTACCACCCATTGTTGCAAGATGTGAGGCTTAATGGGTCATTCGGCTACTAAAAATCATGCCCGGAGTGCATATTGTGGAGAGAGTGGGTGGGAGATAATGGACATAGTACAAAATATGGGACTGGACCCATAATTATTGATTGTGCTGTGCAAGTCAATTTATTCAAGAACTACTAGAGAATGGAAATAATTGCTGAACTTGCTAGAAATGCCTGCATTCCCTTTAATGAATAGAAAAGCACAGTGTAGACTCTTGCAATGCAAAAAAATGCTCACTTTCAACTGGTAATACTATGCAAGGATAAGTATCATGAAAGCTGCAGAATTTTAGTTTAACTTGTGCATCATGTTTTGTGCAAAGTTCCTGTTCCTATGCTATACTCTTCTTAAGTTTCATCTAGAGCCATTGAAAGAATGCAAAATGGAATGATGCAGTTACTCACCCTGTTTGTGTTAGCTGCTGTTTTTAACAGCAAGGCAACAATTGATGTGAATTAGGTCACGTCTCCAGAATGGAGGACCATCGCCTTCCCAAGATCGTGTTATATGGCGAGCTCTCCACTGGCCACCGTGACAGAGGTGCACCAAAGAAGAGGTACAAGGACTGCCTAAAGAAATCTCTTGGTGCCTGCCACATTGACCACCGCCAGTGGGCTGATCTCGCCTCGAACCGTGCATCTTGGCGCCTCACAGTTCGGCGGGCAGCAACCTCCTTTGAAGAAGACCGCAGAGCCCACCTCACTGACAAAAGACAAAGGAAGAAAAACCCAACACCCAACCCCAACCCACCAATTTTCCCTTGCAACCGCTGCAACCGTGTCTGCCTATCCCGCATCGGACTTGTCAGCCACAAACGAGCCTGCAGCTGACGTGGACATTACCCCTCCATAAATCTTCGTCCGCGAAGCCAAGCCAAAGAAGAAAAATTATGCATTTTCCTTTAAATGGCATGCAAATGTTGGAATCAATTGTGACACACAAGAAAACCTGAGCAACAAAATGTGGTTAATTCTTTTGTTATTGAAGTCTGGCATCATTCTTACTCTACCACAGAGAATAAACAGCAATGATAAACAAAGTGTTGCCTTGAATATTAAATCTTTTGTCTGCATGAAATCAGAAGTGAATAACTTCTGATGACAGAAGTAAAATAAACAATGTTGACAGAGTGATTCTTTTTAACCTGTTGATATATATATCTCGGCTGCACCATTTCATCTGATGCAAGGATCGACAACGAGATAGACAACAGACTCGCCAAGGCAAATAGCGCCTTTGGAAGACTACACAAAAGAGTCTGGAAAAACAACCACCTGAAGAAACAGACAAAGATCAGTGTGTACAGAGCCGTTGTCATACCCACGCTCCTGTTCGGCTCCGAATCTTGGGTCCTCTACCGGCATCACCTACGGCTCCTAGAACACTTCCATCTGCGCTGTCTCCGTTCCATCCTCAACATTCATTGGAATGACTTCATCACCAACATCGAAGTACTCGAGCTGGCAGAGTCCGCAAGCATCGAATCCATGCTGCTGAAGACCGAACTGTGCTGGGTGGGTCACGTCTCCAGAATGGAGGACCATCGCCTTCCCAAGATTACGTTATATGCTGAGCTCTCCACTGGCCACCAAGACAGAGGTGCACCAAAGAAGAAGTACAAGGACTGCCTAAAGAAATCTCTTGGTGCCTGCCACATTGACCACCGCCAGTGGGCTGATCTCGCCTCCAACCGTGCACCTTGGCACCTCACAGTTCGGCGGGCAGCAACCTCCTTTGAAGAAGACCACAGAGCCCACCTCACTGACAAAAGACAAAGGAGGAAAAACCCAACACCCAAACCCAACCCACCAATTTTCCCCTGCAACCGCTGCAACCGTGCCTGCCTATCGGACTTGTCAGCCACCAATGAGCCTGCAGCAGATGTGGACATTACCCCTCCATAAATCTTCGTCCGCGAAGCCAAGCCAAAGAAAAGAAAAATATACACACACATAAAACAACTCGCACACATATGTGTGCAGGTACCTAATAGGATTTGACCTAGTTGCACTTTGTATTGCACTGTTAAGTTTATTTGCATTACATTGTAAGTATAGATTAACTAGAAAATAACTGGTGAGAGGTGGGACAATAACTATTGATCCTGTTTATCAAGTCTGACTTTGGAAACAAGCCTGTGAATGTTTTCTGAGCAGCTTTAATTCCCAATACACTGGACACAACAGTTGCTCTGATAGTAGGGCAAATATGCAATCAGAGAACAGAACCAGAGTCAGAGCTCCACAGCATAGGAACAGGGCCTTCTGCTCAATTTGTTCCATTTGCCTGCATTTGGCCAATACTCTTTGAGCCTTTCCTATCCCTGTATCTGTCTAAACATCTTCTAAACATTACAGTTGTCCCCACCTCTACTACTTCCTTTGGGAGCTTGTTCCATATACCCATGAAGCTGATTTACATTAATCCCATCTGCCTGCCCATGATTTTTACTCCTCCATCATCTGGTTCTCCTGTCTAAATAGCAATTAAGCATTGCTATTGCAAATATTCCATCGACTTGACACTAATAACTCCCCCTCTGCATCACACATTTTAAAGTTATGATGTCTAGAATTTTATACCTCCACCATGGGTAAAAGACTCAGTGTATCTACATTCTAGCGTGGACCCTTCACTGGTTAGATTTTCCACACAGTCATTTAAACCCTTATTCCATGTTCATGTCACCCTTTAAAACTTGTGATCTCACGCAACCTCCCTACTTCCCATTGTCTAGATTGATGGAAAGACCATCTGCAACTTCTTCCTCTCTTCAACCACCCCCCCCCCCCAGCTCTTTTATCATTTAAGACAGTCAACCATGGCATTTCGCCAGTTTTCATATGTTTTTCCCCAGTAAATCTTCTAGTTCAACTCCCCATTCCTGGTCAACTGATTACCATCTCTTACCAACTCTGGCATCCGCCTTTATTTAAATCATTTTCTGTTTCGTGATTGTTCTCAGGAGTAAAGTTACCATAGTCTCTTTCCCCCTGCTTCCTTTATCCATGACCAATCTTTGTTTTCCATTGGAGATCATGCATGTCATTATCATTAAATTTGAGATCCACCTGCAATCCTTTTGTCCTCCAAACCATATTTACCACAGAATGCCATTCTTCCCTAGATAGGTCATGGAGTCACAGGGCACAGAAACAGGCACCTCATGACCAGATTTCAAGGACTTAACTGGGTGGATGACCTACCACGGGCACTGTTGTGCATCCGCACGGCACTGAAGGAGGGCCTCAACACCTCTTCGGCTGAGCTCCACTGGTGGTCCTGGGAGAATTCGTACCATCCCCAGGCAGTCAGCAGGATAACGCAGCAGCTGTCTTCCACAAACTGAGTGAAAGAGTCAGCCACCTGGCGCCGATTCCACCTTTCAAGCATGGACACATGAGGACCAACATACCCAAGGACTTACAGGACCGTGTGTATGCTTTCATTCACAGGGGTCTGCACCGTCCACCACTGCAGAAGTCATATGAGGGTCCGTTCTGTGTCATCCATAACAATGGAGTCATTTTTGAGCTGGAGGTCAGGGGCAAGATGGAGGTTTTCACCATGGACAGACTAAAGCCAGTTCACCTGGACCCGGTGCACCTGGTCGAGACACCAGCACCACGCCGGAGAGGCAGGCCACCGAAGCCCCCAAAGACTTTGTTTCCGGGCACCAAGAACATTACCGCCAGTTTTGGGGGTGGGAGGTCATTTGGTGGCCTGCTGCTGCAGCGAGCAAACCAGGACTCTGGGCGGTGAGTGCACCTAAAAGCCAGCAGACTCTGCAGCGGCACTGGCCCCAGCTAGCGAACTGGCGGATGAATGGCAAGGGCAGCTTAAGGGCCAGTGACCGCAAAATGGTCCTGGCCCACTGCACAGCCAACAGACAGGGACAGCGCGTAGGGAAGAAAGGATTGTCATGCTACGTTGTACCCGTGCACGGCAAACCCGCTCTTGTTATGTGTGTCGTTGTGCCAGTGAGAAGGGGGATATGGTGGAAATGCGAGAGGTAGGAAAGTTGGGCCTGAGCCCCCAATAAAACACAGCTTAACCTGACTGCACTCATGTGTGTCTTTCTTTCGAGTAGCACATGGCTACAATATCACCGTCTTTCTACCCCCTTCACTGGTTAGCTTGTCTACACTACAGGGTAGATACACAGAGACTTTTATGAGGCAAGTTAACAACATAGAAGGTAGCTGGATTCAACGAAGAAGATGGGGGTTTATACGAAAGGTTATACAAAAGGTTGTACAAATCTTTAGTTGCACGTGAAAATGGAAGTGATTGTAGATGAGAGATTGTGGGTTACTCCGATATGAAGACTAATTGGCATGCAGGCACCAACAAGGAACAGCTAGTAAAGCAAGAGGAGGCAAGGATGGAGCCTTTTATTTCTCCAAATTTTCGTTGCTGAAATTACATCTATTGATTTTTTTTTAATGGTTTTGACCTTTATGATCCATCTCTATTTTTCACTCTCAATTGTTTCACATTATCTATGGACTTAATTTCCAGTTTCATTCCATTCCAATCCTGAGCAGGAATTTTGATTTCATTCATTTCCTTTCCAATCTTCCTACATACAACTCCCTTTGAACTATACGATCTCCCAATCCTATTTCGGTTCTCAATTCTGACTGTGAAGATGTATTACCACAAAATGTAGTCGGATTGACACTGATATGAAAATCAGACCATTAAAGTAGCTCTGTAGAATGTTAGAAATCTACAGCGCACTACAGGCCCTTTGGTCCACAGTATTTTGCCAAACTAATTTATTTTATTTAGACAGACAGCATAGTGACAGGCCATTTCCACCCATGAGTTTGTGCTGTTCAATTTACACCCCTTTAACCTGCTCCCCAGGTATATTTTGAAAGGTGGGAAGAAACTGGACCCCCTGGAGAAAGCCCACTCAGACGTGGGGAGAACATACAAACTCCTTACAGACAGCACGGGATTTGAACCCAAGTCCCGCTCACTGGCAATGTAAAGGCATTGCGCTAACTGCTACGCCATCCATGCCTACTTTATGCCAACCATCCCATCCTTTAAACCTATTCCAACTGCCTAGAATTTCCCGGATGCATAACCCTCCATTTTTCTCAGTTTCACATACCTATATTTTAGACTCTTCAAGGATCCTATTGTATTTGCCTCCACCACTGTGGCCAGCAGCACATTCCATGCACCCACCACTGTTGAAAGACCATCCTCTTGAATTTCCCCCCGTGCTTACTCCCAAGCACCTTAAAACTATGGCCCCTTATGGAAGCTACTTCAGCCTTTGGAAAAAGCCTCTGGCCATTCACATGATCACTGCCTCTCATCATCTTTATCACGTCACCTTTGTAACCCCCAGTAACCCTCCAGAATATTTTGAGTCATTCGCAAACTAACGAATCCAGCCTTCCTCTTCCTTATCCAAGTTTTTTTATACAAAAAAAATCACAAAGAGGAGGGGTCCTAGAATGGAGTCCTGTGAAACACCAGTGGTAACTGACAACCATGCAGAATACCAAACATCTACAACCACCCTCTGCCTTCTATGAGCAAAGCAAATCTGTATCTACAAAGAATTCTATGCCTCCTTACTTTCTGAATGCGCCTTGCATGGGAACGTTTATCAAAAGGCTTAATGAAATCTATCTTCACTATATCCACTGCTCTACTTTCATCAATGTTATTTGTTATATCCTTAAGCAACTCAATCAGGCTCGGGGAACACGATAATTATTTAAAAATTTAGACATGCAGCCCAGTAACAGGCCACTTCAGCAGGAGGCATGGTTGGCGCATCACCTTTACAGCACCAACAATCGGGACCGGGGTTCAAATACTGCGCAGTCTTTAAGGAGTTTGTACGTTCTCCCTGTGTCTGTGTGTGTGTTTTTCTCAGGGGCTCCGGTTTCCTCCACCATTCAAAATGAAACAGGGCTGTAAGTTAATTGCATGTAAATTAGACTGAAATGGCAGACAACTAGTCACCATTTGTGTTGTCTGGTGCTCCTTACAGTAAGTAAGAAAGAGAAGCCAAAGAGAGTTCCTTCAGAGTGTCTGTGGATTTGTTGCCGGGGCAGAAGTTGCCAATATGGGCTCATATTGGCTGCGTGAGGCAGCAAGAAAGTAATCACTGATGTAGCGGAGGAAGAGTTGCCTGTGTGGGCTTGTAACATAGATTGCACCATGTAGCCAACAAAAAAGGTATAGTTGGGGTTGGTACCCATGGCTACCCCTTTGACTTGGAGAAAGTGGGATCAAGTCAAGTCAAATCAAGTTTATTGTCATCTGATTTTACAAGTATAACCCGATGAAGCAGAGTTCTCCAGTCCTCTGTGCAAAACACTCAGACACACAACCAGACATAACACATAAACTATGCAGGAAAACAATATATATGCAGGACAAGTAGTTTATCTATACAATTAAATAATTAACGTTTTCCACAAATGAGAGTCTTGGATGGTTAGTGTGAGCAGTTCCTTTGGTCGTTCAGCATTTTCACTGCCCATGTGAAGAAGCTGTTCCTCAGCCTGGTGGTGCTGGCTCTGATCCTCCTGCATCTCTTCCCTGAAGGGAGCAGCTGAAAGATGCTATGTGCAGGGTGGAAGGGGTCCTCAATGCTTTTGCACACTCTGTTCAGACAATGGAGGGGGGGGGGGGCGGGGAGGAAGGGAAACTCCAGATATCCTCTCTGCCACTCTTATTATCCTGTGTATTGATCTCTAATCCATTTCTCTGCAGCAACTGTGTCACAATGTTATGCAGCAGACCTGCTTTCTCAATAGAGCTCTTATAGAAGCTTAACATAATGGTGGCTGGAAGCTTTCTGTACTTTTTTTAAATTTAATTTTTAATTTTTTTAAATTTTTCACACTGTGAACCATATCAATCAAAATACATACATTTCCCTCTTAAATATACACAGTGCCATTTTCTCCTCTTTTTCCCCCTACCTTCCCTCCCCCCTTCCCACCTCCTTCCAACCCCATTAAACGTTCAACATATACAATACAATAAAACCATTAAACAATGTCATCACACAATGAAAATAAACAAGAAAATTGTGTCATCTACTTTTACACACTGGATCAAGTCATTTTAGGGGATGGAGGTCTGAGGCAAGCCCTCTCTATTATGTTCCATGTACGGTTCCCAAATTTGTTAAAAAAATGTAACTTTATTTTTTAAATTATATGTTATTTTTTCCAATGGAATACACTTATTCATTTCTATGTACCATTGCTGTATTCTCAGGCTCTCTTCTGATTTCCAAGTTGACATTATACATTATTTTAATACAGCCAAGGCTATCATAATAAATCTTTTTTGCGCTTCATCCAGTTTGAGGCCTAATTCTTTACTTCTTATATTACTTAAAAGAAAGATCTCTGGATTTTTTGGTATTTTTTTTGTGATTTTATTTAATACCTGATTTAGATCTTCCCAAAACTTTTTCGCTTTCTCACAGGCCAAAATTGTTCCCTGTTGTTCCCATTTCCTTCTTACAGCAAAAACATCTATCTGATACTGTTGGATCCCATTTTTTAAACTTTTGGGGCATGATATATACCCTGTGTAACCATTTATACTCTATCATGCATAATCTTGTGTTTATTATATTCTTCATAATTCCAGAGCATAACTTTTCCCATATTTCATTTTTTATCTTTATGTTTAAATCTTTTTCCTACTTTTGTTTGGGTTTATAGCTTCTTTCATCATTTTCCTTTTCTTGCAGCTTGATGTAGATGTTCGTTATAAATCTTTTTTTTAATAATTGTTTCTGTAATCACATATTCAAAGCTACTTCCTTCTGGTAATCTCAGTCTGCCTCCCAATTTATCCTTTAAGTAGGCTTTCAGTTGATGGTTTGCAAACATTGTACCATGAGTTATTCCATATTTGTACTTCATTTGTTCAAATGTTAATAAATTATTTCCCCCCCCAAAAAATTCTATTCTTTTAATTCCTTTTCTCTCCCATTCTCTAAAGGAAAGGTTATCTATTGGAAAAGGGATTAGTTGATTTTACGTCAATAATAATTTTGGTAGTTGGTAATTTGTTTTTTTCTTTTCTAGGTGAATCTTCTTCCATATATTGAGTAAATGATGCAGTACTGGTGAGTGTTTATATTGCACCAGCTTTTCATCCCACTTATAAAGTATATTTCCGGTACCTTCTCCCTTATTTTATCTAGCTCTATCTTAGTCCAATCTGGTTTTTCCCTTGTGTGATAAAAATCTGATAAATACCTTAATTGTGCTGCTCTCTTATAATTTTTAAAGGTTGGTAACTGCAAACCACCTTGTTTGTACCTCTCTGTTAATTTATCTAACGCTATCTTCGGTTTCCCCCTTTCCATAAGAATTTCCTTATTATTCTCTTTAGTTCATGGAAGAATTTCTCTGTTAAGGGAACTAGTAACGATTGAAATAAGTATTGTATCCTTGGGAAGACATTCATTTTAATGCAATTTACCCTTCCTATCAACATTAGTGCTAATTCTTTCCAATGTTCTAAGTCTTCCTGTAATTTCTTCATTAATGGCTGATAATTTAATTTGTGTAGGTGGCTTAAATTATTATCTAATCTAATACCTAGGTATCAGATTGCTTGTGTTTGCCATTTAAATGGTGATTCTTTTTTAAATTCTGTATAATCAGCATTACTCATTGGCATCGCTTCACTTTTATTTGCATTGATTTTGTACCCCGATATTTCTCCATATTCCTTCAATTCCTTATGTAGTTCTTTTATTGATATTTTTGGTTCTGTTAAGTATACTATGATGTCATCTGCAAATAAACTGATTTTATACTCCTTCTCCTTTATTTTTATCCCTTTTATTTTATTTTCTGTTCTTATCAGTTCTGCCAATGGTTCTACTGCTAAAGCGAACAGTGAGGGAGATAGTGGACATCACTGCCTAGTTGACCTACTTAATTTAATACTTATACATATACCATTGCTGTACTCTCAGGCTCTCTTCTGATTTGCAAGTTGACATTATACATTTTTTTGCTAGAGCCAAGGCTATCATAATAAATCTTTTTGTGCTTCATCCAGTTTGAGGCCTAACTCTTTACTTCTTATATTACTTAGAAGATAGATCTTTGGATTTTTTGTTATGTTTTTTTTGTGATTTTATTTAATACCTGATTTAGATTGGACCATTCACAATGGTCCATTATATAATACTTTAATCCAATTAATATATTTTTCTGGTAGGTTGAACCACTGTAATACTTTGAATAAATAATTCCATTCTACCCTGTCAACGGCTTTTTCTGCATCTAAAGCAACAGCCACTGGAAGCCTTCCCTACTTTAGTTTCTGCTGAGTCAAAGGAGAAGTTATTGAGAGTGAGGACACATTATGCTAGCTGGATAAGGGTAAGGGGAGGAAGGGGACTGGTTGGGCCTGTTGTTGAGGAAAAATAATAAGGGCTTTGAGGCCTATGGTGTGGAGGATGTTGGTGTATAGTGATTGGATGTCCATGGTGAAAGTGAAGCGGTTGAGTTCAGCAAACGGGAATTTGTTGAAGTGATGAAGAAGTATTCATCATGGCTGTAGTATCATGGCTGTAGGTAAGGAGGGACTGGATCTATGAGGACAAAATAGAGTTGAGATAAGTGGATACCAATTCAATGGAGCAGGAGCATGTGGAAACTATGGGTCTACTGCAACAGTTGGGTTTGTGGATCTTGAATAGGAGGTAGAAGTGGGTAATGTCAGGTTGGGAAACAAACAGTTTGGAGGCCATGGAAGGGAGATGCCTGGAAGTAATGGTCAGGGATAGTGCATGAGATGGTGGATGAGTTTTGTGGGGTTCTGTTGAAGGGGGTAAGTAAGAGGCGTTGTCTGTGAGTTGTAATCTGGCTTTGGCCAGAGAGAGGTCGGTGCACCAGACCACACAGTGTCACCCTTGCCTACAGTTTGATAGTGAGATTGGAATTAATGCGGAGAGAGTGGAGTATTGAATTTTTTTTAAAGTCAGACCTTTCCTTTATCCACCATTAGTTGAAGTCCAGCTAAATGTAATTTCTTGGACGCACTATTGTATTAATTCTATGATCTGAAGTCATTACTGAGTTGGGGATGATATGTTCACCCATTATGATAGATATTTGAGTTAAGAAAATCTTGTATAATAGTTTTGTTTTTTCATACCAAAATCATTTATAATATTAGATCCAAATGGCTTAATTCCAAATCTCTAAATATCATCCTAAAATAATTTTATTCATTTTAATTATTTGAAATTTGATGTAAACATGTATCTTGGAGAATGATTTACTCATGGCAGAATATCACTCTTATTTCCTTTGTGGTTATTATTTTTTTTGCTGGCAAGGGAACATCAGACATGGTTCTCTGAGGTAGGGTTGGATTGTGGATTACATAATTGAATCATGAGAATATGAGCCATATCAATTTGCTGTCCTATGTTCATGTTGCACCTAAATAGATTATCAGATCATTATCCTCTGCTCTGAAGGATTATGTGTTTTCTATTGTCTACATTGCACTGCCAACCCCACGTTTACAAAGTCTTCAATGCCCATAGACATTTTTTATGATCCTGGATAAACTATTTTGATGAGCAGCCACTAAGTTAGCCTTGCCCTTCTGTTCCTCACATATTGACATCATGGGTGGTGTTGATGTAATAATGGATGGGCCAGGTTGCCTTGTGATTGGGTCCATTGATGTCAGGTTTCTGGGGAAACGGCGTGAGTAGCCGTACCATCTGCCCAGGTGTGTCACAGCCACTTGCAGGTCACTGGCTTTCTCTACTCCATTTCTCAGTCAGTGTGGCGGGCAGGGTAATTACTGATACACATGACTATTTCATAAAGTTGTTGTCAAACCAAGACGAGGGGCAAGTGGAAGCACTGAGGCACAATGTCAACATGGAGCTTTGCAAGCCAGGAGCTGGAAGACCCATTCGTGTTGCCCACATTCAAGGAACGCCTGGACTGCTTCCACAAAATGATGGTGTTGATGGTGCAGAATATGAAAGACAGTGAAAACATTAAAAAGATGGCAGATTTTGGTGAGCGTCCCTGCACAGTGCAATGTCGGCCTTCTCATCGGATTGGTGCCAGTTAGCAGATCCCTTCTCATTACTTATTTAATTTACTTTATTTCTGGCAGAACCATCTTTGAAGTCAACCTTTTGGGGTTTGATTGCTACTTTCTTAGATCAACGTCACTCATGCCGAGTTGAGACATTCGGCAATAGGAAGGGGGCTGAGTTGTTTGCAAGGTGTAGCACTTAGAAACCAAAGCTTCTTTTCTCTTCTCCACTCCCACTTCTATCCACCCATGACCCATACCTGTTGGCCAGTGCTGCTCCTTCCTCTTCTCCTCCTCCCACCTTTTTATTCAGACGCCTGCCTGCCTTTTGCTCACACCTTGACAAATGGATGAGACCTGAAACATTGGTCACTCATTACTTTCTATAGATGCTGATGGGACCTGCTGAGTTTCTCCAGTATTTTTATGTATTGTAACCAGGATGGATCATGACATCTCCCTGTCCTCCTCTGGTTGTATGGCTTCTAACATGGAATTTCAAACATTACACACAGCCTACTGCCCTGCATCTGGCTTAGGGATGGGTGCTTATGCACACTACAGAGAATTAAGACCATAAGACCAAAAAACATAGGAACAGAAATAGGCTTTTCAGCCTATCGTGTCTGCCCTGCCATTCAATCATGAGCTGATCCATTTTCCCACTCAGCCCCACTGTCCGGTCTTCTCCCCATAATGTTTGATGCCTTGACTAATCACGAACCTATCAATCTCTGCCTTAAATACACCCAATGAACTGATCTCCACAGCCATCTGTGGCAACAACTTCCACATATTTACCACCTCTGGCTGAAGAAATTCCTATGCATCCCTGTTCTAAGTGGATATCCTTTAATTCTGAAGTTGGGTCCTTGTATGCATATATAATTTTTTTAACCTCCATCCCACCTCCTTAATTCAGATCTATTGTCCTGGATTGAACTCCTCTTGGATGTTTTTTAATGGTGTGCTTAATTATCTGAAAGGACTTGGTAAATACCTGTATCTCTTTGGTTGATTTGCACATCACGTTTAGCACGAGCGTGTGAACCAAAGGGCCCATTCCTGTGTTGCACTGCTCTGTCGTCTAAAAATGAAATCATGTCATATCAAAAATGGATGGGGTAACAGGCCGGTGAACACTTGGAGAAGGGAATCAGGGTAAGACTGTGAAGAAAAGAAATATGGTTTGAAAGTGTGATCTGAATGAGAGAAAAAAAACCAATCTGCTGAAGCAAGTCAGTGGGCTGAACAGCATCAGTGGGACAAAGAGAAAGGTAAAAATTTCGGGTTGGATCATTGAGATCTTTTGAATTCCTAAAAATCATCCCACGCCAAAAACAAATCATTCTCTCCAATAATTTACCAGAGTTCAGTTGTGGGGCCTGGATTTATGGTCATTGACTTCGACTTTGATTGTTTAATAGTGTGGGATTAACTTTGGTTATCCGCAATTGCATTCCTGCTCGCGCATAGATTTCAGATTTATTGTCAGAGTACATACATGACATCACCAAATCGTGAGATTCTCCTGTGACCTCGCAGAATTATCACTTATTGGCAGTGCAAAAAAAGCTGTACCCAATGTACACATGCAAACAAATAAACACATGTAAACGACTGACTGTGCAAATCAGAGAAGAGAAAAAAAATATCAAACAATATATTTCAAAAGTAAGAGTCCTTAAATGAGTCCCTGATTGAGTTTGTTGTTGAGGAGTCTGATGGTGGAGGGGGAGCAGCTGTTCCTGAACATGGTGGTGTGAGTCTTTTGGCCCCTAGACCTTTTTCCTGTTTACCTCTTTCCTGATGGAAAGTGGGTGTGGCGGGTGGTGTGGATCCTTGATGATTGCTGCTGCTCTCCGGCAGCAGCATTCCCAGTAAATGGTGGGAAGGGGATTGCCTTTGATGTCCTGGCTGCGTCCACTACCTTTTTCAGGGATTTATGCTTGGGGATATCAGTGTTCCCATACCAGACTGCGATGCAGCCGATCAGCACACATCTGTGGAAATTTGCCAGGGTTTCCGATGTCATACCAAACCTGTGCAAACGCCTGAGGAAGTAGAGGCGCTGACGTGCTTTCCTCACGATGCCATTTGTGTTTTGGATCCAGGAAAGATCCTCCAAGCTAGTGACTCCCGAGAACTTAAATTTGCTCACCCTCTCCACCTCTGATCCCCCAACGATATCTGGTTTTCCCTTCCTGAAGTCAACCATCAGCTCCTTGGTTTTGTTGACATTCAATGCGAGGTTATTGTTGGTGCATCATTCAGCCATGTTTCCAATCTCCCTCCTGTAGTTGACTCATCCTCTCTATTTATATATCCTCCACTATCATGGCATCATCAGCAATTTGTAGATGGTGGTGTTGTTGTTGTTGTTGTTGTTGTTGTACTGAGCCACACGGTCATAGGTTAAAAGCCATTTGAGTAGGGGGCTAAGAACGCTGCCCTATGGGGCTCCGGTAGTGATGGAGATTGTGGAGGAGATGTTCTTACCAATCCTCACTGATTGTCATCTGTAGATGAGGAAATCAAGGGTCCATTACACAGTGGGGTGTTGAGTCGCAACTCTTGGAATTTGCTGATCAGTTTTGATGGGATGATGGTGTTAAATGCTGAACTCCAGTCTCTGAAGAGCATGTGTAATGGAAGATTTAAACTGTGTTTTTTACTTCTGCAGCTGCAAGGCTGAGAACCTGTTTGTTATTTAGAATCAGCAGACATAATCTAATTTACACCATGAGGCCCAGGATGCATATTTAGTAGATACACCTAAATTCCACCATGGGGCCCAGGATGCAGTTGAACCAGTAGACATTATCCAACTTCCACCATGAGGCCCAGAGGTGCAATTTTCTTTTGTTGGTTGCAGACTGTCAGGAGACCTTGAAGATAATTAAATCATTTTGTTCAAAGAGATAAGATCCGAAGTAAACAACCTTTGGGTAATATAAGCCATGGTCCCACTGCTGAAGTTTGAGACTCTACAAGAGGTGGCAAGATCTCTCAGCAAGAAGAACTTCAAGATTCCAAACCGACGTCCCGGTCCGGGGAGGTGGAGATGCTGCTACCGGTGCCCAGACAACCTACTGCAAGTGTGCAGTCGTCGCCTCGCTTTGGCAGTTGGGACCAGTCCAGGCATTGATAAGTATAATTGGGAAGGGCTTGCATGTTGTAGTGTGAATTCAGCTTTAGATTTAGTAATAAAGACTTGTATAAACTGAACTGCTCTCAGTGTGTGTCTTTTCTTTCAGTAGCTTGAACACTGTGACCAATCTAAAACGAACAAAGTGAGAGGTACAAGTTTACCCAAGACAGCATCCTGATATATATATGTATCTTTGCTGTCCAGATATTCCCGGACTGGCATCTTTGATGCCAGTTTGATGGCATCCACTGTAGAGCTGTTGCTATGATAGGCGAACTGGAATGGATCCACATCACTGCTCAGGCAAGAGTTGATATGGTTCTACATCAATCTTTCAAAACATTTCATTATTTTTTGATGAGAGTGACACTTAGGCAGGTTACCACATTCCTCTTGGGCACAAGTATGATTGATGCCTGTTCGAAGCAGGTAGGTCCCACACCCTACCAGAGTGAGATGTTGAAGGTATCCATGAGTACGTTGGTCAGCATGACTGGGTAATCCGTCCGGACTGGATGATTCCCTCAGATTCACTCTCCTGAAGGCAGCCCACAAGTCATTCTCAGATATGGGTAGGAGAGAATCATCAGGGGATTTTGGGGATCCCATTGGTGTTTCTTTTTTGATCTTGTGGTCAAATTGTGTGTAAAAGCATTACTGATGCCTATTGGAAGTCTGATCTTACTGACCCTCTGTATACAGCAAGCACCCATGCACAGATAGAACTCACTGGTGAATGGGTTAAGTATCAATGGCTCATCGTGAGTTCTGAACACCCCGATCATAACAGGAGACAAGACTAAACTTCGTGCTCCTTCTCCTCCGAGGTCTTTGCAGCTTTCATTTTGTCCATTGTTTTGAGCTCTGATATTCAGCCTTATTTTGAAAAATATTGCGGCTAAAATTTTGTTTGAAATAAGAATATAATTTACAAACTTTTACAAAGTAAATAATTTAAAATCAATTCCACATTATCCCAATCATTGAAATAAAAGGAGACATGGATTTTGAATGTTCTGAACTGCGTGTAATGAGCCTGACAGTGTTTAATATTAAAACAATAATTTTATTTCTCACTCTTAAACTATAAAGTCTTAACTTTCAAACTATCCTTAACACTAAGTCTATCCACAACCATGAACGGGTAGGAGTGTGTGTGTGTGTGTGTGTGTGTGTGTGTGTGTGTGTGTGTGTGTGTGTGTGTGTGTGTGTGTGTGTGTGTGTGTGTGTGTGTGTGTGTGTGTGTGTGTGTGTGTGTGTGTGTGTGTGTGTGTGTGTGTGTGTGTGAGTGAGTGTGTGTGATATACCCAAGCCATTACAGTCCAGGCCAAAATCTAGAAAGTTACTTCAAAGGCTTTTAAATTCAGTGTTGAAGCGCAGGCCTTTGAAATTTGATGTCCAGAATTAATTATGAACTGATGGGAAGACTGGAGTTGTGGCAGCTACAGACTCATGAATTCTCTTTGTGTTGCTTTTGAAGAAATGTCCATCCACACGAGCTGTGCTCATAACACTCCTGGTCCTTTTGTAGGCCAGACTCAATCTGGGTGGCCTCCGTGAACTTCCAAGCCCCTGGCACTGGTCGGTCTCTCTAAGTGACCTTCACTGTTAGTCACAATCAAAATGAAGCACTTTGCTTCCCAAAAGACCCTCCTGGCACAGATCAATCTACTGAAGAGGCCCACTCATTCACAGAGCATGCTTTGCTCTGAATTCCACAAAAATCGCTGGCCACAAGAGCTGCTTCAAAGAGCTGCTATCACAATGTCGTTGCAAATGTGGAAAAGACTGTGACAAACCTTCCCTCAGTTCTTCCAGTGTATCGAATTGTTGAGGGCTGTGACTTGTGTTGTGATGGTGCTTGTGTGGAATGTTAAATGTTAACTGTGACCATTCAGTTCCTCCTGTTTATGCTATCCCTTACAGTGATAATCCCATTTTACTAAAACGAGAGGTCATAATATGTGCAATTCCGATTGATGTAGAATTGAAGAAATCTTTTCCTCTGGGTTGTGCCCGAAAATCCCAGCATAATTGGGGTCTGATTTTAACATCAGCTGGAGAGCAGTGTTGACAGTATCTGACACTTAACAAGTCATGGGTTTACAGTGTGTCCGGGCAAGCCTCGTGAAGGGATACCTTGTTGAAGGGCTTAAGCCCGAAACATTGGTTGTACAGCTTTATCTTTGCTACATAAATTACGCTGTTTGATCTGCTGAGTTTCTCCTGCATGGTGGTTTTTTTACTTCAACCATGGTATCTGCAGACTTTTGTATTTTACTTGGCACTAGGGGAACTCTGTATTCTTTAGAGGGAGGGTGAGATCAGAGGCTTGGGAAACAGGAAGTACAAGAGAGGATTCCATCAAATGCAATGGAACCCAACAGTTTCTAAATCACTTTCATTACTTGTCTGATCCCAGCATCTGGTGTCTCCTTGGCTTCACCTATTGCCTTCCAACCTTTGTCTCCACCTCACCCTTTGTTTCTATCCGAAATCCACAACAGCTGTCTTTCATCTCAACCCCTGTCTCTTCCCCATCAGGATCCATCTGATTATCATCTCTCTGCTCCCCTGGTTCCTCCTATCAACTACTTACCTCTGTCTCATTCCTCCCTTTTACTCCTTTCTATTAGCCATCTCTGGTCTACACTTTCAGTCCTGATGTAGGGTCTCGACTGGAGAAGTCATATATCCCTTTCCCTCCATAGATGCAGCTTGATGCACCCAGTTGTTCCAGCAGTTTTTTTTTGCTACTTATCCAGAATTATATCCTCAGCATCACCATTCTTGAGGCTTTCCTGCCAACATTCATTTTGCTACATTGTAAAATTTGTTATGCTTCTAATCTCCCCCTTTCTAATGAAAGATATTCCATCTGAACTCTTTTCATCCCAAACTTGCTGCTGACCTGCTGAATATTCCTGATATTGTCTACATCCAATGTATTTTTTTATGTTTTTGTGTGTTTAGACATACTGGATGGGAACTGGCCCTTCTGCCCCACGAGTCTGTCCCACCCAATTACACCCAATTAACCCTTTTTGAAGAATGGGAGGAAACCCTTTTAGGATTGATATTTGTATTTAAAACGTATAAATGTCTGCATATATCTTGCAATGTGTTTATTTCCTCACCAGATCCAATGACATATGATCAGTTTTATGATTCAGTTCAAAATCTCTTCAATTATGAACTGAAAACTGAATGCATAAGGACTGTTTATAAGAAGATCAATAACCATCTGGATGCATTAGTTGACTGGACTGAAGTAAGTTGTCATGACTATTTTATAAAGAAAAACATTTTTACTTTGTATATTGTGTAAGTGTATGTTTTGATTCATTGTCTTGGCATCATTACATTGAGTTTCACTGTTAGGTTCTGCTGACCAGATGAAATACTACCAAATTAAAGGGGCAGATACTAATATTCAAACATGCAAAGTTGGTATAAACCAGAGCTTGAGGGGTTGTTTTAATGACTTTTATTATACGTCCCATATACACATCTCATTTAAGGTGCTTGGAGAAGTTACGAACATTAGGTATTGAAGAAATGCACAAATTAAAGGATAGAAAAAGACACTGACTTGAGGAGCATGTTCAACATTGACTCATGTCAGCAGGGTTGAAGCTCAGTTAATATTAAACTGTTTTTGTAATACTTTTTAAATGTTTTCATTTGATTTTTGCGATTCTGTTGAATTTTAATTTATTGCAGCTATTATTCAAATTGAACATGATCATCTATGACTGTTTTGAGCTTGAAATATATCAATCCAATAAAGATTTCAAGTTAGATCTAATTTTATTTTGAGCTCATTGATCATTCATGTTTGTGAGTTTAAAGTTTTGTTTTATCTACAGTCTGGATTATTACATTTTTACTTTGCTCTGAATGTGTTGGGATATATTTACATACTAACGTACCTAAATGGTATCTCTTTTTGAATATTTTGTTCAGATTCATTTGATTTCCAGAGCGCCTTCATTTTTCGCATCAGGAATAATTTTGCAATTAAAGGGACCATTATTCAGTAATTTCAGTGCCATATATCTTCTGAATTAAAAATCAGGATGTTTGTGTTCAAATCAATAGCTATCCTGTTCAAAGCAACCCCTGGCACAAAGGCATCTGAATTACCCATCAAGTCATGGAGATCAGCAAATGGGAATGAATTTTGTGCACTGTCTGTACCCGGTGAATTGGTGTGGGTTAAGTTCTTTGTTATTTCATCACCTATTTTCTAATGCTATGTAATTTAACACCAACCTTTCTACAAATGATTCTATGATTATAGCTTGCAACCCATCCATCAATGGGCAAGGGAAAGCAGGTTTAGATTTTTATTTAAGATTGAACTGAATTGCAATTGAGAGGAATGGCTGTTTTCTTGACAAAAAGTCTTTTTTCATCAGGAATTAACTTTAATAGCAAATGAAGATTGAATATAATGATTTTAATAACCATATAGTTTTTTTTTCCCCGCAGCTTTTTGGGTATTTTCCATCAGACGGGCAGAATTTAATGAAAGAATCACCAATATTCCTTCTGTCCAAGAGACAATGTATTGAACAGAGAGAAGGTATGTAAATAATTTCTACAGACTTGTAAATTATGATTTAGTAGTTAGTTATTTAGCACATATGATCACTTGGAGTTTGCTATGTAATCTATGTAATCATGCATCTTGTGGTCCAAATGATAGAATTCATTTGTGGAATTTAGTAATATATAATTGCTTTACTTTTACATTGTACTCTCACTTCCGGATTTGGGTTTTAAGCAGTTTAATAACCTCATTTAGTTTAGTTGGGTATTTTCAAGCCTCTGATTTGCACATGTCCATGAAGCATGTGGAGCATGTATGGGGATGGGGAGGGGGGGGGGGGAGGGCTGACAATCCTTGTGCCGCAAATCGCTGGAGGAGCTGAGCAGGTTGAGCAACACTAATGGGAGAAAAAGTTTCAGGGCCGAACCCCTCATCAAGACAGAGGGCAGAGGGAGGTGGTGATAAGATGGACAGGGGTTAGCAGGGCATTGGTGAACTCGAGAGGGGTGCAGCATGGCAGACTGATTGGCAGGTGCCAGCATCGGCAGACTCCTTCTAATGCCAATCCTTGTGAAATGCTCTGTCAAATTCGCTATCAAATTTCCATGAGATTGATTCCTGGATATACATTTAATTCAATGGACATCAGTTCTTAGAAGAGGGATGAACCCTATAGCTGTGCAAATTGCAGGAATCATCAATAATTTGTAAATCCTTATTTCCTTGAGGAAAACTCATTCTCATAGACAAAGACTGCATGAAACAATGTGTAAACATCAGCAAACATCCTTATTCCAATGATCTGCATCATACATGGACTCCACAGATAATAAATGAGTCTGGAACCCCAATACAACAAGACCTACACAATATTCAGCCAGGGCTGAAAGGTGGCCAATAAAATCTGTGTAATCCAAGTGCTAGACAATGGTGAGGGAGAATCGAGCTGTCATCCCCAGACATTCAATGGCATTACCATCTTTGAATATCCCTCTTTCAGCATCCTGAAGCTTACCCTTGCCCAGAAATGGAATTGGAGCAGCACCCTATACCACACATGGGAATTGAATGGGATTCATTTCAAAGAGGAATACATAGTCATTTCACATCAGATCAATGCAGGACAAATATTGGTCTGTGATCTTCTTGACCAGCATCAGACCTAATGTGGTTGAGTTCTGAACAAGAATAAAGTGGCCAATCAGTGAACACTGCTGACCAATTGAGGATGGATGAATAAATAGAGATTTTAAATTAAATTCTGGCCCACAAATACAGGCCGCCCAATTAAAGCCAATTGACTTACAACCCCTGTATGGTTGAAGGATGGGAGGAAACCGGAACACCTGGAGAAAACCCACGCAGACATTGAGAGAACGTGCAAACTCCTTACCGACAGCGCTGGATTTGAACCTAGGTCGCTGGCACTATTACAGCATTGTTCCAACTGCTACACTAACTGTGCCGCCCAAATTTGCATCACAGCTTCCTATTTTACAAAGTTTAATCATTCTGTATACTTGGTTATTCTGTAGAAGTGATGGTTTCTCAGTTGCATTCTCTGTATCAGCATGAGTGCCAGAGTTCAACATGTTTTATCTTTTTCTGCCTTGTGAATGGTGAAGCCAGTGAAAGGATCATTTTTGATTTCAGATATGTCGAGTTTATGTAGGAGTGAACAAAGTTTCTTTCTGCTCAGTTAAATAACTTTGGAATTCTTTACTCCTGATAAGAGAGGATGCTCCCTCTCTTTGCATGTTTAACACTTAGATGCCAAAGGTTTTTGATGCACGGGGAATTTTGGTTTTGGATTTGAGATAGTCAATCCACCATGATATTCCAGCCTCTAAGGATTGCAAGTCATATAATTTCAGAATTTATGATGGTTTGTGCTGTGACAGAACAGTTAATCACTGTCTGGATATCCCCTTGGAATTGAGAGGCCTGTATGCCTTCATGCAAATGATCCTTCATATGTAACAGTCGAGGTGTCCTGGGATGGTGATGGAGCCAGGATTTTCAATGAATGCGAGCTGAGAGTTGTCCTGCAGACAGCTTGCCTTGGTTTATCACTGTCAAAAGAAAAACATCTGCCTGCATCCCCTCCCCCACCCCATCCCCCCCCCCCCCCCTCCTCCCACCACCTCTAATCCACTTTTCTCAGGTTTAACGAATTTCTGCAGCAGGTAATAATTTGGGCTGCATTATATTATATAGTATCTTGCATTATCACAGTGTGCAAAGCTGGAACTTTATCAAAGATGCTGACAGACGGTGACATGATGCATATGACAGTCGTAGATAAAACGGGAAAGTTGTACATTCTTATGAAAAGTACAGCATCTTTATTGATTTTGTGTTAACAGGAGAAAGAAGGCGACGTGATCATATTCAAAGCATAATTAATGTGCCACAGCTTGATCAAGTTGTAGCAGCGACACAAAAAGGAATAATCTTACTTTATAACAGTCAAGTAAGTCTGAGAGCTACTTTGATCTTTATGTAAAAAAAATCCAGTAACTGAAGATATTTTTAATTATAAAACAATTATTTACAGCACAATTGATGCCAATTCCAGCTGTTTGAACTCGTGCTGTCCAATTACACCCATAGTAACCTACAATTCCATATGCTTTGGAGGGTGGGGGAAACCAAAGAAACCCGTGCCAACTCCATTGGGAGAACATACAAACCCCTTAAAGACAGCGCCAGATTCGAACTCCATGTCACCAATGCTGTAAAAGCGCTGCGCTTACCACTGTGTTAACTGAGCCGCCGAACTGTAAATTTTATCAAATCATTTTCTCAGAAGCCCTTAACGGGTAAAAAGTTAGTCATCCTCCAATGTAATGTTAGTGGAAACAAAAGGCGCAGTGGCAGAGAAATTGGAGTTCCCCCATTTTTGATAACCGAAACGTGTGCTAAGTTTATCCCTGAGGACACTCACAGAATTGGGTGGCACAGTTAGCGTAGCAGTTAGCGCCACACTGCTACAGCGACTGGGGTTCGAATCTGGCGCTGTCTGTAAGGAGTTTGTATGTTCTCCCAATGTCTGCATGGGTGTATTCTGGGTGCTTTGGTTTGTTCCCACCATTCAAAAATGTCCTGGGGTTGTTGGTCAATTGGGTATAATTGGATGGCACAGGCTCATGGCCTGAAAGGGCCCATTACTGCGCTGTATAAAATTAAATTTATATTTAAATTTGAAATGCACAAAATATTACGACAATGGTGACATTTAGATTTTTTTTAATATGTTGAAGTGGCTTTTCTCCCAATTATGAGGTGATAAAACATGACCTACACAATCTAAAGTGTTGCTGTTTGCAGCTGCTCCATCATTGCCACTAGGTCATTAAACACAGAGCACAGCCTTACAATGCACTCTCTCTTCGTCACAATCAGTAAGTGCAGTGGATTTTGTAGATAGTCTATGCCATTGCTTACCAGTGGTGGCTTGAATAGATGTTTTGAGCAGTGGGTGATGAGGTGTCATTCAAGCCGGATATGTTTTCCTGGATGGTACTCGTATCCAATTAACCAACATCTTTTGTCTGATGTTCTGAACTCCTCACCCTGCCATTCTGCCCCCTTTCTCTCCTGAGTCTTTAATTCAGACACTTGCCTACTTTTTTCTCATACCTTGAAGAAGGGCTCAGGGCTGAAGCATCAGTAATACATCTACCCGCCAATGGCGCTGCAAGATTGGCTGAGCTCCTCCAGCATTTCTGTTTGTTTTTACTACAATCACAGTATCTGCAGACTTTGTTGCTGGGCTTGCACTCAGATGAGCAAGTGGAGAGTATCCCATCCTACCTGAGAGTTTTAAAAAAAGACTTTGGAATTTCAAGAGGTGCGTCAATCACGACAGGAAACTGTCATTGGAGAGAAGGGAAGGTATTTTCCCCTGCACCATATGATCATAGCCACACATCCATTCCCTTGTTTTCAGGGACACAGGCCACTGTGAAGCTCATGATGATAATGTAGGCAGAGATCTGGGCGATAATATTTGCAGTGACTAATGAAAAAGAGTTTATTGTCATATACATAAGTATAATGTACAGATGCAATAAAAGTTTTACTTGCTACAGCTTCCCTGGTGTGGAAAACACACTAACAACAATTTAAGTACAATTAAGATGTTATGAAGAGATAAAGGATTATAAAAAATAAATGGTCATGCAAAGAATAGATTAGTGTGTTGTAATTAGAGCAAATTGATCTTTAGTCTTGTACCCCAGTGGTATGGTTCAACATATAGAATGGATCAGTTGCACAAAGGCAACTGATAAAAGCATGAATGACCTCATTAGGATGACTTCAATCTATGTGCAGTTATTGATTAATGCACCAATTACAGATAATGAAGAAATGAACATTGCATACCTTGTCATCATTAATACACACATGCTGACAGGAAAATGACATCCCCACCAGAGTTAATTGTTCCTCAAAATGACCATTCCAGTTATCTGATGGTCAGGACTTCAAAAAGAAATACTGTATGCGAGGCCCCATGCTGGAGAAACTCAGCAAATCAAATAGTATATTTTATATAGCAAATATAAAGATACATAGCCAATGTTTTGGGCTTGAGCCCTTCATCAAGGTATGAAAAAATGTTGGCATGTGCCCAAATAAAATGGTGAGGGGAAGGGGCAGAGGGAGGAGGAACATAGGCCCACAGGCTGAAGGTGGATAAAGAAGGGAGGGCACAACAGCAAACAAGGGGAGGGGGGAATGGCTCTGTGAATGGAAAGGGAATGGTGTGGAGAGCTGGAGGAAGGAATAGATGGATAAGAGAGGAACAATGAGGAGTAGGCTATCATAAAATAGCGGTTGAAGTTAATGCCGTCCAGCTGGAGAGTACAGAGACAGAAAATTAGGTGTTGCTCTTTCAATTTATAGGTGGTCTTGGTTTGACAGTACATGAGACCATGGACAGACATGTCAGTGTGGGAGTGGAACACAAAATTGAAATGGTTGGCCTCTGAGAAATCTGTGTCATTGATGCGGATAGAGTGAAAGTGTTTAGCAAAGCGATCTCCCATTCCAAGTCCAGTCTCTCTGATACAGAGAAGACCACAATGGGAGCACTGAATCCAGGAAGGTGGATCCTTCCACATCCACATCAGTGAGTATACAAGCTCAATGACTAGCTGCATGGGCAAATTAATTGAGGATGTTATGGTGATCAAATGCTGTACAGGCAGAGCAATACAGAAACCATGCCGAGATGCGAAGGTTTGTGCATTCCTCAGAAAACTTGTGATGCTGCCTTCAGGTCGGGTGACATAATGGCATTAAGATCTGCAGGGGATGAAGTCTCTGATGCAAATAGGGAGGCAAAGTGGGATTTGCACAGAAAATCCACAGGTACATATGAAATACTGGCAATGCAAGATGCCGCTATCCCATCCTACCATGGAGTAGAGTTGGATGCGGTTAAGGTTACTAGAGAAATTGTGCTAGGTAAATTGAATGATTAAAGACAGATAAATCAGATGAGGTACACCGATGGGTTTTGAAAGAGGTGGCTTTGGAGATTGCAAATCCATTGGTGGAAATCTTCCAGAAATCAATTGTCTCTGGGTGGTTCTGGACGGATGGAAATTTGCAAATGTGGTTCTTCTTTACAAGAAAGGTGGGAAGCAGAAAAAAAGGGAACTGTAGACCTATAAGTCTGACATCAGTGGTGGGGGAAGATATTAGAGTCAATACTCAAGGATGAAGTTATGAAATACCTGGAAATGCATGACAGGATTGGTCCTAGTCAGCATGGTTTTTTAAAGGGTAGATCATATTTGACCAACCTATTAGAATTTTTTGAAGAAATTTCAGGTAGGATAGACAAAGGGGAGGCTGTAGATGTTATATATTTGGATTTTCAAAAGGATTTCAATAAGGTGCCACATGTTAGCCTGATAAGTAAAATGAAGGCCCATGGAATTACAGGAATGCTATTAGATTGGATAGAAAATTGACTGATAGGCAGAAAGAAAAGGGTTGAAATTAAGGGATCCCATTCAGAATTGCTGCCTGTAACAAATGGTGTTCCGCAAGGGCCCCTGCTATTTAAAATTTATATTAATGGTTTGGATTGTGGACTAAATAGTTTTGTGGCCAAATTTGCAGATTATACCAAGGTAGGTGGTGGAGCAGGAACTGTTGAAGAAACCGTAAAACTTCAGAGGGATACAGACAGATTGAAGTACAATGTTGAAAGTGTTTGGTTCTACATTTTGGCAGTGGAAATAAGTACTGTCTGGATGGGGAGAAAATTCAATCCTCGGAAGTGCAAAGAGATCTGGGTGTCCTTGTGCAGAGTAATCTGAAAGTTAATACCCAGATAGGATTGGTAGTGAAGAAGGCAAATACTATGCTAGCATTAATTTCAAGAGGTATAGTGTTTAAGAGTAGAGAGGTGTTAATGAGGTTCTACGGGGTATTGGTGAGACCCTATCTAGAGTACTTTGTACAGTTTTGGGCCCCCTATCTTAGAAATGATAGGATATGGTTGGAAAGGGTGCAAAGGAGATTTACTAGGATTCTTGGAATGCAGGGGCTGGAGTATAAGGAGCGTTTGGCAGCTCTTGGGTTGTACTATTGGGAGTATAGGAGAGTGAGGGTGATCTCATAGAGATGTTTTAAATATTGAAAGGTTTTGATAGAGTGAATACGGATAAGATGTTTCCCTTGATGGGTGATAGTCTTAAAATTAGAAGTTATCCAATCAAAACAGAGAGGAGGAAGAACTTCTTTAGTCAGAGGGTCATGGATCTGTGGAACTCACTGCCGCACAAAGCAGTGGAGGTCAGATTACTAAGTTGCAGGAGGTAGATGAGCTTGCATAAATTCTGGAGATTATCATCCACTATTATTCCAAGGTATCTGATGCCACTCAATGGTCATTTGAATGGACTTGTTGGCTGATACTCAGTGTGATCAAAGTTTGTTAGGGGGATGATTTCACTTTATCCCCAGTTCACCTTGTATCCTGAAGCTTTGCAATAAGCTTTTAATAGAATCTGTAATTTAGTAATGGAATTGATCAGATCTGTTAAATATAGGATTTCATTGTCTGCAATAAGATTAATTTTGTGGCTTGTCTGACCCACCATAAAACCTTTTGTCTGCGGGTGTTGCCTAATTGCCTCTGTCAAGGGATCAATAGCCAAAACAAAAAGTCCCGGAGATAAGGTGCTATCCTGTCAGCTCAATCTGCCAAGATCTATACATTAGTGACAACCCTAGCTTTGGGTTTTGTAAGAGTTTTAACCCAATTAATGAACAGTTGCCCAAATCTGAGCTTGGCCAAGACTCAAAATAAATATGGCCATTCTAGCCTGTCAAAGGTTTTCTCAGCATCCAGAGCCATAGCGACAATTGGTTCAGCCTTAAACTTTGCAAGTGAATAATATCTAAGAGTCTACATAGATTGTTCGCTGACTGACATTTCAAAATAAAGCCAGTCTAGTCTGTATTTGTTAGTTTAAGCAAGTATTACCCAAGCCTGTTAACCAGGGCCTTAGAAATCAATTTGTAATCTGAATTTAGTAATGAAATGGGTCAAAATGAGAAGCATTTCAATGGGTCTCTGTTCTTTTTACGAATAACAGTAATTATAACCACATAACAATTCCAGCATGGAAACAGGCCAATTTGGCCCTTCTAGTCCACACTGATCCAAGCACCCTCCTCTAATCCCACTTACCAACACTCTGCCCTTATCCCTCCATCCCCCTCCCATCCATATACTTATCCAACTCTTTCTTAAATGACAAAATTGACCCTGCCTCCACCACCTTTCCCGAAGCCCACTCCACACAGTAACCACTCTCTGAGTAAAGAAGTTCCCCCTCATGTTACTCCTAAACCTTTGCCTGTCAACTCTCAACCCATGACCTCTTGTATCCATCTCTCCTACTCTCAATGGGAAAAGCCTTTCCACTTCAACTCTATCTATCCCTCTCATTATCTTAAACATCTCCTCTCAGCCTTTTAAGTTCCATGGAATAAAGACCTAATTTGCTCAATCTCTCATTGTATTTCAGATGCTGAAACCCAGGCAACATTTTTGTAAATCTTCTCTGCACTCTCTCTATCTTGTTCATATTCTTCCTATAAGTTGGTGACCAGAACTGCACACAGTACTCTAAATCTGGCCTCACCAATGCCTTGTACAGTTTCATCATTACTTCCCAACTCCTATATTCTATTCACTGATTTATATAGGCAAGTATACTAAAGGCCTTCTTCACCACCCTATCCACATGCGCTCCTACCTTCAGGGAACAATGCACCATTATTCCTAGATCTTTCTGCTCCACTGCATTCTTCAATGCCCTCCCATTTACCACATATGTCTTTCTTTAATTATTATTTCTAAAATGAAGCACCTCACACTTATCAGCATTAAACTCCATCTGCCATATTTCTGCCCACTCCTCTAAGCAGTTTAAATCCCTCTGCAACCTTTGAAAACCCTCTTCATCATCCACAATTTTAGTATCATCTCAATATTTAATAATCCAATTTACTGCCCTATCCTCCAGATCATTAATATACATAACAAACAGCAACGGTCCCAATACTGAACCCTGAGGTACACCGCTTGTCACCAGCCTCCATCCTGACAAACAATTATCTACTACTACTCTCTGGGACCTTCCTTCCAGCCACTGTTGAATCCATTTGACTATCTCCAAATTAATACCCAAGTATTTAGCCTTCCTAACTAACCTCGCATACGAACCTTATTGAAGGCCTTACTGAAGTCCATATAAACAACATCCACTGCTCTGCCCTCATCAACATTCCTAGTCACCTCTTCAGAAAATTCAACAAGATTGGTCAAACACGACCTTCCACACACAAATCCGTGTTGAGTGTCCCTGATCAGACCCTGTCCCTCCATATACTTAATATACTATCTCTAAGAATGCTTATGGCCGCAGAAAATGTTTCAGGGAGAGTTTGGGTTTTTAGATGCTAAGTTAATTACATCCATGATGAGGGATATAAGTAGATTGTTAAATTTTCTGTAAAATTCTGGTGGGAAACTGTCCTCCAAGGTAATTTTTCGAGTTGTTGTGAGCCCAATGCTTTTTCAATTTCTTTTGAGGTAAAGAGAAGGTCCAAATTTACTTGATCTTCTTGGTCCAGTTTGAGTAGTTTAGCAGAGGATAAAAATTCATCAATCTTAGGACTTCTGGGTTTGTATAAAACTGTTTAAATGTATCAGTGATGGATGATGTGAAACTGAGCTCATTTCTGTCTGGATTGCATTTATTGCTCTCGAAGTCTCCTCTGCCCTCATTTGCCAGGATAAGACTTTATGGGCTTTTTCTCCCAGTTCATAATGTATTTGTTTAGTTCTAAAGATGTTTTTTTTCCCCCCACTTTTATAAATGTGCAGTGTTGTACTTGAGTTTTTTGTTTACAAGCTCTTTATATGTTTCTTTTATATGAAAGTATCTGTCCCCTATGGGGCTTTTAATATGTCCCATGGAATAAAACTATTGGGAGCAAAGGAACTATTTATCCTACAGAACAGCTTTAATCTGGTCTCTAATGACTTTTCAAAATTCTCGATTTTGGAGAAGGGTAGGATTCAAATGCTACCTGTTTGAGTTAGTTAATTTTTCTGGCATCAGAATTGAAAGAGTAGGAAGTGAGTGATCTTCCAGGGTTCTAGATAGGTATTCAGATACTAATGTTCTATGAATTCACTGCGGTGATAGCAAAAAGAGTTCAATCCTTGTATGGGAGTCGAGAGGTGTGGAATAAAAGGAGTAATCCCTAGTTCAAGGATGTGTTTGCCTTCAGACGTTTGTCAGATTCAGATCATTCATAAATCCCAAAGTGGTTTTGGCTGCTTTTATTTTGGATACTGTTTGCGTCGATTTGTCCAGGACAAGATCCAAATAATATTCCCCCGATACCTTACGGAAGATATCTTGAATAAAGGGTTCATCATCAGGTGGTGCATATAAGTTTAAAAATGTCCAGGACTCTGAGTAAAGCTGACAATTAACTAATACATATCAGCCTGATGGGTAAATGGTAGTTTCTCCATAAGTTACTGGCATGTTTTTGTTTGTCAAGATGGCTGCCCCCAGCTTTGCAATTAAAAGAAAATTATATTCCATGTCTAACCCACTCTCTCCTTAATTTTTTTATGTTCCTGTGTCGTAAGGTGGGTCTCCTGTATAAAGGCAATATCAGTTTTCATTTTTTTCAAGTGTGCCAAGACTCATTTCCCTTTAACTGTACCATTCATCCCATTCACGTTAAAGTTAACAAATTTCATTACCTTATTCATTATTAATAATCGCTATATATATCTGGAAATGTTATGACCTCCTGTAAAATCTCCATGCAAGTAAAAATGTGACTCCTGTGACAAATTGAATAAGGCACTGAAATGCTTGATGAATTAAAAAATAAAACTAACAATAAATATAAATATAAAAGCCCTCCCTCCCCAATCCTAATGCCAACCACTGAACATTCAACATTACCTCCCTCATTAATTTGGGATTTATATTCTGCACTCACGAAGTGCAGCATATCTAATTAACTCTTAAACATTTTGCCCGGCTCTGGGCTCCAATATAAAAATATTATATAAGATTATTCAAGTTTTAATACATTTAGTTCTTTTGTTAAAATCCTCAACTCAGAAACAGTTACTGTGAAAACCAGTCATCATTAAAAAAAAATTAGTCAGTCTCAAATGGCTTAGATCAGATCTCGCTTATCTATTATAAGGTGGGAAAAGTGATTACAGGTGAAGGCAAATATTCAAGGTACAAGTTCAAGCACATATCCTCACCAGTTTGTGAGGACCATGACTGCCTATCCAATTTTCCGACACCTGCTCTTGCTGGCTATTTCATTTTCCAACTGGCCAATTATGCAAGAGTGTCATCGCTTTCCTGGGTGCCTTGAAGGATCTTCTCCTTTCATTCGGGAGTACAACCCTCAGAGTTGCCAGTTGAAGCAAGGTAACTGGGATATTCTTAGACTGAAGCCTTTTCTTTACCTGGTCGAACTCCCTCCTCCGCTTCATTAGACTTGCACTCAGGTCAGGAAAAAATAACACTGGCCTGCACTCCTAAATAATGGGGTACTTGTCCTCTCTTGCTCACCCCACACGCAGAGTGTAGGATTCTATCCTGGTTCTGTTACCTCAACTGTTCTATCAGGATGTATCTTGGTCTCTGGCCTGCAAATGTGCCAGGCACAAAGTCTCAATGGGCCCTTTCAATCACTTTTGGTTCACTAAAGTGTTCTTGTCCCAGAATGCCTGGGATTCAGCCTTTAAAAAATTTTACAGGATCCTTTCCCACAGAACCTTCCTTCAGGTTAATGATATGGACATTATTTTAACTGCTGTAATGTTTTTAGCTGGTACACTTTTCCGAGCAGAAAGTTATTTTCCTTAGCATCTCAAGGGAGGAGTCCATCTCTGTTATTTGGTCTTCTACTGCCCGACACACTCCTCCGCGGCAACTACTTAGGTGGTCAACTGATTGGACATGACTTTCAGCCCTGTGATAGACTGGTTAATCTCCTCCATTGTGGCAACTAATTTATTAGAGAGGGCTTCATTACCTCCTTGAATCTCCTGAAAGAGGATATGTAAATCCTCCTCCTTCAGTGATTGCTCCTGAGCTGGCCCCGTGCCAGGGATGGATCTCTCTGCAGACCTCGAGGTGTTTGCAGTGGCCTTCTTGCCAAGGTCCCTTTGCTGAGATTGATTCCACTACCAATGGTGGATTTTGGTCAGTAATTATATTTCTTGGTTTAATTCCTCATGTTCTGCTCATGCTCTAGGTATGTAACCAGTTGAAAGGTGATTTTAAGTGCTTTTAATGGTTTTAAACAGCTGCCATCTTGCCATTTTGCTGACGCTCCGTGGCTGAGATGAACTTCACCATTAAAGTTGAATTGAATTCTGGTCAGTACCTGTATTTCTTTGCTTGATTCTTAGTTTCTTGCTCTTGATTTAGCTGCTTAGCTAACCTCCATTTGTCTTCTTGATAGCCTGGTGCACCTGCAAGCCAACCTTTTCCAATTCATACACGAGCACTCCCAGGTCCTTCTGCATGGCAGTGTGCTACAATTGCTTGCCATTTAAATAATATTCTTAATTTTTCATTTTTTTCTTCCAAATTGGATCACATTTACCAAAATCTGCCAGACCCTTAGCTACTCACTTAACCTATCTATATCTTTCTGCAGACTCTCCGTATCCTCTGCACAATTTAGTTTAACCCCCCCCCACCCCCCAATCAGGCCTCAAATCTGCCACAGCACTTGGCATTCCTAAAATCCTTGCTCGTCACAAAGGCAGGAACTTCTGAGGCAATATCGTCCAAATTTCTCCAAAGTGCCACTGAAGGAACATTACAGGGCAAATTATATGGGGTAGAAGGACCTAACGGTGCCTGCTTGAATTTCCCTGTGTAAAACCAACGATTGCTTGAAACATATAATCTTGAGAAGACTTGAAAGGGTGGATGTGGAGAAGATGTTTCCTGAAGTGAAGGAATCTAGGGGTTCCTGTTTAAAAATTAGGGGCCACTCACTCACGATTGAAGGGGTGAAACTTTTTTTTCCTCTGAGGATTGTGAGTCTTTCAAGTTCTCTCCCTTTAATGGTGATGAAAACCGACTTAAAGCATTTGTCGATGGTCAAAGGATGAAGGCTTTGCCCTGCGTTGATTGGAATGTGAAGCTGAATTCACAATAAGATCAAGCTTAAAATTAAATGGCAGCGAAGCTTCAGGGGACAGTTGAATTACACCTGCTCCTAAATGGTATGTGAGGTGCTGAAATAAAATGAAGTTGAAAAATTGAATAATTAGGCAATTTCTCCTTGACTTAAAATGCAACCTAATTAAAAAAGCCTTCTTGAAATATTTTAATAACATTTTAAAGGTGTGGGGATTAGGAGTATCCAGCGAATGGATAAGAAATATTTGAAGGGCAGAATACAATGGGTAGTCACAAGAGGATTTGCATCAAAAGAGCTAAAATAGAGAATGGTATTCCATGTGGTAATCAGAGATGTAATTTAAATAAGTGACCTGAATGCAGAAGCTTAGTGCAAAGTAGCCCTATTTCATGACAAGTCTATAATTTTGTAGGAAGAGGTACAGAACCTATATTATTGAAGACTGTTAATATGCAGGCAAAATAATGGCGGAATAAATGTAACATTGACAATATGGCATAAAAAAATTTAAATTGGACAGCACACATACACTGTGATGAGTGCCAAATTAGTTCAGGATGCACTCTACTAATGTTGCCAAAGATAGCTTTGGATGCACTCTGTCAACAGCATTTTAACTAAAGTGCTTTAGGTAACTGCACAGCAAAATGTGAATCCCCAAACTTCATAAATATTAAGGTTTAAATTATTAATTCTGCATCTTGCCTTTGACAGCATTTCCCTATTCTCTGATTGTCACTTACTTTGTTTTGGCAGTATTTACTTAGGAACATAAGAAACAGGAGCAGGAGTTGGCCACTTGGCCCATCAAGGGTGTTACACAATTCAATCATATCAAGTCTGATCTGGACATGAACTCAGCTCCATTCCCCATCACCCATAATTCCCCTATTCTTCAAAAATCTGTCTTGAAGACATTCAATGAGGCAGCCTCTACTGCATCAATGGGCAGAAAATTCTACAGATGTTCAATTGAGTGTTTTTTTTATGGAATACCTACATAATTTCATATGTTACTAATAGAGTAAGACGTTGGTCTCTGCAATTGCTTGTGGGCAACCAGTATTTTAATGAGAAATTTGTCTTTTTTACCTTCTGGTAATCATTTTGATTTTACAGATGAAGCTTCAGACATATACCAGCATTGGCGTGAGTATCCTATTCCTCCAATGATATGAAAATTAACAGCCATGAGTGCAGTATGGAATATTCTGATCAATTCTGAATTTAGACTAAGTTTAAAGCAAAGGAAAAATCAAGACTCCTAATAAATTGAATGCTGACACTGGACACTAGAGATCTTCTCTACTGGTCCTGACAGTAAAATCCACTGAAATTTTCAATGCATGTTTGCAAAATGGAAATCCACACACTATAATATTGGAAAGTTGGTTAAGCATTAATTATAACTTGGTGGGCATTTGCATCTGAAAATGAGCATGATGTTTACAGATATTTATTGCAGTGAGATGAATTCATGATTCAAAAGTCCCTTGGCAGATATTGCAAGATTACCAAACAGCATGTCTCCTTTGGCAACCGCTCAATTTTTACATGTAACTAAGCATGTGTGTGTTCCATTTGCTGGCATCAGTTGTGCAATGAAATGATGGCGATTGCTGACTGGCTGTCATGTACTGTAGTTACAGCTGAGCAAACGTTTAGCAAGCCGTCTGTTTACTGTGACAGCTGTCCTGTTCAATTTATTTGAAAATAAATTATTTGCATTGGCTACAACATCACCAGACAACATTGTCTATCAAACTGAACCACATCAATGAAGCCTGCCTTCACAGAGAAGCTTAGACAAGGAACCTGAGCAATTTGATGGTGATCACTTACATTTTTGTGTCTTCAATTTTGTAAGATTTATCATATTTTTACCAACCATATATTTTGGTTGTATGTCGAGTTTTGAAATCCTCAAAAATCTCTCAAAAAATGGGTTGACTTATAAATCATTTATACTTTTGAGACCTTAAATTCAACTAAAAAAAAACCACTGGGCACTAATTTGGCGTAAAAGTCGACCCTTGAAAACCGATTTTATATGTAAGTTGACCACTGAAAAACCAAAAAAAAAACAACTACCACAATTTTTCTTTTGGGGGGGAAAAAACATTTAAAATCCTTCAAAATCGCTATCACTATAGTTTTTTTGCAAATGTATTTATTGACGTATTAATTACTTTCATCTAGGATATTTCTCAGGTATCTGGCTGTGATTATCTTAGCCAGTTAAAGCGAATTGTAACAGTCACTGAAACGAGTATTATTATCTGGGATCATAAACCAAAGACTAAAAATCAGGTAAATAATTTTTCCCTCTGACTGTCTAAAAAATGAAAGCTCTTTGTGCATCTTAATTCTTAAATAAACAAAGATATAATTTAGCCGGATAGGCCCATACCTGTGCGAATTGCAATTAGAGTAATTAGTTCTATTTATTGGCTGCACCTTCCTGATAAATTTCCCTTTTTTAGATGTTTCTTTTAAAATGCTTATCTGTTTTGCAAATTGCAACATAGAGACTTGTCCTGAACATTTAAAGATAAAGTGAACAGGAAAATTCTCGATATTCTAAAAGCAAAATGCTACAGATGCTGCAAATCCAAATCTGTTCTAATTATAGGTCATCAACCTAAAATGTCACCTGTTTCCTTCTCCTTGGACATTATCTGATCTGCTGAGGATTTCCAAAATGTTCTTCTTTTATTACGTATTATCATTATTTATAGAATAGTATGTCTAACTAAGCATATGAATAAGTCACCTGTTCATTTTAACCTTCAGCTAGCACCTGGAAAAAATGAGAACAGGGTGAACTGATTCTAGGAACGTTGACAGCTTGGATACAAAATTAGCTGGCTCATAGAAGGTAGAGTGTAGTGATGGAAGGTTATTATTCTGGCAGAAGGCCGGTGACAAATGGTGTTCCACAGGGATAGTTCTTTGACTCCCTTTTGTTTATGATGGATGTAAGTAACTGCTTGAAAAAAAAGTTGGTGGGTGGGTTTGTAATTCTGTAGACGACAGAAAGATTGGTGAAGTTGTGAACAGTGTAGAGAGTTGTCAAATAATACAACAGGATCCAACTCAGTTACAGATATAGGCAGCGAAATGGCAGATGTGGTTTAATCCAAAAAACTGAGGAGTGTTGAACTTCGGGAGATCACTTGGAAGCAGAGTGTGTACAAATAATGTGGGACCCTTAAAAACTAGTGGCATGCAGAGGGACCTGGGAGTCAAGGTCCGTAACACATTCAAATTTCAGATTTATTGTCAGAGTACATGCATCACATTACATACAACCCTGAGATTCCTTTTTCCTATGGGAATGGCAGAATTACCACTAATTGGTAGTGCAAAAAAAAATGTACACAGTCTAAACATGTAAACGAAGGACTGTAAACATAATGAATGTAAAAATAAACTGTGCAATGCAGAGAGAATAAAAGTGCTCAAGTAAGAGTCCTTAAATGATTCTCTGATTGAGTTTGTCATTGAGGAGTTTGATGTTGGAGGGATAAGAGCTGTTCCTGAACCTGGTGGTGCGAGTCTTAAGGCACCTATACCTCTTTCCTGATGGCAGCAGTGAGAACAGAACCTGTGCTGGATGGTGTGGGTCTTTGATGATTGCTGCTGCTCTCCAATGGCAGTGTTCCCTGCAGATATACTCATTAATGGGGAAGGTTTTGCCTGTGATGTCTTGGGCTGTGTCCACTACCGTTTTGAGAGCATTATGCTCAGGGGTATTGATGTTCCCATATCAGACTGTGATGCAGCCAGTCAGTACACTTTCCACCACATATCTGTAGAAATTTTCCAGGGTTTCTGATGTCATACCAAACCTTCACAAACTCCTGAGGAAGTAAAAGTGTTGACGTGGTTTTTTCATGATGCCATTGGTATGTTGGGTCCAGGAAAGATCCTCCGAGACAGTGACTCTCAAGAACTTAAATGTGCTCACCCTCTCCACCAACGATCACTGAATTGTCTACCTCTGGCTTTCCTTTCCTGAAGTCAACCATCAGCTCCTTAGTTTTGGTGACATTGAGTGCAAGGTTGTTGTTGGTGTTGCAAGTAGATAGTGTGATAAAGAATGCATATGATAAAGAATGCATAGTGTGATAAAGAATGCCCAATGACATTATTGGGCAGGCCTTTGGTTATAAAAAATAAATTAGCATTTGGCAGCTATGTAAAATTTAGGTTAAGTCACATTTGGAATACTGCATGATCGCCTCATTACAAGAAGGGTGTGGAGGAGGCTTTGGAAAGAGTACAGAGGTCGTCTAGTGGAATTTGAGCGATGAGTTATGGAAAGAGATTAGACAAGCAGATTGCTTTCTTTAGACCATAGAAGGGTGAGGGGACACTTGATTGAGATGTATAAGATCATGAGAGGCATTAAATTTGATGAACTGCTAGAATCTTTCCCCCCCCCGGGCAAAAGTGTCACATGCTAGAAGACGTGCATTAAAGGGGAAGAACTTTAAGGGAGGTGTGAGGGACAAATATTTTACACAGAGGTGACTGTGCCAGAAGTAGCGGTGGAAACAGATACAATACAGCCGTAGTGTTTAAAAGACTTCTCAACAAACACATGGACATGAAAGGGAAAGAGGACTGGATATCTACCAAGTGCAAGTGACAGATTTTTTTAGCTTAGAAACATAGAAACATAGAAGATAGGAGCAGGAGTAGGTCATTCGGCTCTCCGCCATTCAATGAGATCATGGCTGATCTTAAAGTTCAGTACCCCATCCCCGCCTTCTCTCTGTAACCCCTAATTCCCTTATACTGAAGAAATAGATCTAATTCCCTCTTAAATATATTCAATGAACCTGCCTCTACTGCTCTCTGTGGCAATGAATTCCACAGATTCACCACCCTCTGGGTAAAGAAATTCCTCCTCATCTCAGTCCTAAATGGTTTGCCTATTATCCTCGAACCATGGCCCCGGGTTCTGGACTCCCCCACCATTGGAAACACCCCTTCCGCATCCATTCTGTCCAGTCCTGCCAGAATTTTATAGGTCTCTATGAGATCCCCTCTCAATCTCCTAAACTCCAGCGAGTACAATCCCAAATTGCGCAATCTTTCCTCACAAGTTATTCGGACATCATGTTCAACAGAGACACATGGGTTGAAGCGCCTCTTCCTGCCCTGCACTGTTCTGCAGCCTGTTATTTCTATTGTGTGCATCATAACAGATACATATCATCATTTTGCATTATATGTAAAACAATCCAAATGACTTTAACAGCTATTGTCATATTTTTCCACAGACTAATTTCTTTACCCTTAAACCCATGCAAAACATAATGCTTTGCATCTGTTCGGTGACTCTCTCTGAGAGTACAGGTGAAGATAACATTTTGATTGGTGATGATGCTGGATTTGTGAACCTTTTAGTTGTGGGAAATGAAGATCTCAATCTGCAGAAATCCAAGGACTCCAATGCCTTGCAATCCCAGGTCTTAGATCCACACCTCCTCCGTCGGTAGGTTGTCATGAATGTTTAAAATGCTTTGTTTACTTTAAAAAGTAGTGGGTTTACTTCAGACTAATGTTTGTCAAATGTTTGCAATAAAGATCACTTGAACTATGAACAAGCTTAAAGATTTTTCTCCCCATTGCCAGCTCTTTGCTTTTCTTGCATATTTCTCAGCTGCAGTAGTGGATGTGAAAGAGAAGAAGGGATGGATATCTATCAAATGCAAGTGACAGATTTTTAGTTTGATTTGGACATCATGTTCAGCACAGTAGTTTATCAGTTTTTATACTGGACACTGCGTTCAGCAAACATTATCCCTTCATTTGCATAAAAATCCTCACATCTCTGCCAGTTGAAAACAAACATAGATTTATGAAACAAAGGTGGCCAACGTGGTCTATTTGAGGAAATGGTGACTGAATCTGCTGGTTTGCCTGACTTGATAAAGTTATCAAAGCTTTGTGTTAAAAGCAGGGTCACTGAGATGGGTGCTTGTTAATAAATCCATAACGGAATTTCAGAGAAACTTTCTTGACTGGAATCTCGATGGGACATGAAGTGGTTAAGGTGACCAACCTTTGAAGTGGAAGCTAAATTTATACATGAGTAATGAAGTGTAGAATCCTATGTTAATGGGATTAATTTAGAAAAGGAAGACAATTTGTCAGTGTTAAATTGATATAAAGCGAATAAAGAGAATCCTGGTTATTTCTATATTTGTATATCCTACTCAATGCTATGTTATCAGAAAAGATTAGAGCATAGATAAGATGAATAGTTACAGTCTGCTCCCCAGGGTAGCAGAGTCTAAAACTAGAGGGCATGGGTTTAAGGTGAGGGAGAAAGATTTAAAAGGAGCTGAGGGGGTAATTATTTTCACACAGAGGGGGTGGGTATAGAGGGTTAATTTTTTTCACATAAAGGGGATGAGTTTGAAGGACAACTTTTTTTCACACAGAGGTGGTGGGCATATGGAACAAGCTTCCACAGGAAGTACATTACATAATATGAATTATATTTATTCAGGTTTATCTTTTAGATGTGGACAAGAAGTTGGTACTTTTTTGCATTTGACTTGACAGTATTCCACAATGAAACCTTTTTGGCTTGATTTGGGTAATTTATTAGAACGAATAACTGGAGTTAGATTCCCACAGGATCCAATGTTATTTTTGCTGGGAGATGTTAGAGGAATCAAACCTAAATTAAAATCAAATATGTATTAAGTAAAGTTGTTCAAATTGTTTTGGCAATATGTACTGCTATAATTTGGAAGTCAGATATTGATTTGGGAATAGACAGATGGCATTCAGAAGTTCGGAGTTGTATTCCACTTGAGAAAATGCCTTACAATTTAAGAGATAAATAGTTTTTTGTGAAATATGGAGACCACATTTAAAAACTCTTGGTATTAAAATATCAAAGAATCTCGAACATTCATTTTTTCTTATGGGCCTGTATGAACATGTAGATAAATTTAAGAGATTGGAAAGTGAAATGCTCCTGTTGTGGTTTCCTTTTTCTCTCTTATTTTAGTTTGTTGGGGATTGGGAGGGGTGGAGGGGATTTCGAGGAAAATTTTTGTATTTTTTACTTTATTAAAAAAAACTATATGTATTTGGATAAGGTTGAAATTGTGATATGGTTGTTAAGTGGTTTTAAATTAAATAAAAAAAATTTAAAAACTTCCACAGGAAGTGGTAGTGGTGAATACAATAATAACATTTAAAGGATATTTGGACAGGTCCTCAGATACACAGATATGTAGAGCTCAGAGGAAAAAGAGCCAAACACAGGGAAATGGATTCAAAGTTCAGACTTTTTGTCAAATTACCTACATGATGTCACATGAATTTTATCTTATCGGTAGTGCAAAAAAAATCTCAAGGAAAGATATGTGTACAAATGGGACAAGCTCAGAGGGGTAATTTGGTTGACCAGGATGTGTTGGGCTGGAGGACCTGGTTCTGTTCAAAATCTAAGATGATCTTGCAATGATTAATGAAAGAATTCTTCAAAGGGATGGATTTTTCAGTGAATCAAGTTAGAAAGCATAAAGAAATGAGTGAAAGAGGGTCCAACAGAAATTCCAAAGTATAGACTCTTGTTGATTACATAGCTATCAATAGTGAGATGCACACAAATCTACAGTGCACGTGAGAGAATGTAAAAGAGAATATTAAATAACTGGGACAAAACACAAAGATAAACAGGAGCAAGGGCATGAAAGGAATCAAATGGAAGGACATAAATTTTAAATTTAAAATACTGAGAGTGGAGTGAATTTTGTCAGACTAGATGATGGCTGAATTCTAGTCACTGTTTATCACAAAATTACAGGGTTTTTTTTAATACATTATTTTAAAATTTTAAAACCCACAATGACACCAATTGTAATAAAATTTGCACACAGAAAAAATTATATGGATAATAAAAACTTTGGATCAAATGGAAATTTAGCATTTAATACTTTTTCCAAAAATAATTTAACTTGTATCCAAAAGATCTTATCTTTAGGACAGATCCAATTGAATGAATGAAAAAAAGGTACCTATCTCTATACCACATCTAAAACATAAATCTGAAGACATTAAATTAAATCTCTTTAATTTTTGAGGGGTTAGGTGTAATTGATGTAGAAAATTATACTGTACTCATCTATACCTTACATTTATAACCTTAGTCATATTATCTTTACAAAAATTCCTCCAATCATTTTCATCTATCTTCCTATTCAAATCACTTTCCCATTTCATTCTTTTTTTTAAATTTTTTTTTATTTTTTACACAATAAACCATATTGACCAAAATACATACAGACATTTTTCTCTTGAATATATAGGTCATTTTCTCCCCTTTTTCCCCCTCCCTTCCCTCCCTCCCTCTCCCCCCTTCCCATTTATTCAAAGTTCAATCTATAAGATACATTAAATCCGTTGAACAATGTCGTCACTTAATAAAATAAACAAGAATTTTTTATCTTTTCCTTTTATATACTGAGTCAGTTCATTTTGTTGTCTTCTCCTTCTGTCATTTTAGGTGGTGGAGGGTCATGGTAGGATTTCTCTATTGTATTTCATGTTTCTTTTCTTTGGCTTGGCTTTGCGGACGAAGATTTATGGAGGGGTAATGTCCACGTCAGCTGCAGGCTTGTTTGTGGCTGACAAGTCCGATGCGGGACAGGCAGACATGGTTGCAGCAGTTGCAGGGGAAAATTGGCTGGTTGGGGTTGGTGTTGGGTTTTTCCTCCTTTGCCTTTTGTCAGTGAGGTGGGCTCTGCGGTCTTCTTCAAAGGAGGTTGCTGCCTGCCGAACTGTGAGGTGCCAAGATGCATGGTTTGAGGCGATATCAGCCCACTGGCGGTGGTCAATGTGGCAGGCACCAAGAGATTTCTTTAGGCAGTCCTTGTACCTCTTCTTTGGTGCACCTCTGTCTCAGTGGCCAGTGGAGAGCTCGCCATATAACACGATCTTGGGAAGGCGATGGTCCTCCATTCTGGAGATGTGACCTACCCAGCGCAGTTGGATCTTCAGCAGCATGGATTCGATGATGTCGGCCTCTGCCATCTTGAGTACTTCGACGTTAGGGATGAAGTCGCTCCAATGAATGTTGAGGATGGAGCGGAGACAACGCTGGTGGAAGTGTTCTAGGAGCCGTAGGTGATGCCGGTAGAGGACCCATGATTCGGAGTCGAACAGAAGTGTGGGTATGACAACGGCTCTGTATACGCTAATCTTTGTGAGGTTTTTCAGTTGGTTGTTTTTCCAGATTCTTTTGTATAGTCTTCCAAAGGCGCTATTTGCCTTAGCGAGTCTGTTGTCTATCTCGTTGTCGATCCTTGCATCCGATGAAATGGTGCAGCCGAGATAGGTAAACTGGTTGACCGTTTTGAGTTTTGTGTGCCCGATGGAGATGTGGGGGGGGCTGGTAGTCATGGTGGGGAGCTGGCTGATGAAGGACCTCAGTTTTCTTCCAGGCCAAACATTTTGGCAGTTTCCGCAAAACAGGACGTCAAGCGCTGAAGAGCTGGCTCTGAATGGGCAACTAAAGCGGCATCGTCTGCAAAGAGTAGTTCACGAACAAGTTGCTCTTGTGTCTTGGTGTGAGCTTGCAGGCGCCTCAGATTGAAGAGACTGCCATCCGTGCGGTACCGGATGTAAACTGCATCTTCATTGTTGATGTCTTTCATGGCTTGTTTCAGCATCATGCTGAAGAAGATTGAAAAGAGGGTTGGTGTGAGAACGCAGCCTTGCTTCACGCCATTGTTAATGGAGAAGGGTTCAGAGAGCTCATTGCTGTATCTGACCCGACCTTGTTGGTTTTCGTGCAGTTGGATAACCATGTTCCTCAACATGGTTATCCATTTCATGTATGGTTCCCATATTGACTTATGAATATTGGATTTAGATATTTTACTTTGTAATAATTTATACATCTCAAAAATAAATTTATTTATATCTCCTTTAGTAAGTAATAACTCTAAAGCAGATTGTCTAGGTAATTTTAAACTATAACCTAACTTTTCAGTTTAAAAAAGCTTTTACTTGATAATAGCAAGAAAAAATATTATTAGGAATAATAATCTTCGATTAAAGGATATACATCTTCAACATTTGTAATCCCCAATTGATTCCAAATCTTCAAAAACAGATTTTTAGCAGTAAAGGGAAAAAGCATTTACTGATATAAAGGCATTTTAGATGAAACCTTACCTTTTCCACCTATCTCATAATTTATTTTATTCCATAATTCAATTAATATGCTTCAATATCGATGGATCTTCACCAACTAACAATTTTGAATTCCATTTGTAGATAAATTCTTGCATACATTGTTCATCAATTTTAGATAGCTCTATATTTGCCCAAGTTGGAGATTTATTTACATCAAACATTGCACTAATAAAATTCAGTTGGGCAGCTTTACAATAATTTTGAAAATGTGGATGTTCAAATTTCCAAGTTAATTTTTCCAAGGATACTCTAGCCACTTTCCCTTTCCATAAAAATGTTCTATCAATTAAGTTAAGGTCTTTAAAAAAACGTTGAGGTTTTTTAGATTGAAGAAAATTTTGGATCTTTGGAAAAAATTACGGGGTTAACCAAAGCTTGTTTATAAAGGAGGAGCATATTCACTGTGACCCCTAAATCTTTAAAATGCACATTAACATTGGAGATCTGCAGTGAGCCAGTCCCATATTCAGAAGACACTGGTACATAATCAGCAGGTTTTATGCTGCAGACAGCCTATTTTGGTAAGTAGACCACAGATCCACAGCAAAGAGCAGGTGAAGCACACTGCTAAATATGAAATGGAGTTTGCAGACAGAATCTCATTCTGGGTTAGAGGTGAGAAAGGGCTGACATCAGTTAATTGTTTATGGGGCATGGATTTAGGAAAAAGATCTGATTGCCCATTCAAAGAATTTCATTCAAATTTGGAAATCAAAGAAATGTACGGCATGGTTAATATAGTGGTTAGTGCAATGCTGCTACAACGCAGAGATTGGGACTGGGATTTGAATCCCACGCTGCCTGTAATGAGCTTGTGCAGTCTTCCTGTGTCTGCCCCCTGGGGGCTCTGGTTTCCTCCCACCATTCAAAAAAAAGAATTGTACCTATAAAGTAATATCTACTTATAGAATTAATGACTCAAAATTGGAAGCAATGATGCTGTCGGTTACAATGGCCATCACAATTAGATAACCAGGTCATGTTTTATTGGTCTAGAGAGGGCTTCAGATACCTAAGTGTTATTTTCACTCCCTCCATCTTAAAACTGAGTGAAGCCAATTATGGAAAGTTACTGAAGGAAATAAAGGCAGATTTGCTCAGATGGGAGATTCTCCCCTTATCATTAATTGGTAGAATTGAAACTGTCTGAATGTCTGTCTTTACCGGTAGAACTTCCTCTGATAGCATTTAAAGCTCTTAAATTGATATCAAGATTTATATGGTAAAAATAAAAAAAAACCTAGCGTTAGACTTAAGACTTTGTTATTGTCAAAACATAAAGGGGGCCTTAATTTGCCCAACATTAAATATTACTACTGGGCAGCACAGCTAAGGACCCTGATAACATAGATATTAAATGATATGGAAATGGGTTGGGTGAGTACAGAACAAAATTCAAGCCCCAGTATTTCTCTGGACGCCAAGCTAATTGGAAGAAATTAAAAATAGAAAATGAATGGATTAAATTCACAATGAAAACTTGGTTGGCTATTGGAAAACAACTCAATCTTTTTAACTCTATACCCAGAGCATTAAAAATAGTAGCTATCCCAGAATTCTTACCTGGAAAGGTAGATAACAACTTTGGAAAATGGGCGAATAAAAGGCCAACTATTGTGGATCGCCTTTTTTTGTGGGGAAACTTTGAAATTGTGGGAACATCTGCAAGAAGAATTTGGTTGGTCAGGGATGGATTTTTTTTAGATTTCTTCAAGTGCGGCACTACTTACAGACTTACATGCAAAAAACATCCACACTTGAAATGATTTTCATGCTGACTATGGAAGGAGAGATAAAGAATAACTTGATTGCTCACATACAGATGGATTCAAGATTATAGGAAACACTATGGAAATAAAACAGAAATGGGAATTAGGAATGAATATTTGTATTACAGATGAAGCATGGGAAAAGACATACCTTGATGGCCATGAGTTAACAAGTAGCCCTACTTGGAGGAAGTTTGATGGAAAATTAAAATGAGAGCATTTTAGAATCCACGGGAGTGGGTGAGATACAGAAACACCTCAGAATTATGTTGGAGAGAATGCAGGAAGATTGAAAATCATACCCATATTTTTTGGGACTGTCCCAAACTATATCAATGTTGGAAAGATTTTCAGGTGGAAATTAAGAAAATCACAGGGGGTACTCCTGCCTATGGAGCCAGTATATTTTATGTTGGGAGTGACTCCAGAGGATATAGGTACCAAAAACCAGATATGGTTACTTGGGATGTTGCTGTTGTTCGCAAAGAAGATTATAACAGTGTTATGGAAAAAAAGTAAACCACCAACTGTCCAACAATGGAGGGAAAGAGTTAAAAATGTATATTTGATGGAAAGTATAACAGGTAAACTCAAACTAAGGGATGATCGTTTCAACACCAAGTGGTCACTGCTGATGCTACAGTTAACGGGGTTGATTAAAGATATAATTTCCCCGTAATCGCAGTGGTGGGGAAGAGTTTAACTGGTGCACTCGATATGTGGTTGGGGCAATGTATACAGAATGAGATGGTGATGCCACAGTGATAAATTCAGTAAGATTTACTCTGACCCTCTCCTATTTAAGCTCGAAAGTTTCAAAATGGGCATATAAGTAAGGGCATGGTTAACTATAAAGATGACTACAAATTGGCTAGAATAAGGTTAATTGGGTGTCACAAATCTGTGATGCTCCTATGAATGGAACTCCAATAAGATAGATTGATGCATTGTATACATCTGTTATGTGATCTGTGTTTTGTTTGTATGCTCACATGATATGACTGCATATGGAAATAAATGATGTTAAAAATAAATCATACCGGGGGGGAGGGGGGGTTTAGGTCAGTTGGGTGTAATTGGGTGGCATCGGCTTGTGGGCCAAAAGAGCTTGTTACTGTGCTGTATGCCTAAATTTAAAAGAAAATTAAAACACATCTGATTTATTCTTTTGGTTGGATTATGACAGGAACCAAAAGTTTGTTTCCTTGATATCACTGCACATCATTCCTAAACATATCTGAAAGCTTCTTGTTCAGGTTTGCTTCAGAGTTGGCAAAACTAATAATTAAGAAAAATAAATATTTATCTAAATAGCACTTTTTATTACCACAGTGGATGAGAGTACTGGTAGAAAATTGTTTGTCAAATTGGAGGCCGGTGACTAGTGGAGTTCCTCAGGGATCGGTCCTGGGTCCACTATTGTTTGTTATATATATTAACGATCTGGAAGAAGGGGTGGTAAATTGGCTAAGTTTGCAGATGATACAAAGATTAGTGGTATTGTGGATAGTGAGGAAGATTACCGTAGCTTAAAAAGAGATATAGGAAAGCTAGAGGAGTGGACTGAGAATTGGCTGATGGAATTTAATACGGATAAGTGTGAAGTGTTGCATTTTGGAAAGGCAAATCTAAATAGGTCATATACATTGAATGGTAGACAAATGAGGAATGCAGAGCAACAAAGGGATTTAGGAGTTATGGTAAATAGTACCCTCAAAGTTGATACTCAAGTAGATAGAGTGGTGAAGAAGGCATTTGGAATGTTGGCCTTCATAAGTCGGAGAATTGAATTCAAAAGTTGGGATGTTATGATGAAATTGTACAAAGCATTGGTGAGGCCAAGTTTGGAATACTGTGTGCAGTTTTGGTCACCGAATTATAGGAAGGATATAAACAAAACAGAGAGAGTCCAGAGAAGGTTCACGGGAATGTTGACAGGATGTCAGGGTTTGAGTTACAGAGAAAGGTTGAGCAGCCTGGGGCTTTTTTCTTTGGAGTGTAGAAGATTGAAGGGGGATTTGATGGAGGTGATCAAGATTTTAAAAGGGACAGAAAGAGTCAACGTGGATAGGCTTTTTCAGTTAAGAGTGGGGGAGATTCAAACCAGAGGCCATGGTTTGAGATTGCAGGGGGAAAATTATAAGGGGAAATTTCTTCACGCAAAGGGTGGTTGGGATGTGGAATAAGCTTCTGGCAAAGGTGGTTGAAGCAAGGACGTTATTTACATTTAAGGAAAGACTTGATAATTACATGGAGGGGAGAGGATTGGAGGGGTATGGACCGGGTGCTGGTCAGTGGGACTAGGAGGGCGGGGATTTGTTCCAGCATGGACTAGTAGGGCCGAACTGGCCTGTTCTGTGCTGTATGTGGTTATATGGATACATACATTGTACAATAGAGTTCGCTACAGTGGGAATGGAAACTCTGATGCTGTCAAATGCATCAATCACTTGTGCACAGCAAGGCTCAAACATCTATTTTGATGCTATTGTTTAAAGGGTAAATAATAAACAAGGAAAACTCTCTTCCTCTCCTGCAAAGAAAAAAATACCTTGAGATATGTTACAAATGCAAATCAGATGAAGTGCAGATGGTGGAAATGTGAAATAAAACTAAAAAATGCTGGAAGGACCCAGCGTGTCATTCAGCATGCAGATGTATCAGATCTGAGACCATTTGGAAGAATTTTGAATGGGTCCTTGACCTGAAATGCCACCTTCGTTTCTCTCCACTAATGGTGCTTGACCTTTGGAGAACATCCAGCAATTTCTGTTTTCTTTTGAGATGTGTTATGTCTTCTGAATCATCTATTATTGTTTCAACCGAAACTCTGCACATGTGTGTTATGGTGTCAGCCAAGACACTCCATGAACCCAGACTTTTAATTTTAATCCTTGCTAATTGTGGTGTACCATCTTTGATAAGACTCAAATATCTTTTCCCATCGTTCATTTTTTCAGCCCTATTTTACGACGTAAACTGCACAGCGAATGGGTGTTAAGAGTGAAGTATTTTTCACATTTAAACTCCTTTGTGAGCAGTTCTTCAGACAGCGTGCACTCAGTGGCCCTGGACGACATACGTAAGCTTGGAGATTGTCAGTAAGTTACACTTACGTTAACAAAGCCATAGATTTGTTCTATAGTATTCATCTTCCCTGTTTCTCATTTGTTTCTCTTCCCCCCCCCCCTCCTTTATTTCTCTTGGTCCTGTACTTGGGGAAATCACATAACTGTACATAATTATACACCACATTATTGGAAATATATCATTAAACTAGCAAGGTGCAGAAGAGCCTTAAGAGTATTACTGAGTTGTTCAATTCATAAGGGGAGGCTGGGACTTTTCAACACCCCCCCACCCCCCACTGCCCGACCACCTGCCACTATACAGGGGGAAACATACAGAGCAGTGGTTCTCAACTTTTTTGTCCACTCAAGTACCACTTTAAGTCATCCCTATGGGATCGGTGCTCTGTGATTAGTAAGGGATTGCTTAAGGTGGTATGTGAGTGGGAAGGGAAGGTTGAGAATCATTGCTCTAGACCCAATTGTTACTGAAATATTTTGCTTGAGAAAAATTGTCATTGGCCCATTTCCTTTGGAGTTATGAAACTGTGCACATAACCAGTCAATGAGGTACGATTACAACAGTGGTTTTCAAACATTTTCTTTCCACCTACATACCATCTCAAGCAATCCTTTACTAATCACTGAGCACCTATAGCATTCTTTCTTTGGCTTGGCTTCGCAGACGAAGATTTATGGAGGGGTTAATGTCCATGTCAGCTGCAGGCTCGTTTGTGGCTGACAAGTCCGATGCGGGACAGACAGACACGGTTGCAGCGGTTGCAGGGGAAAATTGGTTGGTTGGGGTTGGATGTTGGGTTTTTCCGCCTTTGTCTTTTGTCAGTGAGGTGGGCTCTGCAGTCTTCTTCAAAGGAGGTTGCTGCCTGCCGAACTGTGAGGTGCCAAGATGCATGGTTTGAGGCGATATCAGCCCACTGGTGGTGGTCAATGTGGCAGGCACCAAGAGATTTCTTTAGGCAGTCCTTGTACCTCTTCTTTGGTGCACCTCTATTATGGTGGCCAGTGGAGAGCTCGCCATATAACATGATCTTGGGAAGGCGATGGTCCTCCATTCTGGAGATGTGACCTACCCAGCGCAGTTGGATCTTCAGCAGCATGGATTCGATGATGTCGGCCTCTGCCATCTCGAATACTTCGATGTTAGGGATGAAGTCGCTCCAATGAATGTTGAGGATGGAGTGGAGACAACGCTGGTGGAATCGTTCTAGGAGCCGTAGGTGATGCTGGTAGAGGACCCATGATTCGGAGCCGAACAGGAGTGTGGGTATGACAACAGCTCTGTATACGCTAATCTTTGTGAGGCTTTTCAGTCGGTTGTTTTTCCAGACTCTTTTGTGTAGTCTTAGGGAATACTTAAAGTGGTATATGAGTGGAAAGAAAAAGATGGAGAACCATTGATATAGAGGCTTATAAACTCATAAGAGACATGGATAAGGTAAATAGACATAACATTTTTCCATGAGTAAGGGAATCTTGAAATAGATGGCAAAGATAAAGGTGAGGGTGGAAAGATTTCAAAGGTACTTGAGGGAGACTCTTTTTCAGAGGGTGGTGAGTATGTTTAACAAGCTGCCAGAGGGAGCAGTAGAAGCAGGGAACAATTGCAACCTTCAAAGATATTAGAACAGGTATGTGGAAAGGAAAAGTTTAGAGGGAACTGGAATGAATGTCGGCAAATTGGTGAGACATTATGGGCAACATGGGCCAAAGGGTGTTACCTTGCTCTAATCACAAAAATCATTTTCTAAACACTAATCTCCTGGAGGAAATGAGCAGGTCAAGCATTACTGGTCAGAGAAAAAGAATGATTGATGTTTCAGGCTGGAGCCCTTCATCAAGAATGGGAAAGCAGAGAAGAGAAGCCACTGCAAAAAGGACAAGGTAGGAGGGGTAGGACAAGGAGCCATGTGGGATTGTGAACCAGGGGAAGCATGATAGAGTCCGATGCCAGAACAGAGGGAAAGGAGGCAAGACAAAAAAGGAGTCGTGGAAGGAGAGTCCTAAGATGAGGGTTTGGGGGGAGGGGCGTGGGGAAAATTCTGCTGTGGTTTATTATTGCTTTGAAAGTTCCATGTGAAACGTTCCATTGTGTTATTTCTCTCCAAATGTAGGCCCATTAGAACCTTGTCAGTTCCACGCGGAGTTAATGCTTTTGATTATTGTGTGAAAGCAAATACCTTTGTAACTGGTGGTAAGTGTCACTTTGGAATATTTTGAACATTGCAGAATTTTGTCCTGTTTCAGAAGTATGTTGATGATTAATCATATTATCAGTTTTTTTCCCTGAAATATGTGACAAAAATTGAAGTCTAAATTTGCAAACTTGTTTCTCTTGAATTGCCAGTCATGTAAATTGCTCCTTTTGTGCTCAAATGTAAACTTGCAAGCTCAATTATTATTACCATGTTGGCTGTAACCAATTAGAGTACAGGAATGATACAGCTCATGCAATTGAAAAGAGAAATATTTTTCTTGTTCTGCCTGTATAGGGATAAGAATTTTATTACCCTTTGTTATGCTCTGTTTTTTTAATGAAATATTAATGCCTGTGCACTGATACAGAAGCAAATTAAGCACTGTTGGTGAATGGAAGATTGAGGTCATGTTGCTGGCATTAAACCAAAATTGATAGTATCATCAGTAAAGGGCTCTAGTTTCTGCTTTTTTGCATTCTATGCCTGGTTAAAGGTACAATGTTTATAAGGCCAGCTCTTCAACATTTTGCAATACATACTCAGAGGTCTGCTATCAGATTTTGAGTGACAGCATCAATTTATATTGCACGCCCACTTCACACAAGTGCTGTGCTAACATGGAGGTACAGCAAAGAATTAAAAAATATGTTGACCTTTCCAGGAAGCTGGAATTCAACATTGAGGACTGTGAGACTACCTGGAGAACAGTTTTGGTCTCTGCATCAATAGAATTTATATTGACTTGGAGTTGTTCCAGTATGTATTCACGAGATTGATCCTTGTTGTTTTATGCTGCAGAAGTATGAAAGAATGAGATGTGATCTTGACTGGAATGAGACTGACTGACAAAGGTGGATGCTGAGATGCTGTTTCTTCTGGCTGGGAAACACAGAAGTAGGAGTTATGGATTTGAAATAAGGTGTTAGCTGCTTAAAACCGAGCAGAGGAGAAACTTATTAATGCAGAAAGTTATAACTGAATCCCAGAGACCTGGAGCGGGTCGTGGATAACAAGGCTTTGCACACTGTGGGAATATTTCCTGATTTGAACTTGACATTCGGGGTCAGCTATGACCTATTGTAAGGTGTTGAAGTTCAAAGGCTTCCGGTGTCTTTGTATACTGATCACTGAACATTAAAATGCAGTAAAGAATAAACATCTTGGTCCAGAAGTCTAGAGCCTTGGTGAATCTGCATTCTGGAGTGTCATGTGCAGTGCTTGGGTTTTGCTATCAATGGAGGCAGAACAGTAAAGGTTTAACAGATTAATTCTGGGGAGGAAGAGAGATTAAGCAGACTAAGCATTTACTTGTGTTTAAAATAATAAATATATGCACATCTTGTGGGAATTGATGGGGTAAATGTAGACCTGTTGTTTCCTTGGCCTTGATGTCCAGAAGCAGGGATCATGGCTTCAATGTAGGGTTGGACACTGATGTGAGCAGAAGTTTCTTCAAGTCAAATCAAATTTATCGTCATCTGATTGTACAAGAATAACCCAACGAAACAATGTTTTCAGGTCCTCGGTGGAAAAACATGCTGAAACCCAACCAGACATCACACACATACAGATAATATGCAGGACAAGTATTATATCTGTTAAAAATAAACAAATAAATTTAGTTTTTCACAAATGAGAGTCTCGGATGGTTAGTGTGAGCAGTTCCTTTGCTCGTTCCAGCATTGTCACTGCTCGTGGGAAGAAGATGTTCCTCAGCCTGGTGGAGCTGGCCTTGATACTGTACTCCTGTATCTCTTTCCTGATGGGAGCAGCTGAAAGATGATGTGTGGCAGGTGGAAGGGGTCCTCAATAATTTTGCGTTCCCTCTTCAGACAATGGTCTCAGTAGATTACGTTGATGGGGGGAGGAGGGGGAGACCAGTGTTCCTCTCTGCTACTCTTATGGTCCTGTGGATTGACTTCCGATCCATTTCTCTGCAGCAATCATACCTTAATGTGATGCAACCGGCCAGGACACTCTCGATAGAGTTCCTATACAAGGCTGACAGGACGCTGGCTGGTAGTCTTGGCCGTTTCAGTCTTTCTGACAAGTGAGGAGATTTTGAGTGCCAAGATAGGTTACTAGTTAAGTAAACTCCAAGGAACTTGATGCTCTCCACTCTCTCTACTACAGAATTGTTGATGCATAGTGGAGGGTGGTTGTTTCTGGTCCTCCAGAAGTCCACAATCATCTCCTTTGTACTTTGAGACTCAGGTTGTTACCATCGCACCATTTCACAAGATTTTCCACCTCTTCTCTGTCGTGTGACATTGCTGTTGCTTGATTGCACAGTGAATCTTAAGAATTCTTGGCCCAGGAGAGGTGTGCAACCTCAGCTTTTCAAGGCAGATATCAAAACATTTTTGAATATTCAGGAATATGGGATTAGTGCAGAAAAACGATCAGCCAAGATCGAATTGAATGGCAGAGCAGTCTGAAGGGTCCACTTGATCTGTTCCTGATTCTACTTCAACACAATCTGCTGGAGGAATTCAAATGGGTTGAAGAGCAACAGCGGGAGAAAAGATCCATGGTTCCTTCCCAAAATGTTGACAGTTGTTTTCTTTTTCTCCCACTGATCCTCCAGTAGATTGTGTGTTGCTTCAGATTCCAGCATCTGCAGTCTCCCATGTGACTCTTGATTTTACTTGTGTTCTTATGAATAGCAGAGTAGCATTGCAAGGCTGGGAGCCCCAGTCTCCAGATCTGTCTCTCAGCTTCTTATGTTGTCCTCCGACTGCCATGATAGCTGCTCTCCAGACTTGTAAACTGGATCACTATGTTTGAGTTTCAAGGACATCAACATCACTCCAAAAGAAAAGAGTGGTATATCTTATGTGGAACAATTGGGAAAGAGTCAGGCTTTGAATGTTCAATTTTAATCATTTGCTTAGACATTTACTACTGAAGCAAAGTTGGTCTGTTTTTTTTTGTCCACACAATCCTCACCTTGCTTCACATGAGTGCAAGTTCAATGGAGAGCTCACAATGCACTCAAAAGATATTCTCACACATACAAAATATTCCAGAATAAGATATTTGCTTTGAAGAGAATGAAGGGTTTTAAAATCTACATGAAAATTGAAATTAAAAAATGGGTCCCTGTAGGCTGAGGTATGGTCCCTGTGGGTGGGAGGGGACTGGGTGAGCAGAGCTATGGATTGTTGAGTCTTCAATGGGACCAGGTTTTGGAAACTTGGAAAGTGTTTGCTCAATGACATGAGAGACATACTGAAGAAAGGAACAGCAAATTGTATTCATTTAAAAAGTTAATTGAGGTTTGTGCTCTCAAAGCCCTGCTATGAAATTGGGACAATCCCAGACCTGCAGGTTGCAACTTAGTGACAAGCAGTAGGATTATAAATATTCCATGTCATAATTCCCCCTGGGATAAAGGCAGGAAGGTTTTAAATTCAAATATGTGTTATTCAGATAAATAAGGATTTCTTACTTCACTTTACGTCCAGGAGAAGATAAAATTGTTCGACTTTGGAATCCTAACATGTTCTCCAAAGCAAAGGCATTGTTAGTTGGCCACAACTGTATCATTACTGAGGTGGTAATTAATGAAGCAGATCAACATATTATTAGTCTTTCAACCGAAGGGGTGAGTGACTATTTAATGATGTTTGCGTTTTTGTTTAGATGTTGTGAGTGGTGTGCTGTTCCATTATCCAAGTCAGTACATAAATAGAGGAATTACTTGTCAATCCGCTGAAGGAGTACATTCCTTACTCATTGTGTCATTTCAACTTGTCTCTAAATCACAAACCAGTGAGTTCAAACCCCACCTAAACACATCCAGTTGATGAAATATTGTATTGCAAAATATGTTATCCTTTGAATGAGACATTAATCTCTCATTACCTCAGATGAACTGAATTAGAATCTTTGGCATCTGGTCAGTGTTATCCATCTAGTATTAATTCAAACAGGTTCCCATTTTTATTATACCATTGGACTGTATAGGCTTGTATATTAATAACACATAGTTGTGAACTTCCCCCCACCTCTGCAGCTAACAGGCAGAATGTCACATTGAGTGGTTTTTATTGTTGCACGGATCGCACAAAAGATTCTCTCCTTTTCCTCCAGCCCTGCATTTACAGAGCTACCCCCTCCCCCAATCAATTCTCTCCTATTCATGTCCGCTCATGGTCTCTTGGCTGTTGGCCTGTGCTCCTCTCCTGCCCCATTCCCTCCCCCCCCCCTCATTCTCCCCCACTCCAAACCATTCTATTCAGGCGCCTGCCTGCTGTTTGCTCGTAACTTGATGAAAGGCTGAGGCCTGAAACATTGGTCATATCTTTGCCTCCTATGGACACTGCTGAGTTTTTCCAGCACTTTTGTATATACACTACAATCACGGTGTCTGCAAGTTTTCTTGTTTCACCCCGCCCCCCCGCCTCAAATAATGTGTACTGACAATAACCAAACCAGCAGTGCAAGTATAAGACAGCTTTAATAAACTAATATGTACACTAAGAGGTCTTGTCTCTCTACAAGACAAACCAAGAAGACTAGAATGTAGCTCTGGACTCCTTTATAGACAAGGTCACCAGGATGACCTCTGGTGACCTAGTGGTGTAATTACATATCACCACATAATGTAGGTTCGAATTGCTAACACTGGATGGTTTATGGCTTGAACCACTTCATATCTCATGAAATCAGTCTTTTTTGTGGGATTCTTCCAATATGTTTTCTTGTCAAAATGTTCCTTCCAACAGTGCAGTGAAAATACACCACTGACCAAATAGAAAAGCAGTTTAATTTATTGAAGAGTTACATACCGTGGTTTGAATTTGTAAGTTTAATTTCAGAATCTGAATCAGCATCTTATTGTCATGACAAGTCATGAAATTCAGTGTTAGAATTTTAAGTCAGAACTTCAAATGGGAAACCTCAATATTTGCAAGGATGTATCTCCATGTAGCTTTAGAATTGTGAACACAATCTCCTAGAGTTCTGTATTCTCCAATTATAGCAGTGTCCTTGGTGGAGAGGTGAAAGATGGTCATTTTCAACATTTTTGTATTTAACAATAATCTATGGTTGCATTTGTTTTTAGATGAAGAAGCTGAAGACCTTGTTCTGAAGGGAAAAAAAACAAAATCAAGCAACAATAATACTCCAATCCTCACAGGTTTTAAACTCAGTTTGAACAGTTATCGATTAGCAAGGCATCAGGCTAATATTGCCTCGATTGTGGTCTTTCTTGCTCTTCTAATGACATTTGAAGTTAGTTTTCATAGATTAGAATTATTTTCCCAGGGCCTATTTATTTTCCCAGGTGCTATTTATTTTAGTTTGCACTTGTGTATTGGAGAAAGGAGTCTAACCACAAAGAAATTAGAAATATGACTGATGTTGATTTTCGTCTTATTTTTTTTTCTCTCTTGAAAGATGTTCAGAGTCTGGGATATTCAGACAATTGCAATCCTGCAGATTTTCATCTTGGGTGAACATAAAGTAGATCGCCACTTCAACACAATGGTGTTTGACAATAAAAATAAGAGATTAATTGTTGGTAGGTGAGCAAGCTGTGAAAAATCAATCGCAGCTTTTCAATTAGAAGTGTAATAGCAGAGTGGTGACGTCCTGGAATGATGGTGAAGAAGGCTGGATTTAATGATCCAGAAAAATCAATCCCACTACCACTTCAGATGGACATTTAAATTCTCCCAAATACATTGTAATTGAACACAAAATCTGATATTATATTGATTTTGGCTATTGGATTGTTATGATCAAGCAACTGGTGCATTAAAATCCATTAAAGAAAATCAAAAATGCTACAAATGCCTGATATCTAAAATACAAATAGAAAATGCTGGAAATACTCAGAGCACCAAGCTTCATCCATGGGGAGAGAAACAACATTCTGATGAGGAGTCTTCAATCTTAAATGTGAACTCTGTTGTTTCTCTAGCTGCAGATGAAGCCTGACTAAGGAGTATTTCTAGCACATCCTGTTTTTAGTTTACAGGAAAGAAATCTGATCTAGTCCATATGTGAGTCCACCCTTTTGATATGTATGCTCATTATTCATTCAGAGATGATTGTTCCAGTGTTCAATGAAGGGAAAGGACTGCAAAATCCATCTTGGACACTTCTTATCTCTCTTTATATGTGCAGTAGAAATGTATAATGTAACAAATCCTGTAAAGGAATAGTAGAACAATGATTTATACTTGGGACCTGTTTGAAGCAGAAGTTCACAGTACTGCAACATAAAGATGTAGAATTGTAATTTATGAGTTGGTGAAATGGTAAAGAAATGCACAAATTGCACAATTCTTGGCAAGGTTGCAGTTGGCAGAATGGAAGTGATTTTTCAACCATCAGCTGCCCTGATTGTGAGTAATGAAGCAAATGAAGATGGTGGTGAAATAGTGTCTGCCCCTTGCCTTCTTAAAGTTGGGGTGCATGTGCGTGCGTGTGTGCTTGTGTGCGTGTGTGTGTGTGCGTGTGTGCTTGTGTGCATGTGCGTGTTAGCCTTGCTTGCACATATCAGGATTCCTACTGCATTGGTTGCACCTTCTTTAGTCATCAACTTGTTAACGTGCATGTAATTTGTAATTTGAAAGTCTATTGAATCTCCAATGTGCACGCAACTTCTGTGAAGCTTGCAACAGTAAATGCCTTTTGAAGTTTGTATCTTTCAAAGGACTGAAGTTGCTAGATTGTAGGAAGCTAACAAGGATGCTTCTTGGTCCATGCAAAATCTACAATTTATTTTGTACAATGTCCCGATTTTCATCAAGCACTTGAGGACAGTTACTTAAAAGCTATTGGCAAAATAAAATTATTTTAAGTTGTTTTCTTTTGCAAGTTTTGTTTTAGACTTGTTGGATAATTTTTCATTTTCTGCAACAGTTGGTATTCTACAGTCTCTATACTCCTAAGGATCTGCAGTATGTTAAATCCCTTTCAGCCTCTCTCCTGCCTTTTGCTGTATTCTTTGACTGTCCCTTCACCTGTGATCCTGCCATGTCATTTCAAAAATGTGTTGGAATAAACAACCTCGACATGCTTGCATTAGATTACGTAATGGAGGAAAGTTCTGTGAGATCTGATTCCATTAAAATCAACCTAATACCTGCAGAATAGAAGGGATCTTTGAAAATAGAAATAATCCTTCTGATAGTGAGAGAGAAATTCATATTCATTGTGTGATTTATTTTTTAATGTAGGCTCCACTTCAATCGACCTTGTACCCCTTACATCTGCCGTGCAGGACAATCTCAAGGTTCCCCTATCCCATGAGCAATCCATCAATGTTCTGGTCTTCAACAAAACTAGTGGAAAAGTTGTCTCTATTTGCAGTAAATCTATAATTAAGGTAAATAATTAACTGAGAAATAGTATGTAGACCATTAAAGATTTAATACTCAGTTTCATAATGAAGTATGCATCCGTGCATATTAGTCATCAGTCATGTTAATATGGTAGAGCACGAGGATGTGATCATTTTCTTGCATTGCTTGTTTGTGCATAAGGGCACCAGCATTGAGATGAGTCAAATATAATGTTTTCCTCATTTGTGCATGATAAATGGAGATGAACTCCAGGATCCAGGTGAGGATAATTCTTGGCCAAGTCTCTTGGAAGGAAGGAGAGCATTGCATTCAACCAATGCTGGAATCTATCATGCAGCCTGGAATGGATGGCACTGCTTTGCACAGACATGGGCCTCAGTGGCCAGTGGGGACTCTGGGATCATGGCTGCTCTCTGGCTGTCTCTTTCCTCATTCCCCATGAAAGCCTGGGGTGTGTTCCATCTGATCTTGATGTTTTTGAGAGGGTCTAACATTTCCTCTTCCTTGGACTCCACAGTGTACAGCATACGGGCCTGCTCAGTTCTGATGTCACCCTGGTCAGGCTCCTTTTCTCTGGTGAGTGCTGAGTCAGGGTGTTCACTTGGGGCCTTTCCGGGCTACCCCATCTCCAGGCCCATGTTGCCTCTTTTACCCTTTAAAAGCCCCACCTTCATTCTTGACTTCCTTCTGCTCACATACACATAGGACACCTTGGGGTTCTCCTTAATCCTATGTCCCCTTTGAGCTCTCCTACGTCCTTTCCTAAATTCCTTCCTGGCTACCATATTCTTCTTATGTCCTACTTCTTATCTAACACATGCTTCTTTCTTCTTCTTGACTAGATTCTTCACCTTTTTCATCAACCACAGTTCCCTTTTCCTACCATCTTTTCCCTGTCTTAGTGGGACAAACCTATCCTGAACCCAACACAAATGGTCCCTAAACTTCCTCCATATTAGTTCTGTACTTTCACCCTTGAACATCTGTTTTCAATCGATAGTTCCTGCCTCATCCCATCGTAATTATCCCTTCCCCAATTAAACATTTTCCCATTTTTGTCTGCTTTTATCCTTATCCATAGCTGCACTAAAGCTCAGGGAGTTGTGGTCCCTCTCACCAAAATGCTCCCCCACTGACAGGTCCACCACCTGACCATGTTCATTGCCTAGAATTAGATGCAGTATGCCCTCTCCTCTTGTCAGCTGGTCTACATACTAAGTCAGAATTCCTTGTTGGACACACCTGACAAATTCAGCTGCATCTATCCCTCTTGCAGTCAGGAAATGCAGGTCAATATTAGAGAAGTAGAAATTACCCATAATTACAACGCTGTATTTTCTGCACCATTCCAAAACCTACCTGCTTATCTGCTCCTCTCTGTCCCAAAGGATACTTGGGGGCCTTTAGACTACTCCTAGTACAGTGATTGCTCCCTTCCCATTTCTGATTTCCACCCACACCATTTCAATAGACACACCCCCTCTGCAGCATTTTTCCTTTCTATAGCTGTGATACTATCCCTGACCAGTAATGCTACTTTCCCCCCTCCCTTTTAAAAAAAGTAATAGGGAGAATCCTGAGAATTATAGACTGGTGAGTCTTACACCAGTGGTGTGCAAACTACTGGAGAGGATTCTTTAGGATAGGATCTATGAGGATTTAGAGAAGTCCAGTCTACACAAGGGTAGTCAGCGTGGCCTTGTGACTGGAACGTCATGCCTCATGAGTCTTATTGAGTTTCGTGAGGAGGTAACAGAAGAAATTGATGAGGGTAGGGCAGTAGATGTGATTTACATGGATTTTAGTAAGGCATTTGACAAGCCCCCCCCCACCCCCGCCCTCCCCCCACCGGCCCACCATGAGAGAGACTCATACAAAAAGTCATGAGGCATGGGATCTGTGGAACATTGACTGTGTGGATTAAAAAATTGGCTTACAGATAGAAAGCAGAGAGTAGTAGTGGAAGGAAAGTATTCTGCTTGGAGGTCAGTGACAAATGAACTACTGCAAGGATCTGTTCTGGAACCCCTGCTCTTTGAGATTTTAATAAGTGACCTTGATGAAGAGACGGAAGGAGGGGTCGGTAAGTTTCGGATGATACGAAGGTTGGAGGAGTTGTGGATGGAGCTGAAGATTGTTGAAGGTTATAAGAGGATATAGACAGGAGGTGGGGTTGGGCATAAATGTGGCAGATGGAGTTCAATCTGTTTAAGTGTGACGTGCTGATTTTGGAAGGACAATAGTGGTGAAGGCAGGCTCAGTTTTAACATTTAAAAATAATTTGGAGAGACACATGGATGGGAGGTGTATGGAGGGCTATGGTTGGGCTGCAGGTCAGTGAGACAAGAGAGAATAATAGTCCAGCATAGACTCGAAGGGCCTGCTTCTGTGCTGTCGTTTTCTATGGTTCTATGGTTCTAAGACAAAACAGAAGGCCGAGCACAGAGTTAATGGTCGGTTACTTAAGAGTGTAGATGAACAGAGGGATCTTGGGGCCCAAATCCATACATTGCTCAAGGTCGCCACCTTGATAGGCTCGTTAAGAGTGCCTACGGAATGCTGGGCTTCATTAATAGGGGAATTAAGTTCAGGAGTAGAGAGGTCATGTTGCATCTCTACAAATCTTTGCTGAGATTACACTTGGAGTATTGTGTTCAGTTCTGGTCGTGTCATTATAGGAAGGATGTGGAAGCTTTGGAGAGGGTGCAGGGGAGATTTACCAGGGTGTTACCTGGATTGGAAAGCAAGTTTTATGAGGCAAGATTAATTGAGCTGGGACTTTTTTCTTTGGAGCATAGAAGGATGAGAGGAAACAATAAAGATCTGCAAGATTATGAAAGGCATAGATAGGGTGGATAGCCAGTGCTTGTTTCCCAGGGCAGCAATACCAAACACCAGAGGACATATGTACAAAGTGAAGGGAAGAAAGTTTAGAGGAGACATCAGAGATAATTTATTTTTATACAGAGAGTTGTGGGTGCCTGGAATACATTGCTGGGGGTGGTGCTGGTAATGAAACATTAAAGGGAATTTAAGAGACTCTGAGACAGGCACATTTATGGAATAAAGGCAGAGTGTTACGGGGTAGGGAGGGTTTGTACTTTTTTAAAGGAATATATTGGAAGGGCTTGTACTGTGCTTTCGTTGTATATGTTCAACATTCAAGCTCATTCCAAGTAAGGACTGCTGAAGAACCCTGCAATCCACCAGGAGGTGAAAAGGGGCAGTAAACATCGGAGATGGTGATCAGAAAAATAACTGGCCAGTGCCAAAAATGTTCAGTTGCAACATGAGCAAATTTCATCTACTAACATGTCGATTTTTCTTTCACTCTACAACCACTTGGCCATGACTTCAGCATGCAAACATTCTATCTCGGACTTTCATTAACTCAGTTGTTCAACAAGGACTGTTTGTCTCTTTGGCTTGGCTTCGCGGACGAAGATTTATGGAGGGGGTAAAAGTCCACGTCAGCTGCAGGCTCGTTTGTGGCTGACAAGTCCGATGCGGGACAGGCAGACACGGTTGCAGCGGTTGCAGGGGAAAATTGGTGGGTTGGGGTTGGGTGTTTCCTCCTTTGCCTTTTGTCAGTGAGGTGGGCTCTGCGGTCTTCTTCAAAGGAGGTTGCTGCCCGCCGAACGGTGAGGCGCCAAGATGCACGGTTTGAGGCGATATCAGCCCACTGGCGGTGGTCAATGTGGCAGGCACCAAGAGATTTCTTTAGGCAGTCCTTGTACCTTTTCTTTGGTGCACCTCTGTCACGGTGGCCAGTGGAGAGCTCGCCATATAACACGATCTTGGGAAGGCGATGGTCCTCCATTCTGGAGACGTGACCCATCCAGCGCAGCTGGATCTTCAGCAGCGTGGACTCGATGCTGTCGACCTCTGCCATCTCGAGTACTTCGACGTTAGGGATGAAAGCGCTCCAATGGATGTTGAGGATGGAGCGGAGACAACGCTGGTGGACTGTAATGCACTGAAAAACCCTTTTCTTTTACACAGAAGAGGGTTGCAAGTCAAAGCTGACTTGCTTTGAATAGAGTGTGGTGGCAATCATGAGCTCGACCACCACAAGACAAATGAGCTATACTGGATCAGAGAATATTGACGATGACATTGGGCTCATATGATTCTCTTTCTAGCTTTCCTTTTATTTCACCCTCCACCATTTTGCAGACTTAAAGTCTTCAGATGGCATATCCATCTTATCTGTGGCCTTTCCCTCATGACAACCATTTGAAATATGTATTAAATATATCTGTGGAGCTATCAGTTTAGGAAGGGAAGAAGTCTGCATTCTGATGGTCACATCAATGATCTCAAATGCGAGAATTTCACGAGTGGTATGGAAAGTTCTGATTTGCACCTCAAGGCTGACTAGGCAATCATGAGATACAATGGGGTGAGGAGAAGAGGGTGACTCCTCCCTGGGGAATGCATTTAAGTGCAACATTTCCATTTGAGAGCACACAGGTTAGGAATGCTATGGGGCACTATATAACCAAAGACAGACAAGTATCTTCACACAAGGGTCTCAACTGAAATAGCAAAAATTCTGAGGGGTTTTAGCAGGGTGAATTTAGGAAAAAAAATCTAGAAGAAGGGGGGATTATTGTTCATAAGGGCTCATTTAAGGAAGAGATGAAGTAAGATTGTTTTTCTTTAATAAGATGGAGAGTCTTTAGAAATCTGTTCCTCAGCAAGTAATGGAAGTAGAGTCTGAATATTTTTGAATTAGAGTTATAGGGAGACTAGGAAAGCAAAGCCGTGAAAGGTTATACTGGGTAGACTTGAATATACAGTCAAGGTTGCAGTCTTGGACATTAAATAGCAGAACAGGTTTGAGGGCCCATATGGCTCCTAATACAGTAAAATACCTGTCATCCAGAATTCAAGCAACCGGCAAAAATAAATCGAGGAAAAAAAATAGGAAGTTTGAAATTGGCAAGCCTCATTGCTAGTTCGCCAAGCATGCAACACACAGTCTCAAGGAACTGGAAAATTCACTTACACGACATCTACCAATCTCCATAGGTTTTAGATACCAGGGGTTTTACTGTACCTGTAGTCTGTGTGCAACAAAGGTAAGACAACATTGGAACTGCATCATTACAGGAACCTGAGTTCATCTTCATCGCTGAGAAGCCGAAGTTTATTCACCATATCTTTATTTACCATTGAGAATGGTCCGAAGCTGTATTAATAACCTTCACTTGTTAAAACTTTATTTCCCTTTAGCATCCACCAAAACTCCACTGGAAAGCAAAGGGCAGCTGCTCGCTTTCCACTGAATGTTGCCAAAGTTTCCCAAAATAAACTTTTTTCTAATCATGACTGTGGGCGAGACGAAACAAAACCAAATCAGTATCACCAGCCATGGAGCAACAACCAAAGAATGTTATAACCTACCTTTCAAAATAAATTTCAACAAAGAAAACAAACCAGGGAGGAGAGGTCAGCTGAGGTTCGATACACAAATTTTATTTCCGCCCTGTATTGTTTCTTTAAATATAGAACAACAAAGTGAAATATTTGCATGCACATTAATGTTGGCAGCCGCAATTTTCAATGTTTGGGATTTTGTTAAGTTAATCTTTTGTTTTCCTGCAACAATCAGAACACAATTTTGGGCATTTTACAGGTCTGGAAACTGGAAAATGGGAAAAAGATCTATCAAATTGCACATCCTCATGGACAGTCGGTCCAGGTGACAGCTGCAGTGGTAGATGAACGTGGAATATACCTTGTCACGGGAGCAACTGATGGTGAATCACATTTAGACTAATTTTGAATATGTGTGGGATCATAAAAATTTGATTGTGTAGTACTTTTTACACACTACACCATCAAAAATAGATTTCATCATGGATTTTATTTCATTTGAACTATTTCCAGGCAAGGTTCCCTCTAATTTTTTTAGTAGTTAGTGTGCACAAAAATCTTATGTTGTGCAATTTTTTTTTCCCTGTGACAAAAGTATGTGCGCACTGAATGCTTGTGCAAATGTAAACTTGAGATAATTTTGGCACAACCTAATAAAACTGTATTGGCATGTTTTAATATACAAGTGTTTTCAGTCAGTATATGATTTAAGGTAACTGACCTCTTTTGCGTGCATTAATTCCCTTTGTGTGCTCTGCAAAACGCATTTGCGCATATACACAGCTCAGAGGGAACAGTGTTTCCAGATAAAATTACAAAATTAGACCAGATACTTCCATTGGCATGCTTTAATATTGTTATTGGTGTAGTGCATACTTTTGGTCAGATTGATGAAAATTGAAACTCAAAGCCTCACATCTTATTATGAATTGGAAGCGTATATCATGCTACATTCTTGTTTCTTATGTTATTAAAATAAACACTGTACTGAGCCACAGAAACCCGAATGATCCAATCCAGACTGACTGTATCCTATTTAGACACCTCTTAAGTCTATGAAGTGCCAATACTGACTGTTTTTAAATGTATTCAGTTGCTGAGTTCATTTAATATAGGCCTCAGTGTTAATGCTGTTGAAAGACTCCTTTATTGTTCGTCTCACAATTAACATGAGAAGATAGTTTTGGTGTCAGGAGCAAATGGTTGAGAGCCAAAGGCACTGCCAGCAAACAAGTCTATCCTGCATTGCCTCCAGATGACTAAATCCATCTTGGGCTGGATTGATGACCAATGCATTCTCAGACATTTTTTTTAAACCAAGGAAGTTATCACAGAGTCCCAACATCCAATGGATGACATTTAGTTATATTCTAGACTCAGCTGCTTGCTCTGTGGAGGTTGAAGTGATGGTGAATTTCAACCTCCTGTCTACTAGATAATTTCAGAGTGGCACAGTTGACAGATCAGTCAGTTCAACCCTTTATAGCACCAGTGATTGGGACCAGGGTTCGAATCACACACTGTCTGGAAGGAGTTTGTTCTCCCCGTGTCTGCATGAGTTTTCCCCGAGGGCTCAAGTTTCCTCTCACCGTTTGAAATGTACCGAGTTGTAGGTTAATTGGATGTTAATTGGGTGGCATGGACTTGTGGGCTGGAATGGCCTGTTACCGTGCTGTATGTATGTCTATGTCTAATATCTATGACAGAGAACGACAGCAGATCTAAGCCATATTTTGTAGTTTGTTATTTGGGCTCACCACTTCTGAAGTTATTATTTCATCTCCTGGTAGGATAGGTGGCAAATATGAATAGAGAAGTAGTATGTTTATTTATGTGTGTACGTGTGCAGATCATCCTGGCATTGTTTCAACTTGCTTTTGACCGGTTTTACTGTTTTTTTTGAAGGGGAATCTGATTTAACAACAGCTAAATGCAACAATGGCTTAATGCACTAGTAATAAATGAGATCCAATTTTTGGCAGGGCATTTAATAGCAGAAACACTTTTATCTATATTCCACAGCAAAATCTTTAATTTCTCCCATCTTGTCATTCTCCTTGGCAGGACTCTGATTGGTCAAGTCAATAGGTGCACATATTTAGGCAAAATCAATTGCCTTCATCATCCTATCTAGCTGACTAACAAGAGGAATGATCTTAAACATTTCCTAATGGTTCTAGGATTGTCCTGGAAATAGAACAGAACAATACAGCACAGTACAGGCCCTTCAGCCCTCAAAGTTGTGCCAACCCATATATTCCTACCTAAAAAAACGTACTAGATCTTTCCTACCCCATAACCTTCTATTTTCCTTTCACCCATGTGTCTGTCTAAGAGTCTTTTAAATTTCACCAATGTTTCAGCCTCCAGCACCATCCCTGGCAAGGCATTCCAAGCACCCACAACTCTCTGTGTAAAAAAAAAACATACCCCTGATGTCTCCCCTAAACTTCCTTCCCTTCACTTTTTACATGTGTCCTCATGTTTGCTGATCCTGCCCCAGGAAACAGGTGCTGGCTGTCCACCCTATCTCTGCCTCTCATAAGCTTGTAGACCTCCTCTCATACTTCTATGCTCTCAAATGAAAAGTCCCAGCTCTGCTAAACTTGCCTTGTAGGACTTATTTCCCAACATCCTGGTAATTCTCCTCTGCACTCTCTCCAGAGCTTCCATATCCTTCCTATAATGAGGTGACCAGAACTGAACACAGCACTCCAAGTGTGGTCTTACCGGAGATTTATAGAGTTCTAACCTGACCTCTCTACTCCTGAATTCAATCCCTTTATTAATGAAGCCCAGCATCCCATAGGCTTTCAAATGAAAGGTGATGCTCTGTTTCTTTTCTCGCTTTCAATTATTTTCATGATTCTCCCATATTCCTCCTGACTGATGCTCCCACAGAGTGAATACATGTCACTCTGTCAGATGGTCCTTCTTGCTGATGAGGTTTTAATCAAGTCCCGGCCAAGTTTGTGGGAGGATCCCAAAGGTGCTCTACAATTTAATTTTTGAGTTTGAATATGGCATTCTCAACCTGCATTTATAAATATAAAAAAGATCTGATCATTTATCTCATTGGTATCTGTAGGATTTTCCACAAATGGAGATACCATTTTTTTTAAAAATGCTTACCTTGCTGTAAGTTAAAATGCAGCACAAAGGCAATATTTTTTTACTTCTTAATCCTCATTCCAGAAATAAACTCAAGGAGCACTGAGGGCTAGATTTCTGCATCAACAGGATTAAATTAAGTTTCCTTGCAAAAAAAAAGGTGGCTACGCCAGAGCTGCATAACGAAGATTACGGCGTTTTATTTAACAGAGAAAATACCCCCTGTTGAGAAGGTGCGGCAGAGGCGATGTCCGAAGGACGGTGACCATGGTGGCGGACTGTGACTGAAGGACACACACAGACAGTAAGCTGTTGGAGACTTGAGGTCGAAGGACTCACAGCTGGCTACTGGCTGATATGAAGGGACTGGTCCATAAAAACCAGGTATCGGAACCAGATTCGTCAGGGAGCTGAAAGGAAGAAGAGTTCCTGAGGGCCCTGGGTGCTGAAGACTTCCTCATCATCATGTCAGAGGTTTGGATCTGAGCTCGGTATGCTGATGGTTTGAACTGGACTGGAGACTGTGTGGCTTCAGAGGCTGCGGGAGTGCTGGAAGAGAATCCACAGATAATCTGTGTCTCTGGGGAGAGAGACTCTCTTTTGCTTCTCTTTCTCTGACTGTAACAGATGCCGGGCAATGCGAATGGCAAATCCTTGTCTGCCGCCTGGAGGACTAAAGGCAATGTGGTGTAATATTGTGTTTCTGTTTTATTCGATGACAATAAGTAGAATCTGATCTGATTTGATCTAAGTCTTCAGGCATTCCCTTTCCCCTTTTCCATGATCAAACCTCCTCCCACGATATGCTTTCTTTAGTTTCTTTCTCTTCTCACACACTTGCTGAAGTTTATGTGTTCACCGCACATTGAGCAATTTCCCTTAACTGGAGACTTAACTAATTATTTATTGTGGCCATTTGATGACTGAGTCGATTCTCCTCTTTGGGAGATGTCAATTTTCCTCTCTGGGTCATCCCATCCACATTTGGAATATGGTGTTTGATTCTGCCATCCTTGAACATTATCACCCTGCTGGATTACGCTGAAATGTATTAGATCACTTTCCCTCAGTCATGGGGCTACTTTGTTCTTTACAAACAACTGGGAAAGTATCACCATGGAGAAACATCTTTAGGATTTGTGCAGAGCTAACAAAGTGAAGTGTCTGACTCCAATTGTTCTGGCTATTCATTTTCCAGTTCATCAAAAATATTTTTAAAATTTTCTTTAAACACAGGCTCGTTAATAATTTGGGAGTTATATGGCGGAGAGAAAATTAGAAGTTTACCTCCAGTTACAGAAATTAATGGCGAAGATAAACGTATTTCACAGCTGTTCTTTTTAAGCTGTGATGAGCCACGGTTAGTACTTGCTGTGGGTTCGAACAACATGATGAAAGTGATTCAGGTATGTATGATTTACTACTCAATAATTTACATGATATGAAGATATGAGATTACACCTACATTGTGGCATAATTTCTGCATTAATTTCATGGGACATCGCATTTTTCTTTCAAAAGGTTTGCTTCTAGAAAAAAAAGGGGGTTATATAGACAAGTTCAAGCTGGACACAAAGATAATTTCAGATTTGCTGCATCACATAGGAAGTTGGAGAAATGCTAAATTAACTTTTATTGAATTCAGCATCTTTAGTCACATAATGACGCTGAAACATGGTGTTAGTTCAAATGACCTAAAAATGTCTTGCCGCTGATTTTCATTTGTACTGAGCCTCTGATGCCTCTCCTGTCAGTGCCCAACAATAGTCGGTTCCTTCCCCTTGCTTGCTGCTGTGCTCTCCCTCCCTTCTCCACCTATTACCTCCTGCCTTGGCAACCACACCTCTCCCCTTAGCCTTTTATTTGGACACCTGCCGAAATCTTGATGAAGGGCTCAAGCCCGAAATGTCTGTTATGTAATTTTATATTTGCTATATAAAGAACACTATTTGACCTGCCAAGCTTCTGTTTTAATTTTTTGTCCCTTTTCCATGGTCACAATGTCCTTGTGAACCCTTTCAGCATATTCATGTGTTCACAACACATAGAGCAATTTGCCTTAACTGGAGACTCAGCATGTTCGTCATTGGCTGGCCCCAAGATCAGCAGGGATGAAGTCCAGGTGCCATGAATTTTAATGACATGTTGCTCTTCATGGTTTGGTCTGCTTGAAGTAGACTTAAAATATGACAGGAAACCACAAAAATGGGTTATATTTAACAATCAGAACGTGATAGGAAAAGGAAAATTATCGGGTGATATTTGCGTTCAGTAGCCCAGAATCCATGTAAGGCACCCAAAAGTGTTCAGGAAGCAAAATCTTTGTTGTCCAGTGTCATCGAGCTTCCTGGATCCTGGTAAGATATAGGAAACTAGAATCATTCTATATACAAGAGTGAAAAGGTGAAATGTCATTGAGATACTCAAAATGATGAGGGGTTTTGATGGAAAGTAGGGGAAGCTTTTCACATTTACAAGGGTCAGTACGCAAAGATTATATCTTTAAAATAGTTGGCAACAAATATGGTCAATGCAAGAATACTTTTCAGGCAGAAAGAATGCTGGCAGAAGGTGTAACAGCCACTTTCAAGAGGGAATTTCAACTCTAAATTTTGAATCTTTAGCCAGTGATATTTGGCTGCTCTACGTGGTGATTGGGCTCTGGGATAGCATCCAAGTTTCACTAGTTGCTGGGGTTGACAGAGAAGGGGATTGTGAATTCTGTCAACACCCAACATTGATTGGTCGATTGTTACTTGGTGGTTCGTCTGTTCCGGGACATAGCGTGCACTCTTCCTCCCCCTTCCTGCTCTCCCACCCACCCCCCCATCTCCACTCTCATTACCACTCCCCCTCTCTCTTCACCTTTTCTTTTCCCCCCTCCTTCCCCACACTCTTGCCTACTCTCTCCCTCAGGTGCTGGGCAACTGGTGTCTGGCATTAAATGCACGAGGGGTGCATGGTCCACACTCCCTCCTGGAATTAAACCTCATCCCGGATAGAGGATCCCTTTTAAATCAGCAGGGTTGAGGTTCTGTCATAGTTTCATCATGGAGTAATGCCCCAAAAACATACACACCCTTAAAAGTAGCCAAAACCTGCAACTCACAAGCATTCGGAATTTCCCTTGGCCTTTCTCCAAAATTAGCTCAATTGTGTGTGGTAACTTTAGCTGTACTTTTTTTTAACAATGGGGAGGGGGGGGGGGTGTCGTTTCAGCGTTTGCCATAGGTGCTATTTTATCTAGATACGCCACTATGTGGAACACATACAAACTGCTTCAGTCTGTGCTCCTTCAACAAGTAGCAAAACTAGAAGATCTCTCTCCTGTGGCTCTTTTTGTCACAAATAGGATTTGACATTTCTGTTCAGCTTTGGTTATCAGGTTTTGGAGGCAACATTTAAGTATGTCCCAGAGATTGCGATGCACAATCTGTTGTTTCCAGTGCAGGCAGCGCACCAGTTTCATGCTGCCTCCAAATGATTCCTGCTTGCAGTCAGCACTGAATAGACTTAAAAATAATGGGGGTCACTGGTGCGACCAACAGCTTGACTCCATTAAACCTTCCCATATCACTGAAGAGGTGCATTGTGACTTGAGAAGGTTTTGCTACTTGTTGAAGGAGCACAGACTGAAGCAGTTTATATGTGTTCCACATAGTGGCGTATCTAGGTAAAATAGCACCTATGGCAAACGCTGAAATGACACCCCCCCCCTCCCCATTGTTAAAAAAAAGTACAGCTAAAGTTACCACACACAATTGAGCTAATTTTGGAGAAAGGCCAAGGGAAATTCCGAATGCTTGTGAGTTGTAGGTTTTGGCTACTTTTAAGGATGTGTATGTTTTTGGGGCATTACTCCATGATGAAACGATGACAGAACCTCAACCCTGCTGATTTAAAAGGGATCCTCTATCCGGGATGGGGTTTAATTCCAGGAGGGAGTGTGGACCATGCACCCCTCGTGCATTTAATGCCAGACACCAGTTGCCCAGCACCTGAGGGAGAGAGTAGGTGAGAGTGTCGGGAAGGAGGGGGGAAAAGAAAAGGTGAAGAGAGAGGGGGAGTGGTAATGAGGATGGAGATGGGGGGGTGGGTGGGAGAGCAGGAAGGGGGAGGAAGAGTGCACGCTATGTCCCGAAACAGACGAACCACCGTGTAACGATTGACCTTCTCCTAGTTGTTTGCCCTTTGCTGTAAGATCCACTCCTGGAACTTTTTCAACCCCAACTCTCTGGGCACATAGATAGACCCCCTCCCCCATCCCCAAACCCTCCATACCCCTCCAACTGCCCCAACAGATCCACCAGGATGAAATCTGAGAGCGAGGGAGAAACTTTCCAAAAAGTCTGGGGAAACATTTCCTGAATTTCTGAAACATTGATTTTGCTGGTGTTTCTGGGTGGTGTGGAGGATATTTGTCCCTGAGGGTGGCACGGTTCTAGAGGGGTTGGGGGATTCTCTTTGTCCTGTGACAATTCCAAAGCGCAGGGTTCGCAAGGCCCGAGGAAATAAGTTTGACATAAAGCAATGTGCTCCCAACAGCCGGGGCACTTTCCTGACTTGAGTGGCAGAGAGAATGAGGGAGAGGTGAATGGGGAGAGACAGAGGAGAAGGGGAGAGATGGAGAGGCAGTAGCACTGTATGATAGGATCAGAGAGGCCAAGGCAGCCGGGAGTGGGGTGGGGGGAGTGGTGGTGACAAATGGGACTAGATTCCTACCTCGGCCCATCTGTTGCTTACAACATCTAACTCCCGACACCCAACCACCTCGGTCTCGCTGATCCGGGTGGGGGGGGGGGTGGCAGCGGCGCCACATGACAGGCATTCCTGTTTCCCTGGCACTGGTAGAGTGGTTCCAGCTGTGTGGGGGATTACGGATAGCGCAGATAGCCATTGATCCTGCATTGAGCCGCCACACCATCTCCCTGAGTGGGCTCATGAGGTGCAGGACCAGTCCTGGAGTAGCCCGATGAGGTGCCTGAGCTCCATTCCGATGAGCTCTCAAAGTGCTGCACCCCTGGTTTGTTGGGCTTGGGACTCAAGAGTTTGATATTGAGCGGGAGAGGACAGTGGTGCCGCCCTTCAAGTAGCACCCAGGGCATGTGCCATACCCTAGATATGCCTATGGTTTCACAGACAGGAGTGTGAGGCTACATTTGCAGTTCAATTTGATCTTAATTTTCCATTTATTCAGGAGGTGTGTGCAATAAGGCATTAATGTTCTGATGCAGTGGACAGCAAACATCTGAGGAATATCAAAGCTCAGGTTTTCATCTGGGATGAGTGCATTGTCTTCTTCTCATTCTCTGGATTTCCATCAGATTCTAACACTGAGGTAGCATATTACTGGAACCTGGACAAGTTCATTATGAGAGGCACACTTAACTGCTGAATAGATGCTATAATTAGAAAGGAAAAATATATGAACTTCCCTTCAGTTTACAGCTGAACACGATCTGCTGGAGGAACTGAGCAGGTCGAGCAGCATCAGTGGGAGAAATAGAGTGGTCGATATTTTGGGCCAGAATTCTATGTCAAAACTTGGAACGCAGAGAGCCAAGCCAGTATGCAGGCAGCAAGCTGATCAACCCACTAAGGCCCTCCAGCAAATTGGGTTCAGCATCTGCGTCTCCTGTGTACTTTTAATTTTTCTTCAGATCTTTGCTGACCAAAAAAGAAAACTAGAACATTGACCTCACGATTAATGCTTCTTTCCTGATGCAATTGTTTGAGTTATATACCGGGGCAATGGCCTATATTCATGCCGTGTCATTCTAGGTTGACTAAGAGGAATTTTATTATGATTTTTTTTTTTCTTGTGAGATCAGAAGATAATTTTATGAATTTTGAGAGTCTTTTCTTTTCACCTATACATTGAGATCACGCAAAAGAAAAAATCAGTACATTCCTGAATATTAAATTGAACAGGATACAGGAATCGTGTAAGAAAATAAGGTTGAATGGAAAGATCAGCCATGATTTTTATGAATGGCACAGAAGCTCAAGGCCAAATGGTCACTGCTGGTACTAATTGTTGTGTTGTTAAGCATAGACACATTTCCTGATCTTGAGTAGTTCCACAGGGACAATTTATCCTTAACAACACTGTTCTTTGTTGCCTGGACGTGCATTAAATCACCAGCTAGTATTCGACCGACTTAATGAATGATCTTCCTGGAAAGCCTCAGCCTTTTCATTCGCTCTTGTATTGATTGCAGCAATGTTGCTATTGCATTTCCATAATTGGGTACCTCAGTCTATTTATCAGGCTTCTCTTTAAAACTTGTGAGTGAAGATAGAACTAGTCAGGAATCATGTTTATTGATCCTTGTCCTTTCATTCATAAACTTAGTAAATATTGTATCAAGCATTGTTTTGAAATTTAATCATGGTTGATTAACTCTCATGTGTCACAGCATGTAGTGTAGTGCCATGTATAAAGAACCCCAGAATGGGTAGAATAACAGGGATAATAAGCTTCCATTGGCTTTTGGGGATGGTAGAAATTATGAGTGTTTGGGTGCAGGATCATGAGAGTAGTAAGGCAACATCTGAGCCACATTGCACAAGGCTCATTGCCTGTCTAAGCTCTGTTAAGCCCTCGATGTTTTTGAGAGGCCTGCAGGTGTTTTGTTTTTACATGCTGAAAGAAAACTAGATGGAATATTTTTAGTGAGCTCTGCACACCAGGCGCTCCAGATAAATAATAAGCTATTCACTTGGAACTCTCATGTGGGTAAAACCCAACTCTCTGTCATCCACTCTGTGAATAAATAGTACAAGTCACACAGTGAAAGCTAAGATTTCAATTTCATTTTGTGATTTTGTGTTTCTATTTCATACTTTTGACATTTTTGAACAATATTCAGACAAAGGGAATACATTTTGTGCTTCATGCTGGGCATCCAAATTTAAAATTTCATGCTTATGTTTCTGATATGATATTGTAGCTAGACAGATTTCCTTTCTGAAATTCATACTCAAAATTTTACTTACAACAAACATTATGTAAAGTTAATGTTTAAAAATTGTTGAGGACAGCTTTTGCAGAATTACATTTTATCATTAAGGTCTTTTGCAATCAGCATATCTTAATTTAGCAATCGTTTTCTTTTTATACATTGTTTGCAAGTAATTTATGATATATGTAGTTTATTCCAGTATCTCAATATCTCTGAATTCATTGAATGTAAATGCAACTTGTATTTTCCTTCTAACTATAAGGATTTAATTTGTATTAGTGTATCTGCTCATGTTATTAAAAAGACAGAAATGCTGGAGGATCTCAGCAGGTCCTGCAGCGTCCATAGGAGGTAAAGATATAGAACCAATGTTTTGGGCCTGAGCCCTTCTTCAGTATACCTGCTGAGTTCCTGAGGCCCAAAACGTTGGTTCTGTATCTTTACCTCCTATGGATGCTGCGGGACCTGCTGACCTCCTCCAGCATTTCTATCTTTTTACTTCATTCACAATGTCTGCAGACTTTTGTGCTTCACTGCTCACTTCAAAATGATACTAAAAAAAAGCCCTGAAGTTAAATTTATTTAATTTCTGATCTTTTTTTTTCCCCCAAAGGATGGACCAGATGAATCTTCTCTCTCAGTTCTAGGAACATTTCCAAATGTACCTGATGCAATCTACAACAGTAGTTTATTCCCTATGAAACGATTTCAAAGTACCAGTGGACAGTCTGATCTTGTGAAGCAGGTAAACCAATTTATTGAAAATTTAAAGTTTATTCTAAAAACACATATATGATACCTTCAAGCAATATTCAATGGGAACTGAGAATCATAACATGTTCCAAGACTGTTTTTAATAATTTGACTTGTGGACATGGCTTTAAAAGCATGCAAATCATGCCATCTGGTAGAAAGAAGTGTGTCCTTGATCTGTGGTACAAATCTGATTTGCCACCTTGAAACTGAAGGACAAGAGAATCTCTTTTATTAGCTTGAAGCTGCTTTGTTGTGGGCACAAGTTTGGCCCAGGATTCAGTGTGGTGGTTCTGGCAAGAGTGAAAATCGGCATTAGGGAAATGAGAGTAGTCTAGAAGCATTTTTAGTGGCTAGTTCGACCTTTTATCTCAGGCTGGGCACTGAGGAGGCCACACACGCCCTAGTAACTCTACAATGGTTTGTTTTATCAAGATCCAGAGAAACTCAATATATGATGAAAGCAAATGCTATCGAGTTTAATCAAAAGGGCTCCTACCATTCCTTTCTGATGATTTGTAAAGCTATTAATGGTCACTTTAGAATAGGCGCAGGAAAACTCTAAAACTACAGACCAGTTTGGCCACCAGTATATTTTGATCTGTTTCCTTAGCAGTGTAAAATTCCAGGTCATGGTTAACGTAGCGGTTAGCCCAAAGCTATCACAGTGCCAGCGACCCAGGTTCGAATCAGGCACTGTCTGTAAGGAGTTTGTATGGCAGTAGAGTCAGCAAAGTGGTTAGCCCAATGCTATTGCAGTACCAGTGACCTAGGATTGAATCCAGTGCAGTCTTCAAGGTGTTTATAGAGTGGTACGGTTAGCGTAAAAGTTAGTGCAATGTTATTATAGTGCCAGCAACCCAGGTCGAATCCGGTGCTGTCCGTAAGGAATTTATACATTTTTCCCGTGTCTGCATGGGTTTCCACTGGGTACTCTGGCATCCTTCCACCTACCCGAGCTGTAGGTTAATTGCGTGTAATTTGGCCTGTTGCTGTGATGGATGTTTAAATTTTAAAAAATGTCCAGCAAAGTAATTTATTTTCCACCCACACTGCTATTATGTAGTTCCTGGAAGCATATTCGTTGCTGGTTACTGCACGTTAGATAAAGCTGCAGAATAGAGCTAGCTATCAGTTTTTCAAATTATAATTATGTGCTTTGCATTATTTTAGGGCAATCTTGATGACATAGAATTGAGTGGCATTGATATAATGGACTGCATTACTGAAACGTTATTAGTAATTGGATGGTCCAACTTGATCATATTATGGAATTTTGATAATACACACATCCTGCAAATGTAAGCAAATAAATATTTCTTATGTTGCTAAGTATTAAACAATGCCAAATTCTTAAGAGGTACCCCTGAAGAAAATTCAGGTCTTTTTTGTGATGTTTTATTGAGGTAGACTTTTGTATTGATTAAAGAAAAGGCACGACTAAGACATTCATAAATATTTTAGACTGCATGCTCAATATATAGTAAGTTAAATTCGAGTACCATAGAACCATAGAACATTACAGAACAGAAACAGGCCTCTTTGGTCCTTCTAGTCTGTGCCTAGTCCCACTGACTTGCACCCAGTCCATAGCCCTCCATACTTTTCCCATCCATGTACCTGTCCAAATTCCTCTTAAATGTTAAAATTGAACCAGCATTCACCACTGCAGCTGGAAGCTCATTCCACACCCCACCACTCTCTGTGTCAAGAAGTTTCCCTCATGTTCTCCCTAAAATTTTCCCCTTTCACTCTTAACACATATCCTCTGGTTTCTATCTCACCCATCCTTAGTAGAAAAATCCTGTCTACAATTTCTCTGTCTAGCCCCCTCATAATTTTAAATATCTGTATCAAATCTCCCCTCATTCTTCCACACTCTAGGCAATAAAGTCCTAACCTATTTAACCTGAAGTCTGAGTAATATTAATATTCTATTAAATCTTCTCTGCACTCTTTCTATCTTATTGATATTTTTCCTGTAGTTAGGTGACCGAAACTGCACACAATACTTCAAATTTGGCCTCATCAATGTCTTACACAACTTTTTAACATAACATTTCAATTCTTGTACTTAGTACTTTGATTTATGAAGCCCAATATGCCAAAAGCTGTCTTTACAACCCTATCCACCTTAGCACCACTTTCAGGGAATTATGTATCTGTATTCCCAGATCTCTCTGTTCTATCGCATTCCTCAGTGCCCTAATATTCGATGTGTTCATCCTTTCTTGGTTTGTTCTTTCAAAATGCAACACCTCACACTTGTCTGCCTTAAATTCCATCTGCTACTTTTCAGCCCATTTTTCCACCTGGTCCAGATCCCTCTGCAAGCTTTGAAAACATTTTTCAATGTCCACAATGCCTCCAATCTTTAAGTCATCTGCAAACTTGCTCATCCAATTTACCACATTATCATCCAGATCATTGATATAGATGAAAAACAACAATGGTCCCAGCACCGATCCCTATGGCAAACCACTAGTCACAGGCCTCTACCATTACCCTCTGACTTTTCCCATCCAGCCATTGACGAATCCAGTCCACTACTTAACCATGAATACCTAGCAGCTGAACCTTATTGACTAAACTCCCATGCGGGACCTTGTCAAAGGCCTTACTAAAGTCCATGTAGACAACATCCACAGCCTTTCCATCATCAACTTTACTGGTAACCAACTTGAAAATTCTATGAGATTGGTTAAACATGACACACCATGCACAAAGCCATGTTGACTATCCCATATCAGTCCATGACTATCCAAATAATTGTAAGTCTGATCTCTTAGAACACCTTCCAATAATTTACTTATTGTAAATGATGTCAGGCTCTGTAATTTCCAGGCTTACTTTTGGAGCCTTTTTTAAACAACAGAACAAAGTGAGCTAACCTCCAATCCTCTGGCACTAGACCCATTGCTAAGTATACTTTAAATATTTCTGCCAGAGCCCCTGCAATTTCTGCACTATCCTGCCTCAGGCCCTGCAGATTTATCCACCCATTATTTGCTTTAAGACAGAAATCACATCCTCCCCTTTAATCTGTATAAGTTCTATGCTTTCACTGCTTGTTTTCCTTACTTCCTATGACTCTGTGCCCTTTTCCTGACTGAAAACTGATGAAAAAAAATTGACCTTTCCCATTTCTTGTCTCCATACAAAGCTGACCAATTTTGTTCCTTACGATCATTTTGCTCTCAATAACCCTGTAGAAAGCCTTAGAATTTTCCTTCACAATGCCTGCTAAAACAACCTCATATCTTCTTTTAGTCTTCCTGATTGAGGTTTCTCTTGTATTTTTTTATACTCCTCAAGTACTTCATTCCCTCCATGTTGCCTATACCTGCTATACACCTCTCTCTTCTTCCGAACCAGATGCCTAGTATCCCTCAAAAACCAAGGTTCCCAATGTCTACTAACCTTGCCTTTGATCCTGACAGGACCATACAAACTCTGTACTCAGAAAATTTCACCTTTGAAGGTCCTCCACTTACCTCTCACATCATTGCTCAAAAACAATTTATCCCAATCCATGCATTCTAGATCTTTTCTCATTTCCTCAAAATAGGCCTTTCTCCAATTTAGAATATCAACCCGAGGCCCAGACTATCCTTACCCTAATTATCTTGAAACTAATGGCATTAATTTCACTGGACCCAAAATGTTCCCCGACACATACTTCTGTCACCTGTCCTATCTCGTTCCCTAACAGGTGATCCAGACTTGCACTCTCTCTAGTTGGTATCGCTATATATTGATAATATTGTCACATTGAGAAGGGTTTTTTTTCAAGCAGTCTAGCAAGTCAACTCTGACGTATGTACAAAGTAGGAGAAAGTCCAGTGTTACCTTGTAAAGATAAATCGTAGAAAGAGCAGCTTGTGAGGATGGATTTATTCAGGAGTCTGAAGTTTAAAGAAATTATCTTTAAACATGTTGGTACATTCTTTTACATTCTTGAGCCTTCCCATGGCCAAGGGAGAAAAGAGCTTGGGATGGGTCCATCAATACGTTGGCTGCCTTTCCTTGACAATGGAAGATACGGATGCAGTTGATAGAGGGGAGGGAGTTTTCTCTGATGTTCTAAGCTGCATTCAGCACCCACCACAGCTTTTTCTTATCTTCAGCAGAGTATCTCCCACACTACGCAGTGATGCAACCAGCTAGTATCAACATAGTAAATGGTAAGGAAGTGCGGAATGCCGCAGAACAGAAGGATCTGGGAATATGGATACATAATTCCTTGAAAGTGGAGTCACAGGTAGATAGGATGGTAAAGAGAGCTTTTTTTGTACATTGGCCTTCATGATGAAAGGAGTTGGGATGTCAAGAGATTCGTGGTCAAATTTGCAATATTGTGTGCGGTTTTGGACTCCAACCTCCAGGAAGGATTAATAAGATTGAAAGAGTGCATAGAAAATTTACAAGGATGTTGCCGGGACTTGAAAAGTTGAGTTATAGGGAAGGGGTGAATAGATTAGGACTCTATTTCCTGGAGTATCAGAGAATATAGAGAGATTTAAAGAAAGTATTCAAATTTACGAGGGGTATTGATTCAATAAATGCAAGCAGGCTTTGAATTTACAAGGATGTTGCCGGGACTTGAAAAGATGAGTTATAGGGAAGGGGTGAATAGATTAGGACTCTATTTCCTGGAGTATCAGAGAATATAGAGAGATTTAAAGAAAGTATTCAAAATTATGAGGGGTATCGATTCAATAAATGCAAGCAGGCTTTGAATTTACAAGGATGTTGCCGGGACTTGAAAAGATGAGTTATAGGGAAGGGGTGAATAGATTAGGACTCTATTTCCTGGAGTATCAGAGAATATAGAGAGATTTAAAGAAAGTATTCAAATTTATGAGGGGTATCGATTCAATAAATGCAAGCAGGCTTTGAATTTACAAGGATGTTGCCGGGACTTGAAAAGATGAGTTATAGGGAAGGGGTGAATAGATTAGGACTCTATTTCCTGGAGTATCAGAGAATATAGAGAGATTTAAAGAAGGTATTCAAAATTATGAGGGGTATCGATTCATTAAATGCAAGCAGGCTTTTTCCATTGAAGTTGGGTGAGACAAGAACTAGAAGACATGGGATAAAGGTGAAACATAAGGGGGAACTTGCTCACTCAATGAAAGTGCAGACCAAGCTGCCAGTGGCGGTTGTGGATGTGGGTTCAATTTCAACTATTAACAGAAGATTAGATAGGTACATGGATGGAGGGATATGAAGGGCAGGTCGATGGGACTAGGTAGAATAAGTAGTTCGACAAGAAATGTTAGAGCTTTCTCTGTGCCATATCGACTCTAGTTTGCAGATGAAATTGTGAGCATCTTCGCTTGACAAGGGTGCAGCTCATTTTAAATTCCAAAGTAAAAATGCAATCAACTGCCTCTGCAGGTGCTGCCACACAGTTTTTTTTTGCTATTTCATGCCATAGAACAAACACTTAGACCTCACTTGGCAGGCGAAGAGGGGGCTTGATTATTAGATCATTCATCTGGAAAGGATTCCAACCCGAAGCCCTGACTGTCCATTTTTCTTCTTGACCTGCTGAGTTTTTCCAGCTTCTCATTTCTTGCTCAGGTCCTCAATCCCACTGCTCACTGCCCTGGAGTGTTGGTGAGACAATCACCCACCTCATTTGCCAAGAAGGTCTGAAAAAATATTAAGTGGTCATTACCCAGGTTGGCCCACACTTCTGCTTAACAGGAATCTGTGTTGTGCAGGTACAAAGAAAAACATCCACTGCTACTAGAAGACATTAGCAGGGAATGGAATGGGGAGATTTAAATTGGCATTAAGGTCAGCATAAACATCACAGGCTGAAGAGATAATTGTCATAACAGCACTGCCAGATAGTTCAAACAAAATTATCAAGTTTGCATATACTACAACGGTCTTTGGTCTCATGAGTTGGCTTACATAGAGGAGGTTGGAAAGCTTGTCAAATGTTGTGAGGAAAACAACCTGCATCTCAATGTGAACAAAACAAAGGAGATGATTGTGGATTTCAGGAGGACAAAGGTCAACCACTCTCAATTACACGTCAATGGAGAGAGCGTATAACACATGACCTATCCTGGACTCACACCAACTCATTATCAGGAAGATTCAACAGCATCTACACTTCCCAAGGAGATTGAGGAGGACAAGGTTGCTGGCCTCTGATCTTAAAAACATTTTACAGGAGCGTGTTCTGTCTGGTTGCATCATTGTGCGGTTTAGTAGCTGCAAAGCTTCAGATCGGTATTCACTAAGGAGAAGGATATTGGGAGATGTGGGATAAAAAAAGCAAATTGGGTAAATATGGGGAATATAGAGATTACAAAAGGTGTAGTTTTAAGGCTTTTGAAGAATATAAAGGTGGATAAGTCTCCGGGACCAGACGGGATCTTCCCCAGGACATTGAGAGAAGTGAAGGAGGAAATAGCAGAGGCTCTGGCGGTAATTTTTCAAATGTCATTAGATATGGGGATAGTGCCGGAGGATTGGCGCATTGCGCATGTGGTTCCGTTATTTAAAAAGGGTTCAAGGAGGAAGCCTGGCAACTATCGGCCTGTAAGTTTGACGTCTGTGGTAGGTAAATTAATGGAGAAAATTCTTAGAGATAGTACTTGTAAACATCTGGATAGACAGGGTCTGATCAGGAGCACTCAACATGGATTTGTGGGAGGAAGGTCATGTTTGACCAATCTGATTGAATTTTTTGAAGAGGTGACTAGGAATGTGGATGAGGATAGCGCAGTGGATGTTGTCTATATGGACTTCAGTAAGGCCTTCGATAAGGTACCACATGGAAGGTTAGTTAGGAAGGTGCAGTCTTTAGGTATAAATTTTAAGATAGTCAAATGGATTGAACATTGGCTGAAAGGGAGAGGCCAGAGAGTGGTAGTGGATAATTGTCTGTCAGGTTGGAGGCCGGTGACAGTGGTGTGCCTCAAGGATCTGTATTGGGCCCATTGTTGTTCGTTATATACATTAATGATCTAGATGATGGGGTGGTGAATTGGATTAGTAAATATGCAGACGATACTAAGATAGGTGGAATAGTGGATAATGAAGAAGGTTTTCAAGGATTGCAGAGGGATTTGGGCTGCTTAGAAAAGTGGGCTGAAAAATGGCAGATGGAATTTAATGCTGATAAGTGTGAGGTGCTTCATTTTGGTAAGAAGAATCAGAGTAGGACATATGTGGTAAATGGGAGAGCATTGAGGAATACAGAAGACTAGAAAGATTTAGGAGTAACGGTACATCGTTCCCTGAAGGTAGAAACTCACGTGAATAGGGTGGTGAAGAAGGCTTTTAGTATGCTGGCCTTTATCAATCATTGCATGGAATATAGGAGTTGGGAGGTGATGTTGAGATTGTATAAGACGTTGGTGCGGCCTAATTTGGAGTTCTGTGTTCTATAGGAAGGATATAAACAGAGTGGAGAGAGTGCAGAGAAGGTTTACCAGAATGTTGCCTGGGTTTAAGCATCTGGAGTATGGGGAGAGATTGGACAGATTGAGTCTTTATTCTTTGGAGCGTAGAAGGTTGAGAGGGGATTTGATAGAAGTATTTAAGATTATGAAAGGGATAGACAGAATGGATGTGGATAGACTATTTCTGTTAAGAGGAGGAAAGTTTAAAACAAGAGGACATGAGTTAAGAATTAAGGGGCAGAGGTTTAGAGGTAACATGAGGGGGAACTTCTTTACTCAGAGAGTGGTAGCTGTGTGGAATGATCTTCCGGGAGAAATAGTGGCGGCGGAGTCAATTGTATTATTTAAGAAAAGGTTGGACAGGTATATGGATGAGAAGAAGATGGAGGGTTATGGGCATTGTGCAGGGAGGTGGGACTAGAAAGGGGTGTTTGGTTCGGTGCGGACTAGAAGGGCCTAATGGCCTGTTTCCGTGCTGTAATTGTTATGTTATGTTAACTAGAAGTCAATACAGAGGATTAACAAAACAGCCGAGAAGATCACTATTGATATTCACTGGGAGAGTTGCTTAAGTAGGATTCAAATAATTATTGTGGACTCTTTCCATCTATCACAGAGTATCATCAATCAACTTTCACTAGGAAGGAGGTACAAGTGCATGAGGACTGTCAGAATGGGAAATAGCTTCTTCCCACCACTATGAGATTGAAGAATAATATCCCGTAACCATAGATAATTAGAATCACGGAACATGACAAGTCAAGTTTATTGAGATCTGATTGCACAAGTACAACTTAGTGAAATACTGTTCTCTGTTCCTCGGTACAAAACATGCAGACACACAACCAGACATAACACACATGTAAACAAACAATACACATGCTGGACAAGTGTTCATATAAATAAATAAATACATGTTATTTTGTGAATGTGAGCAGTTCCTTTGGTTGTTCTGCATTCTCACCACAGAATAGAAACATGCCCTTAGCCCTTCTTGCCTGTGCAGAAATATGATTTTGCCTGGTCCCATTGACCTATATCCAGTCCATATCCCCCATGCCCCTCCCATCTGTGATGTTTCTTCTATTGTGATAAAGAAAATAGGGTTCTTTTGTCTTGATTATAATTTATTATCAACTCACAGCCTCATGGGACACATCCATTTTGAGCATCTAACCCAAGGTCAGACAGTCTGTCTCTGATTCCCTCTAGTGGTCAGGACGATCACCAACTCCCAACCACCACACAATCATGTACCTGTCCAAATTTTTCTTAAATGTTAAAATTGAGCCATTGGGTCTTATATAAATGAAACAATGAATTATTCTGGAATATTTGTGCACATATATTTTATATGATATTTTTATGTATATACCATATATGATTATTCTGTGTTGTATATTATGTGGGTGCACTGTGATCCAGAGTAACGCTGTTTCATCTGGTTATACTGTAAATGTACACTCAGATGATATTTAACTTGAACTTGTGTTTCAACTGGAAGAAAGCTTTCCCCTTGTACTCTTGATGTCAATTTTTATTCAAATACCCTGGTGCTATTTGTTTTAACTCTGTTTAAAATTTAAAGGGCCATTGCTTTGACTTATTTGAGTCTGATTGAACCACACCAGCTTGACTATGGTATCTATTAGTATGCCAAAAAAATGAAAAGGTTATTCCCATAGTTTCAGGTTATTTGACACTTAAAACTAGTAGCAGAGGTTATCAGCTAGCCGTACTTACGCAGACTAACAGTTGTCTGTTTTGGATTCCAGATTTAATGAAGATCGGCTTTTGGATACCTCAGATAGAAGTGACAAGAATGATTTAATACAGGGTGTGGAATCAGCCAAGGTTCAAGTTGTCAAATTTATTGCTCTCAGAGTAAAAATTAATGAACCAGAAACTCTTGGGTAAATGATTCAATTATCTGAGATTTCTTTTTGAATTCTTCTCTGCTTATAGCATAAATATAAAGATCTAAAGAAAGCTGAAAGGCATTTCCAGTATATCTGATAAATTGGACTTTTTAACATAGATTGATTTTGCCATTTAATTGACTCGTCTCACCATATGATTTTACAAAAGAATGCACTATAAGAATGGAATTATATTCTGCCTGTAAAATTATTATACAATAAAACTCTAATAATTCAACACCCTCAAGATTTTGGTAGTGCTCGACTGACAGATTTTCCACAGGATATTGCTCCTATTAATTCCCCAGCATGTTTTAAATGTAATTTTATAAAAGATGTTGAACAGTAGTAAGAAACTGAATCTTATTAAGTTTAAAGGGATCACAAAAAAAAAGGAAAGCGTGCAGGTTAAAAGGAGCTGGTATGTTTTCAGGAAGTAAATGCATGGTGCCCTGGGTGTTTATAGGAAATACAGGAACAGGGATGTGGGTTTGAAAAGATGTGAGCAAACAAGAATGTTGGACATTTGAAGGGTGCATGGGGAAGTAACCCTGATGAGTGTAAAATGAACATGGGAAATAACACTCTGTGTGTCAGATACTGAACCATTTGAGATAGGGGATTATTGGACGACTACTCCCATTGATGCTAAAGGTTTCACAAGTTACCAAAAGTAGTGTAAAACCGAATGATAGTTTTAATATGCATTTAGTTGAATTATCTATGAGCATAGAAAACAATAGTGCAAAAATATGGAAGTTGTAACTGCTCTGTTTTATTTATTTTACCATGATATATGAGACAGCATAATTTCAATTTATCAGACCTTGATCCAATATTTTGTACGTATGCTTATTTAAAAAAAAATGTTTTTATTGAGTTTCATGCTGATGTATGTAGTCTTGTAGTTATTAGCATAAAACAGGTCATATCATATGCATGACGCAGATAAATTGTAAATCAGAAATATACCCATAATTGTTTACTAGTCTCCTTCAAAACATCTAATTCTATAATTATATTGAGTTAACAGTTAATCCATTCTTCATAATACAATGAAATTAGTACTTTTTGGAATATTTTTTGTTTAACAATTTTTAAACCACAACCATAAATGCAATTCTTTCAATAAAAAGCTTCAAAAATTATTCATGTGGCATACAAATTCTCCGCCCTCTCCCACACCTCCCTCCCTCCCGAAAAAACCCCGAAAAACAAAGAAAAAGAAGGAACAGAAATAGAAGGAAGAAAACCTGGAGAATGTCAAAAGAATAAACTGTTTAACATAAAGTTTTTAACCATGTAATGATGCTGGAAGTTACCAAGACATGGGGTCTTCAGAGAGTCTGTTAAACTTTCATACCCATATTTTGCAAATATGGGCTTGTGGCAGATGATTTTTGTGCTCTATGCCCTCATGTTGAAATAACGAGACCTCACCTGAAGTTGTCAGCCATTGAAGAGAGAAGCATTTATTACAGTGTTATCAGGCTTGATATAGACACACAACATGTGACCTGGCATCATGACATCTGAAGTGCTAATGACCTCATGACATATCAACATTGAGTAGGCCAGGGTTCTCAGGGTGCTGCTGAGTCACTATGTCTCGTCACTGTAGTGGCTAGTTGCCAGTAGATAGGAGGCTGTCGTGTCTAGCTGTCACAAGACAGGAGCTGTTAGCGGTGGTTCTGCCCACTCCCTCCAAGCGTACTTCTACACAGCTCGCCCCCACCCCCTCCAGAATCAGCAGTAAGTGACCAACTGGCTCAGCGGTTCCGAATTAGTGCAGACATTCTGCCGTAAAACTGAGCAGGGAAAGCAAAACCGACTTGCCATTCGTGGGGCCGTGCCAGAGCATCGTGTATGAAGGCTGCTGGGGGAGGAAGTGATATGTACCGCACATCCTAACAGGGCCCAATCAAGTTGAAAGCCATGAACAATTATCGACCTCACAAATAAATACAGTAGAAATCACGTGAGACACTTAACGTATGCAAAAGGTAATCAGAGACAGTTGCAAAACGTCAGAGTAGATTACAGATAATCAACGTTAAGGCACGTGAGAAATCCAGAACAGCGTCAAACATTTGAGATGCATCACCAAAACTGAAAGTCCATACTCTAAGCAGATTGTTGGCAATTGTGAGAGTCTATAATGCTAATCTTAAAGTCTGGTGGGAAAGAGTTAACTATAGAAAATTAAGGAGCCGCTAAAGTCTGCAATGACACACAGGAGCTGGTAGGTGGCGCTCTGCAGAGCGACTGTCCATTGCTGCTTAATATCTGTAGTGTCATACAGGAGTTGACATGTGGCGCTGTGCTGAGTGACTGTCCATTGCTGCTTAAAGTTTGCTGGCTGGTGGCCGGGCCAGTAAACTGTGTTATACTGAGTAGTGCTGCTCTGGGACTGAGAAACCTGTACTGTCTGCCTGGTTGGCAGGAAATAGTCTCAGTAGCATCAAGTACAGGCAATGTTGTACTGAATGGTGCTGCACTGGGACTAAAAAACTTGTACTATCTGCCTGGTCAGCAAGAAAATAACACAGCAGCATCAACGATAGGCAATGGTGTACTGAGTGACTGTTACAATCTGCCTTGTCGGTAGGAAAAGGTCTCAGTGACATCATCAACAGGCGGTGTTTTGTTATGCTTTAATTCGTAGGTTAATACCTGGGTCATAGAATCTTCCATCAGGAGGTGGCTGGTTATCCCCTGGGTCGCGTGATTTTTGCCTCGAGGGAATAAGTCGTTGTCCCTGCATCACAGGGTTCTTCTCTCAAGGAGGGGTTGCTGCTTGTTGCTGGGTCGAGTGGTCTTTGAGGGAGGCTGGTGAAACATGGGGAATGTTCCCTCCGGACACAGCTGCTGAGATGCAAACCTCTCAAAGTTTGAACAGTCAAGTTTCAAATGTCTGTGCTGCCGGCTGCAGGCAACTTGTTGATAAACGACCACTTCAGTGTAATGGAGTGCGGGATGCGGTAACATCCTGGAGAAACTGAGGTGCTATTGCTATGCTGTGTCAAGCAAAAACACGCAGCCTTTTGATGTCTGCAGACAGTTTAAAATGTTGCTGATAATCATTCTCCTGACATTGCAACTTGTTGGCCAGACTTGTTGAGCATTTCACAAGGCACACAAAACAATAGCTTGGCCTACTCCGAGTCACTGAAGTGAGTGAGTAGGTTGTAAAACAGTCTTTCAAATGTCCAGTTACCTTCTGCGATGCTCCTTGCTGTTCGTTTGGTTGACTGTGAAGGGAAGAGTAACTGGCCTCCTGTGATGTGACACTGATCGATTTGTAGTCATTTGTAGCTATGGTCAAATGGAGCAGTGCAAATGTAGGTTCAGCTGGGTCAGGTAGTCCATCATTTGTTCCTGGCTCATTGGAGGTTTACTGCAAGCAAGCTGCTTGTTGTTGCAAGTGATTTGAGCTTGGACTTGCAGAGTTTCTGTCAAGTGTATCCGTTATTTATTGCTGGCTCATTGGTGCATTGCTATAGTAAATTAATTTGAGCTTGGCCATTGTGTGTGTCCGTTATTTATGGCTGGGTCATTGGCATGTTGCCATTGAGCATGTCCATTGGAGGGTTTAACTACCGGGTAGACCCATCGGGGTCACCAATGTGGCAGAAGATGTTTGTGCTTGTACACCATCGTGTTGAAATAACGAGACCGCACTTGAAGTTGTCAGCCTGTGAAGAGAAGAGTGTTTATTACAGTGTTATCGTGGCATCATGACATCTGAAGTGCTAATGACCTCATGACATAGCAATGTTGAGTAGGCCAGAGCTTCTCAGTAGAGCTATGGGTGCTGCTTAGTCACTATGCCTCATGGCTGTAGATAGGAAGCTGTTGTGTCTAGCTGTCAAGAAGACGGGAGCTGTTAGTGCTGGTTATACCTACTTCCTCCCAGCCTACCGGGTCCATATTTTCCAAAATATCTGATATATATTTCATAAATTATAAGTAATTTTCTAAGTGGAATACAGCTATGAAGTTCTGCATGTCCTCTCTCCATCCCTAAATCTGTATATGATTTCCAAGTAATAGCTATGCATGTCCTAAAAACTGCTAAAGCAATTCGTACAAATTCAATGAGATACATAGTTAATTTTAATTTTGATTTTATAGTCATATTATTACCCAACAAAAATAGCATTGGATCCTGCGGAAACATTACCCCTGTTATTTGTTTTGAAAAGTTTCTAATTTCAAACCAGAAGTGTTTAACTGTGGGACACTTCCAAGTAGAATGGAGAAATGATCCAACTTCTTGACCACATCTAAAACATAAATCTGATAGTATTGGGTTCAATTTTTAATTTTTTTTTGAGGAGTTAAGTATAATTGATGCAAAAAAATTATATTGAACCAAACTATATCTAACATTAATAATCTTTATCATATTATCTCTACATAGTTGCATCCAATCTTTTTCATCTATTTGCCTATTCAAATCCATTTCCCATCTTAATCTCATGTACCCCTACTTCTTTTGAAGTAAATTATACATTACAGAGATAAATTTATTTACTAGTATTATGAATCCAATAATTCCAATTCACTCTGAGTAGGTAATGTATTATCAGTCAGAAAAGCTTTAACTTGATAATAACAGAAAAAAAGTATTATTTGGCACATTAAATTTATTCTTCATCATTCAAAAGTAATATATCTTCCAGCTTCCAAACAATCTTCTATTCTCTCAACACCCATTCACATCCAAGTCGTCAGAAATTGATTATCCATAGAAAATGGAATGTCTATTTTGACATAAAGGCAATTTTCATGAAATTAAACCTTTCATGCCTATTTCATAATCAATTTTATTCCATAATTCACTCCGATATTCCAAAACGGTATATCTCTACTTCCCACCAATAATTTTGAATTCCACATAAATAAAATCCTGTATATTAATTTCTCCTATTTTACTAAGTTCTATTTTGGCCCAAGCATGAATCCTATCTACAATGCATTAATAAATCTCAAATGAACTGCCTCCTAATTCAAACTTCCAAGTCAATTTTTCCAAATAAAACATCAGCATTTTCATTTCCTACCAAAACTTTCTAATACCCATATTCAAGACTTTAAAAAGAATTGCAGAACTGAAATAGGAATTGACTGGAAAAAAGATTGAACTCTAGGGAAAATATCCCTCCTAATACAATTAACTATACCTACTAAAATTATAGGCAAGCTATTCCACCTATTTAAATCTTCTCTAATTTTAATAAGTAGTGGTAAATAATTCAATTTATTTATTTTTTATATCATTATAAACTCAATAGCTAAATATTTGATTACCTAAATATTTAATTCTAGTATCTGGCCATCTAAATTGAGTGGCCTTTTTTACTCAATTAATCTTATACCCAGATACTTCACCATATTCTTCCAATCTTATATGTAATTGAATTCATAGGGTCTGTCAAATAAACCAAAACATAAGCAGCAAACACATTTATTTTATAATCTTCCTGATTAACCTTTATACTTTTAATCTTAAAAGTTTGTTTTATTAATTGTGCTAATGGTTCTATTGCCAAAATAAACAAAGCTGGTGATAAAGGACAACCTTGTCTAGTTGATGTAGTTATTTAAAAAGGAGTAGAAATTTGGCCATTTTTTTCATCACCTTACAGGCAGATTTTTATGTAAAGTTTTAACCTAATTAATAAATATTGGTCCAAAACCAAACTTTGCCAATACTTTATACAAAAAAATTTCCATTATAACCAATCAAAAGCCTTCTCTGCATCCATGCTACTGCCACAGTTAAGTCACCTCTTTTCTGAGCTAAATGAATTAAACTAATCAGTCTAGCAACATTATCAGCAGATCGATGCTTTTTAACAAACCCTGTTTGATCCATATGAATTAAATTTGGTAAATCTATTCACTAAAATTTTTGCAATAATTTTATAATCTGCATTCAATAATGATATAGGTCTATAAGATGCAGGTTTTAATGGATTTCTATCTTTTTAGTCTAACGAATAATTGCTTTTGAAAAAGATTCTGGTAGAGAATGGAATTCTGTTGCGTGCTTCAACACCTCCATTAAAAGGTCCTTAAATTTCTTTAAAAATTCCAGTGGAAAACCATCCTTCCCCGATATGTTACCACTCTGCAATGAACATGATACCTCACTAATTTCTCTTGCTGTAAAGGGAGCATCCAGATCACTTTGATCCCAATAATTCAAACTAGATAAATTTATTTGAGACAAAATAATCTCAATTTTAGTCACCTCACAAGTGGACTGAGATCTATACAAATTAAAATAAAAATCTTTTTTAAATGAACCATTAATTTCTTGACATTTATAAGTAATCTTCTTAGAGCTCTTTTTCTTAGTGTTAATTGTTATGGAAGTTTGTACATTTTTCAACTGCCAAGCTAAAATGATACGAGTCCTTTCTTTTCATTCATAATGCCTTTGTTTAGTTTTCTCAATTAATTTTTCTATTCTACAAGTCTGAATCGTATCATATTGGAGATTTTTTTATTATCAGATACTTCCTTTTCTCATCGAAAATCTAACTTTGTAAATCCTTCTCCAAACATTCTATTTCCTTTTCCAATTGATCATCCTCTTTCATATAATCTTTCTTTAATTTTTGCTGTATAACTTATTATCTGACCTTCTAAATATTGTCTTCAAAACATCCCAGAAAATAAACTAATTGTCCACTGAATTAGAATTTATTTCTAAAAAAATATTGAATGTGTTTCCTTATAAAATCACAAAAATCGATTCTGCAACAATGCAGAATTAAATCTCCATCTATAAAGTGATTTTTCTTTCTTAGGGTCCAAACAAGTCATCAAAAGTGGAGAGCGATCAGATGAAATATGAGCCTTATACTCTATAAACATAATTCTTTCTTGAAATTATGCTGATATTAAAAATAAATCTATTCTTGAATAAGAATTATGTCTATGTGAATAAAAACAAAAGTCCCTTTCCTTCAGATTTAATCTCCACGAAATATCTATCCAATCCAGATCTTTCATTAAACTCAAAATCATTTTTACGGCTTTTACTTTTACAACTGATCTTACCAAAATAGATGATACAATTAAAATTCAATCATATAAAAATATATTTTTATTTTATTCTGTGACATGATCTATAATAACGCACATTTAAACCCGTTTATCTAACAATCTTTACTAACGAGAAAGAAGTTTTTTTTTAAAAAAAACCTACTAATCTAACCTCTCCCTCTAGACAAGGTTAACTTGCATAAAATATGAAAATATGGATTGAATAACAAGCTTCAGATACCAGATAGGGAGTCTTGGAGCATCCGAACATCTTAAATCTTCAATTTATGATACTAATCCATGAATGGGCCACACATCGTTTCAAATTCAAACCTTATTTTTTAATATTATTTTTTTCCCAAAGTTAAATAAGTCATATCTTGTAACCATTGGATATGTGTAGGTGAAGAATTATCATCCAATTTCAATAGAATTGCTCATCTAGTTATCAGTGAGGTAAAAGCAAAGATCCTCTTTTGGGCTGAAGGATATACCCTCTTTTTGATAAAAACCAAATAAAGCAATTAAAGGGCATGGTTCTAATTTGATCTTCAGAAAAATGATTTGAATACATCATTTTCAGATGAAGATTGGGACACTACTCTTATTTTTTGATTAATAGCTCCTCATTTTGTGCATGGCATTGTTTGAGACAATTTAAGGTGGTGCATAGAATATACATGTCCTAAGTTAAATGATCTCACTTGTACTCTGATGTTGATCCACTATAAGTGATCAGTGTAAAATTTTAGAAGCTTCATTGATTCATATGTTCTCGGAGTGCCATAATTTAGAAAAAAGTTGGAAAATTATTTTCTAAACGTTATCAACGATTTTTAAATCAAAACATCCAATCATTGTGGTATTTAGAGATGAAGTCTTGTTTAATTATGGAAAGGATATCTTTTTCAATCCAAGATAAGATGTCTTTTTATAAGTTGAAGTGGACTCCATTTGTTAAGTATATGCAATTAAGTTTGATTTAAGTATGTTCTTAGATGTGATATTTTAGGTCTCATAAATCTTTTTTTATTATTTTTATTTGTTATATTTTTCTTTTCTTTTTGTGTCTGTTTTCTTTAATATATAATATTATTAATCTTACTAATTCTTCACTCTTTATTTTAGGGGAGGGGAAGGGTGGGTTTTATATATATATATATAGATTTTTAGTTCTTGTATATGTAGGGGGGGGTAAGATTGAATTAAGTTAGGTTATTAATGTTGTATTGTAATTATATTATTTTATTTTATATATTTACTTTAAATGTAATTTTTCTTTTTATTCCTGTGATAAAACCTTTAAATAAAGTTTAAAAAAAGAACATCCAATCATTGAGAAGTGTGAATCTGTGGAATGCTCTGCCACAGAGGGTGGTAGAGGCAGATTCACTGATTATGTTCAAAAGAGAGTTAGATAAGACTCTAGTGGGCAAAGGAGTTAAAGGTTATGGGGATAAGGCTGGAAAGGGGTACTGATGGTAGTGATCAGCCATAATCTGTAAAATGGCGGTGCTGGCTCGACGGGCCGAAGGGCCTACTACAGCTCCTATTGTCTATTGTCTATTGTAAACAAAATATGTGTCAAACTACAATCAGGCATAATTGTGGAATCAAGGTCAACACCACGAGGGTGAATTAAAATGGAACTTTAACCTTTTCTCACCATAAATTCTACTGACCTACTTAGCTGTATTGTTTACCCTAAGGAGGTTTCATCTCAAATTCTGAAAATTATGACATCTTGCTATTGTATCATATTCTTCATTTTGATCCATATAAACATTTAACCATATAACAATTACAGCACATTTTGGCCCTTCTTGTCTGCACCGAACATAAGTACTCTTCTCTCGTCCCACCTACCTGCACCCTGCCCATAACCCTCCATTCCCCTCCCATCCATATACCTATCCAATTTTTCCTTAAATGACAAAATTAATCCTGCTGCCACTACTTCTCCCGAAAACTCATTCCACACAGCCACCACACTCTTGAGTAAAGAAGTTCCCCTTCATGTTACTTCGAAGCTTTTGCCCCTTAACTCTTAACTCATGACCTTTTGTTTCAAACTCTCCTACTCTCAATGGAAAAAGCCTATCCACACCAACTCTATCTACCCCCCTCATAATCTTAAGTACCTCTATCAAATCCCCTCAACCTTTTATGCTCCAAAGAATAAAGACCTAACTTGCTCAATCTTTCTTTGCAATCTAGATGTGAAACCCAGGTAACATTTTTTAAAATCTTCTGGGCACTCTGAAGAGATTCTTTGTTGATATGATTCCTATCATTTGGTGATCAGAAATGCACACAGTGCACTAAATCTGTCCTCACCAATGCCTTGTACATCACTTCCCAACTCCTATTTCTATGCATTGATTTATAAAGGCCGGCATACTATAAGCCTCCTTCTCTACCCAATCCACATGAGATTCTACCTTCAGGGAACAATGCACCGTTATTCCTAAATCTTTCTGCTCCACTGCATTTTTCAATGCCCTCCCCTTCCCTGCATATGTCCTGCTTTGATTATTCCTTCCAAACTGAAGCATTTCACACACTTCTCAGCATTAAACTCCATCTGCCACCTTTCAGCCCACTCCTTTAAGCAGTCCAAATTCCTCTGCAATCTTTGAAAACCTTCTTCATTAACCACAATTCCACCTATTTTAGTATCATCTGCATATTTACTAATCCAATTTACCGCCCATCATCCAGCTCATTAATGTATATGACAAACAGCAATGGTCCCAATACATATCTCCCTTTCATCCATTGTTGAATCCATTTGACTATCTCAAAATTAAGTTTTGAAATTATATGTTTGTGTTTGCAATGGGAACAAAATGAAGAGTTGAATTTGAAGAGGATTCTCATGGCTGACTATCTTACCTCATGCCATTACTTTTTTTTTCTACAGGATAACTACTGACAGTCAGTCACAGATTTCAAGCATCACTTTGAATGACACTTCAAAAATCAGCTTGATGTTTAGGGTAGGTTTTTATTTAAGATGGTGCTTTTGTAATTGTGCATAGATTATTATTTCCTTTCTCAATGTTCTTTGAAATTTTACTAAATTTTCTAAATTCCAACTTCCTTGCAATAAAGGCCAATGAATCATTTGCCTTCCTAATCATTGCTCTACCTGCTTGCTAACAATTTTGTTTCATGCTGTGGTGGTATACCACCAGCCTACTGCAGGGGGCAACCTCTGTACCTGCAGGAGAGTAAGGGGACTGGACAACACCTGGCCGGCTGTCAATCAGTCAGCCTGAAGGGATCAAGCCCCACCCAGTCGGGTGTCAATCACCCTCTGGTATATAAGCCTGCGCCAGCCTCCTGAAGCTCACTCAGAGTTACTGCAGCTACAGCCAGCCTGGCTCTGTGGAAGTCTTTGTGGATTAAAGCCTGTTGTACAGACTTTACCTTGTGTGTGTCTGATTCTGGCTAACAGCGCACCACAATTTAATCAACAAAATTTTCCCACGGCTTTCATGGGAAAACTCCTGAGCGCAGGGAGCCTTAAAGTTGACCCATGCCACCCGGAAGCCCAGATACACTTTGAGATCTGGCAGCACGCGGTCGAGGCAATCATCGAGGCATACAAAGGCAGCATCCTGGACTCAGATCAGAAGAGGTTGGTCCTACTCCGGTCAAAGCTGGGTCCCCACAACTTGCAGGCCACCAAAGGCTGCTTCATGTACAAGAGCGCAATGGACACTCTCGAGAACTTGTACAAACCACCCATGAATGCAGTCTGTGCAAGGTACCTCCTCAACTCCAGAGCCCAGGGAGACGGCTGAGTCTTACCTGGGACACCTCCGAGAGTTGGGCTGACCGTGTCTGGCTGAACCTGGGGTAGGTGCAGAGGAGTTCGAGACGCTGATCCAGGACGCCTTCGTCCAATAGCTACACTCGAGGGCCATCCGACAGAAGCTGCTGGAAGACAATATCTACGCCCTAACCGTGACAGTGGAGGTGGTCCAAACCCTGGAAGCGGCAGCCCTGTACATCGAAGCCTTCGATTTCAGGTTCCCCTAGGCTCCCTCAGGGCCCTCTCACACTGCAGCTACAGCCCCAGACCGAGCTGGGGAAGAAAACACCAGCCCCTGTAAGTACTGTGGGGCCTGGTGTGGGTCAGACCGACGATCGCGCCAAAATTACCTGGCTAGGAACCAGTATTGTTCCTGATGTGGCAAGAAAGCCCACTTCGCTAAAGTGTGCCTCTCAAAACCAGCCGGCAGCTCAATGGCCCTTTATGACACCCCTCCCCCGCGGACCCATCCATGTACACATGCCGGGCGGCGCCATTGTCCCCGCTACGACTTCCACCTTCCATGACTTCGACAGTGCAACAACCTGCCCAGCCAGCGACTGACACAGCATGTGCCCCGAGCACCTGGACCAGCCCCTGCCCTTGCCAGTGCTGCTCGCCGATAACTACAGTGATGTCACCTCCAGCTTATGGCATGACATCACATCCGGCTGATGTAATGACATCACTACCTCTGTCTGTGATGATGTCACTTCCCCCGATGCAATGAACACGGCTGGGGAAGGAGACCAGCCATGCAGAGGGCCCCCACCTGCCACTGCCATCTTGGGCCAGGCAGCGGCTGACATGGAGGGCCCCCAACGATGTTGAGAATGGCATGGTCAACACGGGCAGTGACCAGGCCACCCTACCGATGCTCCCCATGCCTCCAGGTGCCAACGGCCGCTGCATGCCACACCCCACAACCTAAGTTGATGTGGTCAACATGGGCGATGACCAGGCAGCCCTACTGATGTTCCCCATGCCTCTGGATGCCATAAATCACTGCACACAAACAAAGAGCGATGACTCCGAATCTGAGATGGTCCTGGCCACTACCACGCTGACCAGGGACATCCCTCATGACCTTGGACACTCTATGATGGACGTACAAGTCAAGGGGCAGGTAACAAAGTGCCTGTTTGACAGTGGCAACACCGAGAGCTTCATTCACCCGAACATGGCCCACTCCCTGAGATTAAATGTCCACCCCACCACCTGCTCGATCGCCATCGCCGCCAAGGATAAGACTGTTGGTACCCTCGGGCACTGCTTGGCCGATATTACTGTGGGAGGGGAGACGTACACAGGATTCAGGCTCCTGGTCATGCCAAAACTCTGCGCCCCAGTTCTCCTGGGCCTAGATTTCCAGTTCCACTTGCAGAGTGTCACCCTTGCCTTCGGGAGGCCCCAACCTCCACTCACATTACACAGCACACCAACCTACCAGCCCCGGCCAACCTGCAGCCTCTCCACACTGCGCATCACTCCACTTGTGCTCTTCCCACATCTTGTGCTAGGCTGCAAGCCAATTGCCGCCAGAAGTAGGCACTATTGTGCCACAGACAGAGACTTTATCAAGGTGAAGGTGCAGCGACTCCTAGTGGAAGGTGTCATTGAGCCCAGTAACAGCCCTTGGAGAGCCCTTGGTCAAAGGGGGAAGTAAGCCAAGGATGGTCGTGGATTACAGCCAGGCCATTAACCGGTACATCCAGCTGGACACCTACCCCCTGCCGAGGATCGCCAACATGGTCAACAAGATAGTCCGCTACTGGGTTTTCTCCACGATTGACCTGAAGTCAGCATATCACCAAATCCCCATCCACCCAAAGGACAAGTCCTACACCGCCTTTGAGGTGGATGGGTGCCTGTACAAGTTCCACCGAGTTCCCTTTGGGGTCTCGCAGGGTGCCGCAGGGGTCAGTGTTAGGCCCACAACTGTTCATCATTTACATTGATGACTTGGAGGAGGGGACAAAATGTGGTGTAGCCAAGTTTGCGGATGACACCAAATTGAGTGGAAGAGCAAATTGTAATGAGGATGTGGAGAGTCTGCAGAGGGATATAGTTAAGCTGGATGAGTGGGCAAAAGTCTGGCAGATGGAATACAATGTTAGTAAGTGTGAGGTTATCCACTTTGGCAAGAAAAATAAAAGAGCTGAATATTATTTAAAGGGTGAGAAACTACAGCATGCTGTTGTGCAGAGGGACTTGGGAGTGCTTGTGCATGAATCACAAAAAGTTAGGTTGCAGGTGCAGCAGGTTATTAAGAAGGCAAATGGAATGTTGGCCTTCATCGCTAGAGGAATTGAATTCAGGAGTAGGGAGGTAATGTTGCAACTGTATAAGGTACTGGTGAGACCGCACCTGGAGTACTGCGTCCAGTTCTGGTCTCCATATTTGAGGAAGGATACACTGACTTTGGAGACGGTCCAGAGGAGGTTTACTAGGATGATCCCTGGGATGAAGGGGTTGACTTATGATGAAAGATTAAATCGTCTAGGATTGTATTAGCTCGAGTTCAGAAGAATGAGAGGAGATCTTATAGAAACATATAGGATTATGAAGGGTATGGATAGGATAGATGTAGGAAGGTTTTTTGAACTGGCCGGGGAAACTAAAACGAGAGGACACAGTCTCAAGATTCGGGGGAGTAGATTTAGGACAGAGATGAGGAAAAATAGTTTTTCCCAGAGAGTAGTGATTGTTTGGAATTCTCTATCCAGGGAAGTGGTTGAGGCTGCCTCATTAAACATATTTAAAATTCGGTTAGATAAATTTTTACATGATAGAGGAATTAGGGGATATGGGGAGAAGGCAGATAGGAGGAGTTAGTCCATAAATTAGATCACCCATGATCATATTGAATGGCAGAGCAGGCTCGATGGATGTTCCTATGTTTCGAATGGGTCTCCATTTTCCAGCAGGAGATGGATCGCATGGTAGACCGGCACAAGTTGAAGGCGACGTTTCCATATCTGGATAATGTCACTATCTGTGGCCATGACCAGCAGTACCATGATGCTAACCTGGAGAAATTCCTCCAGACGGCTGGGGAGCTGAACTTCACTTACAACAAGGAGAAGTGTGTGTTTAGCACCACCTGCCTTGTCATCCTGGGGTACATCGTGGCCCCCAGTCGGCCCAGATCCAGAAAGGATGTTCCCATTAATGGAGTTACCTTTCCCCCCCCCCCCCCCCAACACTAAAGGCCATCCACAGGTGCCTTGGCCTTATCTCTTATCACTCAAGTGGATTCCTCGCTCCTCAGACAAGGTCCGCCCACTGGCCCAAGCTACAACTTTTCCCCTCCCACCCGAGGCACAGGCAGCCTTCATCCACATCAGGCAAGACATTGCGGACACCACGATGCAGGCCGTGGATGAGTACTCCTCCTTCCAGATGGAGAGTGATGCCTCAACCAAAGAGGAGCGCTGCATCGCTTTATTCTCCATGACCCTCCATGGCTCCAAGCTAGGGCATTCCGCCATTGAAAAGGAGGCCCAGGTGATTGTGGAAGCAGTCCACCACTGGTGCCACTACTTGGCCGGCAGGATATTCACATTCCTCATGGACCAGCGGGCCATGGCGTTCATGTTTAACACTACCCACAAGAACAAGATCAAGAACGACAAGATCCTGCACTGGAGAGTCGAGCTGGCAACCTACAGCTACGACATCCAGTACCGCCCTGTGAAGTTTAACAACTCCCCTGATGCCCTCTTTTGCACCTGTGCATCTATGCACGACGACAGGCTGCAGGCATTGCAAGAGTCCCTCTGCCATCTGGGTGGCAAGTGGTTGTACCACTTCATTAAGTCCTGAACCTGCCGTACACCATCAGAGACATCAGGGACATGACCGAGGCCTATCGGGTTTGCGCGGAGTGTAAACCCCGTTTCTTCTGCCCGCCCCAGGCCCATGTCGTAAAGGCTACTCGGCCTTTCGAGCATCTCAGCATGGACTTCAAAGGGCCCCTGCCTTCCACGAACCGAAACGTCTACTTCCTTACAGTAGTGGACGAGTACTCACGCTTCCCTTTCGCTATCCCTTGCCTGGACATCTCACGGCCACCGTCATCAGGGCCCTGGGGCAAATCTTCACCATGTTTGAGTAACCCGCCTTCATCCACAGCGACCAGGGTTCTAGTTTCATGAGTGACGAGCTGCGCCAATACCTGACAGCGAGGGGCATCGCGACCAGTCACACGACGAGCTATAACCTGAGAGGCAATGGACAAGTGGAACATGATAACATGGTGGTCTGGAAGGCAGTCCTCCTGGCTCTCAGGTCAAAAAGGTGGGCCGTTGAGTACTGGCAGGATGCCCTGGCCGAGGTGCTCCATGCCATTTGGTCGCTGCTGTGCACGGCTACCAACGAGACCCTTCACGAACGTCTTTTCTCATTCCCCAGGAATTCGGTGACTGGAATGACCCTCCCAGCATGGCTCATGTCCCTGGGACCGGTGCTCCTGCGTAAGCACATACGGACACACAAGGCCATTAAATTCAGCAGTGGCAGGGAGGATACCGTCTCAACCAGGGACCTGGCACCAGCACACCACGCCATCATCCAGCCCAGGATGACGCTGACCGAGCATACATTCTCGTCCCCAGGCAGCTATGGCATGCAGGACCTCCTTGACCACCAGGGGCCCACTTCAGCCCTGGGAGACAAACCTGCCCCCCCACCCATCCAATACGACCCTCATACGTCGACCCCGGCCCTCCCGGCCACCCCTCCGCGCAGCACCACACCTGTAACACAGACCCCTGTGCCAGCACCCCCCCCCCCCACTTCCCCTCCGACCAGTGACTAGGAGCCAATCCTACATGGTCACAGAGACCCCAGCGGCCTCCGGACCATCTCAACTTGTAAATATTGTATGTGTATGTTTATAGTGGGTATGATTCCTTGTTACTGCCCCACCCCCGGGACAATTTTAAAAAAGGGGGTGAATGTGGTGGTACATCACCAGCCTGCTGAAGGGGGTAACAATATCAGTGTTTCATTGTACATTGGTGATTCACAAGCCTTTCAAAATACCTTGAAGGTCACTTTGCTCATTTGTTATTATGTGAAGTGTCTTTGGTTGTTTGACTTTAGATTTTTAGACCACTTTCACAGATCCTATGAAAATAAAATGAGAAAATGGTGATTAAGTTTGATCAAAATGATTGGGTTACAATAGCAGTCATTTCATCTAGCACGAATCAACAGGAAGATCTGGAGGTGCTCACTTATTCCATGCAGATTCTGGGCTGGAAATTTGATTGTTTAAAATATGCAACTTCACCACAATACAATTGAATTGATGTGTAAAATGTTGAATATTAGGAGTTCAGTGAATGGATGGGACAGTAAGTTGCATTGAATCATGTCCTTCCACACATATATATAATACAAAAGAAACTGAACATTTAGTACAATAGCTATATTACTGGACCTAGCACAGTCATAGCCTTGAACAGTAAAGCAGAGCCCTAAACGAAGGTGTGTACCACTGGCCTACTCCAGGGGGCAACCTCTGTATCTGCAGAAGATTAAGGAGACAGGACAACACCTGGCCAGCTGTCAATCAGTTGGCCTGAAGGGATCAAGCTCCACCTGGTCGGGTGTCAATCACCCTCCGGGATATAAGCCTGCGCTGGCCTCCCGAAGCTCACTCAGAGTTGCTGCAGCTGCAGCCAGCCTGGCTCTGTGGAAGTCTTTGTGGATTAAAGCCTGTTGTATAGTCTTTACCTTGTGTGTCTGATTCTGGCTAACAGCGCACCACATATGCACAGCAACATTTTGGTCCCTTTACATTCCATTCATTTGCATTCTCTCTCCTAGATAGTCATCAGCCTTTTCATTCCTCCAAACTCATGCTTTCCTACATTAAACCTCATTTACCAAATTTTCACCAATTTACTGAACCTTTCTGTATCCTGTCGTCAATTCCAAACATCCTCATCCAAGCATTCCTCCCGTCTATTTTTGTATTATCAGCAAATCAGGAAAGCATGCTTGTAACATTTTCAAAGAACTGATTCAAGGAAATAATTTTCCTTTCACAAACCCACGTTCACTTGCTTTGATACTATTCTGCTTTTCTAAACAAAATTTCTTCCTTGATAATTGACTTACCAATAGGTGTTAAGCTAGCTAAGCAACCAGCCTTTGGCAAACAACACAGTTGCTAAACATAATCAACTCAAGGTCTTGATGAAGGGTTTAAGTGTCATTCTTTTCCTACCACTGATGCAGTTTGACTCATTAGGGTTAGGATGTGGTGCTTAGCTGCAGATTCCAGCATCTATGTGTCTCCAATCACATTAGTTAGTTATTTAGTGTCAATTGTCCAATCTAAACATTCTCTTCTAAACTATTTTGTTTCATGCAGTATGCTGAGAGCGTTACTCCTTCAGAATATAGTCAAACAGGTAAGCATTATGGAGAGTTAATTGTTCTGTTATGATTTCAAAATTTCACGAAGATCCAAGGTTTGTGACTTTTGTGTAGCTTCTGCAAATTGGAAGTGCGGCTAATTTTGTCAACTGTGTTCCTTCGTTGAACCTCGCATGGAATCCAGTGAGAAGTGTGTTGTGGACTCTCCTCATACCACCTGTGTCACATGAATGGCTCTGTATTAATTTCAGTGGAATGGCTGTGAGACTAAGGGAGGTTCATGTCGTTTGATTATTTGTACTCTATGCAAAATATCCAGAATTGAGCCACAGAGCCCTGTTTGTTTCTTTAAATAACCTTGTTAGCCTTTTTTTTTTGCTATTTTTCATGTTGTATATTTGTCCAGATCATGTCTCCTCTACCTTAGTTAGACTCTTGTTTTTGAACTAATTTGCTGCCTTATTCCGGCGACCAGACCCTGAATTATTATTTGCATCGATATTAACTTGCTTATTTTGCAAATTCACTTATTTCCCCTTATTTATGTGGCTTTGGTTTTTCTCAGTATTAGCTATAAACTCCAACAGGTGTCAACCACAAATTTTGAAATTGTGATCTGATTTCTAAATTGTGAATAGCTGTGGTTTATTTGCTCTTGCAAGTAAGTTTTTTGATATTGAGGCTTGTTGTGTACTCTTTGGAGTACATGGTCAGACCTAAAAACCAGTCTTCATGAACATTCCCAATGTTCCATTTAGCAAATAGATAGGAACCAGGAATAAGGATGAATCCAAGAGGCCTCTCTTGACCTCTCTTAATAGGTAATTGGGGTGATTTAATTTATACTATTGTTGATGTATGTTCTGCACCTATGTGGCTATAAGTAGAATTTCAGTACATCTGTAAATTAAACTTCTGCAAATGAAAATAAACAAATACTCATACTTACTGATACTTAAAATGCTAGGGGTACAACACAAAGGCCACGTGGAAGGAGTTTCCCACTTTGATCCAAGTGGAATTCACTTCTCCAAGCCATGCTGGTGACTAGTTATCTAGCCTTCTGCAGAGAATTGAAAATGTACATTTTAAAATTTCCCTGCAAAAGGTCTATGCTGAACAATAAACATGACTGCATAAGTAAAAATATACAAGATGCAGAAAATTAAATGAGCAAAACGGCTTAATTTTTTGTTGTAAAAAATTGAAAAAAAAAGCAATTGTTACATGTACAGATGTGAATGTGTGGTCCAGCATGTGATATTTATTTGGTGTCCCAAAATTGATTGCCTGATGAACATTTTTGCTTCTTGTTTACTTAGAGGCCAACTCACCAATGCCTGCTTCAAATGATGAACTTCTACCGACAATATTACCTCCAATACGACCGAATCTTATTCTCCTATCTGCTCATCAGGATGGTTCTATACAATTTTGGAATATGGAGGTAAGACAGAAACCTATTGAGGAATAATTTTAGCTATTGAATTAGAAATCTGGGGGTGGGCGTGGCAACAAACATTACTTAGATGCAAGATTTATTTTACAAACACACACCATTGAAATGGAACTGTGTTTATTGGAAGCACTGACTGTTATGTGTCAGGATATTGGATCATATTTCTCCAAATCATTGTATTTTGCAATCAAACTTGCATGATAATTAAATCTGCTTCTTCAACCCATATTTACCACATAGATTGCAAAGTCTATACTTTATTCTGATGTCAGGAATATGCCAGTATTGGTATTTTAATTTATGAGGAGGTGGTCTACATGATCTGTAAGTCACTTGTGCAGATGTAAACTGCTCACATGCCTTTGAAACCTGCTCTGGGAGACATAGAAACATAGAAGATGCTCATAGGAGCAGGAGTAGGTCATTCGACCCTTCGAGTCTGCTCCGCCATTCAACGAGATCATGGCTGATCTTAAAGTTCAGTACCCCGTCCCCCCCTTCTTTCTGTAACCTTTAATACCCTTATACTGAAGAAATAGATCTAATTCCCTCCTAAATATATTTAATGAACCTGCCTGCCTCTACTGTCCTCTGTGGCAATGAATTCCACAGATTCACCACCCTCTGGGTAAAGAAATTCCTCCTCATCTCGGTCCTAAATGGTTTGCCTATTATCCTCAAACCATGGCCCCGGGTTTTGGATTTTCCCATCATTGGAAACATCCCATCTGCATCCATTCTGTCCAGTCCTGCCAGAATTTTATAGGTCTCTATGAGATCCCCTCTCAATCTTCTAAACTCCAGCGAGTACAATCCCAATTTGTGCAATCTTTCCTCATAAGTCATTCCTGCCATTCCAGGTATCAGCCTGGTGAATCTCCTCTGCACTCCCTCCATTGCAAGAACATCCTTCCTTAGATAAGGTGACCAAAATTGCATACAATACTCCAGGTGTGGTCTCACCAAGGCCCTGTACAGCTGCAGTAAGGTATCCTTGTTCCTATACTCAAACCCTCTTGATATGAAGGCCAACATACCATTTGCCTTTTTAACCGCCTGCTGTACCTGCATGCTCACCTTCAGAGACTGATGTACAAGTACCCCTAGGTCTCTCTGCACTTCCCCATCTCTTAATCTATTGCCATTCAAATAGTAATCTGCCCTCCGGTTTGTATTACCAAAGTGGATAACCTCACATTTATCCACATTGTAGTGCATTTGCCATGTATCTGCCCAGTCCCTCAATTTATCCAAATCACATTGGAGCTTCCTGACCCCCTCTTCCGTGCACACAACCCCTCCTAGCTTAGTGTCATCTGCAAATTTGGAGATATTACATCCAATCCCCTCATCCAGATCATTATGTAAATTGTGAACAGCTGGGGTCCCAGTACAGATCCCTGTGGTACCCCACTGGTCACCGCCTGCCACTCAGAAAACGAGCCATTTATCCCAACTCTCTGTCTTCTACCTGCCAGCCAGTTTTCAATCCACATCAATACTTTGCCCCCAATCCCATGAGCCTTGATTTTGGAAGCCAGTCATTTATGCGGGACTTTATCGAAGGCCTTTTGGAAGTCCAGGTACACCACATCCACTGGCTCTCCCCCATCTAAACTTTGCCTGATGGGTTCCAAGCCAACACTGGGTACTGGACTTTGATTGGTCCCTTTATATACATAGGATTGTCTCCTTTGAGCCCACTCTGTCTCGAGAGCCAATTTTTTTTTAACCCACTTCCAACCTTTCTTGTGTATCAACTCCCATCTTGGCAAACAATTGTAGCCTCACCACTTCCCAACCCCAAACCACCCCTCCTATCTGATTATGCCACAACTGAGGTTGCTGACTCCCACCTTCTCCACTGTCAATTGTCCCCCTTTCACCTCCACCTCCATATTCTGCAGACTTAAAACCTTTCTTCACCCTGCCACCTTCCTAGAGCCTTTTCCACCGAGACCTACAGATAGGCTTCTGATTCTGTTCATGCTATCTGAGCTTGAAAGGAAATACCTTTACTATTTTTCTTCCCTTTAACTTTGAGTTGTATCAAATTTTCTGGTGACAGGCCTTCCATTCTGTAACTGGTAAACTTGCCTTTGGAGGCAGCAAGGACATTCTACAACACAACCATCTAGTGATTAAAATAAATGAGTGATTTATGTACTGTTTCCAGATACTGTTCATGTTTATTACATCAGGTTGGCTCTTCTATATTTAGTAATTTCCTGAGTTTTAAGGTTGAGCCTTGGAGATTTTTATAATGATAAGTTTATAGTAAAGGTGTCGCTGACTTGTTAAAGCATTAGGCCCACCTCACTGACAAAAGGCAAAGGAGGAAAAACCCAACACCCAACCCCAACCCACCAATTTTCCGCTGCAACCGTGTCTGCCTGTCCAGCATCGGACTTGTCAGCCACAAACGAGCCTGTAGCTGACGTGGACATTTACCCCCTCCATAAATCTTCGTCCGCGAAGCCAAGCCAAAGAAGAAAGAAAGAGGACCAACCTCCTCCTAATCAAAATTGAGATGCAACTGCACAGATCTTGTTAATGTCAGTTCACTATTATAATCTCCAAAGCAATGCTTTCTGGATCATACTATTTCCAAACTGCTTGATTTTCCATTGTACCATTTGCCAACAACAACTATAACCCTTGTTTGAGTCTTTGCCTCGTATAAAATTGGGTGGGCTGATGTCCAGGCCATGTAACCTCATCAAACAAGGAAGTGTGATCAATAAATTAAATGCATTCTCCCCTAATAGGCAAAATGCACAATGATACCCTTCAGTATAAGGGTATGGGGTAATAAAATAAAAATGGTACAGCAGAGGAACAAATTCTTTGACTTATGTGTCTGCTATGAACAGACTAAAACTTCCTTACTTATGATACACACCCCTCTATTCCCTGCATATTAATGTGTTCATCTGGAAATCTCTAAACCGCTGCTTACAGTATCTGCTCCCACCACTACCCAAAGAGACCATTCCTGGTACAGTAAAACCCCTGGTATCCAGCACCTATGGGGATTGGTAGATGCCAGATAAGTGAATTTTCGGGTTGCTTGTTGCAGTGGGGTTCCAATTTTTTACTTTTGTATTTTTTTGCCTATTTATTTTACCGGTTGTTTCAGGCTGCCAGTTGCTTGAATTCCATCTAACGGGGATTTTACTTTACTTAAAACCCTCTGTATAAAAACATAGCTTGCACAACACCTTTCAACTCACCCACCATATTGCCATTTTTCCCCTGGGAGAAAAGTTCTGACTGACTACCCTAAGAATTTTCTAAGCTTCCATCAAGCCTCCAGCTTTCCAGAGAAAGCAACCCAAATGAGTCCAACCTCTCCTCATTTGCTCCTACCCTCTGAGCCTGGCATCTTGATAAATCTCTTCTGTACCCTTTCCAAAGCTGCCACCTCCTTCCCCTAAAGGGGTGTTCAGAATTGCACACAATATTTCAAGGGTAGCTCACCCACATTTTGTACAGCTGCAATGCTTTTCAATAGATCAGAAATCTCCCCAATGTTATTCAGACCCTATTGGGGAATGATGGCTTCAGAATGGAGTCTGTAACCTGATCACAGTTCTAACACTGCCAATAAGGTCAGCACCAATTTCAAAGGGGTGATTTGTAAGTTTCAGACAATAACTACTACTATCAAATGGAAAACTGAGCCAAGAGAGTAAAATTGATGTGATTAGGATGCTGGGTTGCATTTTATCATTTGTAGAAATAAACTAACTTGCTATGAGATTTATTGAGTACAAAATGATTTGTTTTCCAATAGCACCATCTGTAGTCTTCCTAGAACATTTCCATTTATTTTAGCCTTGACATCATTCCAAGAAAGTCTCTATGTAATCATCCTGATTTTCTGAGCCTATGCAGTGTATCGATAGATTTATTATTGGAAAATGGGAAATCTTGTTCTCACCTATGTATCCTGTTAGATTATCCACTGCACTTTTTTATTAACAAAAACTAAAGTGAATATATTTCGATTGAACATCGAAACAACTCTCTTTAATTATTGTGAATCAGATGGTTGAAATTTTGGGTTGTGGCCTTATCAAACATACTTGTACAGGAAAGCAGTTATATTCTCACCTTGATCCACACTGCAGATCCCTCCCCTCTAAAGAATGCAAAGTTCAGGTGGATCTGCATAACATTGAAGATCTGGCTATGCCCTGCCACCAACCCCCCCCCCCCCCGCCGGCCCCCCACATTTCCAAATAAACCAGGATATCCAGGTAAGGCATCTTGATTTGACCGGACCTGCACATACAGCAGAACACAGTGAGCACTCCAGAGATATTGTATTCCCATTGTATATTGCAATGCAAACCACTGTCTTTTCTCATTCTTTTACAGGGCGTACAGTTGCATAAAATCTTGCCCACCATTCAGCTTTGCAGTCCTATTACAACAGTTTTGGTTACTGATGGAATTCCTCATGTCATAGCTGGAAATCAGAGTATGTTCATCCGTCTTTTCAGACTTTTAAGCAAGGGTGTCTTCTTTTTTCAGTTCAATAAATTGGTTGCATCGAATAAGATCATGATTGTAATATTAATGCTCCAGGATGAATCAGTAATTGCAGGCAGTATGATGAAAGGCAAAAGTTACACAGTAAGTCAACAGCAGGAAAAGAAACCACAATGTTGGCTGTAGAAGACTGACGCACTTACTATTGTCATGATCGTTGCCAATCATTAAGCATATTGGTGTGAATTTCAAAAAGTACTCGTGTTTAAAATTAACCAATCTATGCTCTCATACAGGGGGATACATAATGATATGGGATATTGAAGCATTTTTCAATGATCCATATGCAGAAAATAAGGTATGTTTCACTGCTTCACTCAACTAAAATCGCATTTCCGAACTTAATAATTATTGAAAATGAAATTAGATGATGATTACAGAATCACTGGTCACAGGAGGAGGCCATTTGACTCTTGGTTTCCATGCTGGATGTGCTATCAGAGAAACTCACGACTTCTATCCCTTCCCATATGCTGTACCTTTGCAAAATGTTCTTCACTGGCTACTCATCCAATTTTTTTTTTCTCCATGGCCCCAATACAACTTCCCTCCATCATGTCTGCACTCCAGGTTAGACCATAGAACCACAAGAGATAGGAGCATAATTAGGCCATTCAGCCCATCATGTCTGCTCTGCCATTTGAATATTGGCTCATGTATTTTTTTTCAACTCCATTTTCCTGTCTTCTTCTAATAACCGACACCCTAACTTACCAAGAACCTGTTAACCACCGCTTTAAATCTATGTAATGATTTGGCCTCCACAGCCATCTGTGACAGTGAATACCAGATTCCACAAATTTATTTTCTTCCAGAGGTTGTGCCCTCTGGTCCTAAACTCTCCTATGACTGGGAATATCTTCTCTGCATTCTCTCTATCCAGCCCTTTCAATAATTGGTCTGTTTCAATGGGATCCAGCCCCCCCCCCCAATCCTTCTAAACTACAGTGAATATAGCCCCAGAGTCATTAAATGCTTCTCATACATTAACCCTCCCATCCCTGGGATCATTCTCATAAACCTCCTCTGAAGCCTCTCCAATGCCTGCACATCCTTCCTTAAATATGGGACCCAAAACTACTCACATTGTAGTTGAAGGTAACAATATCCTGCAGAAGAAGTCTTTTCTTCTATTATTCTTAATTTTCTTTTTGTTGTAAGCCTCTGATTCTTGGTCTTCAATCTCTTCATCAAAGGGAATCCAGACCTTGCATTATTTTGTAGGTTTCTTTTGAATGAACTTCAACTTTCTTCCGATAAAGTCTCAACCTCACCAATCTGTCCCTGTCATGGTAGTCCCTCAGTCCGGGAGACATTGTCATTCATTCTTTTTAATGCCTTGTTTGCTTTATATAATGAGGGGTAATCAGCATTGGACAGCATTTTCCATTTCAGGCGAGACCAATGTTTTGCAAATGTTCAGCATAGCTTTTCAATTTTTATTCCTCATGCCAAATGTTTGTGTGCTTTATCAGCTTTATCAGCTGTTTTTAAACACTTTCAAAGATTTGTGCACACATCCACTCATCTCCCGCTTCATGCACCCCTTTTAGAACAGTAACATTTCCTCTATACTGTCCTCTTCATTCTTCTTACGAAAATGTATCACTTCACAATTCGACCCTCTGACTTCAGTTTGGATCCTCAACATCACCATCTCCTCTTCTTGCTGATCGGCAACACAGGGGCACCCCAAGACTGCATGATTAGCACCCTATTCTATGCCCTGTCCATTCATGACTGCGTAGTCAAGTTTGGCTCCATCACAATCTATAAATTTGTTGATGATATCACTGTTGTCGACCGAATAACTGGAAAAAGTGAGTCAGATATCGAATGCAGATCGAGAATCTGGTTCGGTGATACTTGACCAACAATCTTGCTATCAGTGTTACCGGCTGCCGATTTTAGGAAGGGGAGGCCGAGGTACCATAGTCCTATCTGCATTGATGGGTCAGAGATGGGAAACGTTAGTAACTTCACATTTCTAGGGGTCCATATTTCAGAAGACTGCTCCTTGAGCCAGCACATTGAGGTAACCATGAAGAAGGCACACCAACTCCTCTAACTTCTAAGAAATCTAAAGAGATTTGGCATCTTGTTGAATTCTCTTAATAAATTTCTAAAGGTGCACTGTGTACTGGAAAGACTGGCTGCATCTCAGGTTGGTTTGGTAATTTGAGGACCCAGGAATGCAGAAGGATACAGGAGGTAGCAAACATAACCAGATCCATCAATGAATCCAACCTTTATGAGGTACTGTCTCATGAAGGTGGCAACATCATAAAGTACATCCATCATCCTGGTTACAACCTTCTCCCACTGTTATCTTTGTGCAGAAGTCTGAAGGGCAGCCATTTAAGGTTCAAGAACAGTTTCTTTCTCACAGCTATACAGCTCTTGAATCTCCCCTTGATATCCTAATCAGACTGCTGTCATCGCAAAAATAACTGTCAGCTCTATTGTGAGGCCATTTTTAATTCCAGCAATATGATTGTATTTTAATTTAAATTAAATTTAGACATTTAAGCACAAGTTACAGGCCTTTCTGGTCCATGAGCCCATGCCCCCCAAAGTACCCCAATTAACCTAAATCCCTGTGTATTTTTTGAAGACTGTGAGGAAACTGGAGCACCCGAAGGAAACCCGCGCAGACACAGGGAGAACATAGAAACTCCTTACAGCTGCCCCGGATTCAAACCCGGTCACTGACACTGTTATAGCGTTCTGCTAATTGCAATGCTAATCAGGCTGTCCTAAATTACCGACTACAAATATTTATCTATCTCTTTCGGTTTTTTTAAATCTCCTTTTAATTTAACGTGTATTATTGTTTTTTTTTTCCTTGAAGTACTTGTTTGATCACAGCAAGAATTTTTGGTGAATGTGTACATTGTACAATGAATTTGACGAATAACTTGCTATTATCATTTGCCCATTCAATCATATCTGCCCATTCTATATCCTGCTACATTCCATCCCAATCCTCCTTGCAATTCCTAAATCTCACACTAGTCAGTTATTTTAAGACCATAGAATGAATCCATTAGGACCAAGAGAATTTACTCAGAAACATTTCTTTGGTGATTTCTGGCTTTCTTGAATGTTTTCCTCCCTTCCAATTCCTGATTTAGAATTTCTGGAATTCAACTTCCACCCTCCATGGTGAACAGAGAACATTCAAAGGGAGAAAGCGACAAAGATTCGCTACAGCACCTAATAGCCTGAATATGCCTGGGATTGTCTGATCCTGGAAGCTAAGCAGGCTCAGGCCTGGTCAGTTCTTGGAGGGGAGACCACCTAGGAACACCAGATGCTGCAGGTGGTGGACAAAGTGGGGTTTTCTGTCTGCCTTGCAGTAGACAAAAGTTAAAAGTTAAAGAATTTCATGTATGTTACATGTACCTTTAAATTTACCTTTAGTAAATTTAACAGAAACACAAAGAATTTGTAAAGAAACACAAGTAAGTTGCTTGAACTTCACAGTAGAGATGGACGATTGATGTTTCCAGTTAAGGAAACATCCACTAAACTGCCAGTAAAAATATCAGCCATCCCTTTACATCCATGAATGCTGCTTCATTCATTGAGTACTTCCAGTTTGTGAATTTAGCCCCATGTTAATTAGATATAATTATTCCTTCTAGCCTCATATAATATTCATTTACTGTGCCATCAAATGAATACCCAGGATATACATTTTTCTGCAGAATATATTCCAATCTAATAAAATATGCCAATATGAAAAGAGAAATAATGAATAATGCAATTTGGATTAATGTAAAAATCCACAGCTATGCTAACTTGAAAAACAAGTGATGCGAGAATACATTTCAACAAGGACAATTTTTTTTGGTGCACAGATGTATGAGAACACAAAACATTCCACTCAACCAACGTATTGTAAAAGCAATTTAATATTACAAACCAAGTACTCCAACTATTGGAAAAAAAACAATGAAAATTATATGTGGGTAGTAAACGTAGAATATGATTAGTACAATTCAGATTATTTGACACACTTGGGATTTTGGTGTTGGACGTGTTGATTTCCCAGACTATTGGATGTAATTCCTTAAACCCAATGCATTTTAATTGATTGTTTTTTAAAAGTATCACACAATATGATAAAATTTCCAGCCAACTCAGTGAGTAGGAACTTGTGTCCTGGCAACTCTGTCCATTTTCTAGATCTCTCTGTCTCCATTTTGGAAGACAAATAATCACAGATATTTTTCTTATCCACTAACCCTCACAATTACTTTGCCTATACTTCTTACAACCCCTTCTCCTGTAGGGATTCAATTCCTTTCTTGCAATTCCGCTATGTAAGCCACATCTGCTCCCAGGATGAGGCTTTCCACTCCAGGACACCTGAAATGTCCTCCAAAAAACATGGCCTTCATTTCACTGCCATTAATTCAGCCTTCTATTGCACTCCTCTATTTCCCACACATTTGCCCTGCCTCCTTCCTCCACCTTCCCCGGACATAACAAGTGCAGGTTCTCCTCATCCTTACCTACCACCCCACATCAGTCTCTGCCTCCAACATATTACCCTCCGCAATTTCTGTCACAATCAGATCAGAATCTAAGCACAAAACACATCTCTTCCCCCCCCCCCCATTCACTTTCTGTAAGGATGGGTCCTTCCTCGACTCCCTCATCTACTCATGCCTTCCTACCAATCACCTCCATGATCCCTACCCCTGTGACCACAACAAGTGCTGCTCTTGAACTTGTATCTCCTCTCATTCTGGGCAATAAACAGTACTTCCAAGTGAAGCAACACCACTTTTGGATCTGTTGGGCTCAATTACCGGATCTGGTTCTCCCGTTGTGACCTCATCAACATCAAAGAGACTGGACACAGACAGGGAGATTTTTTTTTTTTGTTCAGTACCTTCGCACTGTCTGCTGCAACAGCAAGGACCTGCCACTTGAATTCCACTCATTTGTCACACTGACATGTCTGTCCATAGCCTTGTACTGCCAAAATGAGGTCACTTGTAAATGTAGGAACCACATTTTGCATTGTGTTTTGGTAGTCTCTAATCAATTTCTCTAATTTCTGTTCACTCCCTCCTCTGGTCTTTTTTTTTCTACCAATCCCTTCTTTCTTTTATTAGAGAGATATATTTCTTAGACCTCTGCCCTCACTTAGCTTCTTTATTTTCTACCCTCTCACCTGTATCCATACTGTCAGCCTGGGCTACTTGCCCATTCTCCCCCCATGCCCCACCATTTTATTCAGGCATCTGCATGTTTTTTGGAATTTCTGAAGGGCTCAACCTTGAAATGCCAATTGCCTTTTACTTCCTATGGATGCTGAGTTTCTCCAGCACTCGTGTGTCAGCCAGAAGCCAAATCAGTGGGATTTTTGATCATGAGTTAGGAGTGTTTTTGTGCATTTAAAATATTGAATCTATTTCACTTTAGAACTGAAAGCAAAGGTTTTAACCATTTTTCATTCTTTTTGTTTCAAATTTCTGTACCAATTACCAAGAATTTGGGGATTGTGTCAAATGATCCTTGCTGAACTTTTTGCAGGAGCCGATAAATCGTGTAATTAGCTGGAGAGCTCATATTTTGCAGATAGTTAGCATCTTCTTTGTGGAGGAAGCATCTGTTGTTGTTTCTGCATCTATCGATTGTTCTGTCAGGTGTGTAACATTAAAGATCAGGCTTTGATATTTTTGATATGAACCATGATTTGTATTAATGCTACCTTTTGCACGATGTATTTGATGTTTGAATGATTTAGCGAAGTGAGATGAAGTTCATGGTGTATAATGCTCTAAAATGAGCATTAGTGAACCACTTAAGATTTTACAAAAATACAGCAATCACTGGTCATTTTTACTGATGCATGAGTTTTATTTCCAAATGTGTAATGTAAATTCACATTATTAAACTGTTAAGTCAGTCTAAACTGAGGAGAGCAAATTGTCCTCAGTTGTCTGAGCTAAATGTCTACACCATAATGAGGGAGGGGGTAAGGGGAATTATATGATGAGGTTAAGCCAGGACGTAAGAATCTGGCTGACCTGAGAAAAAGTTCTAAAAAAGGTGAAGAGACCAAAATAAAATTTTTGGAAACTGTACCTAAACAGACAGAGAGCATTTTACAAATGGCACCTAAAAATGATAAAAATGTCGCTGGCCCGTCGGGAATGCAACAAAGAAAGCAGCAAGGACAAGAAGAAAGGCCTACCTTGCAGATGGATCTCTTTACTGTAGTAAAGATTTGTACCCGACTGGCAAAAGCTCCAATGACTCTCTATCGTTTTTTGGAATCACTGTTATTTTTGATGTTTTAAAGGATTCCGGTAGAGTATGTGTTTTATCCACCTGATTTGTTGCTCTAAGAGCAACAAACTGCAACACTATCACAGCTCCAGCAACAGAGGGACGATAAGGAGGGGGAGGAAGACGTGTCACCACACATGCGTGAGAATTCGTGCATGCACACAACCACGTGAATATGAACAGATCGATAAAGGAGGCAGCTTGTTTGAACTGTTGCCTGTAGAAGGTGACTATTTGACAGAACTTCAAGCCAGCGACGAAGAGGAAGAAGAACAGAAGTGAGAGGAAGTAGAAAAGGCTGCTGTTAAAGAAGGTACCAAAGGTAAAATGTCAACATATAATCAGAAGTTAAGTACAGAAACCATACTTATAATTAAAGAGTTGAAACAAGTGAGAATGAACATTAAAAAAATCAGATGAGTAAACTAAGAAAATTTACGATATAGTGAACAAATTACAAAAAAAATTGATGTGGAAGAGAGGGAGAGTTAAGAATTTGATGTAGAGATGGTTTAAGAAAGAATGGTCAAAATTGAAAATTCAGCTGATGCACTTGTTGTTAATAAGCAATTGTGTGAAAAAGCGGATTCATTAGAGAACTTTAGTAGAAGAAAATATTAAAATTATGGGTCTTAAAGAAGGTGATGAAGGAGATAATATAGTTCCAATGAGTTACTGAAATGGAGAGGGTCCATGGCCATCACCAGTCAGAAACTGAAGCCTATACTAATAAAGTTTGTTCATTAACAAGTTAGAGAAAAAAATGCCAGAACTTTCAGTAAAGAAAGCCAAGGAAAGAAAAAGACCATTGGATTATAATGGAAATAACATTTTCTTTTATCCTGACATCAATTTTGAAGAGAAGGAAAGAATTTAATCTGGTGAAGAACACTGTGGGGAAAAAAAAATTACAACTTCATCTTGCATCATCCTGTGACTCTTAAGGTTTTTTGACCAAGGAGGACTGGACAAGTTTTTTTTACAGACCCTGGACGTGCACAAGAGTACGCAATTGTTTTACCTAATATTCGTCAAGTAGTTGACCAAAGAGCAGCGCAGCAAGCAGGAGTGTGAAATTCTTCTTGAAACACAAAAGATTATTAAGATGATGTTAATCTGTCTAAAAGATATGAATGTAAGTAGAAATGAATATTCAGGGGAACTATTGAAAAATGGACTGACATCTACTGAATTATGTGAGTATTTGTAAATACCTGTACAGGGGGGTAATGTTGTGTATTATTGTAACAACATTAATTTTGGGGGGGGGGTGGGTGTCCTTTGGATACCGAACATTGCTTCTTTATTTCTTTTGCTTTCTTTTTTTTTACATTTGGATTAGTTAGTGATAATTGCCTTGATTTAGGACATAAGAGAATTGAAACATCAAGGAGCTGAGAGGAGACGGGTAAATGGGAGATCTTGTATATGGATGAATAATAATATATCAATGAGTAAAGTATTGAATGTTTTAAGTTTTAATATTAATTGGGCTAATAGCATGGTTAAGAAGAAAATAATATTGCCACATTAAGAAAATGAAAGTAGATATTGTAACGGGCGCAGTGCGATATTGCAAACTGCCACCATCAGTTCACAGATTTATCTGGCACGTCATGGGCTAGCAGTGCTGGGCACCAAAGTGCAGCAAGTGAATCAGATGAAACCCCTGCCTAAAGAGGCCAATGGCTCATAGCTTTAACCTGCTGGTCCTGTGGACCAGCAGCTGTTCACTAATGAGCTAATTAACAGGCAGGGAATAAAAGGTCTGAATATGTCTGCAACAAACCAATCTTGAGTTGAGTAACTTTGTGTGCCTTTATTTAGTAGCATCTACTGCAGTAGCCACTACAATATAGCTTTTTTACAAGAAACACATTTAATCAAAAAAGAACATTAGAAGTTAAAAATGGACTGGGTAGGTTATGTTGCAGCTTCTTCATTAATTCAAAGGCAAGATAAAAACTTCTGGTTAAAATACAAAATGTAATCAGACTCTGCAGGAAGATACATCATGATACAATGTCAATTTTTTTTCAGAATATTAGACACCAAATGTAGATAATGATAAATTTATACAAGAAAGTTTTCTGAATTTGCCAAATGCTAATGAAAATATGCAAATAAGAGAAGATTTTAATTTTTGTTTAGATCCAATTTTAGATGGGTTAACAAGACCTATACTAAGGACAAAAGCAGTCAACAGTACATTGTTATTGATGAAAGATTTAAATTTGGTAGATGCTTGTAAAAGATTTCACCCAAGAGAAAGAGACTATTCATTTTATTCTAGTAGACATGATTCTTACTCTAGAATTGATTTATTTTAATATCTACACAACTTCAAGGTAGAATACAGCAAGCAGAGTATAAGGCAAATAATTTTATCTGACCACTCTCCTTTGTTGTTGGCAATAATAATGATAGACAAGAATCATTTTCTAGATGGAGATTTAACTGTCATTTAAAAGGAAAGATTTCTGTGAATTTATCAGAAGATGGATAAGAATCTTTTTTGAAATCAATTAGAACAATTAGAGATAAAGAGAACAAATTTAGAAAACTGATTTACAGAGGCAAGTAAGTCAGGATAAATGAAGATCTCATGAACAAAAAGCTTCAATATAATTCTTTACAGACATACAAAACAGAGAAAGCGATAATGAGAACTAAACAGAAATATTGTAAATTAGGTGAAAGATCTTGCATGGCAATTAATGACAGAACAAGCATTGAGAATGATTATTGCAACTAAGAATGATTCAAATTTAATTTCTTATAAACCTCAAGAAATGGATGATAATTTTAAAGAATTTTACTTAAAGTTGTATCAATTGGAGTCTTTAAAAGATGACAATAAAATAGATAAATTTTTAAATCTCAAATTCATTTACAAAAATTAAATTTATATGATCAAAGAGAGTTGGCTGCTCCTTTCATGTTAAGAGGTGAGAGAGGCATTGATTTCTTTTCAAAGTAATGACTTTGGGAGAGGACCTGAATTTTATAGAGTTTAAGGATTTATTAATTCCTCCATTTATGGAAGTATTAAATCAGGTGGATAAAACACATACTCTACCGGAATCCTTTAAAACATCAAAAATAACAGTGATTCCAAAAAATGATAGAGATCCTTTAAAGCCATCTTCTTATAAGACCTATATTATTGTTAAATGCAGATTATAAACTATTAGCAAATAGGTTGGCAAAATATTTACCAAAGTTAATTAATATGGTCAAACTGGATTTGTTAAATAAAGTCAACAGATAATGTGATCAGATGTCTTCTATTAATCACCTTATATTAACTTTAAAGTAGTTTTTAATAGAAAAAACTTTTCTTAATGTGCAGTTTTTAAAATTAATCCCGCGGGAGTTGTTAGGGTGCGTGATGTTCCTCACAGCGTTAGATTATGTCTCTTACTGTGGCTGCTTATACACAGTGTAAAAGGCATACTCAATTTAAAACGCCAGTTAATGGAATAAAATATTTAAGGATAAGAATAGATACTAATTTAAAAAATAAATTTAAATTGAGGATTTTTTGAAAATGGATGGAGATATTAATAACTTTATTTGGAAGAGTTAATTGTATAAAGATCAATATTTTTCCTGGGTTACAATATCTTATATTTATTATACACAATTTTTTTTCAGGAATTGAATAAATATGTAAGAAAGTTTCTTTGAAAGGGCAAAATGTCGAGAGTCTGGTTAGAAAAATTAACTTGGAAATTTGAATTGGGAAATTTACAACTTCCAAATTTTAAAAATTATTATAAAGCAGCACAAATGAGATTTCTCTCTTCCTCTTTTGAGAAGGGAAAGAAACCAACGTGGATTAAGATAGAGATGGATAAAACAATGTCTGATGATTTCATATACAAATGGGATAAGAGGTTAATAATTTGAGATAGGGATACTCCACTATTGAAACATTTGATTAATTTATGGAATATGATAAATGTTGAAATGGGAATGAGGAATTATGAGATACCTAAAATACCATTGATTCAAAATAGACATTCCTTTTATAATGAATAGCCGACTATTCAATACTTGGTCTAGTAAGGGAATTATAGGAGAGTAGTGGATTGTTTTGAAGGGAGAAATTTAATGGAATTTGATCAATTGAAAAATAAATGAGATACAAAATAATGCAATATTTTGTAATGATCAAATAAAGGCATAATTTGCGGGATTAATTGGGTCCAACAATGTTATTGCCTAAAAGGAGTGAAATACAAAGTTTGATTTGCAATAAATCTATTAAGAAGTTTATTTCAGCCTTGTATCCAATATTGCAAAATGCAATATAAAAACAAGGAATTCATAGATTAGACAAAGGTAGGAAATTAATTTAAATGTTAGTATTGGGGAGAAAAGATTGTTGACAAACACAATAAATGTTAGATATAGATTGGTTCAATCTACATCAATTGTATCTTACCCCACAGAAATTAAACGGGTTGAAATAAGATCTATCAGATAAATGTTTTAGATGTAATCAAGAGATAGGTACTTTTTACACTCCACTTGTTCAAAATTGAGATCTTTTTGGATGGAATTGGGAGCATTTTTTAGAATGGGTTACTAAAGGTAAATTTCCTCAAGTTCCAATGTTTTTGTTGCAACCACTGCAACCGTGCCTGCCTGTCCCGCATTGGACTTGTCAGTCACCAACGAGCTGCAGCGGGATTAATTTTAAAAAGTGCACATTAAGAAAAGTTTTTTTCTATTAAAAACTACTTTAAAGTTAATATAAGGTGATTAATAGAAGACATCTGATCCATAAATCTTCATCCGCGAAGCCAAGCCAAACAAAAAAAAAAAGAATATACTTGGGATAGGCCAAAACTGAAACTAAACAGGTTTCAAAAGGAATTTGTGAAAATTACAATAGGGGTCACAATAAAATATATCGCAGTAACATGGAAATCTGATTGGCATTTAGGAATATACAGGTGGCATGCTGAAATACATAGTTATAAGCCTCTTGAGAAAATTACATAAAATTTAAGAAATAAATACAATATTTTCTTAAAAATTTGGTGCCCATGTTTACATATTGAGGGTATTACATTACGAAAACGATCCTCTAAACCTCAAGAACCTTATCAACTCCTTAGAATTAATATATGTTTAATATTGTAAAGGCAAAATTTGATTTAATATTAATTTTAGTAACCTGATGTCTTTATTTATTCTTTTATTTTTCTCATATCTTTCCTTTTTATACTTTTTTTAATGTTCTGGGGCTATTATTATTTGGGAGGAGGATGTTCCGGGGCTATTATTATTTGGGAGGAGGCTGGGAGAGGTTGGGGGGAGATATAACACTGTATTACTGATTTGAAATGTATGAGGGATATGTTCTGTATTTAGATATCAAGTCATGTATGGAAATTTAAATAAAATATTCAAACAAAAAATAGCCTAACGGCTGAGTACTTGGCTCTAAAATGCCTTTGCAATGCGCATTTTCTTTCATTTATGAAAATTTAGCACAAGCTATATTCTCTGACTGTTGCATGCCCATGGATTATCTCATACCAGAACCCTATGCTGGTTTGCCCAGATCTTCTGTTGTGATATCACAATTCTGTCATGTGTTAATAGCCATGTTCCCATAATCAATTTCTGTTCTCCTGTTTATAATAGAAATTGCCTCTGTAAACTTGTGTTGCTGCAATAGCATTCAACTAGCAACAATGATTGAGTCACAACTCAGTTTCACATTAACTAGCGTATTGACCTACATTGGTTAGAAAGCCCAATACTCCAAACAAGGTCTGTAGTTGCAGATTTTTACATGTTATTGAAAGTTCCAGCACACTTGTCCATCATGCTTGAAATGTAACCATCCCTACTTTTGTTTACCCTACTCATTTTACCCTAAGAGACAGGTTCCATCCTTTTCTCTACATCTTTCTATTTGGATGCCATTTGATAAGTCACGAATGTTTGGTGAATCAGTGGATTCAGAAAGAGATACTGTAGAGTATTTGGGTCGATTGCCAGCATCGTTCAAAGCAAGGATCCAGTAATGGTGAGGAAAGGTTTTGGACTGAATAAAGAAGAACCTGTAGAGACGTTGAAGGATTTTCCTCCTTGCTCCATAATTTGTTCTTCATCTCTATATCCTCCATTATTACATTTCCAACCAGGCCCTTATCTCTCTATCTGACAATGTCATTTGATGTCATGTCACCTTTCCCTGCACAAATGAGTTTGTTCTTTGAAATCGTAGTTGGGTTTTTAAAAAAATTGATATTGGGAGAACAAGCCACAAACATGTATCCTATTTCTTTTCTTGTCACACGAATTTCTGAAGCTTAGTTTCTTGATATTTGTACAACTGATTTTTGTTTTGGAAACTCAAGTGTTAAATGGATAATTGTTTTATTGTATTTTAGGGTTTGGTATGCATTAAATGGTCATTACATTGGATACTTTGGACAACACAGTGTTTTATCTCTAATGAATCCCAGTGAGTTTGTTTTACCCAGTGACATTACTGAAGTACCTGTGGAGGGTAAGTCAAAGCAATCCAACAAAGTGGACCAATTGGACTACCCTATGATATTGGATTGGGAAAGGTGAGATGATAAATAAAGCATTTGCAATATATTGAAATATCCAAACCCTATGTTGAATGCACATTATAAAAATGAAACCTTTACTGAAAATACAGCAGTATAATATAATTATTTAGAACCAATTTCTGAGTTATCTATACCAGTGTTGATTTTTTTTAGTGAGTATGTGCATCATGCCTAAGCCATTAAATAACACTTATAATTAGATCTCATTGCTGTGAATCTGTGTCACATTTGGACCAAACTATAAATAGCAGACCTCCTGCCCTGATGGACATTGATACTTTATATAGTAACCATGCCATGATAAAGTTGTCAATAAAGATACCAACTTCATTCCAGCTAGCATTAACAAGAAAATGATTGAATATGAACATGTTCCCATACTATGTGTATTTGTAACTCTATGATCCTATGGAATTTTTTATAGAATAATGAAAAGTTATTATAGATTGAGGGGCATGTACTATGCAATAGATTTCTATGTTTTATGTGAAATGTAGACATTGACAATGTGGAGCATGTCCAGGCCTATTTTTAAAGCGCAATGACAGGATCTTGTATGTTTGCCTGAGAGGCTGGATGAAACATTAAATCTGAAATAGAGAATCTTGGATCACACAACCTCCCTTGATTTTACATTGGAATACTAATCCAAATAGTGTTTTGAGAGTGGAATTTGTATCTACTGCTTCTGGTCCAGGTACAAGGGGGCTATCCACTGAGCTGCAGATGGAGAAATGTGTAATCAGCTTATGATTGCCACCTCATGGTTCCCCAGGTTTTGGAGTCACAGAAGACTTGTTTGCTTGTCATCTTGATTGGACTTTGTTTCCAGCATCTAAGGAAGTTTTAAAATTATTTTCAGCATTTTTTATGTAATTGATTTTTCATAGCTTTTCAATGTTTTAAAAACATTTAAATGTCCTTGACAATGATGTAATTCGAAAAAAATCCAGGGGAATGCTTTGCCATCTGTCAAAGCATTTGGGTGACTATGTTTCGAGCAGAATTTGTTCAGCTCCTGGCCCTCACTGATGCAGCAAATTTTGGCATTGGGATCAGAAGGACATCAGATATCAAGTCAACATTGGGCTATATAGTATAGCAAGAGGAATGTGGAGCATGGGTGGCTTACCAGCGGAGGTTCGTTCTCAAAAAAAAGACGGTAATGCCAGATCTCCTGTAATGGCAACGCGGATCCGAGAGAGTGGGGAATGGAGGCACAGCGCTCCTCTGCTGCATCCTACCATCCAGCCCTGATACTGACAGCTTTGTACAGGCTTTAAGAACATATAAGAAAGTAAGAAATAGGAGCAGGAGTCGGCCATCTGGCCCGTCGGCCCGCTCCACCATTCAAAAAGATCATGGCTGATCTGATCATTGACTCAACTCCACCTATTTGCTTTTTCCCCATATCCCTTAATTCATTTTTTATGTAAAAATTTATCTAAGTGAACCTTGAATATGGTTAACTAAGTAGCCTCAACTGCTTCCTGGGTAGAGAATTCCACAGATTCACTGCTCTCTGGAAAAAAGGGTTTTTCCCCCTCTCCGTCTTAAATCTACTCCCCTGAATCTTGAGGCTGTGTCCTTTAGTTTCACCTACCAGTGAAAACAATGCTCCTGCCTCTATTTTATCTATCCCTTTCATAATCTTATATGTTTCTATAAGATCTCCTTTCATTCTTCTGAATTCGAATGAGTATAATCCCAGGAGATTTAATCCCTCTCCCCTGTTAAAGGAGCCAAGCGTTTTCCTTTAAATTCTGTAACCTTGGGGCCTGTGTCTTGGGACCCACACGAGCTGCGGTCTGTTTGGCAACTTGTAGTCAAAGGACTCACCCACGCTCTGGGCTGCTAGTGAATTGCAGTTCAAGGACCCACACAGGCTGAGGGCTGCTGGAGACTGGGATGGGAACCCGGTATTGGAACCAGGATTGAAGAGGATGCTGAGGGCGAGAAGGGCTCTTGAATGGCCTCCAGTGCTGAAGGCTTCTTAATCATCTTATTACATGACAATAAAAGGAACCTTTGAACCTCTGTTCAATGGATATTGTTAAATTTCTTATTATTGGAATCAGCTGTCACAATGCAAAATTTTGTTTCTGGACTCTGATTTACACTGTGTTTCAAGGTATATAGCAACTAGTGTATTTATCAGTCTGCATCTATACATGCATCAAGGTTTTACTACTGTTTGATTGTCCAACAATAAGCAGTTAAAGTTCCAGCTCTCTTTTCCCTTTCTGTTGTACAATGTATTTGAGTGCCATTATAATGACCACCATTGAGCGTCACCATACACAATAGGTTAACTCAACCTAGATAGTTAATGAACTTTAAAAAAAAACTTTTGTTTTAGGTGGAAGCCATTTGATCGGGAAGGTTATTTAATGAAGCAAAAGCAACAATGGAAAGTTCTTGATGAAGACAAGAAGTTCTTTAAAGCAGTAACTATACCAAGGGTAGGAATAGAACATTCTTAAATTTAGCAGTAATGTATTAAAACAACAAAAATGAGTAATTTATTGCTAATAAATCCAATGTATTACTACTGTCCTTGTAAATCACAGATTTCACAACTTTTGATCTGAAAATCAACAACCTGCAGATGCTGGAAATCTGAGTCAAAAACAGAAATGCTGTAAAAACTCAGCATCTGCAGAGATTGAGGCCTTACAAATTTCAGGCCAGGAACTCTTCTTTGTAGATCTGAAATGTTCACTGTTTCTCTTTCTACATGATGGCTGACTTGCTGATTTTTCCCCCCAGCATTTCCACTGTAACATATTCCATGTTTACTAATAGCACAGACTTTAAATCATGACCTTTTGTTCCAATTTCTGACCATAATAAAACACATTTCATCAGATAAATATGTCATGTGCACAAAACACAATGAGGAAATGACAATTGTGATTTGGGCCATTAAATGGTTGGTCCAATCTTCTGTTGGCTGAGGTTTCACTGGGAAACATTCAACTATCATAAAACCTGACCAGAAGTGAGTTTTATACGCTGTTAATACTTGTATTTAAAAAATCTTCAGATTTTTTTTTTTGCTATTACAATTTCTAAGTATGCACTCAAAAGCTGCATTTGGATAAAACTACTAATTGTAGACTGAATCTAAACTAGGACACTCTCTATTTTGCATTTCTCTTTTATAACAATTATATTTTTAGAGATACAGCATGGTAAGAGACCCTTCTGGCCCACAAGCCCATGTCCCCCCCTAAAACAAAATCCAATGAATCTACAAACCCTGAACCTTTTTGTAGATAGGAAACATGGTCACCTGGAGGAAATCCACACAGGTAATCCACACAATGTACAAACTCAGTAATCTTGCAGAATACAAAGCTTTTCCATTTTAAAGATCTACATTGTTAAAAATAATAATTTATTACTAAAATGTAAAGTACAAAGTTCAGATTTATTGTCTGAGTGCACTTGACCTCACATACAACCCTGATGTATGGCATAGTCATGGAGTTTTACACATGGAAACTGTCTTTCTACAGACATGAGGACTTGAGCAAGTCCCATTTCCCTGTATTTGGCCCATATCATTCTAAAGGTTACGTTTTCTCTAGCAGCTCCTTCTCTTTGGGAAACAAGTGTCTCTCAACTCCGTATTAAATCTTTTTTTGAATACGGAGTACAACAGATATCTAGATTGATTAAAAATAGAATTTCAAGACTATATATAAAGATCTGCTCATTTTCCATCCTCTTTCCACAGTTGTTAAACTACCAGTTACGGTTTTGGAAGGATGTAGCCATTAAGGCTAATGGTGAAATATAAAATTAACAATCAAAATGAATCTTTACTAGCAAGTAATTTGGTGCTTGAGATTTATTTAATGCTTTAGAAAGCTTTAAATATTCAGATTATGATTAGTCCTTCAACAGCGATCACGAGCTCTGGAAAATCACTTCAGTTCCTTTGATCCTCATTGTTTTTATTCACCATTCACTTTCCATCCACCTGTGCATTTTTTTAAGCTTAGTAAATAGCAACAAATGAGATTGTAATGAATGATTCTTTACTGCTTAATTCCTAACAGTTAAAATTAAAGCCAGTGGAAAGTTCCATATCAGGCACAAGGGCAATGGGGGCCGTGTTTTGTGCTCTTCCTGTCTACAAGGTTAGATAATACTAATAATTACAGAGAAAATAAAGTGCTTGATGAATTGTGAAATGAAATCAAATAAATGAAATGTGAGTGGTATATATTTTGGCATAAATCCAATACTTTTCTCCATATCTTCACCTTTGGAAATTTGATTTTACCCACAATGAAATGCTTTAAACATTTCCAGGTGATGTTGCATCACTCTAGAACAGTAACTGGGGAATTCTGGACACAGAATCCTGCAATCTTCTCAGGAATGTGTTGGGAGAGCTGCCTCTTGCATCTGCATGGGGTCAGACCTGGTGCACGATTCAAGACCTCATTGATTTAAATGGAGATGGCAGTTCTAAAGCACATGAGGGATTTTTTTCAGGTTATTTCAGCCTTTTAATATTTTAGGTGTTTATAGCTTTTAAAACAAAAATAATTGGTTTTAACTGTTTTTATAATTTTAAATGTTTTAAGTGTTTTACTTCAGAATCATTTTCTTCAGTTTGGGTAGATTTTAAATGTTTCAGAAGATTGGATATTTTAAAAAAATGATTCATTAAGACATCAGTTTTACAGCTGGTTAAGGGTCCATTATGCTTGGGGTTTCTCACTGTATCATCTGAGTTTGGTCTACCACATTCAGAGAGTGAAGAGTCCTCGGTGGGTGCTTTGGGCCAGCCAAACTGGATTAGACAAGTGTGGGCAATCAGTGAACCTGGTCACCAAGATCTGATCCATTATTTAGCTGTTACATTTGTGCAGCTTTTAAGGAAGAACATGAATAAATATTTAAGTATCTGGAAAAATTATTAATTTGAGAACTGAGCACTAGGATTATTTCTTGTTGAGTTGATTGCAGCACTGTATTGTTGCCCTGTTGCCTATGTCTTTCTGACCAACTGTTGGGTTAGTTTTGATGCTGTGAATGTCTCCTTATTTTCATGGCTTGTTTGATTTGTGCAGCTGGGGAAGAGTTGCCCAAATGTAACCCGTGGGGAAGGATGGAGATTCCAAATTTTGCCACTTTCACATCAATTTTCTTTTGAGAGAATTGGGGATGTATCTAATGCAGCAACTGCCTTTTGTGAACACAGAGCATCAATGGCCTATCAGATTCCAATGCTGGGAGATCAGTTGGCAGAGGGTATTAGCTGGATAGTGATTCTTCAATCAACATTTTTTTTTAATTTAGAGATACTGCATGGTAATAGCCCCTTCTCATCCATGGACCCACGCTGCCCAAATACACCCACATGACCAATTAACTACTAACCCCCTACATCTTTAGGATGAGTAAGGAAACCAGAGCACCCGGCGGAAACCCATGCAATCTCCTTACAGATAGTGCCAGATTCTAACCAAGAGAGCTGGTGATGTAATACCATTGTGTTAACTGCTGCATTTACCTAAGTTATCAGTTAGACTTTTATTGGTTAATAAAACAGAGTCATCAAGTTTACTTGAGTTATGTGTTGCTGGATGCTAATTTCCCAATTATATATAGATGTAAGTTCCACTTGGGTTATTATAATTTTTAACTTGTTTTCAAAAACATGGGGAAGCATGTTTAATGTAGGGGTGTCATGGTTTGTGTAGTGGTTATCACTGCACCAGTGACCAGGGTTCAAATCTGGCACTGTTTAACAAGTTAACATTCTCTCCATGTCTGAGTGGGTTTCCTCTCATTTCCTCCCACCATTCAAACATGTACCAGGGGTGTAGGTCAATTGGATAGCACAGGCTCGTGGGCCGAAAGGGCCTGTTACCATACTGTATGTCTAAATATAAAAATTTTAAACACACTCTTTATTTACTTGTTGTTCAGGATATGGATGGCAGTGGCGAGCCAAGCATATATTGTCCATCTGTAATTTTGCTTGCGAACTGGTTGTGAATTGTTATTTTGAACTGCTTTTTGTCTTTTTTTAAATATTTTTATTGAGTTTAATATATAAATCATACATACAAAGTCATCTAATAATAACAAACATTTTGCATATTAAACATATAATGTAAAATAAAACCCTACCCATAATTGTTTATTTGACTTGCTTCTTCAAGACACCAAATTCTATAAATGTGGCATTTAACAGTTTATCCCTTTCTCGTAATATATTCCAATAGAGTTCTGTATAGAAAATAGATAAGACAAAATTAAACAATCCCTTTATATAAACAAAGGGTAAATTCTATCTTAATTGATGATATGATCTATGATAACCATATTCAAACCATGTTTAACTAATTAATCTAAAAAGAAAAGATGAAATGAAAACAAAAACAAATCCTTTGACTAATCTAACCCCTCCCTTTATGGCCTTCTCTTGAAAGCACTTCCATTATGTCTTGATTCATAAAGAGAACGATTTCAGCCCAACCTTGATCAAGGAAAGGTAGTGTATTTCCAAAGAGGATTGGAGGGGAATATGAAAGTAGTAATGTTCCCATTTGCAAACAAGACAAATTTTTATCAAGCAAAATGTTTCTATTTTTCAGGGCTATTTTTTTTTTTTAAGTGATTATTTTTTGACTTAGAGCTCCTGATTTTATGGACGAACACAAGTGTAGAAAAGATGGACCATTTCCAAAGACAAATATTGAAATCCAGCCCATACAATTTGTAAAGACAATAAATTACAATTTGTTTAATTCTTGAATGTCTTCTATTTCCAACAGATTGATCCTTTATTCCAAATAAACCCATTTAAGGACACATCGTTTTCAGCAGAAGGTGATCGTGACTCCCTCCATAATATTTTTTCAGGAGAAAAGAAAGCCACCATTTCAAACATTAAAAAAGTAAGTCCGTTAGAATAACATTCAAGAATAAAGTAATCATTAACACATAAAAAGGCATATCAATTATTTTGTTTATTATTTTTAAAAAGTGTATCTTTTACACTTTTCACCAGCCTCCATGAAACCAGCTTGTTTGTATGAATGTTTGAGACCAGATCTTTGAAGTGGAAAATGTAACCTGATAGCCAGTTCAAGAATATCCAGTTTTGGATATTTTCTCTCCTATGTGAGAAACACTAATAAAAAGAATCTTGAGAAATAATGTTTAAAATTCCACTTTTAGTGTTGATGCCACATAATTTAGCTTTCAGCTCAATTCTAAATGTGAAGCATAAGCTGTAAATAAATTAAATGAAGTCAACAAAGTGCCTCTGGACAGACGTACATCAGTGCTCAGCCATCAATTGAGTACTTTTCAACTGCAGTCATATTGCAAAAAGTAATGCAAGCTGGTTATGCATTAGAGGGTTCTGCATTCAGAATTTGAAAAGGTCATCTGTTTTGGAGATCTCGATTGAGGGCCTAATGCATGGACACAGGTAGTCATATATTTAATAGGCTTGCCAGCACTAGAGCAGACAGGACACATATTGGGCCAGATTGTGCTGAAGCTCACCTGTCACCCATAGGCCTACTTCTACCCCTCACCCCCCCCCCCCGGCCCCCAGTCTGAATTCACTCAACAGGACACACGAGGTTGATCTTGCTTACCTCTGCATCTTGGAGTTGGGCAATAGGATCTCATCAATGACTAATCTTCAGGTCACAACCCTGTACCTGGAATGCTCCAATCACCCATTAACTAAAGGCAAATTGTGGCTGATTTGTCAATGCTGTCAACAAATTTCATGCTTCATAAATGTCTTTGGCATGTAAAAATCCATCAAAATTAAAGCATTTTGAAAATAATTTATAATGTAAATGACAACCATGAATGCTAAGAATGAATAAACAAGCATTTGAAAGCATGGTTACAAATCAATAGATTAGTCAAATTTCCATACATTTAAAATAAACATTGATTGGTTCTACTTATTTGATGGTCGACAGTGGGCCTCCGGCATTATCCTGCCTTCCTACCATTCACCCCCAAATACATACAACACAACTCCAATGGTCTGACAAGCAAATATTCAAAATTCCTGATAGATCAGATCTGGTTTACCCATTGGTTGGGAAAGTGCATGGGAGGTCGAGAGTATGAACATTGCTGTGCCTGAGCTGCTGAGGGCAGTTGAGGTTAGGTGCCCAATAATGCCCAGAGCCATGTAAAATCTGTTGAGTAGCAACCACAGCTGGACTAATATTTTGGGTTTTTTTCAATGAATTGTAATATATTACTGATAAATAATATTTAAATATGTTAATTGTCAGCCATTGATGGTTACAAACATTTTCCCAATCTACTATAATCATATGTTATGACAACTGTTCCCCAAATTCCTCCTCAACTACCAGCAACTCTTTCTCATTACATTGAACTGGATATAACCTGTTCCCTCAATTGTGTTTCAACAAATGCATCTAATACAAAGCATGAATTTATCTCACAAACTATTACAGATAATTTGATTTGCCCAGTCAATATGTACTTTAGATTAACATGCCTATAATTACTGTTATTATGTTCACCTCTAATTTCTTAGTTTGTAGTCTACTTTATCATTGTTACTTGGAGATGTGGTGCTATAAATAACTCACTTCCCCACCCACACGGATTCCAATTCTTATTTTGCTGAGTTAAGATCCTTTCTTTCCCTCTTGCTTTTATCCCAATCTCTAAAACAGGTCAAGCATTTCTATTTTGCCAAAATCTTCTAAAGATTCCTAGGGTGAAACGGTTTGTTCCTGCTCTCATTTCTCATGGTTTCTTGAATAATATGTATTTTGGAATGTTTATAAAAATACATTTGAAGCATGAATTTGAAAGTTTCTATCTAAACTCCAATTTGTTGCATTGCAGGATGCTAAGGGTTCTACTCTTCAGTCTATTCAGACTTGCAACATTTTCAATGCTACCACTGCCCCCCCTCCCTACACTATGCTTTGATCAGGAGAGCTGTGGTAGCTACAGGAACGACCATACCTAACAAAGTGGTCTTTGGATCTTTAATAAAGAAAACTGGTACTTTTTGTCAGACTAAAGGACTACATCGTTCAATTATTTGGAAGCTTCTAGTTCAATTGAACTAACAACTGCATTAGATTACTTCTGTTCATAAATGGCAATTATAAATGAACACCTCCAAGGATAGTATTAAGAAAAAAAAATGGAGAAAATTATGAAAAAGTTTGCCATTTTAACACCTGATACTGTTATGTGAATCAACAGTTTTGTGTAACTGGTAACAATGCTCTCTTTGGGGAAAAAAAAATAAAGGCTTAACAACACCATTAGAAATTAGTTGGGAGTATTTACTAAATCACTTTACTAAATGATGACATATTTAATTGCCTTCTAACCAAGATGGAATAGCAATCGTCTCTTGTGAGAGACATTCTTTACTCATTCACAATGATGTGTTGAAACCACGTGACTGAAGGTAGAATTAGATATTGGCCATTGAAGCCGATGTTGATGAGCCAATTTTAAAAATGCTTCTGTCACAAAGCTTGTATGCATGTCCTGAGGGGTACATACTGAGCAGATAAACGTGGATAATTGATAGAGCAGTTGTATTTTTCCAACTATAACCAGGTATGACACCTTCATGCAAATTGCGTAGCATTATCTGGATTGTCCTGGGGGAAAGTGGCCCAAATGAGGCAGAAAAAGTCACACTGGGCGCTTAGGAATTGAATTGGAAACATTTTCAGAAGTTTTTTTTTAAAAAGCTACAGAATTCACATCTTTAAAAAAAACATAAAATGTTGGGGTAAAACTCAATGTCTTTGGCAGCATTTGTGGAAAGATGAAGGGGTTTGAACCTGAAACATTAACTGAATTCCTACCTACTTGCTGAGCACTCCAATCATTTTCTGGCTCTATTTCAGATTTTTTTAATTGTTGACCATTTTATCGCCACAACCAGGTAAATGAAAGCCTTGCTTTTCCAACACAATTATCCGTGGTCCTGACAAAATGTAGATTTGCTAAGAAAGAAAAATATCCTTTGCCACATAAAGGAACGAAAGTCACTGTTCCTGTAACCTTATTAAGTACAGAGCAGTATCATCTTTTACAAGCAAACTACCACACGTGCCTCTCAAGAAACAGAAAGAATGATGAGCCATAACATGAGGTTGCCACAGAAGAACAGACGGAGTGTGGATATGAAATGTTCCCTAAAAACTGCTCTGCTCCAAACCACACAAAACTGCAAAGGGTTGTGAATGCAGCTCAGATCATTACACAAACCTCTTGTCTCTCCATGGACCTCCATCTATGCCTGCAACTGCCTCACAGAAGCAGCCAACTTAGTAAAAGACTCATCCCACCCCAACATCTCCCTCATCTCTTTTGCCTCCATACAAAGTTGACCACTCTCACTTTTTTGAGTATTTTATAGTTTCTAAAGTCAAACATGATAAACAAAATAAAATTATATAGTAACCATCAAAGATTCATTTTAGTCAATTAATCACATATTACATGTTTGACTACAATTATACATCCCCTTTCCCCCACCCTCCCAAAATAAAAGAACAGAAAAAAGGGAAAGCTACATTAGAAAAAGAGAAAAGGGAAATAAGACAGTAAGAAGAGAAGAAAAGAAGAATAGAAGAAAAAAAGGAAAAAAGTTTTGTCAGGAGTTCACCACCTCCCCCACATGCTAAATAAATTTAGGTTTCACTGTATAGATGACATTTTCCTAATTCTAATATATCCTAATTTCAAAGTATCATCTTCCAAAAGTGTGAGCTATGATATTACAAATTTCGATCTCTCTCTTTAATCCAATAAATTAATCTCTGTGGCCGTTACTCTATATAGCTTTGTTGATAAAACAGATAAACATTTTGCATAGCATCACATTAAGACTTTCATAATGATGAATAACAAAGCATTTACTATATGATAGAGAAATAAAACATATATTAAAAATATTTTAAAGAGATACAAAATGGTATAGAAAAACAATTTAAAGAGACAAAATTCAAAGAAAATTTTCACATGTTCTTCCTTCACATGTTGTTGAATAATGAGCAAGTCATTAGTCTGGGTGGATATTATGACATATTACATCTATGGTAACACTGCAAACAATAGAGACAGGCACAAAATTAACTAAAGTTTTAACCTTTAGACCCCAATCTGTGAGAGAGAAGGGTGGACAAAGGGTTTGGAAGTGAGTGAGGTATAGCTAAAAATTTGCATTTATATATTGCAAATATGTTTGCCAGATTTTTAAAAATATGTTCATAGTTTTTTTCCTCAGATTATGTGATTTTCTCAAGGGAAACACGACTATGCATTTCTGCATTCCAGCATGTCATTCCTTGATAGGAATCAGACTTCCAGATAACTGCTATATATTTCCTGGCCACTGCTAATACGATCTTCATGAATTCCATTTGGAATTTGGACAGTCTCATTGTAGGTCTTATATCCGCAATATTTCCCAGTAAAAACAATTCTGATTTTTGTGGAAATTGAATTCCTGCAATTTGTTCTAAGAAATTTACTAAATATATGCAGGAGGGTCTCAGTTTGGGACAAGACCAGGTTGAATGTAGAAAGGTTCCTATCTCTGAACTGTATCTTAAACATTGATCTGATATTTCTGATTTAAATTTATTTAATTTTTGCAGCGTAAGATATAGCTCAATGGTTCTCAACCTTTATCTTTTCACTCACATGTCACTTTAAGTATCCCTACACCATAGGTCATCTGTGATTAGTCAGGGATTTCTTAAGGTGGTATGTGAATGGAAAGAAAATGTTTGAAAAGCACCGTTTTAATCGTCCCTAATTGACACGTTATGTGCATGGTTTCATAACTCCAAAGGAATTGGGCCAATTATAATTTTTCTCAAGCAAAATATTTCAATAAAAATTGAGTCTAGAGCAGTGATTCTCAACCTTCCCTTCCCACTCACCTACCACATTAAGCAATCCCTTACTAATCACAGAGCACCAATGGCATAGGGAATGTGAGTGGAAAGAAAAAGGTTGAGAACCGTTGATATAGCTGATGCAAAAAAATTATGTTGCACCAGTCTATATCTTACATTTATTGTATTTGTCATGCTTTCTCAACATTGCTGAATGTCGAGAAATACATTTCTTTATGTTCCACTTTTGAATTAGAGTCTCCATTGACACTGCATTTTGGTAAGGACATTTAGTGAACTTAATTTGTCCCTTAACTAAGATCTCCCCACATCTCCATCAGGCACACAAAACTCAAAACAGTCAACCAGTTTACCTATCTTGGCTGCACCATTTCATCGGATGCAAGGATCGACAACGAGATAGACAACAGACTCGCCAAGGCAAATAGCGCCTTTGGAAGACTACACAAAAGAGTCTGGAAAAACAACCAACTGAAAAACCTCACAAAGATTAGCGTATACAGAGCCATTGTCATATCCACACTCTTGTTCGGCTCCGAATCATGGGTCCTTTACCGGCATCACCTACGGCTCCTAGAACGCTTCCACCAGCCTTATGTCAGCGTTGTCTCTTGATGGTGCTCCATCCTCAACATTCATTGGAGCGACTTCATCTCCACATCGAAGTACTCGAGATGGCAGAGGCCGACAGCATCGAATCCACGTTGATGAAGATCAAACTGCACTGGGTAGGTCACGTCTCCAGAATGGAGGACCATCGCCTTCCCAATATCGTGTTATATGGCGAGCTCTCCACTGGCCATCGTGACAGAGGTGCACCAAAGAAGAGGTACAAGGACTGCCTAAAGAAAGCTCTTGGTGCCTGTCACATTGACCACCGCCAGTGGGCTGATATCGCCTCAAACCGTGCATCTTGGCACCTCACAGTTCGGCGGGCAGCAACCTCCTTTGAAGAAGACCGCAGAGCCCACCTCACTGTCAAAAGGCAAAGGAGGAAAAACCCAACACCCAACCCCAACCAACCAATTTTCCCTTGCAACCACTGCAACCGTGTCTGCCTGTCCCGCATCGGACTTGTCAGCCACAAACGAGCCTGCAGCTGACGTGGACATTACCCCTCCATAAATCTTTGTCCGCGAAGCCAAGCCAAAGAGAAGAGAGAATTGAAGATACCAGAGAAAATAATTATTTAGCAAACCATATTTAATTTTTAACTGGTCAAATGACATAATCTGCTCCTACTCATAGCAATCCTCAATACACCTGATCCCTTTCTGAGAGGCATCCAGGATCTTATTATCCATTATTGATGGTATTAACCTATTTTGAGCCAGGGCTGCTTTGGGAGATAACCCCACCTTAATTTATTTTATGTCAAACAGTAATTACATGGTTTAATAGGGGGTGCATCTTTTACTTATCAATTTAATATCCCATTTATATATAAAATCCACCACTATCCTCTCCCCTATCTTATGCAATTCAATTTTTGCCCAGGAAGGTTTATTTCCTTTCCTCAAAGAGACAGAGGTGATAAACTTCATCTGGGATCCCCAATAATATATTTTTTTAAAGTCTGGGAGCCGTAATCCTCCCAGAGCATAATCCAATGTTAGTTTTGCAATGGAGAGTCTAGCCACCTTTTACCTTTCCAAAGAAACTTTCTGACATATTTATTTAAATCTTGAAAAAAACTTTTGAGGCAATGATATAGGCAAAGTTTGAAAAAAGTAAAATATTGACATCATATTCATTTTTATACATATAAATTCTATAAATTATCATCTATTCTAATCCCTAGATATTTTAATCCATTTTGCATCCACTAAAATTGATAATTTCTTTGATATTGACTATAATCCTCATTTTATCTTATATCCTGAGATCTTCCCGTAATCTTCCAGTTTAGAATGCAGTGCTACCAATGAAATTGCTGGGTCTATCAGATATGTCAACACATCATCTGCAAATAGTCTAATCTTAAGTTCTTCCTGGTTTACCCTGAAACTTTTAATGTCTGGATCTCGGTGAAGATCTTCAGCCAATGGTTCTATGGACAAAATAAAGAGAGCCAGAGATAATGACATCAGTGCATACTAGATCTTGTTCATGGGAATGCTGAGGAATTTTTTTCATTAGTTACAACCCTAGCTTTGGGATTTTAATATAATGCCCTGATCTAATTTATAAAAGTTTGCCCTAGCCCAAATTTTTCCAGCACTTTAAACAAAAAGTCCCATTCCAGTCTTTCAAGAGCCTTTTTGGTATCCAGATGCACTTAGATCACCTCTTGATTGTGCAAATTGTATTATACAGAGAAGTCTGCTTACATTGTCCGCAGACTTCTCTTTTGCACAAAACCTGTTTAATCCATGTTTGTTAATTTCAGCAAAAACATTGCCAATCTCTTTGTCAAGGCTTTAGCGATTATCTTATAGTCTGCATTGACTAATGAAATAGGCCTATAAGATTATGGTTTCAATGGATGGCTGTCCTTTTTAGGTATCACCATAATTGTTGGCATTGAAAAAGATTTTGGGAGGGTATGTGTCTCAACCACATGTTTTATCACCTCCATAAAGAGGGGTATCAAGAGATCCTTAAACTCTTTATAAAATTCAGGAGGAAATGCATTTGTTAACTTGTAATGAACCTAGAACTTCCCCTATTTCTACTTCAATAAAGGAAGCATTAAGTCCCCTGTGTTCCTTAAAATTTAAATTTTGGAGCTCTAATTTTGACAGGAAACCTTCTATTTTATTAATGTCTCCTTGTGACTCTGATTTATATAATTTTTAACATAAAATTGCTTAAAAACCTTCCTGTAGCTTATAAGAAATCCTACCTGTTTCCATTTTAACCACATTGATCATTCTCAACACCTGTGCTGTTTTCAAATGCCAGGAGAGGATATATGGGCTATATCCCCTAGCTCATGGTACTTTTGTTTTGTTGTCATTTTTTTTCAATTCTCTATGCTTGTAAAGTATTGTACTGGAGGTTTTTATTAATAGATATCCTATATTTTTCCTCAGAGACAGATTTTTGAAGATCCTTTTCCAATAAATTAACCTCCGGTTCCAATTCCTCCACCTTTCTCATATACTCTTTCTTGATCTTTAATGTATAACCAATTATCTGTCCTCTCAAGTATGCTTTTAGATATTCAATTGGTCTCACAGTATATTGCAATTCTCTTCTAATAAAATTACAAAACTCAATTTTTTAAATAACAATGAATTAAACCACCATCTATACACCATCTTTGGTTTGTTTGGCATTGCACTTGTTAATATCAAGGGTGAGTGGTCTGACAAGAGTCTTGCCATATATTCAACTTCCATGATCATATCAAAAGAAAATCTATTCTAGAGTAGGAATAATGTTGCCTTGAATAAAAAGATTAATCTCTTTCCCTTCGATGTCTTCTCCATTAAAATCATCTCTCTCATTAATATCAAAGTAGCCTTGGCTGCCTTTATCTTTGTTACTTTACTTACTGACTTATCTCGAACTGGATCTAGACAGAAATTAAAATTGCCACCAATTAAAATGCATCTGCCAATTTCAAAAATATATTGTGTGTAAATTTTTCATCCTCTGTATTTGGTGCATATACATTCATGAGACTCCAGGACTCTGAATATATTTGACAGTTTAATGTTATATACCTACCTGAAGTATCCGCAACTACATCCTGAACTCTAACTGGAACATGCTTTCCTATCAGAATTGCTTCTCCTCTTGCTTTTTAATCAAATGAAAAGGCTATGGCCTGGCCATCCCCTCTTTAATTCTGACATTTTTTTCCTGTTAAATGGATTTCCTGAAGGAAGACCAGGTGAACCCCCATTTTTTTAATGTATGCCAGTACTCTTTTTCTTTTCACCGGGCCATTTAAACCATTAACAATAAATCTAACATACATATTACTTATTACCCCAAAAGTCATTACCAAATGTATTACCCCCCTGCCCACCCTCTTGAAGATCCATCAATACCTGCTCATGGAAGCAGGGTGGCTAACTTCGTATAAAACCAACATAGAAAGAAAAGAAATGGAAAAAAGATTAAAGATACAAAGAGTAGTAAATTCCTCCAACCCCCCCACCCCCATTATATTACTAGGGTTAAAATAGTGGAAAATAACACCCCCCCCATCCACTGGACTATGCTGATTGCCGACATCCACACGTGATACAGTGACATCCACATCCCCATCATCCTGAAGCCCCCCCAGAGTATTTCTCAATGTGCCATTAATAAATATACAATGATAAAAATTAGAGAAAAAAACAATTACAATATAAGTGAATACATTGCCAGAAGAAAAAATAAAATTATTTACAGTCCATTCAGCATATTAAGTATTATTGCTTTTCTCTCTGATCTCCAGTAAACTATTAACATATTCTGTCACTTTATGATGTCTGTCATAAATTTTCTTTCTCCACCTGGGAAAATAACCTCGAGAGTTGCTGGAAAATGCAAAACAATTTGGTACCCTTTTCTTCTTAACGTGTCAAATTCGCATCTGTGTTTAAGCAATGCTGCACTTATATTGAGGTAAAAAAATATTTTTCCTCCTCTACCTCCAACAGACCTCCTTTTGCCTTGGCACTCATAGCCGCAATTCTTAAAATCCTACCCCCGTACTGGTATCGCAAGAGCTTAACCAAGACAGAGTGAGGTCTTTGATCCAGACCAAGATGGGGACAAGAGGTTTGTGGGCTTTTTCTAATTCAACCATATCTCCATTCTCCAATCTCTTCTTTACCCTGGGCCATAGAGATCCATTCCTAGAAAAAATATATTGGGTCTGTTCCTTCCGTCCCGGACTGAGACATTGTTTCCTTTCAGCTTCTCTTTTTTTTTTGGCTTAAGATTCCAGCATCTTTAACTTCCTGTTTGTCTTCAAATAATCTTCTTCAGATATCTCTTCTGGAGGAAAGTTCCAATTTCTCACTCGAATAACAATAATCAATGGAACGTTTTTTTATCACAGATTTTATCAGTACAGCTGTGGACAAATATATCCTCACCATATCATTCAGGGGTTTCCTCAACCTGAAGCCCTGGATGAACAATGACACCCAGAACTTACTGAGAGCAAGATCACAGGCATTTACAGTGAGTCAGAGATCCTGATCACAACAGAAGGAGCAGGTATGACCTGCAGAAAACTATCGGGAGTTTCCAGTCGGAAATGGAAACCACGAGGGATAGCCAACATTTGTGGCAGGGTCTAAATGACATTGCCTGCTGCAAAACACAATTGAATTCAGTAGAAGGTGGCAAAACTTCACTCCCTGATGAACTATATGCCTGATTTGACCACAATAACAAGGAAGAACCACCACTGCGCAACCCCATGTCCCTTAATGATCCTTTTCTGTCCGTATCCGAGGGTGACGTGGCTACAGGAGAGTGAATCTGAGGAAAACATCTGGTCCAGACGGAATACCTGGCCAAGTATTAAAAATCTGTGCTGACCAACTTCCCAACATATTCACAGATATCTTCAATATCTCAACCTGCAGGGCATGGTACCCACCTGTTTCAAACAGGCGTCAATCATACCAGAGCCCAAGAAGAGTGTGGTAACCTGCCTAAATGACCATCAACCAGTAGCACTCACATGAACAATAATGAGGTGTTTTGAAAGACTGATGCAGAAGCATATCAGCTCCTGTCTGAGCAGTGACATGGATCCATTCCAGTTCACCTATCGTAACAACAGATCTACAGCAGGTGCCATCTCACTGGCTCTACAGAATGCCCTGGAAGACCTGTATAGCAAAGTTGTATACATCAGGATGCACTTTATCAACTGCATTTCAGCATTTGACACCATTATCCCCTCAAAACTGATCATCAAACTCCAAGACTTGGGACTCAACACTCCACTGTGCAATTGGATCATGGATGTCCTCACGTCTATACCTCCACAATCTTAATCAGTACTGGAGCACTACAGGGCTGCATTCTTAGCCCCCTGCTCTACTTGCTTTATACCTATAACTCAGTATCATGTGGCTCAGTATAACAAGAACACCATCTACTAATTTGCTGATGAACCAGTGGGTTGTATAAAAGAGGCAATGTGTCAGCAATAATCAACAATAACCTCACACTCACTGTCACCAAGAAGCTGATTGTTGACTTCAGGAAGAGAAAACCAGACATGTATGATCCAGTGATCGTTGGGGAGGATAAGCGAATTTTAATTCTTGGGATTCACTAATTTGAAAGATCTTTCCTGAGCCAACAGATTAATGGCATCATGAAGAAACTACGTCAGTGCCTCTACTTTCTCAAGAGTTTGCAGAGGTTTGGTATGACATCAGAAACTCTGGCAAATTTCTACAGAGGTGTGGTGGAAAGTGTGCTGACTGACTGCATCATGGTCTGGTATGGGGACACTAATACCCCCGAGGATAAACCCCTGCATCAAAGGCAAACCCTTTGAGAACGTCTACGGGGAACGTTGCTATCAGAGAGCAGCAGCAATCATCCACACCATCCAGCTTATGCTGTGTTCTCAATGCTACCTTCAGGAAAGAGGTATAGGTGCTACAAGACTCATACCACCAGGATCAAGAAAAGCTGCTACCCTTTCACCATCAGACTCCTCAGTGACAAACTCAATCAGTGACTTCATTCAAGGATTCATTTGCACTTTTTTATTTGTTTATTTCTCTCTGGATTGCACAGTTAGTTGTTTATATTTGTTTACCTGTATACATTGGGTACAGTTTTTTTGCCCTACCAAAAAGTGATAATTCTGCTGTGCCCACGGGTAAAGGAATCTTAGTGATGACATGTATGTACCCTGACAACAAATCTGAAATCCGAATCTGAAAATCTGTTATGTATGTACTCTGACAGTAAATCTAAAATCTGAAGTCTCTCTGGGAGAAGGTATCAGAATCAGAATAATTCTGTATTAACTTGACAACCCTTAGTATTTAAATAGAGGGACCAGCAGTTCCAACAAAATAAAAAATCTTCCCCATCCACCTTCCCAAAGCCCTCTGTGAATGAAATGTTGAATGCCTCAGTTTGGTTGCTTTGAGTTGAATCATCCAATACAAAGAAGCTCTGTTTCACCACTGTAAATATTTCCAGTCTTCCTCTTTCATCCCACTTCCTCTTTCAGGTGGCTTCATTGATGAGATTATGGTTGTAGGATCTCAAAAGGAGGAACGACCAAGCGTGAAAGTGAACATTAAATAAAAATGATGTTACTCTACTTCCCTAATCAGAATTTTTACCAATGATCCAACAGATCATCATATCTATTGCCTTTGGTGTTATATTAGTAACTCATTGCTCCAATCACCTTTGATGGAGCATAAAGATGAACCACAATAGAATGTCAATTTAACCACGCATCAAATTCCTGATGAATGGTTTTGGCCCCAAACTTTGAGAACCTTTGGCTTCCCATGGATGCAACCTGACCCACTGTACCCCAAGAGGAATTTGTGCATTTACCAAGTTTTGTAGCATCTGCAATCTCTCTTGTTTACCTTGTCAATTATTTTTTTTTTAATAATCCTGTTCTGCAGGCAGCAATTATTATACCAGGTAGCAACCAATATTTTTCAACATTTTAAAGGCCAATAAGCTGGATTCTTCTTATTTATGCTCAAGTCAGTCACTGCTCATGGGCATAACTGCTGTCACACATTACATGATGAGGGACAATGTCTTTCATGTATTAATTATTAACTGAATTCCCAGTTGACATGATTGAGCATGTTAAACAAACATTGATTCCACACCATCAAACAGTGCAATCCTAATTACTAAGTGATTGCTGCAGTTGTCTCCTGCTTGGAGCTTATTAATGTCCTAAATGATGTTTCAAAATTACATGATTGTAAATAACTTTCAACTGGATAATTACAACAAGATGCAGTGTATAGAGTAATTGTTTGATTCATATTAATGGAACACCTAATTGACCAACATTGCATGAATATTTGAAAATTCAAATGACTACCACCCAGTAGTCTATCACCATGAAGTGCTTTGAACACTGGTGTTAGAACATATCGAAGTGTACCTTCTAGTAATGTTGGACTCATTCCTGTTAACCTACTGCCCAAACCGGTCCACACATTATGCTATAGCTTTGACCCTCCACTCCGTTCCAATCCGCCAAGAGAATGATGCCTTATACATGAAGTTGTTCAGCTTGTTGTTCCAAGCAATCTTACATCGGAGGCTGGTGGATTGACTATTCTAAATGGGACTCTGAAACTGGATTCTGGGTTTCTTCTTTTTGAAAATTTTATTTAATATTTGTATCAATACAAAATATAAATTCAATAATACAGTAAATATAAGTTATACAAAATTATATAAAAATTGTATTTTTCTCCCCAACCCGCCTTCTCCCCCAAAAGAAAGAAAAAAAAGACAAGGAAGAAAGAGCACCTACTTCAACTTATATTATTAACATGTATAATATTCATTGATTATTTTTTAGAATTTCTAATTGAGAGGTGTGGGTAAGGTGGAAGATGTAAACAAAATAGAGAGAGTGCAGAGAAGGTTCACGAGAATGTTGACAGGATTTCAAGGTTTGAGTTACAGGGAAAGGTTGTGCAGACTGGGGCTTTTTTCTCTGGAGTGTAGAAGATTGAGGGGGGACTTGATAGAGGTGTTTAAGATTTTAAAAGGGACAGACAGAGTACACGTGGGGGAGTGGGGGAGATTCAAACTAGAGGGCATGGTTTAAGATTGAAGGAGGAAAATTATAAGGGGAACATGAGGGGAAATTTCTTTACGCAAAGGGTGGTAGAGATGTGGAATGAGCTGCCGTAAGACGTGGTTGAGGCAGGATCATTGGTTACATTTAAGGATAGAGTGGATAGTTACATGGAGAGGAGAGGACTGGAGGGGTATGGACCGGGTGCTGGTCAGTGGGACTAGGAGGGTGGGAATTTGTTACAGCATGGACTAGTAGGGCCGAACTGGCCTGTTCTGTCCTGTAAGTGGTTATATGGTTATATGGTTATATGTGGATGGAATTTTATTCATAAAATCCATTTATGGTTCCCAAATTTTAAATTAGATTCCTTAAACTATATGTAATTTTTTAAAGGTATACAATTATGCATTTCAATATGCCATCTGTCTAATTGTACCACACTCTAAGTTTCCCACGTTACTGCTATACATTTCTTTGCAGTCACTACTGCTATATTTAAAAAAATTTCTTGATATTCATCCAATTTCAGTTTTATATCTTTTTCAAATATATTCCACAGTAAAATATTCTTGGATCTTTTTATAACTTTATCTTCATAATTTGCCCTAACAATAAACTCAAATCATTCCACTTTCTCACAGGACCATACCAACAAATAAATCTGACAATTTACCATATCATATCTTCCTGCCACATCTACAATTATGTCTAATATTTTCACTGGTAAATTTTTATTTATCAATATTTCTGCTTTTGAATTAAATGAAGATGCTATTACAGTTCCCACCCAATCTCTTTTTAATTTTCCATGTTCTTTTTCTGTCAAATGTGTTTCTTGTAAAAAGGCAATATCTATTTTTGCCTTTTTCATATATACTAATAATTATTTCATATTATTTAATTATTTTTCCCATTAATATTAATACTAATAAAATTCAATTTTCCAGCCATTGGGATCACTGTACTAAATCTACTAACCATCCATCCTATCTTTCTCATTTTTAAAACACTAATATTATATTTCATAATATTTTTGATGTATTTAGCTGTTTTGAGAAAAGGAAAAGAAAGAAAACAAGAACAAGACAGAACCCCCCCCCCCCCACCCAAAGCATACCTTATTAATGATATGTCCTTAAAACCCTGATCTATATGAGTTGTGGTCAAAACCAGACCAGCACTCATGATTCCGTAGAAGTTAGTCCTTCGCTCCCATCTAGCTCTCTCAAATTTCTATACTGTCCCTTGCTGTCTTAGATCTATACAGTCTTTACCATTTATAAATGTTCACTTATTTATAGATCTTTCAGGTTAAAACTTCCCTCCCTAATATTCTCACTCTCAAAAAAATCTTTTTTTAATATTTGCTCATTCCCTCTCTATATTATCAGCTCTAATCATTCTGTACTATCTCTCAAACATCACTCACTTCTTGCCTCTCTTTCGCAGGCAATGAATCTGCAAACACTTTTGCGTCGTTGGGTTCCGTAAAAAATCTATTTTTCCTTTCTGGAACAAAGACTTTCAATACAACCTAAGGACAAGAGTGTAACCTTTTAACAGCATTGAATTCTTTTCATTTTTTTCAACAAATCAAAACTTATATCAGGGTAAAAGAAGATCTTATTTCCATTGTAAATTAATGGTGTTTGCCTTTCTTTCGCTTGCTTCGCCGCCAGTTCCAAATTCTTTTCTCTCACTTTTCTCGTCGCCTTCTTTAAGTCCAACAACTTTTATATTATTTCTTCTACTAAAATTTGCCAAAATGTCAATTTTTTGAGTTAGTTGATCTTTTGTTGCAGCTGCTTCAGCTTGAATATTTTTCATCTGCTCTTTAACATTTTGAATTTCAAATTCCTTTCATTTATTTTTTTCTTCCACAACTTCACATTTCTTATCCATTTGAGCATCTTTTAAGCCATTGTACTTAACCTTGAGAGATAGTGCCTATAATTTCCCCTGGACCTCCCATGATTCCTCAGCAGTACCTTTAGAGAAATGTGTTCAACTTATGTTTTCTCCAGGGTTTTAGATTGAGGATGTGGTGGATGGACAGTGGGAGGGCTTGGCTGATTTTTTTCTTTGTGTGATCAAGGAAACAGGAAATTGGAGCAAGAGACAGCCTTTGGACTCTTTCCTGCCATTCAATACATGTTCCTGTTTTCTTTCCCTACCTCTCAATCCCTTTTAGCCTTGAGAACTAAATGAATTCAAAGTTACGGCATTGTAACAGGTCTTTAGCCCAACTCATGCATGCCAACCAAGATTTCCACCTAAGCTGCTTCCATTTGCCTGTCCCATAGAACACTACAGAATGAAAACAGGTCCTCGGCTGATCTAGTCCATGGGAAATCTAGTCCCATCAACCTGCGCCCAGACCATAGACCTCCATACCTATCCCATCAGTGTACCTACCAAAATTTCTCTTAAATGTGGAAAGCAAGTCCACATCCACCACTTCCATTGGCAGCTCATTCCACACTCTCACTGCCCTACATGGCTTTATGAATGTTAGAGATAACTTGCCATTCTGTTTGCAGAAGAAATCACCACACTTTGTACTGTGACAAACAAACTTACATTTTAAACTTCTACCGTGAAGCCCACATACCATTTTAACTGTCTGGTCCCTGCACATATTTGCATACAATAACTGACACCCAAGGACATCCAGGACTTCCTGCATCTCTCATAATAACACATGATTCTGTCGTGGCCAGCAAAGTGGATCACCTCACATTTATGCACATTTTATTGCACTGACAATGCAGTTCACTACTCCCACTGCAAGATGGGTCAGGTGACAGACGTATGTGTAGGTGAACATTTTGGGTCCAGTGACCATAATGTCATTAGCTTCAAGTTATTTACGGAACAGATTAAGTCTGGTCCTCATGTTGGGATTCTAAATTGGAGGAAGGCAAATTTTGCGGAAATGAGAAAGGATCTAGGAAGAGTGGATTGGGATATGTTGTTTTATGGCAAAGTTGTGTTGGGTAAGTGGATGGCCTTCAAGGGCAAAATCGTGAGAGTGCAGGGTTTGCATGTTCCTGTTAGGATTAAATGCAAAATTACCAGGCATAGCAAATCCTGGTTTTCAATGGATATTGGCGATCTGGCTACGAAGAAGAGAGAGGTGTATAGCAAGTATAGGCAACAAGGAGTTTCTGAGGAACTTGAAGAGCACAAAAATGTAAGAAAGTCCTCAAGAAAGAAATCAGGAAGGAAAAAAGAAGACATGAGGTGGCTCTGGCAAATAATATGAAGGTAACCCAAAGGGTTTCTACAAGTATATTAAGGATAAAAGGATAGTAAGGGATAAAATTGGTCCCCCTAGAGCAGGGGTGTCAAACTCAAATTCACAGAGGGCCAAATTTCAAAACTTGGATTAAGTCGAGGGCCAAACTAAATATTTATTGAAATTTTTCAATAACATCTGCATATTTTCTCTTCTTTCAACATATGTAATGTTAAACTTTTTCTCATTAAAATAAATGTTTAATAATAGTTTTGGTTAAACTCTTTCCAGAAGAAGCATTAACAAATGAGAAATAAAATATTCAATAAATAATATTTCTCTATAGCCTTTAAGCTCCTTCTAAATGTTTTTTTTTCACAAGCCAACAAGTCAAAAAAGAACAATTTGCTTCAATGAAAATCCAATCTTTTAACTATGAACAGTCCAAAGTTAACCAAAGAAAATATTAATCCAAGTTTAGCTTGCTACACTGTGATTTCCTCTGATGCACCTGGGTCTAAACCAGATACTTGGCATCTCTTCTTAGATGCAAGTTCATCAAACTCTGGGGTCAGAGTTTGCCTCCCACCTGTCTTGAAAGGTCCTGTTTTCTGTCTTTCATTTGGCCATTTTTCGTAAGGGGTTTATTACATGTGAGTTAGGTGTGATAGTACAGGCCTATCGCCAATGTATATAGTTACAGTATCTAGAGTGTAATGACTGTGCTTACAGCGATTGGCTGAGAGCTTAGCCATGCCTACTGTCTGGGCCTTAAAGGGTTGTATCCCTAGCCAGGTTGGATCATTCCGGACTGGTCGTCCACCTGTGAAGAGCTCCTGTCTTTTGCTAATAAAAGCCTTGGTTTGGATCAACACGTCTTTAGTTCTTTCGACGAGCTCTACATTAGGCGACAGGTCGCAGGTGCTAATGAAAGTAAACAGAGGAGGTGGGGGTGATTAGCGGGCTGACGGGCCGGCGCCAATGCATTTGCAAAGCATTCTGGGATTTGTATGTGCATGTGCTATACTGGCGCGGCAGCCAGCGGGCCAGCTCTAATACATATTTGATATATCTTGCGGGCCAAATATAATTATATCACGGGCCAAATTTGGCCCATGGGCCTGAGTTTGACATGTGTGCCCTAGAGTTTGACATGTGTGCCTCTAGTAATCGGGGAGATCGTACATAGTTTTTTGCATCGGTATTTACTTTGGAAACTGGCATAGTGTAGAAGGAACGAAAGGAACCAAACAGAAAAATCATGGAGCAGATGGAGATTAAGGAGGAGGAGGTGCTTGCTGCATTTCAGCGAAGAAAGGTAGATAAATCATTGGGCTGGATATAATATTCCCTCAGACCTTGAGGGAGACAAGTGTAGAAATTTTTGGGGTCCTGGCTGATACATTCAAAATGTCCTTAGCCACAGGTGAGCTACCAGAGGATTGCATGGTAGCGCATTTGTCCCATTGTCTAAAAAGGGCTCCAAAAATAAACCAGGTAATTATAGGCCAGTGAGCCTGACATTGTTAGTGGGTAAATTGTTAGAAGGAGTTCTGGGAGACAGGATATATAGGTATTTGGACACCCATGGGCTGATTCAGGGTAGTCAGCATGGCTTTGTGCATGGTAGGTCTTGTTTAACGAATCTTGTAGAATTTTTTGAGGAGATTACCAAGAAGGTAGATGAAGGAAAGGATGTTTTCTACATGGACTTTAGTGAAGCCTTTGAAAAGGTCCTGCATGGGATGTTAGTTCAGAAGGTTATGACACTAGGTATTCAAGGAGAAGTTGTAAACAGGATTCAAAATTAGCTTGTAGTAGAAAATAGAGGGTGGTAGTGGATGGTTGCTTCTCAGACTGGAGGCCTGTGTCCAGTGGTGTGCCTCAGGGATCCGTGTTGGGACCATTGTTGTTTGTTGTGTATTTCATTGATCTGGATGATAATGTGGTGAAGTGGATCAGCAAGTTTGCTGATGACACAAAGACAGGAGGTGTCGTGGACTGTGAGGAAGGTTTTCAAAGCTTGCAGAGGGATCTGGATCAGCTAAGAGATGGGCCAAAAAATAACATGGATTTTAATGTACACAAGTGTGAAATTATGCATTTTGGAAGGCCAAACCAAAATAGGAGATGCACAGTAAATTAACTTGGAAATATGAATTGGGAGGTCTGCAACTCACAAATCTTCAAATTTATTACAGGTATAATGCAGCACAATTGAGGTTTATTAGTATAATGTTTGATTTGGATAGCTTGTTAGTATAGGCCAATATTGAATTATCCAGTATTGGTGAGAAGAATATGATGCAATTTATTGATAAATGGAGTAATAAGTTGTTAGTTGTTAATAATAATCCACCTGTCTTGAGGCATTTAATCGAATTATGAAATAAGATAAATAATGAGAAAAGGTACACAGGGAAAATTTTCATTTAAAACATATTTATATCAGAATAAACTACTCTTAATAATCAGTTTTTGAAAATATGCGATCAGAAAGGAATTAAAACTGTTTGAGATTGTTATGAAGCTGGATATTTTATTTCTTTCCAAAGAATGAAAGAAAAATATGAAATTCCAAATAATATGTTTTTTGTTATTATCAAGATAAGGCTTTATTGTTCGATAATTTTGGGCCTTCTTTAAGATTACCAAGACAAACTAAATTTGAAATTTTGCTACTGGAAGGTGGTACAAAAAAGTTTATTTCCGAAATGTATAAATTATTACAAAGAAGCTTATATTAGATATTCATATATCAAGATTAAAATGGGAGAATGATTTAGGAATATTAATTGACCAAGATGATTGGAGATCCATATGTAAAGATAGAATGACTAAGATTATTAATCTTCGATATAAATTAGTGCATTATAATTTCATACATCAATTGTATATAACTCCTCAGTAATTAAAGAGATATAATTTAATTTCTTCAGATTTTTTTTAGATGTACTAAAGAAGTAGGTTCCTTTTTACATTCGACTTGGTTATGTGATAAGATTAACTCTTTTTGGATATGACTTAAGGAATTTATAGAGAAAGTTTTAAAGATTCAATTATCAATGGACCCAGCATTATTTCTATTAGGTAATGTTAAAATGTTGATTTTGACTAAGTAAGTTGCATTTTTAAGATTGGCAATGGGTGTGGCAAGAAAATGTATAGCCATAACTTGGAAAAATGAGATTGATTTGGGTGTGCAAAGATAGCATCTGGAATCATGTTTCCCATTGGAAAAAAATAACATCTAATTTACGTAATAATAATCTTTTTTTACATAAGTGTGGAGCTCTTATTCGGATAATATGGGTTTAAAATGTTGAATTCCCTTGAGCACAGTGTGGTGTTTTTGCTTTGATTCATGGCGGTCCTTTTTGTGTTTTTGATGGTTTAAATCTCCTGTTTCTTTCTCCTTTCTTTGGGGTTTATTTGGGATGGGAGGAGGGTGGGTAGCAAGGAAGGGGATGTGGGGGGGAAGGGGGCTTGTTCATTTATTTGTATTGTATTTTTAAAATTTTAAATAAAGTATTCAAAAAAAGGAGATACACAGTAAATGGTAGGGCACTGAGGAGTGCAGAGGAGCAGAGAGTCCAGGGAATACAGATACATTATTCCCTGAAGGTGGCATCACAGTGGACAGGGTTGTAAAAAAAACTTTTGGTATCTTCACCTTCATAAATCAAAGTATTTAGTACAGGAGTTGGGATGTTATGCTGAAGTTGTTTAAGACATTGGGGAGGCCAAATTTGGAATATTGAGTGCAGTTCTGGGTGCCTAACAACAGGAAGGATATCAATAAGATTGAAAGGGAGCAAAGAATATTTTCTAGGATGTGGCTGGGTCTTAAGGAGTTGAGTTACAGGGAAAAATTAAACAGGTTAGGAATTTATTCCTTGAAGTGAAGAAGAATGAGGGAAAATTTGATCGAGGTTTACAAGATTATGAGAGGTCTAGACAGAGTGTGTGCGAATAGGCTTTTTTCCATTTAGATTGGGGGAGATAAATGTGAGAGGTCATAGTTTTAATCTGAAGGGGGAAATCATTAGGGGAAAGTTCTTCACTCAGAGAGCAATGGGAAGGTGGAATGAGCTGCCATTTGATGTGGTCAATGTGGGCTTGATCGCGTGTTTTAAGAATAAATTGGATAGGTCTTTTTTTTTTTTTTTTCTTTGGCTTGGCTTCGCGGACGAAGATTTATGGAGGGGGTAAAAAAGTCCACGTCAGCTGCAGGCTCGTTTGTGGCTGACCAGTCCGATGCGGGACAGGCAGACACGATTGCAGCGGTTGCAAGGGAAAATTGGTTGGTTGGGGTTGGGTGTTGGGTTTTTCCTCCTTTGCCTTTTGTCAGTGAGGTGGGCTCTGCGGTCTTCTTCAAAGGAGGCTGCTGCCCGCCAAACTGTGAGGCGCCAAGATGCACGGTTTGAGGCGTTATCAGCCCACTGGCGGTGGTCAATGTGGCAGGCACCAAGAGATTTCTTTAGGCAGTCCTTGTACCTTTTCTTTGGTGCACCTCTGTCACGGTGGCCAGTGGAGAGCTCGCCATATAATACGATCTTGGGAAGGCGATGGTCCTCCATTCTGGAGACGTGACCCATCCAGCGCAGCTGGATCTTCAGCAGCGTGGACTCGATGCTGTCGACCTCTGCCATCTCGAGTACCTCGACGTTAGGGGTGTGAGCGCTCCAATGGATGTTGAGGATGGAGCGGAGACAACGCTGGTGGAAGCGTTCTAGGAGCCGTAGGTGGTGCCGGTAGAGGACCCATGATTCGGAGCCGAACAGGAGTGTGGGTATGACAACGGCTCTGTATACGCTTATCTTTGTGAGGTTTTTCAGTTGGTTGTTTTTCCAGACTCTTTTGTGTAGTCTTCCAAAGGCGCTATTTGCCTTGGCGAGTCTGTTGTCTATCTCATTGTCGATCCTTGCATCTGATGAAATGGTGCAGCCGAGATAGGTAAACTGGTTGACCGTTTTGAGTTTTGTGTGCCCGATGGAGATGTGGGGGGGCTGGTAGTCATGGTGGGGAGCTGGCTGATGGAGGACCTCAGTTTTCTTCAGGCTGACTTCCAGGCCAAACATTTTGGCAGTTTCCGCAAAGCAGGACGTCAAGCGCTGAAGAGCTGGCTCTGAATGGGCAACTAAAGCGGCATCATCTGCAAAGAGTAGTTCACGGACAAGTTTCTCTTGTGTCTTGGTGTGAGCTTGCAGGCGCCTCAGATTGAAGAGACTGCCATCCGTGCGGTACCGGATGTAAACATACCTAGTGTCGCTGAGAATATTCTCCCAGAATCACAGTGCGGCTTTCGCGCTAACAGAGGAACCACTGACATGGTCTTTGCCCTCAGACAGCTCCAAGAAAAGTGTAGAGAACAAAACAAAGGACTCTACATCACCTTTGTTGACCTCACCAAAGCCTTCGACACCGTGAGCAGGAAAGGGCTTTGGCAAATACTAGAGCGCATCGGATGTCCCCCAAAGTTCAACATGATTATCCAACTGCACGAAAACCAACAAGGTCGGGTCAGATACAGCAATGAGCTCTCTGAACCCTTCTCCATTAACAATGGCGTGAAGCAAGGCTGTGTTCTCGCACCAACCCTCTTTTCAATCTTCTTCAGCATGATGCTGAACCAAGCCATTGGATAGGTACACGAATGAGAAAGGCCTGGAGGGTTATGGAATGCGAGCAGGTCAGTGGGACTAGGGAGATGATAGTCGGCACAGACTAGAGAGGCTTGTTTTCTCTGCTGTAGCGTTCTATGGTTCTATAGTTCCTCAAATGATCCCAGTCGCACTGGAGCCTCTGCATCTTTTTCATATCTCAAGCTTCAACACAACTTTATCACATTTGCAAACTTTATTACATCCAGTTCATTTATATATATTGTGAATAGTTGAATTCTCCATGTAAATCAATATGATAACTACCAGGGCCTGGAGATACTGGTCAAATAACAGCCTCCTCTTTGATGCTTTAATTGATGAGTCATTTACGTGTCTGTCAAGTATCAGGGACATAGTTGTTGACATTCCCTCACTTGTCCAAGACTTCCACTTCCAAATTGCTGCCTTTATTTGAGCAAGGCCCTTTAGTGGAGTGTTATCAAATACTGAAATATTTGAACATGACTTCTAACAGGTAGAATCCTACAGTCGATGAAATTGGAAGAAAATGAACACAGCTGATGTTATGCTCTATAGAATGAGGGATAGCATCAAGAATAATGTGGTCTTTCATCTATTGATTATTGACTGAAATCTAAGTTGGCATGTTTGGGCAGGTTAAAGCAGTTATGATTCCACTGAGTCAATTCTAAATGCTGTATTATCACTGTGGTTCCTTTTGCATTGAGTTTGTAATTGTTCTAAGATCTGGTATATAAAAGATTCACAAATCTAAACTGCACACCTGTAACCATTGGAAATTGGAACAATTTGTGACAATGAGCAAGCCTTGTAGCAGTTTTTAATTTTTAAAAAAAGTTTAGACATACTGAGCTCTAACAGGCCAAATTGGCCCTACGAGTCCAGGACACCCAATTTTGTAGCTCATTAGCAAACACCCCGGTATCTTTTAGAAGTGTGGGAGGAAACCAGAGCCCCTGGAGAAAACCCACACAGACGTGGGGAGAAAGTAAAATCTCCTTACAGACAGCGTGGGATTCGAATCCTGGTCCAGTCCTGATTGCAGACACTGTAAACGCATTGCACTAACTGTTACGCCAACCGTGCCACCCCTTTGGCTGGAAGATCTAAGTTTTTTTTTAAACTTTATTTATTCATTCAAAAAACAAATAATATATGACATATACAGCAATTAAACATGAACATTTTTTATATATATATAAAAAAAAAGAAAAGATTCCCCCCCTTCAGCCAACTCTCCTAAGGAGAGCCATAAAAAAAGAAAAAAGAAAAAAATATTTAAAATAAGTTAAATATACATATTAAAATCTAATCAATATAAATTGAAATGTAAATATTCCAAGTATAACAGCCACTTATTAATAAAAAAATTATAATTATCATGCCATACATACTTAATTTTTTCCATTATTAAACAATATTTCATCTCATTATGCCACGTACTAGCAATATATTTTTTCGCTACGGATAAAGCTAAATATAGAAAAGCAAGCTGGAATTTATCTAATCCCAAGCCTTTCAGAGGTTGCAAACTACCCAATAAAAATACTGATGGATCTAAAACTATTTTAATCTTATACAGGTATTCTAAAATCGATTGAATTTTCTTCCAAAAAGATTGTATATGTATACATGACCAAACAGCATGAAAAAATGTTCCAAACGTATCACCACATCTAAAACACAAATCTGATTCATGAAAACCATATTTTCTTAATTTTTCAGGTGTCAAATATAATTGATGTCAAAAATTGTAATTAATCATTGCATAACGTGCATTTATCAATCTAGTTACACTATCATAACAGATATCTAACCAATCATCCTCGGAAAAAATAAAACCAATATCTGCTTCCCATTTAATCTTAGATCTATCTCAACCATTTTTATCCATACCATCCTGTAATATTTGATACATAAATGAAATATAACCCTTCTCTGGTACCTTCACAAGAAAAGTCTCAAATTTAGTCATTTTAGGCAAAATCATATCTCTACCAAACATACGTTTTACCAAAGATCGAATTTGATAATAAAGAAATAAAGAATTCTTATCAATATCAAAATCTTCCCTCATCTGATTAAAAGATAAAAACTTACCCTCTTTAAAACAATCTCCCAAATTTTCCACACCTCTAAATCTCCAATGCAATAAACTCTGATTATATATTGAAAAAGAAATAAGTTGATTATTATACAACGGAGTCAAAGCCAATAATTTACCCCTATAACCTATCATTTTATTTTTCTTTATCCATAACTTCATTAAATGTTTTAGTATAGTCACATTATATTGCTGTAACAAATTCATATTCCACCTAAACAAAAATTGATGTATTTCAAATTCAGATATACTTGCCATCTCAATTTTAGCCCAACTAGGAGGCTGTACAAAATCCATCAGTGAACTAATAAATTTAAGTTGGGCTGTCTCATAATAATTTTGAAAATGTGGTAAACTTAATCCCCCTGGCTGGAAGATCTAAGTTGATGGTGCCTGTAGGTTTATCACTGTTTTTCCTCCAGATTTCTGCATGATGCAAAACTTAAAATTAAGACAAGAAGCAGCATGGGTGCCATCAGGCTAGAACACTGGGTAGCTGGGTATGGAACATCCTGTGGACCATGTGTTCTCCTTCTTCAGCTTTCCTTCATTTCATGGCAGCCTTTTTTTGCTGTTGAAGGCCACAGACGATTTAAGGATTTCACACTAATGCCAACATTAGAGATGTAGCAGCTGCATAACCCACAGGAAGCATTTTATTGAATGAATGTGGGTAAAAATAACAAACTATTTTCTACTGGGATTTCACAAACTCCCAGAATAGCTTTGTAGTCTTTCAATCGGGTGCCACTGATTCACTTGCTAAAGTTAGTGACCAAGTTCCAATTTATCTGCATTACAAAATCAAAAAAAAAGTGAATGACAGATAACGATGGGAAAAGTCAACATGTGAGGGAGGATCTGTGGGAAGAGAAGCAGATTAGTAGAACTCAGAAAAAGAAATAGGTTAATTTCAATAACAAAGGAGGTGGGGAAGGTAGTTGGTGGAGCAAAGGGAATGAACTGGATAGTGGGTGGAGCAGAGGGAATGAACTGGGAAGTGGATGGAGCAGAAGCAATGAACTGGGTAGTGGGTGGAGCAGAGAGAATGAACTGGGTAGTGGGCACAGCAGAGGGAATGAACTGGGTAGTGGGCACAGCAGAGGGAATGAACTGGGTAGTGGGTGGAGCAGAGGGAATAAACTGGGTCTTGAGTACAGCAGAGGGAATGAACTGAGTAGAGGGTGGAGCAGAGGGATGAACTCGGTAGTGGCTAAAGCAGAGGGAATAAACTGGATAATGGGTGGTGCAGAAGGAATGAACTGGCTATTGGGCACAGCAGAGGGTATGAACTAGGTAGTGGGTACAGCAAAGGGAATGAACTGGGTCGTGGGTGGAGCAGAGGGAATGAATTGTGTAGTGGTTGCAGCAGAGGGAATAAACTGGTTAGTGGGTGGAGAAGAGGGAATGAACTGGGTTGAGGGTGGAGCAGAGGGATGAACTGGGTAGTGGCTGGAGGGAATAAACTGGGTAGTGGGTGGTGCAGAGGGAATGAACTGGGTATTGGGCACAGCAGAGGGTATGAACTGGGTAGTGGATGGAGCAGAGGGAATGAACTGGGTAGTGGGTGGAGCAGAGGGAATGAACTGGTTTTGTGGGTGGAGCAGTGTGAATGAACTGGGTCGAGTGTGGAGGAGAGGGAATGAACTGGTTACTAGCTGGAGCAGAGGGAATGAACTGGATCATGGGTGGAGCAGAGGGAATGAACTGGGTAGTGGATATATCAGAAAGAATGAACTGAGTTGTGGGCACAGCAGAGATATAAACTGGGTAGTGGGTGGAGCAGAGAGAATGAACTGGGTAGTGGTGGAGCAGAGGGAATGAACTGGTTAGCGGTCAGAGCAAAGAGACCGAACACAACAGGTCAGACAGCATCGATGTTTATAACCATATAACCATTTACGGAGTGGAAACAGGCCACGTCGGCCTTTCCATTCCGCACCAGTTCACTAGAACAGCTGCATAAGCTCCAACCTCCCACTCTCCGCCAAGACCACTCCAACCCCCTCCTCTCCATGTGCACATCCAACCTCCTCTTCAATGAAGGAAGGGACCCTGCCGCAACTATCTTCTTCGGAAGGTCATTCCATTCCGCCACCACCACTCGCTGAGTGAAAAAGCCACCTCTAACATTTCTCTTAAAGTCTCGACCCCCACTACCCCCCCCCCCACTACCCTTAACTCAAGGCCTCTTGTTCCAACCTCTCCTGCCCTTAGGGGAAAGAGTCTGTTTATGTCTAGTCTATCATTTTCTTTCGTGATTTTATCTATCTGTGTTGTAGGCAATCCAATCTCTGTGGTTGCACACATTAGTTACATTGGTGAACCTCGATCCTGATGTGATTCTATTAATGACATTATTTAAAATTACTAATGACCTGCAACTGTTTATCGACTGATCAAACGCAGCTTTAGTGACTCTGAAGAGTGCAGGAGGCAGTTGACATGCGAAAATTAATGTCAGCTTCAGGCTTGGTTTGAAATTTCCCTTCCAGTTGGCGGAAAGAAGGGGGTGATGTTTTTTTTAGTGTAAACGCCGGCGTTCCGGCACTGAATGGCAGTGCGAAGGATGCGGAATTTCCACTGCAGGGAGATGCTTTGTGCATCCAGCTGGCACCAACTCATTTCCCGCGGGCATCTGCCCAGCTGTGTCATACCCTTTTGTTGCATCACTCTCTCCTTACGTTAACTTCACGGACCATTTCCCACTAATAATTCTCCCTTTTAGCTTCACCCTCCTTTGCTCCTCTGGCTTTCTGCGTGATGCTGCTTCAAGGCGTCACTTCGCTCTTGCTCCGCGCCCTCCCATTCGTCCCGCTCGCCCAGCCTCGCCGCCCCGGGCTGCGCTGGTGAAAGTGACGGGAGGTCGCAGAGGCGGTGAGCGGGTGCAGAAAGGAGAGCATTCGGCAGTACGGCCGCTCGATGCCCGTCACGACAGCCTGCTCCCATGCGTCGTCTCGCTGAAGACAGCACAAGGGAGCGGAGGACGGAATCCTGAACCCGCCTCCCCGGGAGGCTGCCCTGCAAGGGAGCGGAGGAGGGATTCCTGAACCCCCCTCCCCGGGAGGCTGCCCTGCAAGGGAGCGGAGGAGGGAATCCTGAACCCCCCTCCCCGGGAGGCTGCCCTGCAAGGGAGCGGAGGAGGGAATCCTGAACCCCCCTCCCCGGGAGGCTGCCCTGCAAGGGAGCGGAGGAGGGAATCCTGAACCCCCTCCCCGGGAGGCTGCCCTGCAGAGCTCGCAGCGAGGAGGCGACCGCAGACGTTGGCAGGAAGATGCACTGGTGGCCTGGTCTCACCCCCGCCTGTTCGTTCGGTTCCAATTAAAACAAGAAAACAAATAAGGGAGAATCCGGAGTTGGTCGGACGTGGGTCCCTTCAGGCGGCCTGGTTCCCTGGAGGATGTGCAACAGCCCACCTTGCAGCCAGGTCGACCCAAGGCAATGTACCTTTCTGTCATATATGTTCTACCAGGCGGTCAGGGACCGCAAGCCCGTGTGGATGCTGGAGGACATGAGGACAATGGAATCGTTTTACTGGGAAGAGAACAGCAGCCTCCGCACGTACTCGCCCTCGGAAGCCCTCCTGTACGCCGTGGTTCATAACCACCTTCCCTACGCCCGATACTTGCTGTCCCGATACGCGGACGAGGCGCTGGACGTGCCCGGCGAGCGGTTCTGTTGCTGCCCGTCCTCCGCGCCCCATCTCGCCCTGGCAGTCAGGTACGACCGCAATGACATCCTGGCCCTGATCCTCAAGATCGCCCACCAAGTGCCCGGTTTCAAGTCCTACATCAACAGGAAGGGCTGCCTTCACGTCGAGGACGGGAAAACGCCGCTTCACTTGGCCTGCGAGCTCCTGAGAGCAGACACCGTCTTGCTGCTGCTGGGGAACGGCGCCTCGCCGAAGATCGCCGACAGCGACGGGCTGACCCCGCTGGACCTGATCCTGGGGCAACTGCAGATGTCCACGATCAACGTGGAGTCCAAAACGCGGTGCATTGATCACCTGCTGCTCTTCGCCTCGCAACTGCAGTTCAAGATGAAGAGGGTCTTGAAGGACAACCCGGCGGAATGGAATGGGCTTCTGGGCGAAGAAAAATATAACTACCTCTGCGGGAAAACACCGGCCACTCTCTTCCTCATTTCTATGCAAGGCATCTTGAAATGCCTCCCACGATCCAATTTCCCAGCCAGCATCCAGGAGCTGCCCATACCACAGTCCTTAAAACCCCTGCCTCCGGGAAGATTGACCCTGCGCTCTGTCTGCCCCTCCCAGACCCCCAATTTAGGCTCAAAGGGACTTCTGTGAACACGAACCCGTTGTTGTTGCAGGAATGCGTTGTATCAAATACAAAATTGTCGTCTTATTTAAAAAAAAACATGCATGGTCTGCATTTTTAGAGCTTGTTTTAAAGTGCTGGTCGGATAGATTAAACTTTGCAACCTGAACTGATAGATTTGCTTAGCAAACGTGACTTTTTAAAAATCTGGACTGTGTAGAGAATGTGGAACAAACTTGCAAACCTTACAATACTCGGCCACTTCAGTGACCAAAACGTCAGGAGCTTAGAATGAGAAGGAAATCACGATTCAATTATTGATAGCGTGCATAGAGAAATAAATACGCCTGCTGTTGATTGCTGTCTATGGAGCCAGCGGATTCTGGTTACCAATCCGTATTGTGTGACTGCAATCGCCTCGGCCGCCAGTTGAGTAGACTTTGCGAAAGGTAATACTGTAATCATACCCAGGGTTTAATTCCGGCGCTGAGCGATGCGTAATATACTAATGCATTTTAAAAATAACACTGATTGGTATTCTTTCGTATTTTAAACAATATTTCAAATGTTGAAGTCACCTGCACCCCTCGGACACGTAGAGAGAGAGGACGAGTTTGCCCGAGAGAGCAGGAAACTCTTAAAGGCAAAATTCAGAATCAAATGTCAACAAATGATATTGAAATTCTAGGAGGAGTATTTATACTTGACAAATGATTAATGAGTTGCATGTTTACTGAAAGCTGTGATCAATTATATTTATATATTTAAGGAATGGTATGTGCCAAAGTTCATCTATTTATGGACAAAGAAACTTTTAATAATTGTGCAACATCCATTATTAAGGAACCTTAATAATTATGGTGCATTTAATAAAGGGATGTTTTTATTTTATAAAACTTTTAATCTTGTCTATTAGTTCATTTTCAATCTACAGATGGAAAATTGCATTTCTGATTTGTTTTAAAGAGATAGACATACATTTTTAAACCCTGTGATTGTGTAATAATCTTCTTGTGCATTTAGAGGAAGAGATAACCAGCGTGAGTTTTTTTTTAATATGGACCATTTTGATCATTTTATCTCCTTGATCACAAAATGATGGCAATGTTTACATTGTAAATCTTCATATAAGAAGGGGTGTTGCACAGGAGGTAGAGATAGAAGAATTCTCCACGAACGTGGAAAACCTCTGAAGTGGGAGCAAGATCTGAGGGAAGTCAGCAATCTTCACAGAAGAAACTGCAGGAAAATCTCTGGAGTTGAATTAAAGTAACGATGGAAGCATGAGTAGGAATCTTTTCTATTACTACCATGCATGTGTGCGGAATGAATTTTCATGAAAAAAGGTAATAAATACTGCAAAATCCAGTCAAAGGTCTGTGTTAGTAATTTAGAGTTCAGAGGGAAGCACGGAACTCATCAGTGAGGTGACATCTTGTGCATTTGGGATGAATTACTGATATTCACTGAGTCAACTCCATCAGTATGCATAATGGACCTGACGTGATTAAATCACAATTATCTGCATCGTAACTTGGGTTCAAGGTTGGAGCAGACGTGTTCAGATAGCTCAGGTTGCAGTGCTTTGAGAGTATACAGTAATAGTAAAGGTCACTCCATACATTCCTTTGCAAATATTTAATATTCTTCCTTTCTGAATTGTATAATCGCAGGCTTTGCACTCTTTCCTCGTGTCCTTTAAACAGTCAGTCAGTGACTGTGTAATCATGATAAATTGTTCAGCATATTCTGTAGCTAGTATGCAGTAAATAATATATATGTAAGGCACAGGGGTCTATGTATAATTTCTTGATATCCGTACACTGTTATTCTGACATAGTCTTCATTGCTATCACATAACATGATGCTAATTCTATTAATGGTCAGGTTTTTTTTTCAGTGAATCATTTTTTTTAAACTTTATTTATTTGTTCAGTGAATCATTGACCAATAGCGAATGGCCTCTCTCCGTGATATCATGGGTAGCGTGAATACTGCAATCTTAAGACAACTTTCAACATGTTTTAATCACTTTGACTGAAACTTGTGGAGGGTACTGTCAGCTCCAATGCCACATTTCTAAAAGGGTAACATTATGTAGCATTTGTTTCTGGTTACATCATAATTTTCCTTTATTTCCGCTATTGTTATTAACAAAACTTTACTGCTTCAATCCAATTTAGCTTCCATTTCATGGTTACCAAAATATCAACCATGGTCAGCTGTTGTCTTTGTGGTAGAAAGTTGTGTGTTTAATTCCTGCAAAGATTTGGGCAGAAAAGTCTAGCCTGACACATTTATGTTGGACAAAGAGAGATCAATGAAAGGTTGCTGTCTCGCAAGTGCAATATAAAAGCAGGTTATGACCACATTCTCAGGTAGATGTGAAAAATCCCAGAGCACTCACCTGAATAGGAGCAGCAGTGTGATTTCCCCTATGTCTTTGTCAACAGTTATTTATCAATGTTTGTTCATCAACATCACTGGAACAGATAATTTGTCATTTTCACATAGCTATATAGAGTTTTGCTCTGTATACATTAATTACTGCGTTTACTATAGTGATTCTACAGCCAAAGGGCTCATTTATTGTAAAGCACCTTAAACACATCCCAAAAACAAGTCAAATGCTATTTAAACAAAAGTCTTCATTTTCACTTTTTCTCCAAGGGCCTTTCACCATCATGTCATTCTCACACTCGGCACAACTTACACAATTACTTGAAATGATTGGAAATGAAATGATGACAGAAATCTATTTATCATTCCTCTATAAAAGAAAAACAAAGAGAGAAGATTGTCTTCTGATCTTACACGTTGATGAGTAAAGTCATTTCCACCTTGGTGATTTCAGGTAAGGAATATTACCCAAATTTAAACTGTGATCACAGCTGTCATTGAAAACCTACTAGTGGATCAGTTGATGCATTTGCATGATATTCCTGTGGGCACAATTTCAGAAGATGCGTTATCTGGTCATTATATAAGGGCTAACTTGTTTTGAATTATTAAGAATCCTAAACACTAAAACAGATGTACTCAGAAAAAATCTACACACAGAATTTCATAAGTTACAAACACACAATTAGTCTTTTGAAAAGTTGGCAGAATAGCTGGAGGGACTTAATGGATCAGGCATTAACCATGGAGAGAAATGCTCAATCTGTCACTGGGCAGTACCCGAAAGAAGACACACACTCCGAGTGTCGTCAGGCTAAGCTCTGAGTTTTACTAGGGCTCAGGCCCAACTTTTATACTTGCACTGTTCCTGCCATGGCCCCCCTTGGCTGACGTCATGACATGCATGACAAAAGTGGGTTTCCCGCGTGCAGGTACTTTACTGCATAGCAGTGCCCTTCTTCCCCACACACTATCCCTGTCTGTTGGCTGCACAGCAAGGCCAGCACCATTTTGGGGTCGCTGGTCTTTAAGCTGCCCTTGCCTTTCATTTGCCAATTCGCTTGTAGGAGCCAGTGCCACTGCAAGGCCTGCTGACCTTTGATTGCGCTCACCACCCGGGGTGCCAGCTCAATTGCTGCAGTGGCGGGCCACCACATGAAACCCCCCAGAACCAGCGGTATTGTCCTTGTTAGTGTCCTTAGTGCCTGGAGGCAAAGTCTCTGCAGCCTTTGATGGCCTGGCTCTTCTGCATGGTGCTGGTGTCTTGACAGGGCGTGCCAGGTCCAGGTGTGCTGGCTTCAGCCTGTGGTGAAGACCTCTATCTTGCCTCTGACCTCCACCTTTGTTGCGGATAACCCTGAATGCACCCTCATATGGCCTCTGAAGTGGTGGACAATGTGGACTCCCGCGAATAAAAATATACTCACAGACCTGCAGGTCTTTGGGTATGTTGGTCCTCGCATGTCTATGCCTGGAAGGTAGAATCAGGGCCAGGTTGCCGACACCTTCCCTTAGCCTGCTGAGGAACACTGCAGAATCATCCTGCTGTCTGCCTGGGGATGGTACAAATTCTCCTGGGACCACCAGTGGAACTCCGAAGATGACATCAGCTGAAGAAGTGCTGAGGTCCTCCTTGGGTGCCATGCAGATGCCCAACAGTGCCCACGGTAGCTCGACAATCCAGTTGGGTCCTTGGATCTATGGTCATAAGCACTGTTTTGAGCTGCCTGTGGAAGCATTCTACCAACCCATTGGACCGTGGGTGGTTGGCTGTTGTGTGATGCAGCTGGGCACCCAATAGGCTGGTGAGGTCAGACCACAGACTGGAGGTGAACTGGGCCCCTATGTCAGATGTGATGTGGGATGACAATCCGAACCATGCCACTAAGGACAAGATGAGGGCCCTGGCACACGAGGTTATAGACATGTCTGCCAGCGGGACTGCTTCTGGCCACCTGATGCAGCGGTCGACCATCATGAACAGATACCGGAAACCCTGGATACCGGTAAAGGTCCTTCTTTGTCCATGTGGATGTGGTCAAACTTTCATTCTGCGGACTTGAAGTGCTGAGGTGGGGTCTTGGTGTGCTGCTGTACCTTGGTTGTTTGGCATTGTCAGCACGCCTTCACCCATTCGCTGACCATGGTCCTGATGAATGGGTGAGCCAGTCTGTTGATGGAGTCGAAAACTTGTCATCTCCAAGCCTCTGGGGCGATGGGTCTGACCTGACCAGTGGCCACGTCACACAGAAGGGTGGAGGTACCTGTGCTGACTGGGATGTCCTGGAGCTGCAGTCCTGATGTGGCAGTCCTGTATTGGGGCATCTCCTCACCTTTCTGCTGTGCCTCCACCAGTGCCACAAAGTCCACTCCCCTTGAAAGCGTGTGGATACTTTGCCTGGATAGTGCGTTGGCCATCAGATTGTCCTTGCCAGAGACATGCCTGGCAGCTGTGGTGTACTCCGAGATGCAAGACAGGTGCCATTGCTGGTGAACCGATCGGGGTCCGACATCTTAACCAAGGTGAAAATCAGGGGTTTGTGATCTGTGAAAGCCATGAAGGACCTTCCCTCTAAGAAGTACCTGAAGTGGCAGATGGCTAGTACAGCACCAGAAGCTCTCTGTCGAAAGCATTGTACTTCAGTTCTGGAGGCTGCCGATGTTTGCTGAAGAAAGCCAACAGTCACCAACTTCCTTTGATCTGCTGCTACAAAACTTCACCAATCACCATTCCTGAAGCAATCTGGGCAGCTGAAGGGATGAACCTGTGATAGAAATTGATCATCCCCATGAACTCCTGTAGTCCCTTGGTCATGTTGGGTCTGGAGAACTTCTGGATGGCCTCCACTTTACTTGATAGTGGTGTGGCTCCTTCCCTAGTTATCCTGTGGCCAAGGAAGTTGATGGCCTCCAATCCAAACTGGCATTTGGCTGGGTTGATCATCAGGCTGAACTTGCTCAGTTGGGTGTAGAAGTTACGGAGGTGCCCCATATGTTCCTGTTGGTTATTGCTCACCATCAGGATGTCATCCAGGTCTCAGACCATTGCATCCATAAGTTGCTGGAAGGTCTGTGCAGCATTCTTTAGACCAAATGGCATTTGGAGGAACTTGAAGAGGCTGAACGGGATAATGATGGCAGTCTTGGTGATATCATCGGGGTATACCGGGATCTTATGATATCCCCGCACGAGGTCCACATTGGAGAAGATCATTGCCCCATGCAGGTTAGCCGTGAAGTCCTGGATGTGCAGCATGGAGTACCGATACGGTGTGGTGGCCTCGTTGAGCTGGTGATAGTTGCCGCATGGTCTCTTGCCCCCAGTTGCTTTGGGTACCATGTGCAGGAGAGAAGCTCATGGGCTGTCCAATTGCCACATGATGCCAAGCTCCTCCAACTTCCTGAATTCCTCCTTCTCCAGCTGGAGCTTCTCCGGAGGAAGTCGTCTTGTCCTTGTGTGGAGCGGTGGGTGCTGGATCAGGATGTGGTGCTGTACTCCATGTCAGGGCATCACTGAATTGAGGGGTGAACATTGCAGGGAACTCAGCCAGGACCCTGGTCTACTCATTGTCCGATCTCTGTACTGAGTCCAGGTGGAGTGTTGGGAGCCTGGCATCTTTGAGGGGGAAGGTTTGAAAAGTCTTGGCATGAAGTCTTGAAATCTCTTCCCCTTGAGCTCCACTAGCACGCTGTGGGCATGCAGGAAGCCTGCCCGGAGGAATGGCTGTTCCACCGCGGCCAGCGTGAACACCCACAAGAAGAGGCTGCCTTCCAAATGCAGTTGGACCTTGTGGGTACCGTAGGTCCGAATCATGCAGTTGTTGGCAGCCCTCTGCGTGTGGCCCGACTGCCTGTTCCTGGTGTTGTGACAGGACACTGACCTCAGTGTTGTCTGGACTGGCGGACCCAAACATACAGGAATCTGTCTTGGTGGCCAGCCATTGTGGCCATTAGCGATGGCTGGCCCTGGCGGTTTCCTGAAATGTGCATGGCAGCCTGCACTGACAGGCTCTGGCACCCATCTCTGGTTGTAGAAACACCACTGGTCATCTGGATCACTTCCTCTGGGGTGCTGCTGTTTGCTCGGCAGCTCTCCATGGGTCTAGATGTGGGGTTTAATGATGAGCGCCACAGCCCCGATCACTCGATCTTCTTTGTTCAGAGAACGTCCGCTCATTCTGCAACTTTCTGGGGGTAGCTGAAATCCACGTCAGCCATGAGCAGTTGGATGTCCTCGGGCAGTTACTCCAGGAATGCCTGCTAGAACATGATGCAGAGCTTGTGTTTGCCCAAGAGGGCCAACATCTCATTCATGAAGGCTGACGGGTGCCTGTCCCTAGCCCATACAAGTGGAGCAGAAGTGTCCCTCTCTCACACTGTGAGAGCCCAAAGGTCTCAATCAGCAAGTCCTTGAAAGTGATGTACGCACCTTCTGATGGGGGCTCCTGAATGAAGTTGGCCACCCGGCCTGCTGTGTCCTGGTCCAGGGAACTCACCATGTCGTAGTACTGGGTGGATTCTGATGTGATCTGTCAGATCTGGAACTGTGCCTCAGCCTGTTCAAAAAATCCTCACATGTGGTCGATTTCTACAGAAGGTTGACAGCTTGGAGCAACCATGTTGACTGCTGCCTGTTCACTCCTCACTGGGTTTAGATGCCGTCTAGATCATTGGGATCACCAATTGTAGCTGCATGGTACTCAAAAGAAGACACACATATGTAGTGTAGTCAGGTTAAGCTCTGAGTTTTATTAGGTCTTAGGCCCGACTTTTATACATGCACTGTTCCTGCCTTGGCCCCCCCTTGGCTGATGTCACAACATGCAAAACAAAAGTGGTTTCCCACGTGCAGGTATTTTCCTACATAACAATGCCCTTCTTCCCCGCATGCTATCCCTGACTGTTGGCTGCGCAGCAAGGACAGTGCCATTTTGGGGTCTTTAAGCTGTCCTTGCTGTTGCTGTTCACCCCCCCCCCCCCACCCCAGTTCGCTTGTTGGGACCAATGCCACTGCATGGGCTGCTGGCCTTTGGTTGCGCTCGTCACTCAGAATTCCAGTTTGATTGCCGCCACAACGGGCCACTACAAATCAATGTTTCAGGTCAGGAACCTTTATCCAGACTCCTGAATAACAGATACAATTAACTTCAAGTATTTTCACCTCATGGCACAAACTTTATTGCCAAACATGACGGGTTCAATTTGCAGAACAAAAAATATCAGTGCATCTCAGCAGTTCCCATGATGCCTGAGGGGAGGAAGGGAGAAGAAAAGGGAGAGGTGAAGGGGGGGGAACATAGGCTAATAGAAAAAAAACACACACAAATGCTGGAGAAACTCAGCAGGTCTAATAGGTGGATACAGGTGGGAGAGTGAAGAACAGAAAAGCTAAGAGGTAATAGGCAAGGGGGCAGAAGGACAAGAAAGAGCAGCTTTTTTATCAGGGAAGGGAAGAAAATAAGTGGAAGAAAGGCGGCAGAGTGACGGGGGAGAGGGAGTAACAGAAATTAGAGATTGATATTGATGCTGTCTAGTTGGAGCCAGCCAAAATATAAGGTGCAGTTCCTCCAATTTAAGAGTGGCTTCACATTAAATATGAAGTCATGGTCAGGAATATCAGTATGGTAGTGAGGTGTGGAATTGAAGTGGTTGATGCATGAGGAGGTCCTTACTATTGCAGTGGACAGAGCAAAGGCACCCAATGGAGTGATCATTCAAATTGCGTCCAATCTTCTTGATGTTGAGGAAGACACATTTGGAGCAGTAACTAAACTCCTACAGATTCACAAGTGAAGTATTACTTCACTATAAGATAGTTTGGACCCCCAAATAACACTGGGCAAAGAAGAATTTGCTTGCTGAATGCATTTGGGTGTATTTTATGGATTTTGGGATGCTGGTCATAAAAATCACCTTGGCATTTTCCAATCACATACGTGTTTTTTGTTGTAACTTATTTTTGTGATTTCCTGTCTAATTTTAAGTCTACCTCAAGGGTACAAAACCATGAAATGCAGCACATCACTGAAAATTAATTTTCTGCATTCACACTTGGACTTCTTCCCTGCTGATCTCTGTGCAGTCAGTGGTAAACATGGTGAAAGTTTTCACCAGGACATCGCGAACATGCAAAGGTGGTATCAGGGCAACTGGAATTCATCTATGCTGGCCATTGTTGATCACTTACCCAAGAGGCATCAGATGTGGAGTACAAATGGAAATCAGCGGCAAAACATTTTTAGGTCAGTTGAACTAATGCGATGTGTCTGTATCATTATGCGATTAAAAACCTGCTAAATTCAATAAAAGTTAATGTTTCTCCAACTTCTGAAATGATACAGAAAATCTGAAATTATCTTTGTGTTCAGCTTGGAGTTGTCTACCATAATCCTAATTTTTTTTTCAGGAATGACATGTTTGGCATAGCGGTTAGCACAACGCCTTTACAGCTGCCAGTGATCGTGACAGGGGTTCGAATCCCACGCTGTCTGTAAAGAGATTGAACGTTCTCCCTGTGTCTGCGTGAGCCCCCGCCAGGGGCTCCGGTTTCCTCCCACCATTCAAAATGTATCAGGGGTGCATAGGCATATCTAGGATATGGCAGCTATGGCATGTGCCCTGGGTGCCACTTACAAGGGGATGCCACTGTCTTTACCTCACCCAACCAATAATTGAGTTCCTAGCCCAACAATAAATTTCCATCCTGGGGTGCAGTGCTGCCAGGGCTTACTTGAGTGCTCCGAAGGGCCGCTCTGGCACCTCACTGGGCCACTCCAGGCCGGCATCTCATCGGCCCACTTTTGTCAGTGCCAGCGCCAGGGAAATGCAGAGCAGTTCCATCTGCATGAGGATTATGGGTAAGGAATCCAGCCATTTTACCCATTAATCCTGCATTGACTGAGATGCCAGAGTGGCCCTGAAGTGGCCCAGAGTGGCCTGGTGAGGTGCTGGAGCAGTGCTCTGGTGATCTCTGTCAGTACTGCACCCAGGGCTGGCTCTACCATTAGGTGTACCAGACCTCAGAGGGGGCACTGGTGATCCTGTGAACAAACGCAAGACTTTATTTTGCTCTCAAGTAGCAGCAAGGTTTATGTTTGAATTCTGCAAAGTGCAAGGGGAGAGATTATGTGTGTGGAGTGGGGGGAAAAAAAACCCACGACTGACTTGGCCATTGTTTATCGTCACCGGGAGACCCCTTGTGTTATCCATGGCCTGCATTGGACTCCTACAAAACAAAGGGAGAGTTGGAGATTTCATTGAAGCAGGGAATTGCAGCAGTGAGAATTCACCCAAACTCCCCATGTGCATGTTCTGTTCACCACTGAAGCCAGGCAGAGTTACTGTAGGATGAGCAAGGTTCAGATACAGGTTATCCTCCTTGGCTGGTTCAGCCCGGCCTTGAGTGCGAGAGGGGCAACATTCAGTCACTGCCCTGTTTGCAGTGCTCCAGACCGCACGCTCCTGTGCCTGGCGCTAGAGTGCCTGCACATCAAAATACTACATATTCAACACGTTGGTTTCTCAAACAAAGCAAATGAGTCTAATCACGTGACAGGTGCAGAGGCTTTAAAAAGAGGATGGGGTGGGAGGGAGGAAGAGAGCGAGAGAGACTGCTTTGCACAGTTAAAAACCTTTCGCCTGACCCACTTCTAACCCAGTTACAATGAACTCGACTGTTAGGAACAATGCTGATATAGGGAACAGGAATTCATGACGTCTGAGAAAATCCCCAATAAACATGCAGCCAATTTTCAAAACAAGCCCAATTGTGCATGAAAACTGCCAACTGCCAACTTTATGTGCGCTTTTTTAATGGGGGTGGGGGGTGGTGGGGTTGCAATTTCAGTGCTTGCCATAGGCCTATATTATGTAGATATGACACTGCAGAGGTGTGGGTTAATTGGGCGTAAATTGGGCAGCATGACTTGTGGATGAAAGAGACTGTTCCTGTGCAATACGTCTAAATTTAAAATGTAAAAATTTAAATTTAAGATGTAAATTCAAACCTTTTGAAAAAAAATGTCCAGTGTAATGATGAGAGGGGAGCCCTACGTTTCTCGGAGACCATTTAACAAGTAAACTATTGAGGATACACAACATTTCCTCACTTGTCAGGAAGTCGCCACACACCTTCACTTCCTGAGAAGACTGATGCGAGGCTGCCAGCCATCATCTTGTCAACCTTCTACAGGGGCTCTACATCACAGTGTGATAGAGTTGCAGGAGAAAATTGGATTGGAGGTCAATCCACAGGACCATCAGAGTGGCAGAGAGGATCACTGGGATCTCCCTCCCTCCCATTGACATGATCAAACAGGATTGTCATCTGAAGAGAGGGCACAAAATCGTGGAGGACCCCTCCCACCCTGCACACAGCATCTTTCAGTTCTCCCCTTGGGAAAGAGCTGCAGGAGTATCAGAGCCAGAACTGGCAGGCTGAGGAACAGTGAGAATGCTGAACAACCAAAAGAACTGTTCACACTAGCCATCTGACACTTCAATATTTTCTGAACAATATTTATTTATTGACAGATATATATATATATATATATTTGTCCTGAGAAAATGTTGTTTGTCTGCATGGCTGTTATGTCTGGTTGTGGCTCTGCATGTTTCATTGCGTTGTACTTGTGAAGTCAGATGATAATAAACTTGAACTTGAAGGGATGAGCGAGGGAGTGAGGAAGGGGCTTTCACCTAAGGTTGAGGGTACATATAGTCTTTCTCACGGGATAACATATTGAAGAGGTCCAGATGTGAGCAGTGAGATTGAGAACTCAGAGCAGGAAATTAGTTGGACCCAGGATACATCGAGGGTCAAGGCCACACTATTAGAAAGTCAGGATAAGCACCTCATGCCAGTCTGTGCTGAGATGCCGATCACAGTTTTGATATGAGGTTATTATTTGTTTGCAACAAGTAATGGGAAGTCGTCTCTGTGAAATCTTTCCTTAATAGACATCTGGGAACTTCTCAGCAGCATTCCTGGTATAATAATAAAACATTTTCTAATCTCTTTTCTGCCTGGTGTTTCTGTTATAAAATTTCTGTATTATATTTATCAATTTCCTCAAATTTATGAAAATGCATAAATGCATCATAGCTTCTATAATGACCTAGACAATAATAGATTGGACTTAATGGCTTCTAGAATCTCTGTGAACAGCAGGAGCACCCAACCTTTTATTCTTGGATTGAACTCAGTCCCAAGCCTGGAGGCAGAGCAAAGTTGAAGGGGAAGACAGACACTGTCGTGGCTTTTTTGATGTCCAAAACCGAGTCAGGCAACGCAGAGAATTCTTCAGAAAAGTTAAACCTTTATTAGCAAGTAAAGGCTGAGGCAGTCAGAGAGCAAGTCACTGATCAAAACCCACTGGACACAGCATGTGTCCTCTTTTTATGTTAAATTCTGACCTTACTTGTTCAGTCAATCATACCAGTCTTTGGTTTGCCACCATTATTTCTCTTTTTTTAAAATCTAATCATGCTTCAAACCACATCTTATATGATTTTCCACCACCATTAACATTTACTCATCCTCCCTATCCTGTATCCTTGCCACATGGTTCATCATGTCTTACCATCCTTATCTTTTGACCTTGCTTTGATTAAAATTGTTCAATGGTAAAAGTGAATAATTGAATTATCTGTATAATAACAGAATTAACTGAATAATGAATATATAGTAAATAATCATTGATTAATGGTTCCATAAGGCAAGTATATTACTGAAAGTAATTGTTTCCATAACATTACATGTGGTTCTTCAGTTTTATACAAGAGAATATCTTTCCAATTCCTGAAGACCTCTGTTTAAGGTGAGTTGAGAAACGTTTAGCGGAGTGTCAGAGGTAGGATTTTTTACACACAGAGTGGTGGCTATCTGGAATGCACTGTTGAAAGCAATGGTTGAGGCTGGTATGATAGGGATATTTAAAAGACTCTTATGTAAGCACACGGATGTGGAAACAATAGGGGGTTATGGACTGTGCAGGATAGATCATGGATTTGGTTTATATAGGTCAGCACAACATCATGGACTGGAGGGCCTGTACTGTACTCTGTTGTTCTATAGATTTAATGTGGCTGTGTTGTGTATTGGCCTATGTGCTGTGTGGTTTTATGTTAAAAAGTGACAGTTTGCCTTAGAGAGCCAAGGTGAAGATGGACTGCTGAGAGAGTGGGAGACGGACTGAGCATGTGCAGAAAATGATCTAAAAACTTCATGACTGGATGGTGCTGTGGAGTGGAAGAAGACCCAGAGTATGAGTCATGGTCAGGAGGACAGTTTATAATGTTGGGATTTCAAAAAGGATGAACATTCTGAAGACAGCCAGAAGGATCCGGATCAAGCCAATGGTTCCTCTCTCTGCAAGCAACACAAGAAGACAACTTCGAATTTTGTGCTCTCTCTCAAAGATCTTTTGGCTTCAATTTACCAAACAAACTGAATTTTGTTTATGATCTTTGCTTCGGTTGAGATCGAAGTTTTGTGAGTCTTGTGTGTTTTGTGTTTGTTTTGTGTCTAAGTTTTTCTGTGGGCTGGTTGGAAATATAACTTAGACTTTAATTACATATGTTATATTTAGGCTGGGGAATTTATTAGTTTTTACACTGTTATAGAAATTTGCATAGAAACCAGTGGCCATTGTTATAAAAGGGAGGGGGGGATTTTGAATTAAAGTTTGAAAGTGAATTTTTTTGTTAATAAAGTAATTGTTCATCTTTACCCCTGTGTGATATGCCTTATTTGTGGTGGCTGGTTTGATCTTGTAACATAATTTGGGAGATTCATCCAGGATCAAACCAATTTTGAAGCTGTAGGGACGATTGACTTATGCTTAGTTATCAATCGTCTGAGTTTGACTCAACCTCCAGCTTGAAATTAAAAATAAACGGTGAGTGTATAAATCACCAGCAGAAAAACCAGCAACTATGAATATTGACCAGTTCATCGCGAACCCTTCAGTGGTTAATTTAAAAATGGCTAAAAAGTCAGAACTGATGGTTATAGTTGGCAAGTTAAAACTTCTTACAGAAAGAACTGGGATAAAATAAAAGGAAATTACTCAAAAGATTGTTAAACACTCTGTAGGAAAGGGGGTATTTGAAGAAGCTGCATTAGAACAGTTTCCAAAGGAGAAAACTTCAGAGGAAGTAAAGTTGGCTTTGAGAAAACTAGAGTTAGAGGAAAAAAGAGAGGCAGAAAGGAAACCCAAACGGGAAGCAGTAAGGCAGGCAGAAATAGAGGAGAGAGAGAGAAAGAATGGAAGCATGAGCTAGAACTAGCTAAATTAAAGCTGAACTTAACGCAAGAAGAGGGAAAAGCCCAAAACCCACATGCTGGTCAGGAGGAGAGATTCCTGGTCAGTAGAAATGTGAGGTTAGTTCCTCCATTTGAGGAAGCTGAAATAGACCAGTATTTTCAGCATTTTGAGAAAGTAGCTGTAAATTTAAAATGGCCACCAGACCAGTGGTCACTCCTGCTACAAAGTGTTCTTAAAGGGAAACCTGTACAACAAGCAGCTGATTATGAATTTGTAAAGCAAGCTATACTCTGATCTTATGAACTAGTCCCAGAGGCTTATAGACAAAAGTTCAGGAATTTAAGAAAAGCAGGAACCCAATTTTGCTTATAGGAAGGTTGTGTGTTTTGATCAGTTTTATGCCACAATGAAAGTAGAAAATAACTTTGATTTATTGAGGGAAATCATTCTGATTGAAAAGATTAAAAATTGTGTTCCTAAGTGTACTTGGCAGAAAAAAATATAAAAAAACTTGGCAAGAATTGGCTAAATTCGCAGAGGAATATGCTTTAACCCACAAGTCTAAGTGGACACCAGGGAAAACCTTTCATAGAAATACTGCTGATAATCCAAGTAGAGTAGAAAGAAAATCTAGAAGTGAGGTTAAAGGAAGAGAGGAAGAGAAATGGGTGAAGGAAAACTTTTTGAGTGTTATTTGCCACTATTGTAAGAAGCCAGGGCACATAATAACAAATTGTCCTGTACTGAAAAGGAAGAAAGAGAAAGGAGTGGTACCAACTGCCTGTGTTCAGAGTGAGAAAGTTAGGGATATTTTTAAACCATTCATGACTGAAGGTTTCATTTCGGTTAAAGAAGGATCCAATCAAGTGCCAGTTAAAAACCTGCAGAACACTGGAGTAGCCCAATCACTTGTATTAAGCAACGTTTTGAATTTTGGTGAGGAGATCGATACTGGAGATGTGAATTTAATTAAAGGCGTTGGTGGTGAAGCAACGCCTATACCTTTGCATAGAATAGTGATGAAATCAGACAGTTAATGGCCCGGTTATGATAGGGATAAGATCAAATCTGCCAGTGGATGGAGTTTCTCATTTGTTAGGAAATGATTTAGCAGAGGGTAAAGTCATACCTGCGGTAAATTCACAAGTAAGCCATTGGTTTATGAAAAAGAAATCTATCCTGCGTGTGCCATTACTAGAGCCATATCTAGAAAAAAGGTAGAGGTAGAGAAAGTCTGTGATGATCCTGTAGTGGAGGCAAGCATTGAGGACAAATCTAAGGATCCAGCTTTGCCGTCGTCAAGAGAAGAATTAATAGCTAGACAAAAGCATGACCCTGATCTTGCTGAGATAAGAGATAAGATTCTGTCTAACCAGGAAATTGAAACTGTGCCAGGAGGTTATTTTGTTCAAGATGGAATATTGATGAGAAATTGGAGACCACAAGTGACACCTGCCAGTGCAAACTGGGCGGTAAGAAGGCAAGTTGTAATTCCTAAAACTTGCAGGAATTAAATATTAAAATTGGCTCATAGTACACCTTTGGGAGGTCATCTTGGAGTGAAGAAGATGGTAGAAAAGATAAGGAAACAGTTTTATTGGCCGAAATTAAGAAAGGATGTTGTGAACTTTTGTAGAACCTGTCACACTTGTCAACTGGTGGGCAAGCCTAATCAAGGACCACCAGTGGCACCTTTACAACCCATCCTTGCTTTCAGGGAGCCCTTCTCAAAAGTGATAGTGGATTGTGTTGGCCCATTGCCAAAAACCAAAGTGGGAAATGAATATTTGTTAATACTCATGTGCACGGCTTCAAGGTTTCTAGAGGCTATTCCACTGAGAAACATTAAAGCGAAGACAATTGTGAAGGCTATGTTAAAATATTTCACACTGTTTGGTCTACCAAGGGAAATTCAGTCGGACCAAGGGAGTAATTTTATGTCTGGAATATTTCAACAGGTGATGTATGAATTGGGAGCCCATCAAATTGTGTCGACTGCTCATCATCCTGAAAGTCAAGGGGCCTTGGAAAGGTTCCATTTAACTGTGAAAAATATGATGAGGGCTTATTGCATGGAAAATAATAAGGATAAGGATGAAGGAATCCATTTGTTATTGTTTGCTGTTAGAAAGGCAACTCAGAAGTCTCTAGTCCATTTGAGCTGGTGTTTGGTCATGAAGTCAGGGGTCCATTACTATTGTTGAAGGAACAGAGGATACATAATGATATACTATCAAATCTGTTGGATTATGTTTTCAAATTTAAAAACAGATTACATCAGGCTTGCGTGATGGCAAGGAAAAATTTAAAAACTGATCAGGGAAAAATGAAAATTCGGTATGATCAAAAAGCAAACATTAGGGACATTAAACCGAGTGACAAAGTATTGGTTTTGTTTCCAATGCAGTCAAACACTTTGAGAGCTTAGTTTTCAGGTCCATATAAGGTGAAATCAAAAATTAACCAGGTCATCTATATCATTGAGATGCCTGATTATCAAAGAGAGACACAGGTCAGTCACGTGAACATGCTTAAACCTTACTTTGAGAAAATGACTGAGGAGGAGACTAGGATTCCAACCAAGGTGCTAGTTATAGAGGAAGGTAAGGAGGAGATAAGTTTCATGAAAGGTCATGGAGGACAGAAAGTGAGAAGCCCCAGGCTGGAAAAATCTATAGTTTTGCAAAACTTAGACACCAAGTTAATGCATTTGATTAAATCAGAAAGCGAAGAAATGAAGACATTACTTATGAAATTAGTAAAAATTCCCAGATGTTCCAAGAAGAACTACTGTGGCTTGTCATGATGTGGGATCAATGATGCTAAGCCTATTAAGCAGCATCCTTACTGAGCTAATCAGGAAAAGAGCAGATTGTTGGATCAAGAGGTGGATTATATGCTCAAAAGTGACATCAACTGAAAATCAGGTTCAAATTGGAGTTCACCCTGTGTTCTGGTGCCTAAGCCAGATGACTCAATTAGGTTTTGTACAGATTATCGAAAGGTAAACATGGTGACAAAGACTGATGTATTCCCTATTCCCAGAATAAATGATTGTATAGATAAGGTGGGGAAAGGCTAAATTTCTTACAAAGATTGATCTCTTGAAAGGATACTGGTGTGTTCCTTTGACCCAGAAAGGCAGGGAGATTTCTGCATTGGGATTGTATGAGTATAACGTTATGCCTTTCCTGATGAAAAATGCACCTGGTACATTTCAGAGAATGATTAATGCAGTAATTCAAGGTTTAGAGCACACAGGAGCCTATTACGATGATTCAGTAATTAGTATGGATACATGGGAAGAACACATGCTTGAATTAGAGCAGTTATTTCAGAGACTGGTGGAAGCACACCTCATAGTGAATTTGCACTAGAGTGAGTTTGGACATGCCACTGTAATTTATCTGGGTTATGTGGTAGGACAGGGACAGGTGGCACTGGTTGGAGCAAAAGTATTGGCTATCATTGCATTCCTTATCCCTGATTTCTAGGTATGATTGGCTACTAACGTAAATTTTGTAAAAACTTTGCAGAAATTGCACTCCCATTTATAAAACTACTTGGAAAGAATGAAAAATTTATCTGGTCAGATGGATGCCAGGAAACATTTCTGAAGTTAAAGGCCATTTTATGCCATCAGCCTCTACTTGTGTCCCCTAACTTTGAAAAACCATTCTCTTTAGCCGTGGAAGCCAGTGATGAAGCGGTTGGTGCTGTACTGTAACAGAAGAAGGATGGTGATGGAATAGAACATCCTATTTCGTACTTCTCAAAAATGTTTAACAACCATCAATGAAATTACTCAACCATTGAGAAGGAGTTATTAGTGGTTGTTTTAGCATTGCAACATTTTAATGTGTATATTTGTACTGCTCAAAAACTGTTAATAATATATACTGATCATAATTCATTAGTTTTTATATCTAAAATGAAAAATAAGAACAGATGGTTATTGAATTGGAGCTTACTGTTACAAGAGTATGATTTAATTATTACACACATAAAGGGGACAAATAATGTAATAGCAGATTGTTTGTCAAGATGTTAATCTGGGTAGATATGAATCTAATCACATACTTACTGTAAAAAATTGAGTGTTTATTTTATTTTATTTATATAATAATTCCATTAATTGTTAAAAATTTGTTCTTGTGGACCAATTTATTTTAGCAGGGGAGGTGCTACAGAGTTTTGTGTTGTGTATTGGCCTATGTGTTGTGTGGTTTTATGTTAACAAGTGACAGTTTGCCTTAGAGAGCCAAGGTGAAGGTGGATTGCTGAGAGAGTGGGAGACAGACTGAGCATGTGCAGAAAATTAAAAAAAAATTCTGGAGTTGGATGATAAACCACCACTGGGTGGTGCTGTGGAGTGAAAGAAGGCCCAGAGCATGAGCCATGGTCTGAAGGAGAGTTTAGAATGTTGGGATTTTAAAAAGGGATGAACATTCCAAAGGCAGCCAGAAGGATCCAGACCAAGCCATTGTTCCTCTCTCTCCAAGCAACACAAGAAGACAACTTCGAATTTTGTGCTCTCTCTCTCTCTCTCTCTCTCAAAGATCTTTTGGCTTGAGTTTACCAAACAAACTGAATTTTGTTTATGATCTTTGCTTCGGTTCAGATTGAAGTTTTGTGTCTAAGTTTTTCTGTGGGCTGGTTGGAAGTGTAGCTTAGACTTTGATTATGTATGTTATATTTAGGCTGGGAATTGTATTAGTTTTACACTGTTATAGAGATTTGCATAGTAACGAGTGGGCATTGGTATAAAAGGGGGGATTTTGAATTAAAGTTTAAAGGTGAATTTTTTGGTTAATGAAGTTCATCTTTACCCCTGTGTGATATGCCTTCTTTGTGGTTGCTGGTTTGATCTTGTAACAGTGTAAATGTGGCTATGTTTAATGTGGCTATTTTCAATGTGGCTTCAGTTCATTTGAAAGAAGCCACTGATCTGGATAGAAAGAGGATGCGCAGGGAAGTTGTTTATTTTATTTTGTATTAATAATTTAAATTAATTTATATCAATTACATATGCTAAGTAAATATTTTAATTTAAATCATATTAACCCTTTGAAATTATTTTAAGAATGAGCTTTAAAAGGGCATTCAAAAAGTCATCAAGGCAGCCAGGAATGGAGATTTTGTGTCCACACTACTTAAGGATGAGATGTTGACCACAGGTTCACTAGACAGGCACAGCAGAAGAGTAAAAATTGCCATCGAGGATAATTAGACGGGGTAATATCCCTCCATCTGCCTGCCTAGTCATAAAAGAAATAAAAGGTATTACATGCTGCTCAGATGCCATTAAAGTTATTTCATTTTCTCCAACAATTAGCAAATAAAGCAGTTAAGGGATTAAGATTAAAATTAACTTTAAAAAGTGCAGAGAAAGTTTGAAATACTTTGTTCTTATATTTCTTAAGACTGACATGTCCAGAACATATGAATTATTCAAGCACCTCCATTGTTGTATGCAGAGATACATCCACATAAAAACAAGATAGTTTGACTTTGGATTGTAGGAGAGTGTGCCAGGCACATAAAGAACAATTTAAAAATTACATTCCAAGTTTCTTCAGAAATTAAAAGCTGTAGGTTCTGTTCCCAGTCTGTTTTTTTAAATTTTATCTAAATGAGCTTCTCTTATTCCCTACAATGTATCATAAATGTTAGATATTGAACCATTATAGAAAGGTTGTAAATTAAAAAGTACATCACTTCAACTTTTATCATGTCATGTTTAAATTTAGAGAAGATTAGATGCTCAATTTCTGATTTGAATATAAATTTTCAAACACTGTGGGGACCATTTTTGAATTATGTTTATAATCTTTCATTTGTTATGAAGGGAGAAATGTTGACTAAGGAAGTAATTTATCAATCTGATAAGAATTCTCTCTTTTTTGGCCAAACAGCTTATTTCTTGGTAGTGGGTTTAGATTTTCTTTTATTATAATAAAATATCAATACAATATAATCTGTTTGATGAAAATGTGGGGTACCTTGGATGAAATAGTATGATTTAAGTGTAATGAATGTTTTTAACATTTAATATTGTTCTTTGTAGATTTAGAGGTGAAATTTCAATGTTAATAAACCTATTGAAAAAGAAGAATAAGTACATGGACACAGAAACTCCTAACATTTTTTCACATATTCATCTCTACATTTATAGCTTTACATTATTTATTAAAAACATTTGGACACCACAAAATCCTCGTTATCTCCTTATTATCAGGTTTTATTGTTATTTACTTTCCTATGAAGACAAATGGGAAAATATGCAGCTTTTTATTTCAAGAAATCAATATTCCCTACCAGTTTCACTTACTTTATTGTCTCAAGTGCACAGTTGAAGAACAGGAATTGACGCACACTGAACAGCTATGGCCACTCCAAATTGAAAAGATAATTGTAAACCCTGTTTAGCTCTAACATCTGTGATTAACCGCACAGACTCATTCAGAACAAATGATAGTACAATGCCTGCACCCAGCCAACTAGACATGAGCAGAACAATGCAGCAGATCAATTAAGAGAAATACACAGTGTTCTTAAAAAGTAAGTGTCTAAAATAAAATGATAATACTAAGATAGAAAGAGTGGAGAGAAGATTTACTAGGACATTGCCTGGAATTCAGGAACTGAGTTACAGGGAAATGTTAAACAGGTTGGAACTTTATTCTCTGGAGTGTAGAGGAAGGGGGAGATTTGATAGATGTATTTAAAATTATGAAGGGATAGACAGTAAATGTAGATGGGTTTTTTTTCCACTGAGGGCAGGTGAGATACAAACCAGAGGACATGGGTTAAGAGTGAAAGTGAAACATTTGGGGGAATTTCTTCACACAGAGAGTGGTGGGGATATGAAAAAGCTTCCGGCTGAAGTGGTGAATGTGGGCTCAATTTTAACATTTAAGAAGAATTTAGTCAGGTACATGGATGGGAGAGGTAAGGAGGGCTATGAAAGGGGTGAAGGTCTGTGGGACTAGGCAAAAAAAAATTGTTCAGCCAGACTAGAAAAGCCAAAGATGTCCTGTTTCTGTGCTGTAATGTTCTATGGTTCTATGCATAAAATGGCAAAAACCACCCAGTCCCCATATTAGGCAAAATTAATACACAAAAAATTCTTTAAAAGATTCTTTGGCTTGGCTTCGCAGACGAAGATTTATGGAGGGGGTAAATGTCCACGTCAGCTGCAGGCTCGTTTATGGCTGACAAGTCGATGCGGGACAGGCAGACACGGTTGCAGCGGTTGCAGGGGAAAATTGGTTGGTTGGGGTTGGGTGTTGGGTTTTTCCTCCTTTGCCTTTTGTCAGTGAGGTGGGCTCTGCGGTCTTCTTCAAAGGAGGTTGCTGCCCGCCAAACTGTGAGGCGCCAAGATGCACTGTTTGAGGCAATATCAGCCCACTGGCGTTGGTCAATGTGGCAGGCACCAAGAGATTTCTTTAGGCAGTCCTTGTACCTCTTCTTTGGTGCACCTCTGTCACGGTGGCCAGTGGCGAGCTCACCATATAACACGATCTTGGGAAGGCGATGGTCCTCCATTCTGGAGACGTGACCCACCCAGCGCAGCTGGATCTTCAGCAGCGTGGACTCGATGCTGTCGGCCTCTGCCATCTCGAGTACTTCGATGTTAGGGATGAAGGCGCTCCAATGAATATTGAGGATGGAGCGGAGACAACGCTGGTGGAAGCGTTCTAGGAGCCGTAGGTGATGCCGGTAGAGGACCCATGATTCGGAGCCGAACAGGAGTGTGGGTATGACAGTGGCTCTGTATACGCTTATCTTTGTGAGGTTTTTCAGTTGGTTGTTTTTCCAGACTCTTTTGTGTAGTCTTCCAAAGGCGCTATTTGCCTTGGCGAGTCTGTTGTCTATCTCGTTGTCGATCCTTGCATCTGATGAAATGGTGCAGCCGAGATAGGTAAACTGGTTGACCGTTTTGAGTTTTGTGTGCCCGATGGAGATGTGGGGGGGCTGGTAGTCAAGGTGGGGAGCTGGCTGATGGAGGACCTCAGTTTTTTTCAGGCTGACTTCCAGGCCAAACATTTTGGCAGTTTCCGCAAAACAGGACGTCAAGCGCTGAAGAGCTGGCTCTGAATGGGCAACTAAAGTGGCATCGTCTGCAAAGAATAGTTCACGGACAAGTTTCTCTTGTGTCTTGGTGTGAGCTTGCAGGCGCCTCAGATTGAAGAGACTGCCATCCATGCGGTACCGGATGTAAACAGCGTCTTCATTGTTGAGGTCTTTCATGGCTTGGTTCAGCATCATGCTGAAGAAGATTGAAAAGAGGGTTGGTGCGAGAACACAGCCTTGCTTCACGCCATTTTTAATGGAGAAGCGTTCAGAGAGCTCATTGCTGTATCTGACCCGACCTTGTTGGTTTTCGTGCAGTTGGATAACCATGTTGAGGAACTTTGGGGGGCATCCGATGCGCTCTAGTATTTGCCAAAGCCCTTTCCTGCTCACGGTGTCGAAGGCTTTGGTGAGGTCAAGAAAGGTGATGTAGCGATTACTAGAAGAGTTTAATGCTAATAATAATATACAACAATTATGGTTCTTTAAGTGCTAGTAATGATTATATTGTAGCGGCCCACAAACCGAGTCACGACCCGGCTCACAAAATGGCTGGTGAATGCGGTGATCACAAGGGCCACACAGAGACCAGTGGACATCATCCTGCTTGACCTCCAGCATGGTAGGAAATAGTGGGCAACGGTAGTTGGACCCAAATATGACGGACCAAGCAGCACTCCACACAGTCTTGCTAAAGCTGTCAACCTTCTGGGCGTCGCAGCCACACGTGTGATTTGAACAGTCCGAGGCCCAGTTCCACCTTCGACAGATTGCCGCAGACGCCGACTCCCCCTTCTACTACATAATGAGCTCACTTGTCCTGGACACGACAGCAAGGGTTGTTGATTTCCTACGGAAGCCTCCGGAGCAAGGAAAATGTGGTGCCCTCAAAGAGCTACTAACCTGCACTTTCAGGCTATCACAGCACGAGTGCACGCAAGTTTGCTGCACTTGCATCATTTGGGGGACAGGGCCCCATTTGCCCTCATGTGCGAGATACTTGCACTTGCCCACAGGCCTTTTCTGCTCTCCTCACCTTGGCCATGGCTATGCGGGCGGTGGGGGGGGGGGGTTTGGGGGGGCATTCATCTGGAGTACATGAAGCTTTTCGTGTTCACCTTTGGAGTGTGTAGTTGCCATTTTTCAACGTGAGGACCAGAGCTGCGCTAATGAAAGTCAAAGAAGCCATTCTAAGACTGAAAAACAACACAAAAAAAACAGAGAGAGACATCGGCCAACCCTTAGGATTACTAAAATCAACCATTTAGAGCATCGTTAAAAAGAAGGAGTATACTAGTGATCTCAGTAATCGAAGTGGGACTGGTAGGCCCCAGGAAGATCTCCACCGTTGATGACTGAAGAATTCTCATCATAATGAAGACAAATCCCCAACTCCGACTCCGAGTAGTTCCAGCTGTGTGGGGGGATTATGGGTAGGGAAGGTGGCCATTGCCCTGCTGCATTTTGAGCCCCAGAGGGTGGCCCCAAAGGTGAGGGGAAAAAGGTGGCCCCGAGCTGAGGTGGCCCAGTGAGGCTGTCACCAGCCGCCCCCGATGGCCTCCACCAGCCACCACTGCCTGACAGCTCCCACTGCCTGATGGCCCCTGTTGCCTGATGGGTCCCGCTGGCCTCACTGCCTGACAGTTCCCACCAGCCCCCAGTGCCTGATGGCTGCTGCTGCCTGACAACTCCCACTACCTGATGGCTCTCGTTAGCCCTGCCAGCTGATAGCTCCTACTGGCCCCTGCTGCCTGATGGCTCCCACCCACCGCTCCTGTCTTGAAGGGATCACGGTGGGAGAAGGGTGAGTGGGGAGATTGGTCGCAGGCTGACAGCATCATCAGCCTGTCCCTAACCAGCTATTTGTAGCAGCTGTACATTCATGTAGGGTGGTGGATCACAGCACTCCACTGGTTATTCTTCCCCAAGAGGGATTGCAGTCAGTGCTTTGGAGCCAGCTACGGGGCATTCAAGACGGTAAGTTTCCCGATGTAAGGGCAGGGAACTTCTACCTTTACAGTCGGGCTTTTTCTTTGTATGAAAAGGCCTAATGAATATTGTCCACAGAAGACGTCATTAACACAAAAGCAGAGGCTACAGTGCAAGGTGCAAACCATTAGGTTGGCACAAAAACAGGATGGCCAGATCAGAGTTTGCCAATAAGTGTTTAAAAGTGCCTGCAGAATTCTGGGAATAGGTCTTGTGAACAGATGAGACCAAGATCAATCTGTATCAGAGTGATAACAAGTAAAAGTGTTGGAGTATAGAGACCTCTTATCTGCTTAAGTTTGAGCAAATGCCTCCAAACTCATTGGATGGCGCTTCATCTGACAGCAAGACAAACTGCTCAAGCAACAAAGGGGTTTTTCAAAGCTAAAAACTGAAAAATTTATTCCAAACATTTTCTTTATCAGGGCACTTCAAAAACATATGAATCAATGAGGCTTCAAAGATTTTACACTTATTGGATAGTGTATCAACATCCTTGTAAAAGCAAGATAATTTGACTTAAGACGTGTATCCTATGACCACCTTAAATTGTAACAAACAATGTCGTGGATAAAATGAGGATTCCTTCATTAAGTTAAGAGTGAAAAACCAATCTTGTTCCAAAAATGATATGTTCAAATTGCGTTCCCAATCATTCTTAATCTCAGTCATTGTGGCTGCTCTTAAATCGAATAAATTATTCTAAATAAATCCACACTGGGAGAACTGCAAATCAAAAAGTAAACCAGAAATATTTTTTCTGAAATTTGAGGAAAATCAGAAAGCTTAGATTGGATAAATTCCTAACTTGTAAATGGCTTAAAAAATGCCATTTAGGAAGTTTAAATTTGGCTTTCAATTGTTCAAAAGAAGCAAAATTCTTTTGAATAAAAAAGAACTTTTGATACTTAATCTAAACCATTCTTTAAAACCTCCGTCTAACAAAGAAGATTGAAAAAGATGGTTATCTGTAATGGGACTGGCAAAGGAGAAACCATTACAGCTAAAAGATTTCCTAAATTGTGTCCATATTCTCAGCCTATTTCTCATTAATGGATTATGTACCAATTTAGAAAAGGAAAGGGGTTAAGAGGAACCTAAAATTGCCCACATAAATGAATTTTTCAAGAAATTCAATTCAATTTCTACCCAAGAAAGGCAGTTCACTAGTTTATAAAAATTTATCAATAAAAGTAGATGATGCATGTTAGCCACACAAAATTAAAATCTAAGATTTGGAAATGATAGACCCCCATTCCATTTAGTCTTTTGAAGATGAGCTTTATTTATGAAAAGTTGTTCTCCTTGCATAAACGAATCAACTGAATCCAAAGCAGTTAAGAATTATAAAAAATTTGGAAACACATTTTTCAGACTTTATCAAATTAGAACCATGCCCTCTCATTGTTTTGTTTGTTTTTTTTTAATTGAAATGAGGATATATTTTTGACCATCCCAAGAGAAAATTCTAGCTTTTATGTTGTTGATAGCTATACGAGCAATTTTAATGAAATGATAGGATGACTTCTCACCTACTCATGCCCAGTGGTTACATGACGCTATGTCCTGTTTAAGCTTCGAGAAAATTAGATACAAAATTAAAGATAGGAAGTTTCATTTTGACAAGATGTGGGGCCCAATCATAAGCCCTTTTTACACTTGCATCCCACAAAAATTGGCCGTTCAATTTCCCGTGATAATGACGGGGGCTTCGCCTTACACACTTGACCACTCCTATCTGGGACACTGCATGCTTTTACACTTGCAAAGAGCCATCCTCGGGGTTAGGTGACGTCATGACACATCGAGTAGTGGTGGACCTGCCCTAAATCCTGATTGATATATTATGATCAGATATTTGAACAAAATTATTCTTACCTAATTATAACATAATTAAGCTTTATATACAGCACAGTGTGAGCCTTTCAGCTCCTGTTGTTGTTGTACTGATCTATATAAATCTTTATAAGGGATCGTGGGAAAGTACTAGCAATAAATAGCAATCGCGGACAATTTTAAACAGTGAGAAAGATGGTAGCGCTATAGCGCAAAATTTATACAGACCGTGGGGAAAAAGATACCAACTTTCCCATGTTTTTTATAAATTGTGCGCTCAAGCACTGCCAACTCTCCAACGCTGTTTATAAATTGTCCACAATTGCTATTTATTGCTATTTATTTCATCTCTCTCTCTCTCTCTCTCCCACTGCAACTTTCGCATGGCAAAATTTAAACTTTCATTTTAATCTTTTCTTCCTTCATGCTCCTGCACTCATGCAAAGATTTGGGTCAGTTCAAACCCCACAATGCAGTTACCCATTTCACACTTGCCTGATTGCATCTGTAGATGGGGTCGAGGCTGGCAATTCCTGGTGTGAGATGACGTCACCTGATGCCAGCATTGAGTTTATTTTGCTTTCGCACTAGACACTTTGAAGGCCAATTGGCCGTTAATTCCTGGGACCACTTGCAAGTGTGGAAGGGGCTATAGATTACTATAATAATTGGAAGATTTTAGAAGTCTGGATGCTCTGGATACTCTCTGTCTGATGTCTGAAGATCACTATTCGATCCATTTCTTTACAATTTTACAAGTTAACCTTGGTTAAAGGAATAAGTTAGATAAGTCAGAGGGTTTTTTGTTTTCTTTTTATCTTTTCTTTCTTTTAACTAAACAATATTTAGTTAAATATTGTTTAAATAGGGTTTATCATGAATCATATTAATTAAGATAGAAGCTATTCTTTGTTTATATAAAGGGATTGTTTAATTTTGTCTTATCTATTTTCTATCCTGAACTATACTGGGATATATTATGAGAAAGGGATAAACTGTTAATTACCTTCTTTATAGAATTTGATATTCTTAAAGAAACAAGTCAAATAAACAAATATGGATAGATTTCTGATTTACACTATATGGTTGATATGCAATTTGTATATGATATGATTGGTTGTTTGCTATTATTAAATGACTTTGTATATTGGATTTATATGTTAAACTCAATAAAAATTATTTTAAAAAGAAAACTGGAAAATTCTTGAATGGCCAAGTCGATCACCTGATCTAAATCCAATTGAGCATGCCGTCCATATGCTGAAAAGAAAACTTAAAGGGACAAGTCCCTGAAATAAGCAGGAGCTTAAGATACTGCAGGATACACCAGAGAAGATCTCAGCACCTGGTGATTTCTTTGAGTCACAGACTTCAAGCAGTTATTACATGCAAGGGATAGGCAACAAAGTACTAAACATGACTACTTTAATATACAATCCCTTGCTCTGTTCCAAATATTTGTGGTGCCCCAAAATGAGGGGATTATGTTTAAAAAATGCTGTAATTTCTGCATGTTCAAACCAAAATGTATACAAATAATTTTGAATAAAATCTGGAATATGCACTTCAAGCTCGTGAATTGTTTGATTACAAATTTAATACTGTGGACACGGGCAAATAAAGGGAAGGAAAATAGTGTCTTTGTCCCAAATGTTATATGAGGTTCTGCCTCAAGATAGAAGCCTGAAGATCAGTGCCTCTAGGCTCAGAAATATTGAACCTTGCCTCACCACACAAATCATAAAATACTCCGAGAACATAAAAAGCCCTGTCTGCACTTCAGTAATTCCAATTTTACTCACGCAATATGGTGACTATGAATATTTTTGATCTTGTAACGACTACTCTGGTAGAGCTACCAAATGAATACGCATACATAGCAAAGTCAGCAAAGATTGTTAATTTGAGTTTGCTTCCTCCTTTTGTATCCCTCCCAGTCCGGGATCCTCGAGACCAGAAGTGACATCACCACGTGCCTGCCACTAATTTGCGGGGGCTGGTGTATTTAAAATAAACATGATGGGAGCCTCATGCCCTCTAGAGAGAGGCGCAATGATCCAGTGTGCCGCTACTCAGCTTACAGTGCTGCATGCATGCGGTTTCTTGCCCAGGTGAGTGAGCAACGACCCGACCCATGGCTCTACGCGTCTGCTTGGTGAGCCGCCTGGCAATGGTTCGTAACACCACGGTATGTGGCCGCTCGGCCTTCTACACAGTCACTCAGCCCACTACGCTACCCCCCCCAGAATAGTTGCTAAAAAAAGATGAACTGGCCGCATGCACCTTGGGCGGACACCCTCATCTCCTGGGCTGGGGGCAGTGAAAAGGGAAAGTAGGGTCAACATGTGCTGGTTTGAATCTATCCACACTAAACAGTTGCAAATGCTCCCCAATGTCTAAAAAATACACAACCCCTGTCCCTCTTAACCTCGTAGAAAGGGCCATCATACGGCCATTGCAATGGTGTTCCTAAAGCCTGTCTGCACACAAACACAAAGTCTGTTTCGAGGAGAGTTGGAGGCACCTGCTGCTTGAGGGTTCCATGGCAGTTGTTAGGAGTGGGTTTCCTTACTGCAGTGCTGTGTCAAAGCTGCTGAAGCAGGTGCAGGTCAGAGAAGCAGGAGTTGAATGAGAAGGGAACATCACCTGCAACTGAGAGAACTGAACCATAAACCATCTCCGCAGATGATGCTGGCACGTCTTCCTTCAAGGTGGTGTGCAAGCCAGCAGAACCTATGGAAACTTATCTATCCAATTGGGCCTAGTGAGTCAGGCTTTGAGTGTGGTCTTAAGTTGCCGATGGAAACATTCCACAAGACCATTGGGCTGCGGGTGGCTCGCTGCAGTGTGATGCAGTTGTGTGCCACAAGGGCAGTCCATAATGCAGAGGGGAATTGTGCTCTACAGTCTGAAGTGACGGGTGTGGGAACTCCAAATCTCAAGATCCAATTGGCAATGAACGTTCTGGCGCATGTCTCAGTGTCGCTGGATGGCAATGGGATGGCCTCTGGCTAGCGTGTGAATCATTCTATGACCATCAAGATGTACTTCATGTTCTGAGACACTGGCAATGGTCTGACCAGGTCTATGAGCACATGATCAAAACGCTGGCGTACTGCCGGGACAGGTTGGAGAGGCATCTTGGTATGCCACTGAATTTATGAAGTCTGGCAGGGAGTACACATCTGGGCCCACTGCACAATGTCTTTCTTAAATCCATGATATACATACTTAGTTATCGTGAACTTGATGGTTGATCTGATGGAGGGATGAGACAAGTTGTGAACTTCGTCAAGAAGACGTCGTCTTCAAGACACTGAAACCACTGGCCTGGGGTAGCACAAAGAAATATCACAAAGCAGAGTTGGCCTGCCTAGTTGTGGTGCCACCTGTTGTATATCCAGGTTTGTAATGGCAGTACTCTGACCAGGTCAGAGATATCAATGCCACCCTGGATATCATGCATTATTGGTCTGGATAGTATGTCAGCAATCAAATTGTTTTCCCCTGATACATGACGCACATCCTTTGTGAATTCAGAAATGTATGACAAGTGACGTTGCTGCCTGGCTGACCATGGGTCTGATATTTTTCCGAAGGCAAAATGATCCATGAAAGCAGTGAAATGGCAGACCCCCAAAACATATCTGATGTGTCGCATGGCCTGGCTAGGTACAACACCAACAGCTCTTAATCAAATGTGATGTATTTCATTTCCAATGGCCATAGGTGGTGGCCGAAGAAAGCCAGGGGTTGGCAATGGCCCATTGACAGACAGTTCAAGAACTGCATCCTCTGCTACATCTGAGGCATCAGTGGTGAGTGCCAAGACAGCAGTGGGATTAGGATGTGTGAGCATTGCTCCATTGGCCAGAGTGTCTGTGGCAGTTGTGAACTCAAACTCTGTCGCTGTGGTTCAAGTAACTTCCTTGTGCTTTGTGGTGAGGAGCTGAAATAGTGATCAAAGAACATCAGCGGCTGCCAGAATGAAGCAGTGATAGAAAGTCACCATGCCCAAGAATGTCTCAGTCCCTTAACCATGGTAGGCTTGGGAAAGGCACGTATTGAGTCCGCTTTGGTGGGTAAGGGAAAGACACCTTCTGGTGTGATCTTATGCCCCAGGAAATCAATGGTTGACCTGCCAAAGTAGCATTTGCTAAGGTTGATGGTAAGTTCCAATTCATCCAGCTGTTGGAATAGGCAATGTAAGTGCAGGTGATGATCTTGTTCATTCGGACTGGCGATGAGGATGTTATCTAAATAGATATAAGTGAACTCTAAAATCCCTGCCCAAAGCGTACATAAAATGCTGGAATATATGAGTGGAATTCTTCAATCCAAAAGGCATCCTAAGGAATTGAAACAGTCCGAAAGAAGTAATAATTGCCATTTTGGGAATGTCATCTGCATGGACTTGGATTTGATGGGACTGACTTTGGGAAAAACAGCAATTAAGCAGATGGGCAGCGAAATCTTGTATGTGAGGAATGGGGCATTTTTCAGGCCTAGTTATATTATTGAGCCTGCAGTAAATACCACAGGGTCTCCATCCACCAGTGGATACCATGTGTAATGGTGATGCCCAAAGACTGTTGTAATGCTGAATGATACTCAATTCCTCCATGGCAATAAACTCTGCCTTCACATGCTGAAGTTTATCTGGCAGGAGATGATGAGCCCTGGCATTAATCGGTGGGCCTGAGGTGTCGATAAAATGGGACACACATGGGCCATTGCGGAGGAATTGAAATGAAGAGAGCACACCAAAACATTCAATGAGTAGGGCAGCATAGGTGTTTTTGCACAGTGTGTGCACCCTGAGCTGGGAAACGGGCCCTTTGCTGCTTATCAACAAGTATGTTTGGAAAGTGGTGGCATTGGTTTAACTTCCTGCACTTAACGTCGACTAGAAGGTCATTGGATCATAAGAAATCTGCACCAAAAATGGGCTGCGTGACAGAAGCCAAAATACAATCCCAATGGAACATCGCCTCCCTTATCTTAATCATGACGCGTCGCGTGCCAAAGCTAGGAATAGAAATCCCATTTGCAGCTTGAAAATCAAACTCCTGTTGTTTATGTGTCCTCTCAAAGTATGCTGGCGGGAGCATGTTGAGCTCAGCGCCTGTGTCTATGAGAAACTTGCATTTACAAATGTCATCTTGAAGATAGAGGAGGCCAGTACTTGTGCCAGCAACCAAAGCCACTACTGATAACTAGCTCTGTCATTTCCCGACACCTTTTTTGTAGCTATATGGGGTCATACATCTACGGACATTTTTCCCCACCGGTGCTGGTAAAAACACCATTCTCAGCGCCCATTGGTATGTTCCTCCATTTTTGTTTGAATCACAGAAACAGGTGGCACGCAGGGCATGGGAGATGTATCGGCCAAGAATATGGGCTGTATGTGGGTGGACACTTACATTGATGTATGGTAGAGTCTGTCAGCCTCCTGGGCCACATCATGGGGATGGCGGAAATCCATATTTGCTGTTGGTACAGAGACACGACCCGGGAGCTTTGACAGGAATAAAGTCTCAAAAAGCAAGCAATGAGAATGACTGTCTGCTAATATGAGCATCTCATTCATGAGAACGGCTGGATTCCTGTCACCCAGCCCTTCCATATTCAAAAGCTGCATGCCACGCTCGTGCCTGGTCAATTGCAGTTTGTCCAGGAGGAACTGGTGGAAACTGGTGTATTGGTTGTCTGTCGAGGGTGGGGGGGGACGTGTGCAATAAATTCACTCACTTTAGCAGCTGTAGCAACGTCCAACGCCCCGACGACGTGCCAAAACTTTGTGCCCTCAGCTGTCATGCCACGACGACAAAACTTGGTTTCAGCCTGATTAAGCCATACCCGAGGTTGGTGGGTCCAAAAAAGGAGGCTTTTGAACTCCTACCATGTTAACTGTAGCTGTGGCAGCATCCGCTGCTTTTGCTGTTGTCATTGCGTCAAAGACAACTGTAGATTCAAGCTTCAGCTGAGTCTTGTAGTCGGGGTCACCAATTGTAACGACTACCCCTGTAGAGCTACCAAATGAATACACATACACAGGTTTAGTCAGCAAAGAATGTTTGTTCAAGTTTGCTTCCTCCTTTTGTATCCCTCCCAGTCCAGGCTCCACGAGACCGGGGGTGACGTTACCACATGCCTGCCACCAATCTGCAGGGGCTGGCATGTTTAAAGTAAACATGATGGGAGCCCTGTGCCCTCTAGAATAAGGCACAACGGTCCATCGTATTGCTACTAGGCTCACAGCGGTGCATGCATGTGGTTTCTTGCCCAGGTGAGTGAGCAACGACCTGAGCCGTCCTTCTGTTTGGCGAGCCGCCCCCACGGCGGTTCACCGTACTGCGCTACACGGCTGCTAGGCCCGCTACAATCTATATTTTGTATTTATTATTTCTTTTTAATTTCATTTAATGTCTACCATTGGAGTTGTTTTATTTTATTTACAAAGTATCCGTTCAGCTGTAGCAAGTAAGAATTTCTGTGCAAATATCCATTGAACAGGAGCAGCTCAGTTGGCAGAAGCACCAACAGCCCAGGTTCCAATTCAACGCTGCTTGTAAAAGTTTGTACATTCTCCCCGTGTCTGTGTGAGTTTCCTCCTCGTGCTCTGGTTTCCTCCTACTGTTCAAAAACATATTGGGGGGTGGGGGTGGGGGGGGGGGGATGTAATTGGGCAGCATGAGCTCGTGGGCCAAAAGGGTCTGTTACCGTGCTGTACGTCTATGTGTAAATTGTACAATGTAACATATATGGCAGCAAATTCATTGTCATCGCAGGCTTATCCTTCTCAATGTTGGGGATGTGGCGTGGTTGTTCTCCCACTCTGATGTCCTGTGCCAGTCGGCTGCAACCCCGGAGCCTCCAACCTTTAAGGAGTGGGCTACTGAACATGGACACTGCCAACTCTGCAATTTCAAACTGCACAGAGTGGTCAGGCTGAACGGCTGGCGTTAGGAGCCTGCTTAAACCAATGGGACTCAAAACTGATCCAGTCAGTCCGATGGAGACTGCGTACATCTCCAGCAGCAGCAGGAATGTGCGCCACCACCATCCATAACCTTGCAGCCCAGCATCTCCCTCGTTTTACAAGAGAATTCACCCTGGTTTAGTGAAGAGTGCAGAAGGGTGCACTGGGATCAGGCACCAGACACCCCTCGTCAATGAGGTGGCAGCGTGAGAATACTGCAATGCAGGACCACATGAATGTGACACAATGAAAAGTTCAAGCTCAAGTTTATTCTCATCTGACTGTGAAGGCAATGAGACAAAACAGTGTTTCTCTAGATCACAGTGCACACATAATACACAGCACAGAATAATCACAAATATACATGAACATATATTCTAATCTAAAATAAATGCATATAAACATTTTGGAATAATTTACTCAGTTGCATAACATTCATCATTTTGTTTAGACATACAGAACAATAACAGGCCCTTTCGGCTCATGAACACGTGCAGCCCAATTGCACCCAAATAGCCTACAGCCCCGTACGTTTTGAAGGGTGGTAGGAAACCGGAGCATCTTGAGAAAACCCAAGCAAACTCGAGGAGAATGTACAAACTCCTAACAGACAGCATCAGATTCAAATCCCAGATGTTAGTGCTGTAACGGTGTAGCGCCAACTGCTACACTAACCATGCTGCTTAATAAGAAGCTGCTTCCTAGCCTAGCAGTCCTACTATTGAGACTCTTGGACCTCCTTCCTGATAGTGGTAGGTGAAAAGAGCAATGATCAATGAACATCAACTCAGCCCTTACCACCATCCCCTCTATTTCCCACACATCTGCCCTGGCTCCCTTAGTCCATAGTTGCAAGAAGGACAGAATTCCCTTGTCCTCATCTACCAACCCACCAGCCTCTGCATCCAACATATCATCCTCCAAAATTTCCATTGCCTACAAAGCTATCCCATCACCAGACATCTTCCCCTCTCTTCTTTCTGCAAGGATCACTCCCTCTGTGAATCCATCACCCACTTATCCCTTCACCATAATTGCCCCCTGGGTACCTTCCTCTGTGACCAGAAGAAGTGCTACACTTGCAACCACACCTCCTTCCTCATTACAATTTGAGGCTCCAAACAGTCCCTCCAAGAGAAGCAACGTTTCAGTTGTGGAGCAGCAGTGGTCATCTACTGAATCCATAGACTGGGAGATCATTTTGTTGAGCAACTTCACTCTGCCTACTGTAAAATCAAGGCCAACTATTTCAATTTTGCATCCCATTCCCCTGCCAACATATCTATCTATGGCCTATTGCACTGCCAAACTGAAGCCACCCACAAATTGAAGGAATAATGCCTGATCGTCTCTCCAACTAAATAGCTCAACTTATCCACTTTCCTTTAGGCCCCTCCTCCCTCCCTCTCCCTCACACTCCCTCTCCCTCACACTCCCTCTCCCTCACACTCCCTCTCCCTCACACTTGCTCCCTCATCCAACATCCCCACCCCCCTCTCTTTTTCTCTTTCTGTCATTCTGTCTCCTTCCTTTTCTATTCAGAGAGCTATCACCTCAGTTTTTTTTCTTGTGTCCTCCCACCCATATTCACCTTCAACCTTTTGCCTGTTAGCTCCTTGCTCCTCGTTCTGCCTCTTCTTCTCTCCTCTCCTCTCTTAGCCCCCCCCCCCTTTTATTCAGACACCTGTCTGCTTTCTGGACATACCTTGGAGAATGGCTGAGGCCAGAAATATTTGTATCCTATGGACACAGCATGATCTACTGAGTACCTCCTGCACTTTTGTGTCTTTCACCACAATGAACAATGTTAATTACTCTCTCAAGGAGCAGATCAGGTTGAAGATCAAAGTCTTCCCCAACTATCTGTAGATTCTTTGGCTTGGCTTCGCGGATGAAGATTATGGAGGGGTAATGTCCACGTCAGCTGCAGGCTCGTTTGTGGCTGACAAGTCCGATGCAGAACAGGCAGACACGGTTGCAGCGGTTGCAAGAGAAAATTGGTTGGTTGGGCTTGGGTGTTGGGTTTTTCCTCCTTTGTCTTTTGTCAGTGAGGTGGGCTCTGCAGTCTTCTTCAAAGGAGGTTGCTGCCCGCCGAACAGTGAGGCGCCAAGATGCACGGTTTGAGGCGATATCAGCCAACTGGAGGTGGTCAATGTGGCAGGCACCAAGAGATTTCTTTAGGCAGTCCTTGTACCTCTTCTTTGGTGCACCTCTGTCATGGTGGTCAGTGAAGAGCTCGCCATATAACACGATCTTGCGAAGGCAATGGTCCTCCATTCTAGAGACGTGACCTACCCAGCGCAGTTGGATCTTCATCAGCGTGGATTCGATGCTGTTGGCCTCTGCCATCTCGAGAACTTCGATGTTAGGGATGAAGTCGCTCCAATGAATTTTGAGGATGGAGCGGAGACAACGCTGGTGGAAGCGTTCTAGGAGCCGTAGGTGATGCCGGTAGAGGACCCATGATTCGGAGCCGAACAGGAGTGTGGGTATGACAACGGCTCTGTATATGCTAATCTTTGTGAGCTTTTTCAGTTGGTTGTTTTTCCAAACTCTTTTGTGTAGTCTTCCAAAAGGCGCTATTTGCCTTGGCGAGTCTGTTGTCTATCTCGTTGTCGATCCTTGCATCTGATGAAATGGTGCAGCCGAGATAGGTAAACTAGTTGACCGTTTTGAGTTTTGTGTGCCCGATGGAGATGTGGGGGGGGGGTGGGCTGGTAGTCATGGTGGGGAGCTGGCTGATGGAGGACCTCAGTTTTCTTCAGGCTGACTTCCAGGCCAAACATTTTGGCAGTTTCCGCAAAACAGGATGTCAAGCGCTGAAGAGCTGGCTCTGAATGGGATATGTAGATAAGGGGTGAACAATTAGGCAGTTTCCTGATAGAGAATACATCAAAACTTTCCTCAACAGTAGCAAGGGCCCAGCACGTGAGAGACAATGCGTCCTAGGATCTCCGCCATTTGACTCACTCATTTGATGTCAAAAACCCACAGAGTCATGGAAACCAGTAAAGGCAGATCCCAGCAGAAATGATGATGACTAATGCTCCCGAACAGACTGTGCCTCTGGAAAAGATGTTCCAGTGCATTTACAGCTCTGACCATATTGAATACTGCCCAGATACATCCCATTAACAAACAATTCAGGACAATTCCAATCTGACTGCCCAATCTGTCCACTCTGGTTGAAGCCATTGTTCACATCACTCACCTGCTCAATAATGGGAAGTCAGCAGGCTCAACAGAATCTTGACCTGATGATGCTGCTTGACCCAATAAGATCTCCAGAAGATTGTTTCTTTTGCTCTAAATCCCAGCATCTGCAGACTCGTGTCATTTTTTTCACCCAGCCTCATTTTGGATTTCACCAGGGCTATTTGGCTCCTGACCCCAGTCCCAACAACTCTTAAGAAGCGTAAACTCAACCGATTGATTGCTACCTCATTAACCAACTTGAACTCTCATTTCCTTCAGCATGTTTGACGAACTTTGTTGAGTTTTTTGAGGAAGTGACAAAAAAGGTGGATGAAGGTAGAGCGGTGGATGTGATCTATTTAGATTTTAGTAAGGCTTTTGATAAGGTTCCACGTGAAAGGTTAATAAGGAAGTTTCAGTCACTAGGAATTAGTAGAGAGATTATGACATGGGTACAGAGGTGGCTGGAAGATAGACAGCAGAGAGTCATGATGGACAACAGTCTGTCAGGTTGGAAGCCAATGACAAGCGGGGTGCCTAAGGGATCGATGCTGGGTCCCTTGTGGTTCATCATTTATATTAATGATTTAGAGGAGGGTGTGGTTAACTGGGTAAGCAAATATGCATATGATACAAAAATAGGGGCAATGGTAGATAGTGAGGTAGGTTTACTTGGATTACATAAGGATTTGGTTTGTTTGGAAGAGTGGGCTGAAAAATGGGAGATGGAATTCAACATAGACAAGTGCGAGGTGCTGCATTTCAGTAAAAATAACCAGAATAGGACATTTGCAGTTAAGGGGAGGGCATTGAGGCATGCAGAGGAGCAGAGAGGGCTGGAGGGTTATGGTACAGAGTTCACTGAAGGCGGATTCCCATGTAAACAGGGTGGTTAAGAAGACATATGGTATGCTGGCCTTCATAAATCATAGTATAGAGTATAGGAGCTGGGAGGTGATGCTGGAGCTGTTTAAGGCATTGGTGAGGCCTGGTTTGGAGTACTTTGCTCAGTTCTGGTCTCCTAATTATAGAAAGGATAAAGATAAGGTGGAGAGGGTGCAGAGAAGGTTTACAAGGATGTTGCCTGGCTTACAGCATCTGGATTACAGGGAGAGGTTAAGGAGACTGGGACTTTATTCATTGGAATGTAGATGACTGAGAGGGGACTTGATAGAGGTATTTAAAATTATGTAAGGAAAAGATAGACTAGACATAAATAGACTCTTTCCCCTGAGGGAAGGGGAGGTTGGAACAAGAGGCCATGAGTTAAGGGTAATGGGGCAAAACTTTAGGAGAAATATTAGAGGATGCTTTTTCACTCAGCGAGTGGTGGCAGAATGGAATGATCTTCCAAAAGAGATAGTTGCGGCAAGGTCCCTTCTGTCATTTAAGAGAAGGTTGGATGTGTACATGGAGGTGAGGGGGTTGGAGGATTATGGGCAGAGAGTGGGAGGGTGAGCTAGTGGAGTTGTTCAAATGAAGGGCCGATGTGGCCTGTTTCCACGCTGTAAACAGTTATAATGGTTATAATGGCTGCAGAGCTCACAATCCACAAAATATCCTGACATTATTTGTCCCAGCAGCATCCCCACAACATGTGATCATTATGACTAAGAACTAGAAGGACAGCAGATGCACGAGTAAACTATGGGTCAGGTTTCATCGTCCGATCTCATATTTATTGTCAGAGTACATACATGGCATTGCATACAACCCTCAGATTCCTTTATCCTCCTAAGTCATATACTATTTTGGTGCACATGTACATTGCATTATTTATAATTTATAATTCATTTATAAACTCCTTATCATTATCAAGCTGACATGGAAATCGACTGTCAGTCATTCATCATCACTGGTTCCGAGGCCTAGAAGTGCCTATCCAACAGTACTGCTCACCTCCACTAGAAAGACTGCAGCAGATCAAGAAGTTGTTTCACGATCACCTTCCCAAGGGCAATAAATGTTGGTCATACAGCAATGCCCAGATTCCGAGAAGACCGCAGAGCCCACCTCACTGACAAAAGACAAAAGAGGAAAAACCCAACACCCAACCCCAACCAACCAATTTTCCCCTGCAACCGCTGCAACTGTGTCTGCCTGTCCCGCATCGGACTTGTCAGCCACAAACGAGCCTGCAGCTGACATGGACATTTACCCCCTCCATAAATCTTCGTCCGCGAAGCCAAGCCAAAGAAAAAGAACTGTATATAGCAAAGGTGGAATGCTTTAGATCTTGGACACGACCTTAACAACTCCACACTTTGATCTTCCCATCACTCTGATACAGGTTAATCTGGATCTCATCTGTCGACATGATCATTTTTTTCCCAGAATTCTGCAGGTTCTTTTAAATACTTCTTGCCAAACTGTAATCTCGCTGTCCTTTCTGTGCCAAACTAAACATCTTGCAGTCTGGCCTCTGTATTTTTGTTCATGAAGTTTTGTGCGGACAGAACGGACAGTCGTTGACACATCCACACCTGGAAGAGCATTTCTGATCTGTCAGACATTGGATTGGGGATTTGTCTTCATTAGGATGAGAATTCTTCTGTCATCAGCAATGGAGATCTTCCTTTTGCAATTTCTGAGCTCACCGGTACGTTCTTTCTTCTTAATGCTGTTCTATAATGTTGATTATAGCAATCCTACGGTCTGGGCTACACCAGGTGTCCTCCATAATATTGGAGTCTGAGCCCTTTGTCAAGGTATCAGAGAGGTGCTTGTTTGTTTCAGGATGTTTGTGACATTTAGCATTCTGTATATCAGGTGGAATATCCCATCAGAGAAGCTTAAATAAAATAGGTGAAAGGGTTAGCATTGTGGTGAGGGCAACACTATTCCAGCGCCAGTGACCCCAGTTCGAATCCAGTTCTGTCTACAAGTAGTTTGTACATTTTCCTCATGACTGAGTGGGTTTCTTCCAGATGCTCTCACCCTCCAAAAACATCCATGGGTTAATTGGTTTATTTAGGGGTGCTATATGTGGATTGTGGAGGAACATGTGGCTTCTCTGTCTGGAACATTATGGATTGCGGAGGATCGTGCAACTCCCTGTCTGAAAACTATTTAAAAGTTGCATCACCTGCCAATCAAGTTTGAACTCCGATCGCACACTTTGGCTCATTGAAATGACTCAGTGTCATCATCGGACAGATGTCTACCTCAGAACATCGATGCATATCACATTTTATTTTCACTGTCTCATGGTCCAAGCCCTGGACACTACCCCATGCCAAGTTGCTACTGTGGACGTTGATGGAGGTCTTGCAGGTAAGGTTTAGTACTGCAATAGATCAGTGCTTGCAGAGAGCCACAGCACTGTTGGTACAGGGAATCAGAAGTGTGTTTGAAAGTCCCTGTCTATGAAGTGTGTATATGTGAGTCTGTTAGGGTATGCAGCCCCTGGTATCAGAGTCCCTTGTGACCGACGCGCCTACTTGCACCGTTATAGTTTTGTCTCATACCGTGTGGCCACTGGCATCGGAGTCCAACCTGGGTCTGATGTGAATGTCTATACAGTTACTTAGTAGTAGAGCAATTAAGTATTGTTTGACGTCTTCCCCTGTTTGTCTCCCATGTGATTGTAACACTTGTCTCTCTGAGAACCCATCGAACCTGATACTCTTCCAAACACTACGGGGTGGGGGGGGGTGGGGCGGGGTGTATGGGCTTGTGGGGAAGTAGAGCCTGTTAATGTGCTCAATGTCTAAATTTAAAAAAAAAGAATGGCAACAGTGAGTTTGGAAAGAAAGGGAAAGTTATCTACTGGACCCTAGTGGAAGAAATGAAAGCCAAACATGAAAGTCTACCAACACTGTGATTGTAGTAAAAACACAGAAATACTGGAGGAACTCAACAAGTCTCACAGCGTAAAAAACAGGTAAAGGTATATTACCGATGTTTCAGGCCTGAGCCCTTCAAGGCATGAGTAAGAAGCAGGCAGGTTCCTGAATTAAAAGGAAGGACAGGGGGAGGAGTACAGATAAACAATCAAAAGGTGTTAATTGTATATGGATAGCAGGACAGAAAAGTGAGAATTATCTGCGGGAGGGAGTGTTATTTGGGGCTCTGTGGAAGCAGTGTTAGAGGAAAGGAAACAGAAGGAAAAGGGAAGAGAAAGAGACAATAGAGGAAAGGAGACAAAGGGACAGATGGGGGCGGGCTAATGAAAACCATAGGGGTCAAAGTTAATGCCATCCATTCGGAGGATGCCCAGATGGAATATGAGCTGTTGTTCCTCCAATTTGTGGCTAGCCTCAGTCTGGCAATACATGAAACCATGGACAGCCATGTCCACAAGGGAATGGGGCAGGGAACTGAAATAGGTGGCCACATGAAAATCCCTGCTATTGCAGTAGACAGAGCAGAGGTGCTCAACGAAGCAATCTCCCAGTCTCTTCAATTTAAAGGAGACCACGACGGGAGCACCAGATGCAGTAGATGACTCCTGCAGATTCACAAGTGAAATGTTGCTTCACTTGGAAGGGAAAGCATCAAGTCAAGATACTTTGTAATAATGTGAGAAAGCAAGGATAGTGTATTTGAATGTTAGATAAAGACACTTTGATCCCTTCATTATTTAAAGTATCTGGAGAAATGAGAGACTGGATTTTTCTAATGGGGCTACAAGCAAATATTTTAAAAGACAATTGTGACTGCCAGTGATTTTCATCAAAAATTGCAAACACATGAGGGTAAAATCTTACATTTAAATGCTTGTTTATGAACCTTAAAACATACAAATAGACTTTCTTGGCTACTTGCATTGTAATCCTTGATGTAAAAATTCCTTGCACCAGCTGTGATGATCAGCTTTCTCGGCTGAAGGGCGGCATGATTAGTGTAGCAATTAGAATAACACTATTGCAGCGCCAATAATCTGGGTTCAAATCTGATATTGTCTGTAAGGAGTTTGTACGTTCACCCCGTATCTGCATGAATTTCTTCTGGGTGCTCAGGTTTCCTCTGACCCTTCAAAACATATGGAAGTTATAGGTTAAATGGCCTGTTACCATATTGTTTATCTAAATTTAAATTTAACTGTGAGTTCAAAGGATTTTCTGAGTTTGCTGTTATTTCAGCACCTGCCCCTATTTAGCAGAGACATTTTCTCCTCATCTACTGGTTGTTAGAATTAGAAACATAGAAAAATAGGTGCAGGAGTCGGCCATTTGGCACTTGAAGCCTACACCATCATTCAATATGATTATGGCTGGTCAGTACCCGGTTCCTGCCTTCTCCCCATACCCCTTGATCCCCTTAGCCACAAGGGCCAAATCTAACCTACTCTTAAATATTGACAAGAAACCAGCCTCAACTATTTCCTGTGGCAAAGAATTTCACAGATCTACCACCGTCTGAGAGAAGAAATTTTTCCTCATCTCAGTCCTAAAAAACTTTCCCCTTATCCTTAGACTGTAACCCCTGGTTCTGGTTTTTCCCAGCATTGGAAACAACCTACCTAGTCTGTCTAATCCCTTAAGGATTTTATATATTTCTATAAGATCCTCCTTCAATCTTCTAAATTCCAAAGAATACAAGCCTAGTCTATCCAACCTTTCTTTATATCCAAGTCTTTCCATCCTTGGTATCATTCTAGTGAATTTTCTCTGGACCCCCTCCATGGCGAGGATGTCCTTCCTCAGATAAGGAGGCCAAAACTGCACGCAGTACTCCAGATGTGGTCTCACCAAGGCCCTGTACAGATGCAGCAGGATCTCTGTATTCCTGTACTCAAATCCTCCTGCTATGAATGCCAACATAGCATTCGCCTTCCTCACTGATGACTGATGCACAGCAACACCCAAGTCTTTCTGCATCTCCCCTTTTTCAAACCGGATACCATTCTTTCCTGTTCTTACCTCCAAAGTGGATAACCTCGCATTTATCCACATTATATTGCATCTGCCACGTCTTGGCCTACTCGCCTAAGTTGTCCAAATCATACTGCACCCTTCTAGTGTCCTCAACACAGCCAACTGTGACATCTGCATATTTTGAGATATTGGTATCTATTCCCACATCTAAGTCATTGATATGTATTGTAAACAACTGTGGCCCCAGCATGGAGCCCTGCAGTACCTCACTGTCAAAAAGGCAGGTATATGAGCATCAACTCTGAGCTAACTGTGTTTGGAATTAGGAAAGGGCAACAAATGTTAACCTTGCCAGTGATTACTGCATTTCAGAAATGAATTTAAAAATAAGTTTGAATTTATCACTCTTTCATCCTCTGATTCGAGTAACACAGCAATACGGAAAAAGCAATTTACTGCAGGAAACCTGGCGAGTTGCGAAGCATCGGCGAGGGCAAGGGGAGGGAGTAGAGAATTTGTGTTTTGACCCAAAAGATATTTTATAGTATATTTTATATACTATATAATATTTTATAGTATTCTCCCACCTCTTCCCCAATACTGCCTGACTCAGAGTTCCTCCAACAATTTTTGCCCCAGATTCTAGCTTTCGTGATCTCCAGTGCCTCCAACACAATGATTTAGACAACATAGCAAATTGATTAATTCTACTCAGTTAATTTTGCTGAATAAACTCATTATGTCTTGCTATTTTTTAAATCACTTCCCCTCTTTGCTTCCATCTCTTCAACGTGACCCACTCACCATACACACTAAATATTCCCCGTGTTAAATCGGCTACATAAAGCCATTCCAGACATTTAGTGGATTTTCTTTATCCTTTGTTGAACTATCAGCTTAGATTTAATCAGACTTTCATTTCCTTTTCTTCTTCAAGAGTTAACAGCTTATAAATGCAAGAAATGGGCTTATTGTAAGAAATCTGTAAAGTGTCTTTATGGATAGAGTATTAGAGGCTCAAAACTCATTTGTGGCAACATCAAATGAGCCAAGTGTGGCAGGAATTGCATGCATTCAGAGATCAAGGCTTGTAACAATGTTTAATGGATAGAGTTCTCTGGTCTCTTATTCTTTAAAACCTTGATGCTGTAAGTTAGCCTTATGTCTCCTACATGCTGCTTCTACACACACACACACACACACACACACACACACACACACACACACACACACACACACACACACACACACACACACACACACACACACACACACATTGTTTGAACATGGACATAGCACAGTACAGGCCCTTCAGTCTAAATTGTTGCACCAACCTTTACAAGCCAATTTCATAAACAATCTAATTATTCCCTCCTTCATAACCCTGATTTTTCTTATATCCATGTGCCTATCTCATGGCCTTTTTAAATATTCCTCTTGGAGAGCCTCAACCACCACACCCAACAAGGCATTCAACTCTCTGTGTAAACAAAACCTGCCTCTGACATCTCCAATAAACCTTCTTCCACTCACCTTAGACAGATGCTCTCTGGCATTGACCATTGCAACCCTCAGAAACAGATGGTAGCTGTACACCCTATCTATGCTCTTCATAATCTTCTACACCTCCATAAAGTCATCTCTCATCCACCAGCTCGAAGAAGAACAGCCCTAGCTCATACAGTCTTTCCTTATAAGGTATATTCTCTATCCAGGCAGCATCCTGGTAAGTCTTCTCTGCACTCTCTCTAAAGTTTCCACATCCTTCCAATGATGAGATAACCAGAACTGAACATAACTCTCTAACCAGAGTTTTACATCACTGCAACATTACCTCATGGTTCTTGAAAACAATGTCAGACTAACAAAGGACAGCACATTAAACACCTTTTTTGACCACCCTATCAACATGTGTGGCAACTTTGAAGGATCCATAGACTTGGACTCTAAAAATCACTCTGTTCCTCTACACTACTAAGAATTCTTCCATTAACCTCATACTTCACCTTGAGGCTCAATCTTCTAAGATTCTTATCTTCCTATAACACCACATTACTCTGGATTGAACTCCACCTGCCACTTTGGCAAACTTTGCATTCTGTCTATCCACAACACACCTCGTCTTCACTTCATGTGAAAACTTATTATACCACCCTTACACTTCCTCATCTAAGTCATATAAAAAGATCACAGAACATAACTGTGCTGAACATCGCACACCACCAACCTGCATTTACAGCTGCCATTCTCAATGGGGGCCACAACACATTTAAGGATTTTGGATCTATGAGAAAAGTTCCATTAATCTTAACAAGGGTAATGTTTAAATTGATCAATACAGGCAAATCAAATCAAAAATCTAAATCAAAAGTAGAATCCGCATCCTGCTGGGACAGAGCTGGCGTCAGAAGAGATCTAATCGGGGAGCATTAGGGCTACCACAGTGGGGGTGGGGGAGGTACAAACATCCGTTTGAGAACTCATTCAGCAGATTTGGGTGGGGGGAGTGGGTGCCATACCTGCCATGAATCTCCTCCGTCCACTGCACCGCCACACTTCCCCCTCCCTGCAGTGTTTCAGACAAATGTGTGTGCTTATAGCGCGAGGAGGAAAAACCACATGATTCATTTTGGTGACACCCCATCTGATGGCATCACTTGGTGTGGTCTGCAGCCCCCTAATGACTGTAGTGCTGCAGGTGGGTGGGGGGCATGGACTGTGAATGCCCTCCCCAAGACGCCGAGCCGGTGCTGGGAATTTGGGATAGCTGTCATTCAATTGACATTCCAGAAATGTTATCCTGCCGGCCTGCTACCCATTTCGATTATCATTATATTCTTAATTTGCAGTAGCTTGCACAGCCCACTCCGATACACTACGTAACTGGTGCTACTTTCTTACAGCTCTGTTGGTGTGATCCGCCCCCTTGATACTCTCATTTTCCCCCATAGCACTCTCGGGGTCACCACTGGATAGACTCAGTCTCCCCCACAGCATGCTCATTATCCCTCCCCTGTTTAGAAGGACTCCTCCACTGCACTTTCTGTGTGTCTCCCCTAGTTAGACAGCCTCCCACATGGCACTCTCTGTGTTTCTCCCCTGAATAGATTGTCTCCCCCATTGCTCTCTTGGTGTATCTCCCTGGTTACACTCAGTAGATGGCACAAACACTGATCCCGCATCTAACCACGCACCTGTTGCCACTCCGTCTCCGACCATGGCACGATCGGTACCTGATACCAACGCCAACCCCGATGGTGGCAGAGCCATGCTGCCATGGAGACAGAATTCCTGCCCACTCCATGTTCTCCCATTATAAGACCTCTCAAATAAAAAAATATCTTTCAGAGCAAGAGTATAAAAGAGAAAAATTATGGCGCACATTTCTGGGCATCTAATGAGTAATTAATGAGACAGAACTTGTTCAAATCCTGCAAATTGAAAAGCCTCTTCAGGCTTTCACCACAGGTCTTCTCACCACTCTAGGCCAAAGGGTGATGAATGAGGATGGTGATGAAACTGAAAGATAACATTTTGTAGCTATCAAAGAAAAAATGCTTGCCAGCGTGACTTCTCCTTTCAATCGTCTTTCCTCCAGAGAATTTTTCTATGTGATTATACTTATAACCACAAATACATTCTTCCAATGCAGAAAAAGAAGAAGAAAAAAACAGATGGGAAAATCCTCAAGTCCACAACCTCTTGCCCCTGTGGGATCTACTCCTCCTGAAAGAGGTTGATGTGTTTTTTTTTCCCATCTGATTTTCTGTCCCTCACACTGATCACTTACTGAGAAACATTTCCTGAGGCCAATCCTGAAATAGCAGTTCATCATAATATCCCATGTACATGCAAACTGGCCTTCCTGCTGGCATGAGCAGTGAACGGGAGATGCATGTTCATGCAGACTTGGGGGGGAGTAAAGCGCAGAGAAGTTCGTAAATGATTCACATATCAGTGAAAATCCCCTCTTCTAAACTTAGAATGAGAAGCAGGTGAAGGAAAGACCCTCTCCTGAGGAACTTCTGCAGTGACATAATTTCACCCTCTCCCCCTTCCCTACTTGGTTAACCTATATTAATCACCATCCTTCACTTGGATCCATTGCTCATCACCCACAATACTTTCACGTCCCCCTTCCCACTCCTCCAGCTGGATCCATTGCCCATCACCCACATCCCTATCCACCTGGGTTTCTTCTCCCTTGGTTTATAACACCATAAGACCATAAGGGGTGATAAATCAGTATACAAGAGGGAGATTGAAAACTTCACTGAATGGTGCACCAATAATAACCTTGCACTCCATGTTACCAGAACCAAGGAGCTGATTGTGGACCAGGAAGGGAAAACCAGGTATGTATGATCTAATGATCATTTGAGGATCAAAGGTGGACAGGGTGAGCAAATTTAAGTTCTTGAGAGTCACTAATTTCTGAGGATCTTTCCTGGAATAATGGCGTCATGAAGAAAGCATGTCAGAGCCTCTAATTTCTCAGGAGCTTGTGGCGATTTGGTATGATATTGGAAACCCTGGCAAATGTCTTCAGATGTGTGGTGGAAAGTGTGCTAACTGGCTGCATCATGATCTAGGATGGGAACACCGATACCCTCAAGCATAAAGCCCTGCAAAAGGAAGTGGACACAGCTCAGGACATCACAGGCAAAACCTTCCCCGCCATCGAGAACATTGCCGTCGGAGAGCAGCGGCAATCATCAAGGATCCATGCCACCCAGCACACACTCTGTTCTTGCTGCTGCCATCAGAGAAGGGGTACGGGCGCCACAAGACTCGCCCCACTAGGAACAGCTGCCACTCCTCCACCATCAAACTCTTCAACAATAAACTCGATCAGAGGCTCATTTAAGGACTCTTGCTTTTCCACTTTATTGATAGTTTTTTTTAACCCCTCTCTATATTGCCCAGTTAGTTGTTAACATTTCTTTATTTGTTTACTTGTGTGCATTGAGTACTTTTTTTCTCTCCACTACCAATAAGTGGTAAATCTGCCTTGCCCACAGGAAAATGAATCTCAGGGATGTATGTGATGACATGCATGTACTCTGGCAATAAATCAAATCTGAATCTGAAAATCTAAGATGGGAGCTGAAGTAGTGCACTGCTAGTTTCATTATGAGTTCATCCATTCTCCAATTCAGCCCCACTGCCCTATCTTCTCCCCATAACCTTTGATACCCTGACTATTCAAATACCTACCTATCCCTGCCTTAAATACACACAATGACCTCACCTTCTCAGCCACCCATGGGAGCAAAATTCCAGAGGTTCATCGCTCTCAGGCTAAAGAAATTCCTCTGGATCTCTGAAGTTATGCCCTTGTCCTGGACTCACCTACCATGGGAAATAACTTTGCCATCTACTCTGTTCAGACTTTTCAATGTTCAAAATGCTTCTATGATGTCCTCTCTCATCTTGGGACTCCAAGAATTACAGTCCAAGAGCTGTCAAATGTTCTTCCTATGCTAATCCCTTCATTCCAGGAATCATTCTGTGAATCTTCTATGAACCATCTCCAATGCCAACACATCCTTCCTTATATAAGGAACCAAAAACTGTACCCCATATTCCAAGTGAGGCCTCACGTGTGCCTTGTACAGTTTCAACATCACATATCTGCTTTAGTATCCTATTCCTCCCAATATGAATGCATTAATCTTCTTCACCACCGACTCAATCTGGATATTAATCTTTAGGGAATCCTGCACAAGGACTCCCAAGTCACTTTGTGCCTCTGTATTTTGAATTTTCTCCCCATTCAATTAATAATCTACCTCCTTACTCCTTCTACCAAAGCGCATGACCATACACTTTCCAACATGATATTTCATTTGCCAATTCTTTGCCCATTATCCAAGTTTCTCTCCTTATTTCCTCCTCACTACCTGTGGCTCCAGTGTATTTCCTATCCCCCTCCCTCTCCCCAACAAGATTCCATTTGCTCATGATCCCTTTTTTATCTGGTTCTACCTATCACTAATCAACCGCTCCACCCTCCCCCACCAAGTTTCATCTGCCTTTTTTTCCCACACCCCCAGTCTTATTTCATTACACCTATCACCTGCCATCCATACTCCCCATTACGTTTCATAACACACAAGCCTCTGTCCCATCAGTCCTCTGCTCTCCCTTCCCCACCTGGCTCCATCGTCCATCATTCCCCCACATCAAGCTATTATCACCAGAGTTGATCTCACCCATCCCCTCCGACTTCTCTACACTGGCTATCTTCCCTTAACACTCAGAATCTTGACCTGAAACATTAAGCTCCTCCAGCCATTTAATTTTGCTCCATGTTCCAGTATCTGCAGAGCCTCATATTCAACTGCTGTTAAATCTGTACTCAATTTATTCCGTTTAGTATCATTGCAATACCACACAATAAAATAGAGGGAGTCTGCAGTGTGAAGGCAGGACTTGTAGTGACTGTCAGAGAACCATGAAAATAACACACTCAACCATTTTTCAGTACATAAAAAAATGGCATTGACATTTTATTATTTTCTTCACAAACAACTCCTTCTTCCTCCGAGACCCCACGCATGTGCAGATAATGTCATCAGCACTGATCGACTCTACTCTACCTCTTGGACAAATACGCGACTGCAACAATCTCAGGAAGAGCTGCATAGTGATGAGTCTTACCTCAATTCTGCAATCACAGAGGTCTGTGTTCAATGGCAGTGCCTGTACTGGGCAGCATACCTCAAGGAGTTGCAGATGCTGTGGGAGCAGTGGACCGGCTCAGGGTACCAGAAGCTGGGAGAACACCTCCTGTTGAGAAAGAGGTGCATAGGAGATGACCCCATAGGATGGTGACCATGGTAGCAGACCAGCGAGAGGCTCCATAGCTGCAGGACCCACGCAGGCTGCGGACTGTTGGTGAGTGGCGGCCGAAAGATTCATATGAGTTGCTGGAGACTTAATCATGGGAACCAGGATTCAAGAGGTTGCTGAAGGGTCTCAGGCACTGAAGGCTTCCTGATCATATTGGAGATTTGGATCTGGAGTTCGAGGTGATGATGATTTGAACTGGACTCTGTGTAGCTGCAGTGGCTGCAGAAGCACTGAAGGCAAATCCAAAGACACTCAGTGACTCTAAAGATACTCTCTCTTTTCACTCTTTCTCCTATTGTTAGGGACACCAGGCATGCTCATGAATATTACATTTTAATGTATTATTATATATCAATAAAAGGAACCTTTGAAACATTGAACCAGTTCTATCAAAGATCGTATATCTGCCCGAGATAAAATCAGTGAAGGGGACATTTATCATTTCATATTAATTTATTCACTATCTGCTGCAGAGCCAATATGGTTCCCATGATCTGCCTCTGAGTATTGTTTAATATGGGGGTGCACTGATTCAGCAGCTGAGGGAGGGTTAAGTGGGGATTGTGATGGTAGTGATCATGTTTGCATGGCCACTAGCAAGGACTTCAGGATCATAGTTCCTGTTTGATTATACTTGGCTGTCAGCAGGAGGCTCATAAAGACAGAGAGACTGCCATAGGTGAGGTCTGTAATGGAGGCTTGGAAACCTCATGGGCTGTTTACAACAACTTTAAAGTAAGAATCTTTTCCTCCAACGAAGAACTCACACATGTGGCACATCATCAGCAAATAAATTAATTTTATACTCCCATTGCCCTATCATAATTCCCTTAATATTTGCATTTTGTCTAATTGCCTGAGCTAAAGGTTCTATAACCAATGCAAATATGGCTGGTGACAATAATTGATCTAAACAAATTAAATACCTGCAAAACCTAACCATTTGTCACCACCCGTGCAGAAGGATTAGTATATAATGCCTTAACCCAACCAATAAAGAGTGGACCAAATTTAAATCTCTCCAGCACTTCAAATAAAAATTTCCACTCAACATGATCAAAGGCCTTTTCAGCATCTAGCGCAAGTACCAATGGCTGGTTGGGTTGTTGTCTTGATGCATTGATTATTGTAATCAATTTAGTAATATTATCTGACGAATATCTATTCTTAATCCTGCCTGATCTATATGTACCAATTTTGGTAGAATATTTGCCAATCTATTTGCTAAAACTTTTGCTACAATTTTATAATCCACATTCAATAAAGATATAGGTCTATATGACACAACCTTTAATGGATCTCTGTCGTTTATAGGTATAACTGTGATCAATGCTCTTGAAAATGACTCAGGGAATAAACCTGTATATGTAGCCTGTTTAAGTACATCCATATACACTGGAAACAATAAATCATGAAATACTTTATAAAACTCTGTCGTGAACCCATCCTCCCCAGGTGATTTTCAACTTGACATAGATTGTAATGCCTCTTTAAGTTCAAAATCTGTAAATGGATTATCCAATAATTTTATATCATTCTCATCCAGTAAACGTAAATTTAACTTGGACAGAAATGAATAAATTTGTTCGATATCTATAGTCCCTTCAGATGCATACAAGTCCCGATAAAAGGCATGACATTCCTCATTAGTCTCTTGTAGTTTATAAGTAATACCTGAATTTCCTTGTATTGCATTAATTGTTCTAGAAACTTGTTCGGTCTTCAGCTGCCATGCCAATACCTTATGTGCCCTTTCTCCTAACTCATAATAACACTGTTTTGATCTCAAAATCAATCTCTTATAATTATAAGTTTGTTTTCTATTGTAACGAAGTTTCAAATTAGATAACTGCATCTTATTCTCTTCTGTTGCATTTTCCTGAAACTTTTCCTCCAAAGTTGCAATTTCTTTTTCTAATTCCAAAAGCTCTGCTTTATATTGCTTCTTCACTTTACCTGCCTAGGAAGGATAGATTAGAGGGCACATCCACGGAGGCTATTTGGGTGGAACTGAGGAGTAGGAAAGGAGAGGTTACACTTGTAGGGGTGTATTATAGACCACCCGGAGGGGACCGAGACCTAGAGGAGCAAATCTGTAGGGAGATAGTAGATATTTGTGATAAGCACAGGGTTGTAATTATGGGAGATTTTAATTTTCCACATATAGATTGGAAACACATTCTGTGAAAGGAATGGATGGGTTAGAGTTTGTGAAATGTGTGCAAGATAGTTTTTTACAACAATATGTAGAGGTGCCGACCAGAGAAGGAGCAGTGTTAGATCTACTGTTGGCAAATGGGATGGGTCAAGTGACGGAGGTTAGTGTTGGCGAGCACTTCGGGTCCAGTGATCATAATGCCATCAGCTTCAATGTCATTATGGAAAGAGAGAAATCAGGGCCAAGGATTGAGGTTTTTGATTGGGGAAAAGCTAGATTTGAGGAGATGCGAAAGGACTTGCAGGGTGTGCATTGGGACAATTTGTTTTATGGGCAGGATGTAGTAGAGAGATGGAAGTCTTTTAAAGATCAGATTTTGAGAGTGCAAAAGATTTATGTTCCTGTTAGAAAAGGAGGGGCAAAAGGTTTGAGAGAGCCGTGGTTTTCAAGGAATATTGGAAACTTGGTTCGAAGAAAAAGGGAGGCGTACATTAGATATAAGAAGCATGGAGTTAAGGAGATGTTTGAAAGATACATTGAATGTAAGAGGAATCTTAAGAGAGGAATTAGGAAAGCTAAAAGAAGGTACGAGAAAACTATGGCAAGCAGGGTGAAAACTAATCCAAAAGAGTTCTACAAATATGTTAATGGTAAGAGGAAAGCTAGAGACAAAATTGGTCCCTTAGAAAATCAGAGTGGAAAACTGTGTGTGGAACCTAGAGAAATGGGGGAGATATTGAACAGTTTCTTTACTTCGGTATTCACTAAGGAGAAGGATATTGGGAGATGTGGGATAAAAAAAGCAAATTGGGTAAATATGGGGAATATAGAGATTACAAAAGGTGTAGTTTTAAGGCTTTTGAAGAATATAAAGGTGGATAAGTCTCCGGGACCAGACGGGATCTTCCCCAGGACATTGAGAGAAGTGAAGGAGGAAATAGCAGAGGTTCTGGCGGTAATTTTTCAAATGTCATTAGATATGGGGATAGTGCCGCAGGATTGGCGCATTGCGCATGTGGTTCCGTTATTTAAAAAGGGTTCAAGGAGGAAGCCTGGCAACTATCGGCCTGTAAGTTTGATGTCTGTGGTAGGTAAATTAATGGAGAAAATTCTTAGAGATAGTACTTATAAACATCTGGATAGACAGGGTCTGATCAGGAGCACTCAACATTGATTTGTGGGAGGAAGGTCATGTTTGACCAATCTGATTGAATTTTTTGAAGAGGTGACTAGGAATGTGGATGAGGGTAGCGCAGTGGATGTTGTCTATATGGACTTCAGTAAGGCCTTCGATAAGGTACCACATGGAAGGTTAGTTAGGAAGGTGCAGTCTTTAGGTATAAATTTTGAGATAGTCAAATGGATTGAACATTGGCTGAAAGGGAGAGGCCAGAGAGTGGTAGTGGATAATTGTCTGTCAGGTTGGAGGCCGGTGAGCAGTGGTGTGCCTCAAGGATCTGTATTGGGCCCATTGTTGTTCGTTATATACATTAATGATCTAGATGATGGGGTGGTGAATTGGATTAGTAAATATGCAGACGATACTAAGATAGGTGGATTAGTGGATAATGAAGAAGGTTTTCAAGGATTGCAGAGGGATTTGGGCTGCTTAGAAAAGTGGGCTGAAAAATGGCAGATGGAATTTAATGCTGATAAGTGTGAGGTGCTTCATTTTGGTAAGAAGAATCAGAATAGGACATATGTGGTAAATGGGAGAGCATTGAGGAATACAGAAGAGCAGAAAGATTTAGGAGTGACGGTACATCGTTCCCTGAAGGTAGAAACTCACGTGAATAGGGTGGTAAAGAAGGCTTTTAGTATGCTGGCCTTTATCAATCATTGCATGGAATATAGGAGTTGGGAGGTGATGTTGAGATTGTATAAGACGTTGGTGCGGCCTAATTTGGAGTCCTGTGTGCAGTTCTGGTCGCCTAATTATAGGAAGGATATAAACAGAGTGGAGAGAGTGCAGAGAAGGTTTACCAGAATGTTGCCTGGGTTTAAGCATCTGGAGTATGGGGAGAGATTGGACAGATTGGGTCTTTATTCTTTGGAGCGTAGAAGGTTGAGAGGGGATTTGATAGAAGTGTTTAAGATTATGAAAGGGATAGACAGAATGGATGTGGATAGACTATTTCCGTTAAGAGGAGGAAGGTTTAAAACAAGAGGACATGAGTTAAGAATTAAGGGGCAGAGGTTTAGAGGTAACATGAGGGGGAACTTCTTTACTCAGAGAGTGGTAGCTGTGTGGAATGATCTTCCGGGAGAAATAGTGGCGGCGGAGTCAATTGTATTATTTAAGAAAAGGTTGGACAGGTATATGGATGAGAGGAAGATGGAGGGTTATGGGCATTGTGCAGGGAGGTGGGATTAGAAAGGGGTGTTTGGTTCGGTGCGGACTAGAAGGGCCTAATGGCCTGTTTCCTTGCTGTGATTGTTATGTTTTGTTATGTTTATGTTTAAACTAATAATTTGACCTCACAAATATGGTTTCAAAGTGTCCCACAATGTAAATATACTGTGTACTGACCCCTCATTCACCTCTAAGAAAAAATTAATCTGATTTCTCAAATACAGGATAAATTCATGTCTTTTTAACAACATCTCGTTAAATCTCCAACAGCAAGAAGTTTCCACCTTCTCAGCAACCTCGCAAGAGATCAACAACAAAGAATGGGGGGTCTGACAAAATTCTACTCTTATACTCCACACTATCAAATCTGACACCAAAAAAAGATCTATTCTGGAAAAAGACTCATGACGAGTAGAATAAAAAGAATAATCTTTCTCAGTCAGATGAATTCGTCGCCATATTTCAACTAAATTCAAATCTTCCATCAATTTAATTACCCTTTTTGCCATCTTAGTTTTCTTAACAATTTTTGGAGATTTATCCAACAGTGGATCCAAACAACAATTAAAATCCCCTCCTATCATTAAATTCTCATTTGATTGATACAAATGCAAAAAAAGCATCTGTAACAAATTGTATATCGTCTTCGTTTGGTGCATACAAATTCAATAAAGTCCAAGCTTCTGAAAACAATTTACAATTAACTTTCAAAACCTTTCCATCATTCTCAGAAAAAGATTCTAAAACAAAAGGCACCTTTTTATGTATCAAAATTGCCACTCACCTGGGTTTAGAATTAAAAGAAAATGTCCAACCCATTCTCGCTTCAATTTCAAATGTTCCTTTTCTGTCAAATGTGTCTCCTGCAAAAAAGCAATGTCCACCTTCATCTTCTTAATGTAGTCAACACACGTTTCTTCTTTATTGGATGATTTATTAAATTTATTAAACATTAAATGTTGCAAAATTCAATTGTATATTAACAAACAAAGCCCAACACAACTGACCCACACCCAAATTTAAGCTCCAAAAAACCCCTCCCTCTCTAACACAAAACTTTAAAAAAACCTCCCCCCTTTAAACCCTTTTTTTATATAAAAGGAATTTAAAAAAAAGAAAAAGAAAAGATAAAAAATCACCTAAGTGGTACCCCCCTCCATAGACTGAGTGTGGTCTAAACCACTAGTGCCAGATGACTTCAGAAGATGCAACGTAATCCACACCCCCTCCCCACCCCACCAACGGACATTCACATATCTCAAAAATCCCCTAAATAACATTGGTAATTCAATCTACAACACCCATGGCTCCAACCGGTTGCCCTGAACACCTCCGGATCAAACATTCTTCCTGCCATTTCCATTCCTGTTCTGCTTTGGAGAGCTTTGCAATTTCGCTTGTGTCTGCAACTCAGAACTACGTGGATTATTCAGCAAAGAATTAGCGAAAGACAAAGTCTCATCATCAAACACCTTCAGAACAGCGGGATATCTAAAGGCAAACCAGTAACCCTTCCTCCATAACACAGTCTTAACTGGGTTAAACTCTTTCCATCGTCGTATCACATCTTGACTTAAATCTGCATAAAAGAAAACCCTATTACCTTGAATCATCATTAGGGCCCTGAATGTGCCGAGCCTTCTGGACAGCAAGCCGCAAAATTACCTCCCGATCTTGGTACCTTAAACAACGAATAAGGACTACTCGCAGTGGCTGGTCAGGGAAAGATTTTCTTTGTATTGCTCTATGCGCTCTATCCAGTTCCAATCCCTCTGGAAAAGCATCCTTTCCCAACACCTCTGGTATCCATAGCCGAAAAAAATTTCACTGGATCAGTACCTTCAAAATCTTCGGGCAAACCTACTATTTTAACGTTATGTCTACTTTGATTTTCCAGTGAATCAATCTCCTTCAAAAATTCATGCTTCTGAACATTCCAATCCATAGACCGTGTTCCAAATAATCCATTCACTCAGTAGTATACCGATTCACAGTATCCGCACAGTCATGAAATTCCCGTTTAATATCTTTAAATTCATCCTGAACTACATCTACTGCTCTCAAACATTTAACCACATCCTGCTTAATTGATGCCACCTCTACTCTCAATTCAGTAAATTGAAGCATGCTTTCTTTAAAACACTGAGTAACCTGAACAGCCATATTATTCATGCACTGTATAACCTCTTCAGAAACAGATGAAGTAGTTTCTTCTTCCACTTGCACTGTTTGGAATGTCTGCAGGGTAGGAGATTTAATTCTAGAGACCTTTTTTTAATTTTTGAGGCCTACCTTGAAGAATTTTGTCTGCTCTTTAGATTGCTTCCATTTCCTCATTGGGTTCACCATTAATTCTTATTCTTCCTCTTCTTCTAGCTCCTGGACCAGATCTTCAGCCCAGGACCCTCTACTCTGGGTCAACATTCCCTCCCATGTAGGCCTGCCACGATCAGGCCACCGGGAAAGAGTCGACCCGGCAGCCTGAGCTTGATCAGGAGTCGCGAGCATGAGCAACTTCTCGTGTATGCCCAGTTCAGCAAGGGGTCCATAGCAAAGGCCCTTTGCCTTGACAGTCAGGCTTGGCACATCAGCAACCTGTCCGATGTGCTGATGACCGCGTTCATAAGCAGGGCTCTTGCCTCCATGAGGTCCTGCGTCCCCAAGCTCGCGATCTGCGTCGGGAGCATGACTCACCATCTCCATCGTCAAGCTGGATGTAGCAGCGCCATCGCAGGACACAAGCTAGGCACTGGGGTCACCATTATCTTCCTCTGGATCTTCGGCTGCTCCAAAATCGACTTCTGTGTATTTTTTGCACTTTCTGCTCTTTTAAACAGTGCTTTTTTTTTGAAGTTTGAGCTTTATTACCTCTCATTGTAGCTTTCCAAACTCCTTAAAACCTTATATAAAATAATTTTAAAAATTGAACTCTCTTTAAATTTTGGGTATTGATTGTTCAGCTGGGGAGAGATGAACTACACATCTACACCCTACACCATCTTACCGCGTTCATGTGCTGATATATCTGTCTCAACCTAAGAATTCTTCAGAACCTTTACAAGATTTATTAAAATTTTATGGATTGATGTCGGGTTATAAGGTGAATTGGGATAAGAGTGAGATATTACTTATATCTGAAGGGGATTATTCAGATTGTATGCAACTTACTAAATTTAAGTGGTCAGATAAGATTAAGTATTTAGGTGTAATTGTAGATAAGGAATATCAAAATTTATATGGTTTAAATTATTTGCCATTGTTAAATAAGATTAAGTCTGATTTAAATAGATGAAAAGATTTACCTTTAACATTGATTGGTCAGGAAAATTGTATTAAAATGAATGTATATCTTCGTATTCAGTATTTATTTCAATCAATTCCTTGTCCTATACCGGGGAAATTTTTAAAGGAATTAAATAAAGAGATTTGTTCTTTTTTTTGTGGAAAGGTAAATTATCTTGAGTATTGATGGAGAAATTGACATGGAAACCTCGTTATATCAGAATCAATTAATTTATTTTTCTATGCCAAACCCTTATTTGAAAGATTGGGATTCTAAGGGTTTGGTATTAGTAGAAAACTGTTTTGAAGCCAGTTCATTTCTTTTGTTTGATAGACTTAGAGAGAAGTTTGGTATATCATAGAATACGTTGTTTGCTTATTATCAAGTACGTGATTTTTTAAAGAAAGTTTTATGGTCGAGAAATAATATTGCCAAGTCAATCGAAGTTTGAGATGTTACTTACGGATAAGGGAAAGAAAAGGTTTGTTTCAGAAATGTATTTGTTGTTGCAGGCAAAAATGAAGAAGGTAGGTGTATTGAGAATAAGAGATAAATGGGAGCAGGAGTTATCCACTTCTATTTCTGAGGAAGAATGGTAAGATTTATGCTTGGAGAGTGTTACAAAATTAGTTAATGTATGCTATAGTTTAGTTAATTATAATTTTTTACATCAGTTATATTTAACCCCTGAAAAATTAAAGAGATATGGTTTTAGTGATTCAGATATGTGTTTTCGATGCGGTGATCAGATAGGTGCATTTGTTCTTTCAGTGTGGGATTGTGTGAAAGTTAAATCCTTTTAGGAAAAGATAATTAAATTTTTGAAAGATTTATTTGAAATAGAATTGTATGTGGATCCATGGTTGTGTTTATTAGGTTATATAAATCTCAAATTGCATTTATTCGATTAAGTTTGGCAGTAGCGAGGAAATGTATAGCAGTAACTTGGAAACATGATGTGGAGTTAAATATATAAAGATGGCATAATGAAATTCAATCAAGTTTAGATTTAGAGAAAATTACATATAATTTACAAAATAATTACTCTTATTTTGAGAAAATGTGGACTCTGTATTTGGAATATATGAATTTAGATGTTCAGTAATTTTTTTAATTCTTGTTTTGTGTGGGGAATTGGTATATTGTAATTCAACTCACTATGATATTGTATTTTATATAATTTTTTTAATGTAATTTAAGCTCTAAGGGGAGGGGAAGGTAGTTAGGGGTGGGATGGTGGGGTGAGAAGTGGGGGGTTATAGAGGACAGCTTGTCTTTTATCTTGTATTCTATATTTGTATTTTTCAACATTTTAAATAAACTTTTCCAAAAAAATGAGCCTGAAAATGGAGTTTGAACAATGTGTCATAAGTGGACTGAATGAAATTAAAAGGAAATACTTTAAAAGGAAAAATCTAAAGTCAGCAACTGATCAGGGAAGAGAAGCTAACAAAGTGAAAAATAGAACGATTACACCCACCAGTGACAGATAAAGTGGCTGAAAATTGGAGTAGATTGAAAAAAACATTTTTGATGGTATTTAGTGGCAGTTGGAGCAGATGGGAAAAGTTTTCTTTTATGTCATGGGTGATGAAGCCCTGGAGGTGTATAATAACCATATTTGCAGTTGAAGGGGACAAAATTAAATTTGGAAAAAATAATGTAACATGACTTTTGAGGGGCACCTTTTTTTCACATGTACAGAAAACAGAAGAAAGTATTGATCAGTATGGGACTGAATTGAGAAACAGAAGCAAAACATGTGAAATTTGTGGACTGATCGACTTGCTGATAAAATACAGACTTTTGTGTGGTATTCCAAATAATAGCCAGATAGGGCTAAGGAACTGTAAAAATGCAGGCAAAAGAGCTGTTCAGTGAAACTAGCTGCAAAGTGGAAGCAGTGAGTAAGAATGAACGTAAACAAAAAGAGCATTAAAGTTGAAAGAGAGGCGTGGCCAGTGAACAAGAAGGAAAGGGACAGTTGAAAGCCATGTCGTCGATGCGGTACACAACACCCACCAGAAAAGTGTCCGGCATATAGTAAAACATGCAATATGTGCAACAAAAACAACCATTATGCTCGTTACTGTAGGAACCAAATGCAACAAAGCAAGGTTCATGCAGTAGATGAAAGGGAGGTAGAGGAATCCTATGTACATGTTGTGACTGAAAACAAGAAATAAAAAAGAGACTGGATGTTGATATT